>NW_026526991.1:88025158-89225158 GCF_024362965.1 Panthera pardus | reverse complement strand
ACAGTTCATGAGATAGAGTCCCACACTGGGCTCTGCGATAACAGTGCAGAGCCTGCTTGGGATTCTTTTTCTCCCTCTCTTTGCCTCTGTCCTGCTCACTCACTCGCTGTCTCTCAAAATAAATAAATAAACTTAAAAAAAAAATTTGAAAATTTTAAGTAAATTTGTTTTTTAATTGAATGAGAAAAGATGAAATTAACTGTGTTACATAATCTGTCAGGCAGTGGGCTGTAAAGATGAAATAGGCAAGATCTACAAACCAGTTATTCTTAGAACTTCATAATTGATTTTGATAGTCATTATTTAGTAATAGAATAATATTTATCCAATATCTGTTATTTGCTAGATAGAATGCTAGATGCTAGGGGATAACAAATTGCATGATAATAGTGGCGCTTTTTTAAGATTTTGAGAAGACAATTATTTGAATTAGAAACTACTTTCATTTGTACATGTTATTTTTAACTTTTTGTCTACTTGTTTTATGCAGTGTCTGCTGTTTGTGGAGCATGTAACTATGTTCCAGGCACTCAGCTCTGTATTTTGTATGTATTATGTCATGTATTGCACACACCATATGGACCTCCCCTCCAGTTGTTGAGCATTTTACGTACCTGCGACTGTGTAAGCATTTCATCTCTTTACAAATGAGGAACCTAAGCCTTAGAGAATTAGCAGAGCTGGGATTCAAACTTGGTGTAGGTTGGCAATTGTGGGTCTGTATCCTACCCAAAAATATCTTTTAGCAGTTGAAGTAAATTTTGGTAAATTTACGGTAAAATTTTCATCTACAGTATAAATAATAGAGGATCAGATTATTTAAAATTCACCAATTCAGAAAGAGTTAATAAAAGATAGGAGTGGAACTCAACTATGGAATTAATTAATCATTTTAAATAACCAATATTGTGTCTGTTATGACCAGCTTTAAAAAAACAAACAAAAAGACTTCTAACCATTTCAGCTAATGCAGCTATTGCCATAAACCTAGGATCAAGTTTATAATGAAATTTTAAAAAATTAATTCCATAAAATTAAGCTGGAAATTTCATGTATTTTCTTACAACCAGTAAGAAAAGGTAACCGATGTTCTATGTAAAGGTAGTCATCTTATGCTGATGGCTTTAAAAAATTGATAGTTTAAAGAGTATCTGGTTTTTGGTACATTTTTGAATGCCTCTCCCCCCTTGATTTCTTGAAAGTTCTGGGCTTCCATTGACTTTACAGTTCTCTGTGTATAAGAAAACAAACCCAAAACTAGTGTGTAAAGTAGCAGTAATAATAAAGACATTCACCTTCCGTAGTATTGCCTCACTTGGGTCTGAACATAGCCCTGCCGCTCTGGTTTCTGTGGCTGTCATAGGAATCTTGTATAGTTTTTGAAAAGTAGAGAACAGGACTCTTTGCAGTTATGATCCAGTGGCATAAACTGACCTCAGTCAATACCGGCTTGCTTTATTATGGACCTAATTATCTTACCATGGAAAACAGGGTATGGTTTTTAACTTGCCCATCTTTCTTATAGTTTAAGCCACTTGTAAGTGATCAGGCATCTCTGATATTAAATGGCATTAAATTAGAGTTAACAGCTGAATAATTCAACTGAAGTTTTACAACTTAGAACACAGACCAGATAATAAATTACTGAATCTAACATTCCAAGTATTTTCTAGTGTGCCTTTAACTTTTGCTGGGTACAAATGGAAATTCTCAGCTTCTGATGATCATAAAAAGGGTTTGTTACTGTTTAATAATACAAATTAACACACAGCTGGGAATGAAGTAGTTAGCCCAATCTCACAGACATTAGCCTCCCTCTGTTTATTTCTGCCTGTGTGTATTCCTAGAAGCAAACAGCTGTGCATTCAATTCTATTCTTTATTCCTTTACTTAAAATCTGGATTTCAAAAGAAGCAGACTGGGCATTTAGGCTTAGAAAAATTGCCTTATCTTTTTCAGTTTAAACAGTGATATACCCATAATATTAAAATATTTTTTGAAATAGATTTACCCACAATTTCATCATCACCCGTTTTCGTGTAGTTGTGGTCATAATCTACCTACCCTTTCATAGTTTGCCCAGAAAGTTTTGAAAAGTCTGAAGAGTGTAAGGACTAGAAATTTCCTCAACTCTCTTCCCTACCTCTTCACGCCCTTCTTTCTCCAACCACTGGTGACAATTTCTTATAATGAGTGCATAGTATTGTATAGCTCTATATCATAATATGTTCATTTGTTTTCTACTTTCAGTGGTTAGTTTTTCTAATCCTTGTTGTTAATTTAATTCTATAAAAAACATTATTGAACATAAATTTCTTAAAGCATTCTTCAGATAAGTTCACAGTTACAGAATTACTGGGTCAGTGAGTATGAATTTTAAACTTGATGCTTTATAATAAGGTGTTTTAAAATTAAACTTAATTTGAAGGGGGATAGGGAACACAAAAGCTTTATAATTTACTATTCTAAGAAGTAATTTTTTTTTGCTACTAAAATAGTAAATAAAATCAATAGTAATAATATTAATAATAAAACCCACATGTATGAAAGAAAGCAGGAAAGCTTTTTTTTCCTTTAAAGCAAAGGGTTTATTATACAAACATTAGTCTTAATGAAATGTCTGGCACCCAAGGTTTTTTTTTTGTTTTGTTTTTTTAAACTTAATTTAAGTTTTTAGAAGTTCAAGTCCCTTCTTAGCAGGGATATATTAGTATTTACATTAGAAGTGTTCAGACCATTCCCTAAAGATGGAGAGTAGGAAAACTTAAATATTTTTATGGAATATTTTCCTCACTCTTTGGCTTTACCTCCATTTGTTTAAAAGAAGAAAAAGCAAATTCTCTCATAGCTCATTTTGAGTTGATTACAGTCTTTTGTTTTTTTTTTTACTGGAAAAAACACTTCAGTGATTGTCAGAAAACTTCCATCTGAATTGGCTAAAGTATGTTTCTGTGTCTTTTTAAAGACTGAAGTGTTAACCTTATTTGTACAAAATTCCTTTATTAAGAGCTGTGGTGCCTGGGTGGCTCAGTCTGTTAAGCGGCCGATTTCAGCTCAGGTCATGATCTGTGAGTTAGAGCCCCGCGTCGGGCTCTGTGCTACCAGATCAGAGCCTGCAGCCCGCTTTGGATTCTGTGTCTCCCTCTCTCTCTCTCTCTTTCTCTCAGAAATATTAAAAAAAAATTTTTTTAAAGAGCTAATAGGTTTAGTAGCTGCATATTAAAACAGTCAATACCCCTGTCTTAACTGTGATTCTCATGCACACCCAAGATTGAGAGCTACTATTTTAAACTCTCAGATTTTGCAGATAGGATCTTGCTCAAAGTAATAGTTCAGCCTTTTATAGATTTAAAATGGAGTCTTTACTTTCTAAAGTGCATGGCCACTCTCACTTCTCTAGGATTAGCAGGTATTGAGATACTGATATGTTGAGAATATGCCAGTAAAACAATTTCCAGGAGCGAAAAACTTTTTGGCACTGAAAGAGGATTTACTATAACATGTGTGCTTTTGGAAATTAACCAAGATTGAGTATTTGGGTGCCAGCTACAAAACGGGAACTGAGAATGTTCTTTCCTTCGGGGCAAAGGAAAGTAATATAATCTCGATTATTCAAATTAGATATTCTTTTTCAAAACAGAATGAGTAGATTTTTCTGGGACCATAAAGTAGTCTTACTTTTGTTCCCATAATATAGATTTGTGCACATACTCATTTAAGTGAATGGCCAAAAAAACTTATTAGTCATGTAATGTGAATCAGAAATCATTTAACTTCTGAAAAGCAGTTGTACTATGATGCAATCATTTTGGGGAAAATGCAGGAAGTTCATAATTAGGTTTATTGCTTTAGCAATTGCTTTGTATTTATGTCAAAATACAAGTTTGTTTTAATATAAAATGGAATTATATATTTGCCTTAGTTTAATGTTTTTTCTTATTATAGAACTTATACTTAAGTAATTTGAGAGGAACAAGTTGCTATTCCAACTTTCATTTTATTCCCCCTGGAAAGTTCTCAACATTAAATTCCTTTATTCAACAAATACTGAGCTCCTACTATGTTCCAGGCAAGCTCTGATTTTTTTTTTTTCCTGTCAGCATTTTGTTAGGTGATTTTAAAGTGGTGACCACTATTTTACTACCATTATTCTTTCATAGAAAATGGGTTTATACTTTATTTTAATCCTTCTTCCACGTAAGAGTGTTATATTGAACACTTTGGGGGAAAATGTTTTCTGTTGAGGCAAGTAGGCAAAGAAAATAGGTTATGTATAGGTAAAATTGATTTTTCTTAAACATGGAATTGCTGGACATAATTCATCCCTTCAACTTATTTCCTTGAAGACAGTTTTTTTTTTTTTTTCTGTAATGTTTTAATATTTAAAGGAACCAAAATTAAAAGGACGTCTCTGTATGCACTTTGTAGTCCAGCCATTCAGTTTTAGGATATTAATATATTCCTTGTCAGATTGCTTTGTGACTTTAGGTAAAGAAAAAGCACTTGAATGTTTTATCTTGTAAAAATGTGGACCTTATAACAAATTCAGATAGAAATTTCATTCCAAGTATTATATTAGCAAGGTAGTGATGAAATAATACTTGAAATTATAGGAGATGCAAAAACTAGACAGTGTAATGACACAAGTTACAATTTCATTAGAAGGGTCAACATTCACAATTACTTTGGAAAAATGCAACAGGCTTTTCCATTTTCTTTAAGTGTTTATAGTTTTAATGTGTCATTTCATCCCAGTATGTTCAGGGAGCAATAGGATGTTACTACATTAACTTGAGTTTTAAATATTCTTATTTGAACATTAATTGTTAGAATAACAAGGTTGTTTTTTTTTTTCTAAGCTGATTTTTACTAATAAACAAGGCAAAAAAAATCTGTTTTTTTTTCTATGCCTTATAACTACATAATTTTTGCTTTAGCTTTTAAAAGAATAGGATATTATTATGTTACGTAAATGCTATTCATTATATTGATTTTCTGGTTAATTGAGAATGTGTTTTGTTAATGACAAAGGAAAAGAAGACATTTACTTGAAAAATGTTTTGGGGGCTCCTGGGTGATTCAGTTGGTTAAGTGTCCAACTGTTGGTTTTGGTTCAGGTCATGATCTTAGGCAGTTCGTGGGTTCGAGCCCCACATTGGGCTTTACGCTGACAGTGTAGAGCCTGCTTGGGACTCTCTCCCTCTCTCTCTGTGCCTCCCCCACTTGTGCTCGTGCTGTCTCTCAAAATAAACTTAAAAAAATGTTTTTATAGGGGAATACCATAGAGAATAGCCCATTTGTGTGTATTTTTAAAAAATTGTTAAATTAATACACTAATTCAAACTTGACTTAAGCTATGTGTGTCCTAGTTTTTAATAATTTAAAGTATAATCAAAGTTTGTGTAGAATATCACAGTATCACTTTTTAAAGATATTTACCACTGTCTCAATGTTTTCATCCTTTCTTAAACTTTTACCTCTTCATTTTCTGTTACATTTGTCATTTGGTACCTTGGAGGGTAATTAATAAAAGTAATTCTCTGTCATGAGTCATGCTCAGATTTTATGTGATAATCATTTGTTTAAAACTTGTAGTACGTTTTCCCACATAAACAGTATCGTGGAAGTAGATTTGCTCTCAAACTGGCCAGCTCATGATGTATAGTATTGGTAATAGTGGAGGACTTAAATTCATTTTCAGTGTTTCTTTGGACAGATACATCCCTCTCTTGTAATCTTGTAAGGATTTTTTTGCTTTCCCCCTCACTTTTTAAGCAAATGCAATGGAGACCTCTCTTCTTAGCTTCTGCAAATGGCTCCTGTGGCCATGGCACCTCTGGTAATATGAATACTACATTGGAAGTTTTGTTCTGGGTATGTGGAAGCTGGGGAGAAGAGCTCTATAAATATGAACAAACCTGAGCTTCCTGTTTGGACACTTCGTGGTCTTGACCTAGGTGTTTGGCTGACTCTTCTACTAAGAACTAACCAACATGCCCTCCATTTTCACTGTTCTCTCACTCAGCCAGTGCATCTTTTCTTCCTGGCTCACTTCCAGTAGGGACTCGGTCTCACTTCTGCTTTCCCAAAAGCAATTTCACAGCCCATGTGGTTTCTACGGGTGTGAATATATGTGTATGTGCTTTCCTTATTCATTCCTTCTTTCCTTCCAGTTGCTAGGAAGATGAGAAATGAAAACTCTTTCTATGGTCCACCTCCCTTTACCAATCACCCCCACCCCATCCTGGCTATCTTCTCTTTTCTTAGTAGACCATGTTCCAGCAGTTGTATAAGCCACATAGATTATAGGTCTTTGAATGTTAAAAAAGCTATTTAAGGGTACTCTGACACTACCCCAGACATTTTATCACTGATGTTGGGTGTTAGGACTTAAGGAGCATAGGGCAACAAAGGACATTTCAGAATTTAGGAGAAAAAAATGAATTTAGAAGCTGTGGATGCAAATAATAATCATTGTGCCTGTATCTGAGGAGAGAGAGGAAAAGGGATGCAGAATTAGCCATACGTTTTACTTGTTTTACTCTCCCACAAACCTCTTTCTCTTTCTGAGTTCCTTGTATTTGAAGCCAGGCAGGATGGAAGAAGGGGGAAGGAAGGCAAAATTGGGGAAGAAGAAATCTCTTGAAGTAGAGGATCAAGAGGGAAGTTCTGCAGGGTCTTTTTTTTTTTTTTTTTTTTTTTTTTTAATATTTATTTTCAAGAGAGGGAACATGAGTGGGGAGGGACACTGAGGGGGCAGACAGAGGATCTGAAGTGAGCTCCTCACTGACAGCAGTGAGCCTGACTGGGGGCTTGAACTCACGAACCATGAGATCATGACCTGAGCCGAAGTCAGACACTCAGCCGACTGAGCCACCCAGGCACCCTGGCAGGGTCTTAAGCCATCCTTTGAAACAGAAGTTCTTAACCTGTTTTATTTATGTTATACACACAAATATTTATGTTTCAAAGCAGGCTAATTAAATTGAAATATAGAGAGGGTAATTTTAAAACAATTTGTAATATGGTAATATATGCTTCTTTATTAACACGTAATAAAATCTAGAAGTGAGTTTAATAACTGGTAATTTTGAAGTGGTGATATGTAAATGATATTTCAAGATATCTGCAGTGACTATAATATGATAGAAAATATCTGAATTCTATTGGTGATAAAAATGAGAAGTGCTGCTAATATAAGTGTGACTTATCTGTACTCATAATTGAAGGAAATGCCAAATTTCACTTCGAGATCTGTGAAGATAGAGAATAATTTCTCTTCCATCTAACTTAATGGATTTTCTGAATTCCATCCCAAGATCCCTGTATTCTCCCCCTGATTCCTTGGGGTACTATTTTCATGGAGGGGATAAAGCAAATTAGTGGCCATCTTCATCTAAAAATTATAGTCTCTCTTTAATGAAATAAATTATACGTGTACATATAGAATACAGGGGAAATCTTAGAAATGTGGGGGTTAGCAGGCACCAGTCGAGGTACTTTTATATACTGTATTTGATTTTAGATATTTTCTCTTATGGTTGGCATTTAACTTGTGCCTTTTTAGAAAGACATGTGAAATGATTGGCAAATTAAAGCACAGTGCAAAATAAGCTGTAAATGAAATCAGAAGTAAGTCAGCTTTATAAAAATAAAAGCAAAGAGAGCCTATTTTCTATACAGGGACAGGTTGTCTTTTTTTTTAATGAACTTCAGCAACTTTACAGAACAAAGATAACTAAATGAACAGTAAATTGACCTAGGGACAAGTCATTTAATCTCCCTGCCTCTCAAGTTTCCTGTACACAAATTGATGGCAGTTAACTATTCTGTCTAACTCAGAGGGTTGTTGTCAGGACTAATGAATGAGGTAATTGAAAGTAAACGCTTTTAAAACTGCAAAGCACCTTACAGACATAAGATGGTATCATTATTAGTTTTGGTGTTGGTGATGAAAAGTAGCTCACAAAATTCAAAGAGTGAGTTGTGGCCAACACAAATTTATCTAGAAATAATTGTGCAGTGGGATGGGACTCTACATCTGGTCTAATGTCCTCATTTTGTACAGGAAAAAAAAAAAAACCAAAAACCCTACTATTTATTTAGTGCCTATGAAGTGTCAGAAACAATACTGAGTCTTTTCATGTATTACTTCCTTTAATATACAGAATAACTTTATAAAGGCAGGTATTACAATCCCCCCAAACCTTTGTGAGCAAGTGAGAAAACAAAAACAAAAAACAGCTTGACCAACATCATAGCTAGTTAACCAGTCCCCATAATTTGAATCCACTTGTCTTTGACCTTTCTGCTGAACTGTCTGAGGTGGACGCTCTGTGCCTGGAAATGTTATCTCTGCTGGGTTTTGCCCAATGAGTCTCAGTGTCTTCTGGAAAACTGGTCGACCTCTTGTTCATGTTTTTCTACTCCCAAGTTTTTCATTGTGGGCTGCACACCTATCTGTTCTTCTCTCTTGGGAAAAATAAAATAACTCTGCCTTTTGGGGCCCTTAAAGGTCTCCAATTTCCAAGTCTTATCTGGATCCCCAGTAATACCCAGTGCCCCTTAAGTGGTCTGTAATCACCTCTGCAGAGGTTACCCACCAACCCTGTTCCTACTCTCTAGAAAAAAGTGAAACTGCCGACTCAAACCGAGATATAGTTTTATCCAGATTTCCATTTTGTTTTATTTATTTGAGAGAGAGAGCTAGTGCATGCGAGTGGAGGAGGGGCAGAGAGAGAAGGAGAAAGAACTGTAAGCAGCTCCAAGCTCAGCACGGAACCCCACTCAGGGCTCAATCTCATGACCGAGTGATCATGACCTGAGCTGAATTCAAGAGTCAGACCCTTAACTGACCCCTTTTCTCCCTGTTTTAAAGAGGTGACTATTAATATTTTCTTCCAAGAGAAACTCTTCTTCCAGCTCTGCTGAAACTGAGGATATGAGTACCCCATTTCTTTCTTGTTCAACCCTAGTTTCCTTTCAATTCATAGAGTAAATCTTGGTTCAGAAAAATCTTATTTTTGGATAGGAATGTTTTATGTTAGCATCCTAGACATCATTTTTATAGATGTTTGGACAGTGTTTCGTTCACCCACATCCTTAATCAGCTTTAAATTGGTAGTGATAGAATCTTTGACATTCAGAGATGAGGTCTGAAGTATAGAGTATAGAAAAGAGTTCAAACTAGAAACCCGTAATACCTGTTTTGCCTGTGCTGTAACCAAAACTGGGCAGGTTCTCTGCAGAAGACACTTTGGGGAACTTCCTACACCTAGCGGCTTGTAATATCTTTTATCCTCTAAAACTTCTGTATATTTTGGTCAAACTATTCAAACACACAAATCACTTAAGGGGATGTACTTACATCATAGTTATACTGTGAGCCATTTTAAAGAGGATTCACAGAAGGGAAAGTAATTAGTATTGCCCCAGGTACCATTATTTAACTATGTTTAATTTTGTAAAATATACAGAAGTGTGAAAAATTTAATAACTTTTCACTAGCAAAGATTTGTTGAAGGTTAACTTTGGAGGCACTGTGATGGAGTCCTAGAATCTTATAACATTGGTACGTGCATGTGCTAGAGAAGTTTCCAGACTAGGAAATTAGATTTAACTAAGAAACCTTATTTCATCCTGAATAAGTGGTTAACCAGGATGATCTAGGGTAAATCCAAACATGGCTGCCCCATTATTCACCAAAATAGCAGAGATTGTTCCATGCCCTGGATGCCAGAGGTTTACTGTCTTTTGCATTGTTCCTCCTACCTCTTCCTTACTTGCTTTAAAAAGGAATGGAATATTGGCAATTACACTTAATGTCCCCATTATAATTATTTGTATGTTTTACTTTCACAAATGGCCCATTTAATGTAAAAATGTGATTCAAATATTTTCATTTTAACACTCAACTTTTTTGCGTTGTATTGACACCAGTTAAATTAATATTTAGCCAGGACAAAAGGACTCCTCCTCAGTTATTTAGCAGAAACCACTTAGGGGGCCCTGCTGCGTTGCAAGGCAGAGGCTTCTTCATCATCTTGAAGCAAGGGGGCTGCATTAGCTTTTCATGGGGAGAAGTGGTCATAGAGGTTCCACAGGCATCTGGGGATTCAAAGTTTATTGTTCATGGACACAGATGTCCACATCCCAAGTCTCAGCATCTTACTCCTTCCGCCAAATAAAATAAATTTAAATTAAAGTAAATAAAAGAATTCCTTTCTCCCCTTTCAGAAGTAATATTCTGAAATTACAGTACCCAGCGTTTTCAACTTAGTGTTGTGATACTTGTTAGCACAATCATTTTTTCAGCTGTGAGTTTGATTTTAGAAGTAGTTATGAGATGTGAAACTACTGTGTGCTTATCAGACAGAAGCTCTGTAATACCTGCTATTTAGAAACCTAGTTTTTATTAAGATGATCTACCTCTTTAAAGTCTACTTATGTCTAAGCTAAGCACTTAAAGACCCTGGAACTCAGTAGATGACAAAGCTAGTTTTAGAACAAGATATTTTACGATTAAGAAGATAGACTCTGGAATCAGAAAGACTGGGATTTCAATTCCAGCTTTAACGAGATTATCTGTGTCTTTGGGCAAGTCATTTAACCTCTTGGAATCTGTTCCCTCAACCGTCAATGGGGATAATAACATTTATAGGATTGTTCTAAGGGCTAGTTAGCATAAAGTGTGTGTTATAGTACAAAGTAAGTACTCAGTAAGTGATAGCTTTTTTGTTGCCATTCCTTTTAAGTTGAATCAGTAAAAGATGGACACTTTTAATAGAATTTATTGTGAAGGTATTAGCAGTTAGGCCTCTTAAAATATATACTTAAACTCTTTCATGTGTTTTATGACATGAGATTTTATAAATCTACTTAACCTAATTAAACTAAAATAGTTATTTAACAGATACTTATATAAGGCATACCATGTTCCAGGTATTTTTACTTTTATAAATACTAATTCACTTAATCCTTGTAATCACAAAGTAGATACGATTGTTTTTGACATTATACAGAAGGAAGCTGAGGCACAAAGAGAATGGTGATTGCCTAAAGGTCCCATAGATGATAAGTGGTAGCATTGGGATCTGGCTTCAGAATCCTTATTCTCGATGCAACACTATGCAGTCTCTCCTATGTTCCTTTTTCTAAAATAAATTGTGTGTGGGCTCAAAAAAAAAAAAAAATAGTAACCATTCTTTTCAAATGCTAAAACATGAAAAAAAAAGTTCAAAATTAGATCAGGGTTGAAGAGAGTTTAACCTAAATTTAACACTTGACTTAATTTTATCTAGCTTACTCCTTGTGTTATTGACCTCATTGAAACCTATTGCAGTTACACAAATACTTCGTGGTACTAAATGTCTCGTAGCTAACATTTTATATCCAAATGGCAAAAGATAACAGTGTTACGTCATTATCTCTGCTTTTGCCTCTCTTTTTCACTTGAGGGTCTGGCTGTCTTTTCCTGGGTAGGATCCTTGTTTTTGGACTCCACTTGCACGCATCACTGAGTATCACCCCTAAAATGGTGTGCCTCATCCCATACTCGTCCTATTTTACCTCAGCTGACTAGTGGCTGTGAACCAGGAGCTTGACTTTCTTTGCCTATACAAAGGCTGTCAGCTGTCCAGGAGACAGACATTCCAGATCATAATTTCTGTAGCCTCTGCAATTTAATAGTTAAGTATCAAGTTTCCACATTTGTAACTATTATTGTAGATAATGATAAACTGAACTTTTAAAAAACAACCTGTGTATTTCACTTTTTCTTTGCTTCTTTTTGAAGATAGTAGTGACCATAGCAATGTAAATTTGGGTTTTTTTTTTTTTTTCTAATTTTGTGAACCATTTGACCTTTGATTTGTCATTCTTTGTGACTCTTGTCTGTTAATGTGTGGTCCGCCTTATATTGTTTTTAAATGGAATTAACAGGTTATTATATAAGTCACTGACTTAAAAAAAATTTTTTTTTACACGTATTTATTTTTGAGAGAGAGAGACAGAGCACAAGTGGGGGAGGGGCAGAGAGAGAAGGAGACACATAATCCAAAGCAGACTCCAGGCTCTGAGCTGTCAGCACATAGCCCAATGTGGGGCTCGAACTCATAAACTGTGAGATCATGACCTGAGCCGAAGTCGGACGCCTGACTGAGCCACCCAGGCGCCCCATGAGTCATTGACTTTCAAAGTTCTCTTCTATATATTATTTTTCCACTACCAAAAAATAAAAAGTAAAAGAAGTTGCTAGTATATATTTAACCCCCAGCAGATAATACCCACTCGCTGTATTCATTAATAAAACGACACTATTCACACACCCAAGCCCCACCTTTCCCACCTCATTGCTTACCCAATTGTTACATCTGTTTAGGATTGTTTCCCATTTTGCAATCCATACTTTGCATATAGATCAGTGATGAAAACATTCTTTAGGGTAGCCTTGGAACAGTAATTTGATCTCAGATTCTTCTGGGAACCAAGGAGAGCTATAAAGAATGTGTCTTTCAAAAGGAGTGGACTGAATGTAGCTTACTTACAAAATGTGTAAAAGTGGCAACAGATGCAGTACCTTATTTGACTTAAGAAACTATGCGGGAAGAAGTTTTGCTTTTGGCATTGGCTTCATCTTACAGAAGACTCTCCAACTCTATTTCCTTTTTGGTTTGGAAACATGGCTACTGGGCAGATTCCGTCTTGGTGCTGAGATAATTTTTTTGTGGTTCTTAGTTTGCTGAAAGGTTTTGAAATCCTGTCTTTTCCCTGTTGGTTTGACTTGTGTTACTCCAGTTTTTTATTTCATTTCTTCCATTCATTGTATTCATTCAGCCAACCAAAAGATGTTTATTCAGCCCGTCCTTTATCCAGTGTGTCCTTCACTGGGGTTACTGTGGTGAGCAGACACAAATGTCCACGTGGAATCTTCATGTCAGTGAGGGAGACTGTCCTTAAATCAGCTGTCACACAGATCACCGTAAACTACAACTGTGATAAGCTTAGTGAAGAGAGATGCACAGTGTCATAAGACTAGTCTGCGGGGGAGTAGACTGAACTCATTATCCATAGGATAAATGACAATTACCCAGGCGAAGAGGGAAAGGCAGGTCTTTGCAGGCAGAGGAAGTAGTTGCCAGAAAGCCCCATGGAGAGAGGAAGCATGGTGGGTTTGTGGCACTCAAGGAAGACCTGTGTATCTGGAGTGTGTAGACAGAAATCTGAAGGAAGCTGAGGCAGGAGAAGTAGGTTACAGGGTCATTCCAAGCAGGCCCATGAAAGCCATGTTAGGATGGCCTAAGATGTTTGTGTTTATCCTCAGAGCAGGATCTAAGATCACATTTCTGTTTTGAAAAACTCATCCTGTGAGAAGAGACTAGACAGGCCTGAATGGGTGTAGGAAAATCCAGTAAGCTATTACAAATGTCATTTTAATGAATTTTCAGTTATAAAATGTGCCCATATTTCACCATCTTTGTGCTTTGTATTTGGGATTTGCATAGTGGAAGCTTATCTCTCCATCCGCCTTGCAAAGGACCCTGAGTCTACTTGGGAGTATGCGAAAGTGAAGGGTGCTTGAGACCTCTAGCTCTGTGGCCACTTGGTCTCAGATAATCCACTGTCAGTTTCAGAGAATAAGCTAGGGTGTATCGAGGTGCAAGTGTTCTCGTGCCTTCTGATGATTACATTGGTTTCTTTTTTCTTTTCTTTTTTCTGTTAGATAGTGAGACTCATAGTGGTTGGGGCGGTGGTGACAGGAGCAGCAGCAGTGGCACTGATGAGTAGCAAATGCATACGTGTCAGACGCTGTTCTGAGCATTCTGCATATGTACATCCATTTATTTCTCTTTCAGTTTCATGAGGTGTTGGAAATTTTATGTTCTCTGTTTAACGTTTATTTATTTTTGAGACAGAGAGAGACAGAGCATGAACGGGGGAGGGTCAGAGAGAGGGAGACACAGAATCCGAAACAGGCTCCAGGCTCTGAGCCGTCAGCACAGAGCCCGACGCGGGGCTCGAACTCACGGACCGCGAGATCATGACCTGAGCCGAAGTCGGCCGCTCAACCGACTGAGCCACCCAGATGCCCCTTAATGTTCTCTGTTTAGAGATGAGGATGAGGCCCAGAGAGATTTACGAAATTGCAGATCCGGGTCAGAGGTCAGAAGTGGCAGGTTAGAGAGGTTAGAGCTCAAGTTCACACTGCACAGTATGTCACGGAAACAGGACCCTCACCCAAGAACTCTGACTTCAGATCCCCTGCAGTGTTTCCAAGTAAATTACGGGCATCAGGAAAATAGTTTTCTTTAAAGGAAGGTCAGATTTCAAATGTCTGTAACATTCATTTTACACAGTTGCAACTCTTTTCTTTTACTGTTTTCTAGACATTATATAAATCATTAAGAACACATTTTATAATATGCATAGTTTTGAAATCACGTTATTCCACTGTAGAGGTAAACTGTAATTAAACTTCTTTAAGTTTATTTATTTATTTTGAGAGAGAGAGAGAGAGAGAGAGGTCATGAGTGGGGGAGGGGCAGAGAGAGGAGAGAGAGTGAGAATCCCAAGCAGGCTCTGTACCACCAGCGTGGAGTCTGATACGGGGCTCAAACCCACAAACCGTGGGATCATGACCTGAGCCGAAGTGGGATGTTTAACTGACTGAGCCACCCAGGCGCCCCTTAACTAAACTTCTTTAATTTTAGATAATAAAGTATTTTATGTAGAGAATAATTAAAAGTGTATAGTTCTAGAATGGCAACTGTAAGAAAATACAAAGTGTTGATGAGGGTATAGAGCAGTTGGAATTCTCATGTGCTGCTGGTGGGAGTGCAAATTGGTGCCCTCACTTTGGAATACTGTTTAGTATCTACTAAAGCTGAACACCTCATATCCTGCCTCTGTCGTTCTCTCTTAGGTTAGTACCTGACAGTAATTTGAATATATGTTCACCAAAAGACATATACAAGAGTGTTCATGGAATAGCTGTGTAATAATAGCAAAAAACTATGGAATTACCCAAGTACCCATCAGTAGTCAATACATAAGTTGTGACATGGGCACATAATGAAATACTGTATAGCAACAAGAATCGTTCACAGCTGCATGCAACATAACAGTAGGGTTAAATATCATAAAGATAAGTTTTGATGCATAGCTTCCCAGACTTCAAAAATATTTATATGTGAATATAAATTTCATTAAAACGTGAAACTGCTGATTTTCTACTCGGTTAGGGTAGGTAGGCTAAGCTACTGAATACAGGCCCAAGTGAAATGGCACAAACACAACAAGTGTTTATTTTTCTCTCACACACAGCAGTCTGGGGTTAGTGTTCCAGGTTGGGATCTGGGTGGGGGCCTCCTTGCATTCTTGCAGGAACTCGGGCCAGGGTTGTGTCTGACATCTTCAGCCTGTAGCTCCAAGGTTATACCCACGCTTATATTTCTGTTGCAGAGAAAGAACACAATCACAAGGCACACGAAAGTGTGCATGTGTTAGGAGTAAAGATAGGAGGTGGAAATATAGTCTACCTTTGTGCCCAGGAAAAATGTACTTTGATAGTGGGCCTTGTTATTATGCACATTATTTTTTGCTGTTTTGTAATCTGGGTTTTTTTTCCTCCCATCATTCTAGTACATGGTATCTTTTCATGTATCTTTTCATGTCAGTGAATATGGATGGATCTCTTTCTGTTTTCTAATGGCAGTACATTACTTGATGGAACAGATGGAATGAATTATAATTTAACATGCTAATGGTAGTTTTGTTCGTTTTAGTTTTTTTGGCTGTTAACAATGCAAAAGTGAATATACTTGATAAGAAAATTGTTTTTGTAAGGTATATTATTAAAAGTAGAATTTGATGGGTCAAAAAGCAAGCCTGTTTTTAAGGCTTATTATTTTTTTTAAGTTATTTATTTTGAGAGTGGGAGAGAGGGAGAGAGAGAGAATCCCAAGCAGGGTCCACACTGTCAGTGCAGAGCCTGACGTGGGGCTGGGACCCATCAACTGCACAGTCATTACGTGAGCTGAAATCCAGAGTAGGGCACTCAACCAGCTAAGCCACCCAAGCACCCCTTTTAAAGTTTTGATACACATTCCTATACTGGTCTCCAGGTTAATTGCCTTCAGTGTCCATTTTTGTTTGGCATACTAATCATTTTCTTACTATTTTTGAATAAGTTTTTCATTTGTATTTTGACATTTTTTAATTTTCAGAGACATTTTTGTTTTGTTGTAGTGAAACTGATCAGCCTTTTCCTTTTTTGATTTCTGCATTTGGTATCATACATGCAGTTAACCCTTAGATTATAAAAATAGCTGTATTATATGTTCATGTTTTTATTCTTCATATTTACATTTCTAGTCCATTGAGAAATGGTTTTGGATGTAGAACTTTTTTTTTGTTGTCAAATGTTGGTTAGTTGTCCCAATAGCATTAATTTTCTGTTGTTGTTTAGTATATAGGATTATGTGAATATATATAAAACTCTTACCAAGTGTTTTAAAATATCCTTAATAATTAGTGATTACAATGGAGCAAGGTAGAAAGTATTAGTTCTCTGGGCCATTTGAAGCAGAGAAAGCCACATTGCTTTAAACAAGGCAGCATCACTAAGCATTAGCAGTTATATCATGGAGAAGGTGAAGTAAGTCCTTTTTATTGGCTCAGAGGATGTGATAGGCTCTTATATTTGGAAAATCCTCTCCATATTCCTAGCTGGTGACCAGTTATAGGTTTACCATCTAATTTCCATGAGGCTCCATTTGACTCTATTTCCTGTGCTTTTTGTGCCTTCTCATACGCCTCACAGGGGAGGGGCAGTATACCTGCCCAGCTGAGTGCCCATTGAGGCTGAAATCGATTCTTTTTAGTGGGAATTAAGATTGTGATAACTTCAGGTACTGTTTTTCTTTTTTTAATTTTTTGTTAACGTTTATTTATTTTTGAGACAGAGAGAGACAGAGCATGAACAGGGGAGGGGCAGAGAGAGAAGGAGACACAGAATCTGAAACAGGCTCCAGGCTCTGAGCTGTCAGCCCAGAGCCCGACGCGGGGCTCGAACTCACGGACTGTGAGATCATGACCTGAGCTGAAGTTGGATGCTTAACCAACCAAGCCACCCAGGCGCCCCTTATTAATATAATTTTCTCTCTCAGTTTACAGAATATGCCTTGAGCAAGTCTGTATATTTGCAGCAATTATAAGGCTTCTGAAAATAAAAAAAGAAAAGGGAAACCTTTCTTCCTTGCTTGATATACTTTGCTTAATCAGCAATCATGCTCAGGTTTTGTGAACAACAGAAAAGAAAGTTGGGTGTTGGACTGGTAATTCAAGGATCTGGTGGAACCACCTGTCTGACCTCCTAGGCTCACAGTGTTTGTTAAGATTCCTTTGGTTGCAAAGATAAAAATTAAGTCACACTTCATCAAAAGAAGTTATTTGCTAAAATTCGTTATTGAAAGAATTCTTGGGGAGCTTGCAATCTTGAAGGAATTGCAGCATGGCTAAATTTTGCACAGAGCAAGAATCTAGTGCCTTGAGCACTGGGAGCTTCTGAACCTTCCCTAGAATGCTTTCATCAGGGTGACACAGCTGTGACCATATTGTCACTCAAGTGTCAAATTCCCAAGAGAGAGAATCTGATTTGCTTGATGGATGGGAGGATAGAGCCATCTGTAGTAGACTGAGCCATATTAATTTGCTAATTGGATGGTTTTTGCCTCAAGAAAAAGCAGTTTCTCATGCTTCAGCTTAATAAGCACAGACATATTTGGGGGGGCTCCTCTAAGTGTCAGGAGAATCATGAGATGGTGAGCCTCCCCAAGTAATGCCTACTACATGTTCCTTTGATCTTCTCAACTCCACAGAGCTTGATTTCCTCATTTTCTTTCTTTCTTTTTTTTTTTTTTTTTTTACATTTTGTTGCAAACCCCCAGAAAAACTCTCATCTCCTGGGTCAACTTCCCTATGGAGGGAAGCTAAGTACTGTTGGGGAAAATGACACAATTCTTGAAATGGCTCTTTTCTGTCTTTGGATGGCTGGAGATTTTCCTAGTTGTCAATCTACTGTAAGCATCCATGGTAGCATGGGTTCTTTGTGGTCATTATTAATTCCGTATTTCACTGCAGGCTGTGTTACTATTCTAGTGTAAAACTGGCTACTGTACAGTTTCAATGGAGAGACTACTGCTTCATACTAGTTCTTTCTAGTTGAAAGTTTCAATTTGTCTCCACCCCACCCAACCACTGAAGGAGTTCTTGATTACTTTGAACTACGGTGTCAATCCATTAAAGCTGTGTGTTTTGAATAGAGACAACCTTTAGATTGGTTTCAGGATATAAGCTGTTTTAGATGAACAGAAGGAACCATCTCCTGGCTGCCATTTTTCTTCATTATTCTCCTTGGCTGACATAAAGTTTTTTGAGACTTAACTTTTCATTAAAATCGTGTATTTGGATACTGTTGGTGGGGAAAAAAAAATATTCTCTTTTATGTGTAAATGGGCTATTCTAATACAAAATAAAATACAGAGTTTGTACAGCCAAAGTGAGTTAGTTATACCTTATTTATGCCATAGATGAAACAAATCAATTGTGGCAAGTACATTTGTAGAAACCACAAGACTCTGAGTTGAAGGCAGTTTATTGCAGTGATTTACAGAGAAATAGCTGCAAAACAGTTTCTTTTGGGTGGGAGAAATAAAAATTTGATACCAGTATCTTTTCTGTTATTTGAATATTAAATTTACCAAAAATTCTTCATCTCCCTATGCATTCTCCTTCCCCCATACACACACCTGCAAGCCCATACATATGGACACATTCTGATTTTCATAATGCTGTATTACAGGTAACATCAGTAAGAAAGAGCTCTTTGAATGAGGGAAAGAATATATTAGTAGTGGCTAATACCAAATATTGAGATTTCTTATAAGAATGTGTTCTAAACAGAAACTCAGTTAAAGGTAAATGAATGATGGTAAAGTAGTAAGTTAGTATTCTGAGGCAACTTGGTGAAGCAGAGAGATCTTTGAAATCAACCAGTCTTGACTTTGAATCCCAGACCTGATTCTAACCATATAACTTCTTTGAGTTTCTTGTCTCTTTTTCTGTAATGTGAGATTAACAGCTGCCATAGAGGATTAAAGTAATATACTTTGATTGAGTTCCTGGCACATAGTAGATATGTGAACAATAAGGTGCAGTCATTATTTTTTAATTAGTTTATCAAAGATAAAACAAATGGTTTGATTTATTTTATTCTGGTAGTAGTCGTAGAAAGCATATGTCATCTTTCTCTTGTTTTTACCCTTAAAGAAGAATTATCAGTAATGGTTTAGCAGCTTTGCTAATGTTGTACAGCTAGTTTAGACCCAGGAGGCTGACTTAAATCAATTTTGTTTTATCTTTGGACCTCAGTAAAGATCTATTTAAAGATTATCAAGTATAAAAAAAAAAAAAAAAAAAAAAGGATGGTTGTAAACTAAAGCCACCACAGATGAATGAAGTTAGTGTCACTTCCCTGCTTGGTTTCTGCTGATATTACATTGAAGGGAATCGGAGCCTTCCCTCTCTGCCCGGTCCTGGGAGGGCCTCCAGCGTTTTCTGGCCTTAACCCATTCAGGTAGCAATGATGTGTATGTCAGTGCTGCGTGGCTTTCTCTGACCAGCAGTGGTAGACTTGAGTTTCATATTGTCTTCTGAGACTCTTTGAAAGATGTGCCAGTGGTTTGAATATAGACTTTTGTTGGGAAAAACAAACAGATAAACTAGGACATAAAATGCACACATTGAATCTAAGACGAACCCAATTTCATAAACATTAAAGTGTGAAACAAAATGTGTAAATACAAGAAGGATGTAATTTGAAGAACTCATTAATGAGTTTGTTGGTGATTATAAGTGTTGATACAATTCAGGTATTTCCAGACCTTGTCTTCTGCATCCTGCAGGGACACCAGTGGCTCCTGAGAAAGAGCCTGGGTAAAAATTGGGTCAAGATTTCACTGGGGTTCAGTCTTTTAGACAAAGCTTGGACTGAGCATCTTTCTGGGCCATTACTGATAACTTGTACGTCTTTTTCTTCTGTTGTGTAACTTTCTCCCCCCTCTTATTTAAAAGACTATTTTTTAGAACAATGTTAGGTTCACAGCAAAATTAAGAGGAAGGTGGAGATTTTCCATTTACCCTTTGTCCCTGCACATGGATAGCATATGCCATTTTCAGCATTCCCCACAAAAGTCTGCTCCTTTTTGTAAATTGTTTCTGTTATAATCTTCTCATTCCTCACTCAGTGGTGTGAGGTAAGAAATGAATATTAAGCATTATATGTAAAGAAAAAGGAATATGTAAAGGAATTTATAATTATGTGTGTTCTGTCTGTTGTAGAGCTCCCTAGCAACCTCTAGTCCTGAGTGAACCATTTTAGAGTGTAGCCTATGTATCAAGTCTGCATTAAAATACTATGAAATAAGATCAAATAGAAACCCTGCTCTCAGTGTTGTGAACTCCCGCTCTTGCCTCTTTTCATTTATTGTTAAAAGTGAAGTGTGCGATCTTTGCTCTGTGATCAAAAAAAACCCTCTTTTGTGTCTGGCTAATCCGGAATGTTTCTTTTTTTCTTCCTTAAATTAAAAAAATAAACCCAGTACTATACCTCTACTTGGGTATTGAAGTTTCTGTAAGTATTTTGTTTCTAAATAATAAGAGTTGAAAGCTTAGGAATGAGTGACATAAAAACTTTTAGAGGCACCTGGATAACTCAGTCCGTTAAGCATCAGATTCTTGTTTTTAGCTCAGGTCGTGATCTCATGGTCGTGGGATCGGGCTCCGCATCAGGCTCTGCGCTGAGTATGGAGCCTGCTTGGGATTCTCCCTTGCTCTCTCTCTCTCTCTCTCTGTCTCTCTGCCCTTCCCCCGCTCTCTCAAAATAAATAATTTTTAAAAAACCAAAAAAACCCTTTTACTTGTATGAAAGAGACTTGTCAGGTAGCAAATTGGAAGATTCTAATGACAGCATTTTTCCCTTTGTCGTTGGCTTTAGCTTAATTAAATTGTGGGAACATCAGGCCAGAAATTGAATTATCACTGTTAAGGTTTGTTCTTAACCTCTGAAGTGGAATATGGGAAGATGGCTAGCCATTCTGACCAGCAGAGGTGGCATATTTTGTATTTATAGGGGTTAATTTAAAACTTGGCCTTAAAGCTACTAAATGAGTAATTTAATGGTTTTCTTTTGTGTTTTTTGATTTTCAGTTGTGTGTGTTTACAGAGCCTTTTCCTCCAGTAAACAAACTAAAGGGAAGGGGCAACATCTGTGGCTCTGATTGTCTATAGGGTTTTGTTGTTGGGCTTTTAAACCCAGTTAATGCAGATCCGTAACTTTCTGCACAAAATATAATTAAAATCTCCCTGTAATGATTTTATAAGTAATTTATCATCCCTTCTTTCTGGAGTCTACATAATGTTTGTAAACTTGGTTGTCTTTCCTTACATACTACAGTTTAAAATGAGCAGGGAAGGTAGTTGAATTACTGGGGAGGATGACTGTGCCCAGCCCATACACTTTACAAAACCACAGTTGTAAAACCCTTGTTTACATAGTTAGGAGTCTGTTACTATTGTTGCTTTCTGATGGATGTCTTTGGCTTTTGGCTAACAAGGCAGTTGCAAGAAGCTCATAAAATCTTAATCAAGTGAAAATTTTTCGGCAATTTGAGACGTAAAATGAGACTAGCAACTAGAATAGAGATAGAGATATTTTTCCTAGCCTTTCCCTTCCCCCACGCCAGAGAGAACCCCCAATCAGCCTGGCTTGACTTATGGGGGACATGCCGCAGAAAAACAGCTTTACTTATAGCTGAGGCCTGTGACATCATTATCTCTGAAAAGACTGAGATTAAGAAGAAATCAGTTTAGGGAATGAGTATTTAAATTCTGTCACAATTTGGGAAACATGGAGATCATCAGCTCCTTCATCTACCTCTGGGAAGATTTTAGCATTTCTTTTAATGTAATGATGAAGAGACACTGTATTAGCTATGAGTTCCAACAACACCCTGTAAGAATAGCTGCTTATAAGTATAAATTTGCCCTGCTTAAGAAGGCCTGGTTAGCTCTTCTAAAATTTATGTGAATTTATATTTATATGTTTATTTACAGAGTAGCCAGAGTATTTTAAAAAGAAGAACAAAGTAGGAACGCTCATACTGCCTGATTTGAAGGTTCACCGAAAGCCACAGTAATCAAGACGTTGTGGCATCAGAGAAAGGATAGTCGGGCTGGGGTTGGGGAGGATGGGGATTGTGACAAAACAGAATCTAAAAATAGGCCCATACCATACACGGTAGGTCATTGTTTTCAGCACATAGGTGAAAAGGTATTGAAATGGAGAGAGGGTTAGTCTTTTTTACAAATACTTCTGGGACAGTTGGTCATTCCCATGGAAGAAAGAGAGAACTTTGGCCCATTTTGTACTTTACATAAAACTCAAAACTCAGGGCACCTGACTGGTTCAGTCGGCGGAGCATGCAATCTTGATCTTTGGGTTGCGAGTTTGAGCCCCAAATTGGGTATAGAGATTACTTTAAAAAAAAAAAAATCTTAACAACAACAACAAAAGGATCTACTAAAGGGGCACCTTGGTGGCTCACTCAGTGGAACATGCAGCTCTTGATCTTGGGGTTATGAGTTCAAGCCCTGCGTTGCTGTGGAGCTTACTTTAAGAAAACAAAAACAAAAACTCAAAATGGATCATACACCTAAATTTAAAGCTATAAATCTTCTAGAAGGAAACATAGGAGATACTCTTTGTGATCTTGAGTTAGGCAGAAACTTCTTAGAGATGACACCAAAAGCATAATCTGCAAAAAGAAAAAAAAGTAATAAATTCAACTTGATGCAAGTTAAAAACTTTTTGCTGTGTGAAAAACTGTTACAGAAAGAAAAGCAACTGAATAGGAGAAAATATTTGCAAATCATTTATCTGACAAATAAATTATATCCAAATAACATAAAGTACTCTTGAAACTCAACAATATGAAGACAAACCATCCAGTGGGCTGAAGATTTGAAAAGTCACTTCATCAAGAGAGAAGATATGCAGATTAAAAATAATTACATGAAGGGGCGCCTGGGTGGCTCAGTCTAACCGGTTAAGCGTCCGACTTGGGCTCGGGTCATGATCTCAGGGTCTGTGAGTTCGAGCCCTGCATCGGGCTCTGTGCTGACAGCTCAGAGCCTGGAGCCTGCTTCAGATTCTGTGTCTCCCTCTCTCTCTGACCCTCCCCCGTTCATGCTCTGTCTCAAAAATAAATAAAACATTAAAAAATAAATAAATACATGAAAAGATACTCAATAGTCATCAATAGTCTTGAGAGAGGTGCAAATTAAAACCACAGTTAGGTACCACTGCATCCCTATTAGAATGACTCAAAACTGAACAATGAAGGTAACTATTCCCTTTATTAAATGTTTAACCATGTGCCACTGACAGTTCTCCATGCTTTACATATATTAACTTATTTGATCTGTGTAACAAACTATAAGATAGCATATTTTCAAGGGCACCTGGGTGGCTTAGTCGATTAAGCATCCGACTTTGGCTCAGGTCATGATCTCACGGTTTGTGTGTTCGAGCCCCGTGTCAGGCTCTGTGCTTACAGCTCGGAGCCTGGAGCCTGCTTCGGATTCTGTGTCTCCCTCTCTCTCTGCCCCTCTCCCGCTCATGATCTGTCTGTCTCAAAAATAAAGGTTAAAAAAAGAAAATTAAAAAAAAAAAAACATTTTCAGATGAGAGATCTGAGGCTTAGATAAATTGGCCATAGTCACATAGCTGGTAAAGCGCGGAATCAGGAATATATTATTACAGACTTATATGAACATTGTATAACTCTACCATATTCAGTGGGTCATGTGCTGTTGGGTTAAGTTATTAGTGGTGATCATTCCCCTTGTGCCAGGGGTATGTTTTGCAGCTAGGCATTAGAATGGGAAAAAGTATTTCAAAATTGATCCTCATTTCCTTTTCTTGTATACATATACTCACAAATTTTGCCATCTGTTTATGGAAAAATACTGTTTTAGTTTCTTTTTGTTGCTAGTTTTTAACCTGTGCCCATCAGAATAGTAAGGAAATGATCATGTTGCATACTTGGAACCAGCCACAGTTAAGTTTGGAGATGCCAGTTCTAGCTGGGACCAGTGCAATGGCATGATGCTAGTGGTGTTTTTTGTTGTTGTTGTTGTTGTTGTTGTTCTTTTAGCTGGAAGACCTCAGAGATATGCAAATCACTCACCATTTGAGGCTGTTACTGTCCCAGTAACTCCTTTGGTTCCCTGGAACACAGGGAGGCAGAAGAGCAGGACAGTCTGGGGGATGGTCTAAATAATAAATGTTTGAATTATATTAATTAATCTTATCATTAAAGAAAGCATCGTGTTTTATCTTTTAAGGCTTTGAGTTTGGCCAAGTCTCATTGGGATCCAGTTAATGATAGTAGTGCTGAAAGGTCAGGAGCTACCACCCTGTGCCATCAGCCATCAAAAATCAAATAGTTAAGTTTTAAGTGTTGGAAATGTGAATTTTTCACCTTTCAGTTCTCATAAACTAAAGCTACTGTTGCTATAGCAATGATTTTTCGCCTACATAAAATTTGTGTTTGAGACAGTTTTTTCTTAAACACGGTTTTTAAAAGTATAAAATGAATAAGCGTAGGCATCATGGCCCTGAAATAATTCTTCAAATGGCAGAAAGGTGACTTGGTTTTATAATTTCTTGAATATAAACACGAAGGCTTGATCAGAAATCTCAGCTGACTTTATGGGTGGGAGCTCAGGGATGTAAACTTGAATACAAGTCTAATTTGATTTACAGATATATCTCATTTAAAGCAAGAGTTGAGGGAAACCTGTGTGGCTCAGTCGATTAAGCGACTTACTTCGTCCCAGATCATGATCTCACAGTTTGTGAGTTTGAGCCTGCATTGGGCTCACTGCTGTCAGCATGAGCCTGCTTTGAATCCTCTGTCCCCATCTCTTTTCTTTGCCCCTCCTCCACTGGTTCTCTCTCTTTCTCTTTCTTTCTCTCCTCTTCCCTCCCTCTCTCAAAATAAATAAACTTTAAAAAATAAATAGGGGCCCCTTGGGTGGCTCAGTCAGTTAAGCATCTGACTTCAGTTCAGGCCACGATCTTGCAGTCCATGAGTTCGAGCCCCATGTCAGACTCTATGCTGACAGCTCAGAGCCTGGAGTCTGCTTCGGATTCTGTGTCTCCCTCTCTCTCTGCCCCTCCCCTGCTCATGCTCTGTCTCTCTTGCTCTCAAAAATAAATAAAACATTTAAAAAATAATCAAATAAAGCAAGAGTTGAAAAATTAATATAGCATAAATGCCAATAAGTGGCATGATATTATTCCAACAAAAAGAAGCTTTTAATAGCAGTGGGCCCTTAAGTAGGTTTATATTTTATTCCTATATTGAGGACTTAGAAAATCAAATGTCTTCAGAAACCTGGATATTACCATGTTGATAATCTTGTTATATTATTGTTTAGTTTTATTTTTAAAAAATAGACTTTTTGATTATATTTATCATTTATATTTTTACAGTATAATAATCAAGTTATTTCATTACGTCCTACTGTAAGTTCTTCAAAGTGCTAAGAAAAATGTTGAAACCTCTTAGACTCATAGGATTTATGCCAGGAAGCAATCTTAGGGATCATTTTGCCCAACTTTTTCATTTTATCGATTGAAGGGCTAATATTTTGATGGATCATTCAGCTTATTGTGGCAGAGTTGAGACCAGAATTAGATGACCCTGGCCTCTTAACCTTTTACCTGCATGATGCTATATTCTTGTTTGCTCCTTCCATATCTATTGATGTTTACAATAGATTTATGCTTAATATAAAAACAAATATACATGCATTCATCTCCACTGGACAAGAAAGTATTCATAAGTGATTCAGATAACAAGGAAACTACAGCCAGGTTTCAGATTTATTTTTGTAACTTTTATTGCATAATGTTGAATATTAGAAATATTTTAAAATATTTGATGCCCTATAGTCAATGATATTTTAATAGTGTTATATGTTTACAGATGGTAGCTACACTTGAGGTGAGCATATCATAATGTATAGAGATGTTGAATCCCTGTGTTGTACACCTGAAACTAATGTAACATCATGTCAACAACTATCCTCAAATTTAAAAATTTAAGGAAAAACATAAAAGCAAAGGGTGTGAAAAAAATTAAAGAATAATGGAAAAGATGTGCCAGGATTATAGACACAGAGTATATTGAGGTCAATGTCAAACTCCCTAATTGCTTTTAAGGTTACATTGTATCATTATTTTTTTTTAAGTGAAACTTTATTTTTAAAAAAATGTTTATTTTGAGAGAGAGAGAGACAGAGAGCGAGTGGGGGAGAGGAAGAGGTAGGGAAAGGGGGAGACAGAATCCCAAGCAGGCTCTGTGCTGGAAGGGCAGAGCCTGAGGCAGGGCTCAAACCCACAAACCTTGAGATCGTGACCTGAGCCAAAAATCAAGAGTCAGACGCTTAACCAACTGAGCCACCCAGGTGCCCCTCAAGTTAACATTTTAGATCAAATATGAATGAAACTCAAAAATTTTACCTAAGTTAATTAAATAAAAACATACGATTCCCAGGAAGAAAATAATGAGCAAGCTAGTAGAAAATGAATAAAAGATGGGAACAAGGAAAGTCAGCTCACACTAAAGGAAATACAGAAAGACACTTAAAAGCAAAAAAGCCAGCTAGAATGAGATCTCTTATTTGCTTAGGGGCTTGGCAAAGTTTCAAGTGTGGTAATACCTCCCATTAGTGAAGGTAGAGGGAAATAGTCACTCTCTTTTACTACTGATAAGAATGTAACATGGTGAAAATAGTGAAATATAAAATGCTCATACCCTTTTGTCTCATCAGGTCTATAACTGCAACCTTGTCCTACAAATATCATAGTATTAATTAATATGAGGTTGAATTTTCATCTATATTATAGTGATGTGTGTACAACTTGCTGAAGTTTTGTTTTATATGCACACATAAAAAACCCAGTGAAAACTGATAATCGCTCAAGTATCATTTAATAATGAACTAGTTATCTAAATTATAGAGCAATAAAAAATATATGTAGCAGTAGATCTGAATGTGTTGAAATCAAGGTTTACTAAGAGGGAAAAAAATCAAGTTTTACAGTTTTGTACTAATAAAGATCTACATATTTAAGCTTTTTCTGTGTAGAGATTCTAGTAGGATACAAATGAAAATGTTAATGACTTGGATTTTATTGAGTTTTGGTAAGAAATATCAAGGATGGAGCAGAGGAGGCTTTCATTTTCACTTTAAATCTGTCTGTATTTTGTGAAGAAAGGTATATACACAGTCTATGTTGTATATATGTTGTTTTTGTTTAAAAGTTTTAAAACAGTAAGTGTGTTCATTGTTAAAATGATTTTGCTTTGTAACTGAGGAAATCGTCTCTTATTTTTAAATAATTTTGAAAAGCTTGCTCTTGATTTCTTTATAATTTAATTTCTCTTTTAAAAAAGCATGGTTAGTTCTAAGATTTAGTTAAAGTGATTGAGCTAGAACTAGCAGATTTTCAAAATCAATCAGATTCAACCCAACTCAAACTCTACACCCAAGTCTTCATTTAGGAAGATAGATCTCTAAGAAATATGTTTACCAAAAGCCATAAAGATAATCATATTCTTTGACTCTGTAGTTCCATTTCTGGATCTAGATGCTAAGGAAATAAAAAGTTTTCATATTAGTAGAAAATGATTGTAATACAAATCTCCAGCAGTTGACTCGTGTTGACTAAACCATGAGATTACAAGATAGAATATTATGTGGCCTTTAAAAATATGGAACACAGATACTGGGAAGGTACTTGTAAAAAGATACATAAGTTATAGTTAAGTAAATGATAAAGCACACAAAATAGTACCAGTGGCTACAGTAATGCTTTTTGAGTGTATTTTGAGTACCAGATATGCTTGGTAGAAACCAAGTTTCTTATCTCTAATCCTCAGAGAAACCCAATAAGGAAGATGATCCTGGCTCTATTTGATAGAAAAGGAAACTATGGGTGAGGGGAATTAGACACTTGTCCTGTAGATCAGCTTTGTTTTGAAATCCCAGTACCCAGGCCCTTCATCTCCCACTCTGGCTAATCAATACACTCAGAGCTCCATGATGTTTCTCAGGAAGAGAATGCTTGATTTCTCTTTCCAGTGCTTGGAATATTTTGCTGCCATTGTTAATTTTCAGTGAGTTAGCCAGTGCTGGTGATCAGTTTGTGTGTGAGTAATTGCATAGCTTTGTGAGTTAACCCTGGAAATACAGGCTCTGTTTGAAAGTGAGCATGTCATTTATTACAGCAGTTGAGTCTGTGATTGTGTCATCACCTCCTACTCTGGCACACAGCTATGGCACACAGCCATGATGAGGTTTCAGGAGCCATTGAACTCCCCTACATCCACCTCTGGCAGCCTCCAGTGTGCTGCCCAAGTATTATCATTTACTTTATGTGCCTGTGACATGAAGAGACTTGAGGAAGCACTGCTAGCAAACCAGGTATTTATAAAAGTGTAACAGAAATTGGTTCGATTTTCAGTTGTTACATTTTGTTCAGAAGTCATTATTCCCAAGTCAGTGCAGCAGAAATAGCTGAAACGTCAAACTGATCCCATCATTAGTTGAAGACAGTAACATATTTGGGGATTATTTAACACTAGGCCAGCATACTCAATTTATAGAAAAACAAGGAAATCCGGACCTGGAGAAACAGACTGCGACAGTGTGGTTTCTGTGAAGTGTGACATGTGGTAGAATGCTTAAGCACATTCTCCAAGTGGGTAGTTAATTTTATTCTTAATTTTCATGATTGAAGTTATAAAGTCCATGTAATGAAGTAAATTGTGATGATGTTGTACAAAGGTGGTATGGTAATAATCAGTAGCTTTTGGAGACTGCTCACTTCTCTTTGGGGAGATAGAGGGATCTGGGGTTGATGTAGCCCCATCCAGTGCAGAAGGTGGTAACTAACTCCTCCCTTGCACTGCAGAATCACATGGCATCTGCCCAACTGGGTGTTAGTTTCTTCATCTTTATGGAGGAGGTATGGGCTAAAATGGGCTAAAATTAATGACTTTTTTAAAAAAGGAAAAATTATTTATAGTGATTGGTGGTGGTACATGTTAATCTAGTTGAAATCTAGAAATCTGCATATATCTTACATATCTTACTTGGAATAGAAACCAAATACTTAGGAGGAGGGAAATTTTTAATTACAGGCACATATTGCCTCCTTCAGAGATTTTTAGGACTCTGATGATTACACTGCATTTTAAAAGGAAGACATTTAATTCCTTGGCACTGGGAAATCAGTTTTTTGGATAAAATTTTTTAAGATATGAAATTGACTGTTTTGTATAATTGTTCTTGAATGCCTTTCTTTTTTTTATATCCTGCGTTATTATTAAAGGCCTCTTCTTAACAACATTTATATTGAAACAGAAGAAACAATTCTGATACACAACTGTGATCACGATTTTATAACTTTATGCATCTGCTAAAGACTGGATGGGAATCTGGAAAACAATTGGCATTGCAAATGAATGAAGGGTTAGTTAAATATAGATTTTTCAGGATATAGGTTTTTCCCTGGTGTATGGGGGAGGGATGGGCCTGTTGAAGTAGTAACAGGCAAGTTAATTTCAGGGGTGTTGAAATTTAGCCTCTTATTTGGAAAAAAATAGTGTGTGTGTGTATATATATATATATATATATATATATATATTTTTTTTTTTTTTTTTTTTTTTTTTTTTTTGCAGGAGATACAGAAAAATATAATTCAAATGAGGTAGAATGTACTTGAAAAATTTATATGAAAACATGGCATGTATTTAAGCAAAAGTCTCTCAGCCTCCTTCTTCCCCCATCTAGTTGATGTTATACTTGGTTTTAGGCTTTGTATCAGAGTGCAGTTATGCCGATGAATTTTTTTTTTTTTTTTTTTTTTGTTAGAGCTTAGAAATGCCAGAGGTAGTAAGCAAATCTCAAACTGTCAGCTCTGAGATTTATTATGTGTGTCTGCTGTTTGAGTCCAAAAGAGCTTAACAGCTGAATATAGACTTTAAATCACCATTGGGATTTAAATTTTACTCTGAAAGACTAGGTCATTTGACAGTCATCAAGGGCATTTTCATTCTCAAGACTGTTTTGCAGGCCCAGCAGAAAACTCCTCCATCAGCCCAAGAGGGGGGAGTTATTCTCAGGGCTAAGGCATTAAATCTGGGGTGCTCCACATGCAAAAAATAATAATGAAACACAGGGGGATTTGTTTTGTAAACTAATCCAGAAAGTGAACTTTAAATTGATAGCAAGCGGATAGGGAATGATTTGGTCAGATACTGAGGATTAAAGGTATTTAGAATATACTCTGTTATTTTGATGTACAAAAAAATTTATACCTGAAAGATTATTTTAGAAAATCACCAAGATAAGGACTGATCGTTTGGGAGAAAAAAATTGACAGTGATTATTGCAATTATATTTTCAAAGACCTAGGCAGTACAATGATGATTTAAAATATGTTAGTGGGGTGCCTGGGTGGCTCAGTCAGTGGAGCATCTGACTCTTGATTTCGGCTCTGGTTGTGATCCAAGCATTGTGGGATCAAGTCCTGCATCTGGCTCAGTGCTGAACGTGGAGCCTGGGGAAGGGAGGATTCCTTGGGCTGTGCTTCTTATTCACTGTGGGTCCTCTAAAATCATCAGCAACAACATTCAAACTTGGGCTCACCAGAGATTAACCAAATCAGAGCCTGCTAGCTTGGGACCGGGGGATCTATTTTTAAATATCTCCACAGATTTATAGCGTACAGTCAGGGTTCTGAACCACACTGTTTTGTAAAGTTTTGTATATTTCACATGGAAAGGCAGAGAGTTAAATCTTGTAGGTGTCTTGTAGTAACCGTAAAAAGAAACAGATCAATTTTACTTCTTTAATACTTTGGAAAATGTCAGATTAAAATGAGCACCTCCCTGTAAGAAAATTTTGTTATTTACTTGAGATGGCCTGAAGTAAACATAAGAAAATAGAAGATGATAGAATATTTTTTTGAGATTTTATTTTATTTTATTGTAAGGATGATAGAATATTTAATAGCCACAGACCAATATTGGCATGAGTTACACTTGAACTTGACTTAGAGTATCAAGTAAGTTAAATTTAGCACTAAGCTCAGATTAAAGGAGAAGCATGTGAATAAATGAAGCAGAACAACAGTATCTGTTATTTTTAAAAAATATTTGAAGTCTCTTGTTGAATGCAGCATAATTTCATAGTATTGAAGTATAGGCTCTGAAAGCTTATGGTATACTAAGTATAATAAGTGTTACTGAAAAGCACTAATGTGCCTATATTGATTATTATTACAGTATTTTTAAATAATTTCAAAAAGCTTTGTATGGAACACACTTTAGTACATTAAAATAACTAAGGTAAGGTAATGTAAAGATATGTCACGAAAACCTGAGGAAACTATAGTGGTATCAGTCACTTAAGAACTCATTTGGGTGGCTCAGTTGGTTAGGCGTCTGACCCTTGATTTCGGCTCAGGTCATGATCCCAGGGTCGTGGGATTGAGCCTTGCATTGGGCTTGAGATTCTCACTCCCCCTCTGCCCCTCTCCCCTGTTCACATGCTCTCTCTCTCTCTCTCTCTCTCTAAAATAAAAACATTTTAAACTTTTAAATAATAATAAAAAATAAAACTCGTAATTCTAGGCAAGGATAAATTTGTGAGTGTTTGTATTTTAGTACCAGTGGTTGGGGAATGGGTGGTAAACAGAAAGCTATTTTTGCTGATTGGTACTCAACTGTGAGTCACATGTGACTCATTTCATCTGTCAGCTTAATCAAAAATAAAAATGTGTTTAGGTCTGGGAAATTCAAAGATTATTATTCCATAGTCTTTGCTCTCAAGAAACCTCTAATTGTATAGGTGAGTAAGACATATACCAATAACAACAATAACAGCAGGTTGACCTTTTTCATTGATGCAATAATAGGAAAAGAGGTTTGCTGGAGAAGCCAGTGCTGCAAGGACTAACTCATCTACGGAGCTAGGGCAGTCAGCTATTAAAGTCACAGTAGCTAAACTGATAGAGTAAACCTGTGCTTAAGAAAATATGGTAAGTGTCTGATCTGGGAATGGGGGATTGGTCAAGAGGGAAAAGGGGAAAGGTGGTGAAAGGAGGTACTGATTCATGCTGATTTCCATACTGTAGTACTGGGGATTGGGAATTGTGATCTGTCTCGTGGAAGTAGAGGCTGGACACTGTGGGGCAGATCACAAGATCCAGCCTTCTGGGAGAAGGGAAGGTGACGATTAGATACATCATGTGTATACCAGCCAAGTAGACTAAGATTGAAGGAAGAAGGTACTTCTCTAGGGGAACTGTAGTAAAAATTAAACATCTATATGCCAGCTACAGGTAGTTATCTATTCAATTCTTGAAATGACCATATGAGGGGGGTACTATTATTTTTTACATTTTTCAGGTAAAGAAACCTAGACCAGTGACGTGAAATAAATGGCCCAGATCACAAAGCTAGAAAGTGGTGGTGCTTGGATTAGGACCCAGGATGTCTAGCCTAAGAGATAACAAGGGTATACCACTTCCTTTAGCCTAACTGGGTTGTTAGTGTCTGAAGCCAAATGGGGCTGGACAAGGTAGGGACTAATGAGTGGTATAAGCAAAATGCTATAGGGCTTTGTGGCTGGTGTGCTATAGACAAACATTCTAGATAAACATCACAACACAACAAAGGATGTGGAAGTGAGAGCCAAAATATGGGCCTACAGACTATATTTGGATGTATCTTATAGTATGTGGGAAGCAGTAGAAGAAGATGGAAAGATAAGATAGGATCCTTTTGAAATCCCGAAAGGGTTCCTGAAGTCAGACTCCTAAAAGAACTTCGGTTTTACTTGATTATATACTGGAAAGCTATTGAAAGCCTTCAAGTGGGACATTACATGACTGGAACTGATAATAGGGAGTGAGTTAGAATGTTTTTATTCAAGTGATTTGTCCTACTTCAGCATGGCCCAGTGGATGTGGAAAGTAGAAAATACATAAAAGATACAATGATCCAAAGATTGGTTGAACAAGGAGAATGATGGGGTAGTTTGAAACAGCAGTAACTGGAAGATCTCATTGGGTGCGAGGGTAGGAGAAATGAACGGAACACTTTCAGTACCAAAGAGCAATGGTGTCATGTTTACAGGTTGAAGGCAGTGATCTAAGAGGTGGGCATCATCCTTGCGTGACACTGATGGCAGATGGGTATGCCCAAGTCCAGTAGTATCTGTCTCGCTGTATGAGGAGTAACTGAGTTTAGCGCCATGTATTAGCTGTTAAGTTACCGTAACTTTGTGGCTTACGACACAGATTCGTTACCTGGCAGTTCTGTAGGTCAAGCGTCCGACCCAGGACTCACTGGGCCAAAGTTAAGGTGTTGGCAGGGCTGTCCCTTTCCAGAGGCTCGTAGGGTAGAATCTATTTGCATGCTTTTGCGCTTCTAGAGGCTGTTCATATTCTTGGTTCATGATCTCCTTTCTCCACCTTTAAAGCCAGCAGTGTTGCATCACCATCCCTTTTTCCATGGTTACACCTCCCCCTGACTCTCCTGCCTCCCTCTTCCACTTTTATAAGGACCCTTGCGATTACATCAGGCCACCCAGATAATGCAGAACAGTCTGCCTTACCTCCCCCATTTCAACCACATCTGCAGAGTCCCTTTTGCCGTGTGAGGTAGTAAGGTAACGTAATCACAGGTTCTGGGGATTAGGACACGGACTTCTGGGAGGCGGGGGGGGGCATTCTGCCTACCTCCTACAGGGCCTGGCAAATAGTGAACTTTTGAGCGATTTCTAATATTAGTATTGCCTCATCATCATTACTGTTAATGGTAGGATTACTCATCCCTCGCACTTCAATTGTAATATTAGTGTCACAGCACTGCTGAAAATTGTATTTCCAGTCAGGGCTCTACTGGGTCTGTTTGGCAGAGATGTCAGCTGAGAATATAAGTGATTTACCAATATTTAATTTTAAATGGCACATTCATTTTTAAAAGTACTCAGGAAGAAAAATTCTTGAAAGTTTTACCAAGAGATTTTTTCCAGATAATAGCATATGATATTCATAAATCACCCTTGTCATTAGGCTATGTGGTTATTTATGCCATTTTATAGTTAATGGTTTACAAGTAAGGGGACCAGTAGCAATGTATGCTCTTCCTACTATATTTCTAATATATCTGGTTGGGAAGAGACTATGTATTGTATAATTTGCTTTATATTTTATTGTTAAATAGTTAAATAGCAAATAGTTACATTTGTAGAAGACAGCAAAAAAGGTTATACTGTTGGATTTGCTGCTTATTTTTTTAAACCTTCAGATTTATTTCTATACCAATTAAAGCCTTGAAAATTATGCTCGAGCAAGAGTTTTAGTATGTACGTCTAGAATGTTAAGTTTTTTGTTTGGCCAGATGAGGGCACTTTTTCTTTACATTTGTGAAGTTTGAACTGTGAAGCAGATTTGTTTTTCCCCATGCAAGCTGTTACTTACTTTCTGTTGTTATTGCCAGTGAGAGAAATAGTTTTGACATTTTTAATGTTTTGATTGTGTTTATTCTTATAGGTTGATCTTTCCCCAAAAGGAAAAGCTTCAGTTTCTTGCAAAGTTTTTATATTTGGAAACTTAAATGACAAAATTTCTGTGTAACAAAGTAATTTTAAGAAAGTAAATGTCCAAGTGTTTTGTGGTTTTGCTCATAATTAATAATAGAAGTTGGAATATACTTTTAATCTAATTTTAGTACTCCATTTGTTCATGGCATGATGAAGTGGCATTGACTAGACTCTCCTCTCCTCCTCACCAAATTTCCAGTGCTCATGTGGTAGTGAATCAGTGTCACTTCGCATCTCCACTAAAGTCATTCAGAAGTATGGAAAGGAAATAAAATATCAGAAGCATTTTGTCTTCAAACAGACAAAACCCCAAATACATAAATGAAAATGACTGCAATCTGACACCTATAAATAAAATATCAGAAATATGGTATGTGTAACTTTTTTATTTGCAGTGATTGCTGTCTCAGGGGCTAGGTTGAGTAGCACAAGCTTTCCAAGGTTATAGGTAATGGTACTAAAAACAATACAGACTGCAGCTAGGTGGTGTCGATGTGAATAATCCAAGGAGAAAACTAAGGAGAGAATAATGTTGAGGTTTATAAATTAAGTTTGTGCATAGCAATGAAACAGAGAACCAGCTGTTGCTTATTAAAGTCTTAAAAAAAATGACAGTATGTCATGAAAACTTGATTGAACTGAAGGAAATTCAAAGGGGGAACCAGCAAGTGTGAGATGAGAGCATGTGTAAAATTTTACACAACTTTAGGAATCAGGAGAAGGAATGAAATACTTTTAAAATATATGTATTAACAAGAGGAGTTTGAATAATACCTGCCTGCAGCGGGTTAAAGACAGCTGCTATCAAGTGACCTGGAAGACGTCTCAGGTCAGGAAGCCAGCAAACCTTCGTGGCCTTTATGAACAACAGGGAGTAGCTGTAACCACTGTCGTCATAACCTCGCTTACAAGCCCACCTGTGCCTCAGGTGCTTTTCCTGCTCCTTCGTGTACTCTCGTTAACAGCTGTGTGGGGCAGCTTTTTAATTCCCATTTTAAAGATGTGGAAATTTAGACATTCGGATTAATTAGATCGCTAATCTCTTAATTGAGACCTTAAGTAATGTGGTCAGTGTCCTAGAAACCAGTAAATAATGAATTCTCAGACTGAAATTCAGGTCATAAGGATTAAAGACTCTTTAAAGTTAGGAGGAATATCCCCAAGAAGCAAAGGCTTTTTGATAAAAGGATTGAGTCGTTTCCAGTCAGCTCTGTCTCAAAAAGCCATCTCTTGGTGTGTCAAGCAGGGAATGGCGGCTAGGACGCTTGATCCCTGAGAGGACAGATTGAAGGTCTCAAGAGCAAGCACATCTGGTGCCCATTGACGGGTGTTGTTATTAAAGTCCATTGGAGAGAAAGAAGAGTTTCCTAGTGTTTAATGTCCACCATTGTTCCCTCTTTTTTTAACCTCGGGGCTTGCTTTAAAAAAAGGAAAGAAGAGAGTGGTGATTTTTCACTTTAATTCTGGTCCCTGACTTTTATTTTATAAATTTTGGTAGCAGTCTTGTTGGCTAGACCTTACTTACCAAGACACAGTCTGCTCATATGGTAAATCAAACAAATCTTTTTTCCTGACAGTCCTTTTTAGCACGTAGTAAATATTTTAAACTTCTAGATCTTTAATGAGAATTAAATTCCCCCCCTCCCTTTTCCATTAAACATTCATTAGGAGCCTTCTATGTGCCAGCCACTTGGCTCAGCATATTGGATGCAGATGTAAGACTCAGCTGTGTCCTTGCTACTGAGTATGTAGTCTAGCGTAAGAACTCAGGAAGTGAACCAGGCATCACTGAAATGGTGTGAGTACTGTGACAGTGGGCAGTGGGCACTTAGCCCAGCCTGGATTGGAGAGGGGAGGGAAGCCTTCATAGAAGATGTAAGGTCTGAGCTGAATCCCGAAGCACAAGTGATCAGGTTATTTCTCAGATAGATAACTGAGAGGGAAGAAGGGCTGGTTTTGTCGAAGAGAAGATGTCTGTTTTGAATATTTGGGGTGTGGCACCTAGGCTTTTGAGGTAATATATTTGGTTTTTAGATATGTGGGAGTGGAAGTGTTTTCTTGGTCTGGAGATGAATACTTGAGACTCGTTTGAAGGAAAGTGACAGATAAGATGGAATAGTGATAGAATGAGGTAGAAAAAGAGGGGAGGAAGCTGGGGAATGAATGCCTGAAAAAGAGAGTTCGTGGAACCTGAGTCATGTATATCCTGGAAGCCAAAGTCAGAAGACAGAACGCCACTTTAAGAAAAGATAAATATGGGGTCAGTGGAAGGAAATGGCAGTGCTTCTAAATTGAGGAAGCCAAGTGAGGCACTAGATTTGATTAGGGTATCCGTTACTTAATTATGAGCAATGTGGTGCTATGTTCGGTTTACGGTAACATGTTAGAGGTGTACCCCTTCTTTCTTAAACCTTTTTTATACTGGTTCTTAACTTTGAAGAAGCATTCAGGGACCTCTGTGCAAGTGGATATACATAGATGACTTACATTTATTTTGTTCCCTGCCCATCATTCGTCCGTCCTTCCTTCCTTCCTTCCTTCCTTCCTTCCTTCCTTCCTTCCTTCCTTCCTTCCTTCCTTCCTTCCTTCCTTCCTTCCGAGAATCTAATCCATATTTTCCTTGGATAGTAACTCCTTCCTTTCCTCTCTGTCAGGCCTGGTCTTAGGGGTAAGTATTTGTTTCAGACCTGACCTCAAGGGTGTGCACAGGATGTAACTGGGCCAGTGTGACTTGATCCTGGGACTTTCCTTAAGCTCTGGAGGAAGAGAATCTCTTTTGTTGGATTGAAGCTGTAAAGGTGTAAGCCTAGAGCTGCCCTCCTGGGATGAGTATCTCTGAGACAGAGAGGGGGTGAAGAGGGAGGGAAGGAGCTGAGACAGATACACACCTTTATCGTGAGTTGAGTCACTGGATCTACTTCTGGATTTTTCAATTATTTGAATCAGTGAATTCACTTCCTTTGCTTAAGCTATTTTGAATTTGATTTTCTGTCATTTTAGGGTGAGAGAAGAATTTCATTCTCCTAAAGAATGCCTATGTGCTTATGTATTTTAAAGTATGCAAAGGATCAGGGGTTTACAGATCTGTAGAGGCCCACTGAACCAAATTAAATGCCTCAGCTTTATTCTGCTTAACATTAGTACCAACAAGATTTTCTCTATAAATCCAGAGCCAGTATTGTTATCATTAACTAATTAATGGTCATCCATGGGACAATTTGATCTTTATTACATACATTTAACATCTTGTTATTTATTACAGTTGAGTGGATGGGATATTTTTATTAATGCCTCTTGGATTAATCAAGAGTTAACCCATTTATCTCCTCCAGCTTCTTTCAGCAAGGATATCCTTTGTGAAATGTTGAGATTCCATTTTATTCATTATCTGTCTCTCTCCGCTTATAAATATTCTTGCCAACCATAATTCTTAGATCTAGGAATCAGACCATAAACCATAAAAGCAACATAATTCACCAAAGGCCTCATAAAATTCAAATATGAAGTCATCCCTGACCCTAGCTAACTTAAGTAACTTGAAGAAAAGTGAAAATGATTTTGTTATTAGAAGTAAGCTTCCAATTCAATACAAAATGATGGATATTTTAAAATACAATTCAATAACAATGATTTGCTGCAAGGCAACATTAAAAATAATAAGGCAGTTGGAAAGTACTTGCTATGATAATAAGATTTCAGAGAGCATTGTGACATCTGTGGTAACCTAATAGGTATGAGTTAATGAGTCTGGCCACAGAGAGGGTGATTATTTCTTTCTGGGTGCTGTACCTGCATTGGATGTAGCTCCTGCTAGGTACACAATCAAGCTTGTTTTGGTTATACAGAGCAAAAAGGTGGAGTTACAATTACCCGTGGTTACTTTGAGAATGTGCCTGAATTTAACATACTAAATTTACTGTTTCCTGTAGAAACAGACAGTTCAGGGGAAGAAAAAAAAAAACCAACAAAAAACCCCAGCTAATTTCTAATTAGGTAGGACAAACGGAGCAAGAGTAAGAAGTTTAGCTTGAGTTTGAATCCCAGTCCACACTCCCAGCGCTCTGGTCATGTGTTTCTTGAAATTGGCATGATGTTTTCAGCCTCTGTGCTTTTTTGCTTTATTCCCTTACAGAATATCCTTAATGAGTTAGTAGTGAATTATGAAATACATGAATTAGTACTAATTGATATTAATATATGATATCCTATATTCAACTCAGCTTATACTCCAGGAAGCTTTTTTGGGCATCTTAGTAAGACTTAATCTCTTACAATTTATGAACAAGCATCCTCCCTTTCTCTCCTCTCATTTGTGGAGAATTTTTGTTTTATTACTAGTAAATGCTTTATGTTAAGTTGTAGGAAGTCCAAAGAACAGTGTGCAGTTCCTGCCCTCTGGTGGTTGAAAGAAACATTGCAAACAAGTAATAAAGATATGTGCTGTGAATCTTACTAGCCTTGGTATCATTTGTTTCTTTTATTCCTGTATCATTTATGGGTTCACTGATTTATTAAGCATGTAATGAGCATCTTCTGTATGACAGTCCCTGTCTGGTGTGGTAGCAGTAGTTAACATTTTTGAGGTCTTATAAATGGAATTCCAAAAGCATGCTTTCATGACTTTGGGGATGCCGCATTTAGGTTACAAAGTGTTTTCCTATCTACGTATAACATTTCTAGGCCTGCTGAGCTTCAAATTGGTTGTAACTGTGATGGATGAAAAATGAGGAAGTATTGTGTTTTAGTCTCTTGTTGCCTCAAAACTTAGCCTTCAAACAACAAACACTTAATTTCAGAGTTTCTGGGTCGGGAATTATGGAAGTGACTTGACTGGGCACTTGTGGTGAAGCGTCTTTTAAGAGATTGTGGCCAAGATGTTGGTCAGAGCTGCAGTCACCTGAAGGCTTCACTGGGGCTGGTGGATCTGCTTCCAAGTTGATCCTGGTTGGCTTTACCCAGAGTGAGTGAGTGAAGACAGAGCAAGAGGGAAGCCAGTGTTTTCAGTGACCTGTCCTTAGCAGTCAAGCTTTTGTCACTTGTGCAATATCCTGTTGTATCTCCCAGTCGGGTGTGTTTCATGTGCAAGATACCTGCGTAAGGGCCTGAGTACCAGGAGGTGGGAATCACTGGGGACCACCTTGTACGCTGGCTACCACGTATTGTAGCCCTGTTGTAAGCATCGGTCAATGGCTTTGGGCCTGTGTGAAGAAGACACAAGTAAATCTTCAGATGGAAGTATTTTAGAGTGAAATATGGGGTTGAAAAATCAGACCAGCTCATCTTCACCTTAATTTTCCATTCTTCATTCCCCTGGGAGAATGGCGTTACGTTTTCAGTGTTCCCAAGCTGTACTTTTATTTTTTTTTATTTTATTTTATTTTATTTTATTTTATTTTTTTTTATTTTTGGGACAGAGAGAGACAGAGCATGAACGGGGGAGGGGCAGAGAGAGAGGGAGACACAGAATCCGAAACAGGCTCCAGGCTCCGAGCCGTCAGCCCAGAGCCTGATGCAGGGCTCGAACCCATGGACTGTGAGATCGTGACCTGGTTGAAGTCGGACGCTTAACCGACTGCGCCACCCAGGCGCCCCCCAAGCTGTACTTTTAAATGGGAAATAGGAAAAGAATGGTAAGAGAAATGAGTTTTATGAGAACATGCTTTTATAAAAGTGAGACTGGGACATTTTAATTTTTTTAATGTGATCTATTTATTTATGTTTCTGTGTCATTCAATGGTGAGAAATACTATTGCAGAGAGAGTGCTTAGTGATGGCTGACCAAGCGTCATAGAAATTACTGCTTGTTTTTCAAAGATTTCTTTGTCAAATTACTTACATATTTTAAATTTGAGCAGAGAGCACCGTTTTGGGTCTACAACCTGACACTGTTACTCTCATCAGTGTCATGATGAATAATGGGAATAATAGAGTTGATTGAGGGGTAAGGAGAATGTGGCCACTTCATGCATGTGCAGGTTTAAACATTGCTAGGTTAATAACAGATATGAACAGAACTGAGAGTAAAGTGTTTAAACCAGAATTTTACTTTAGTATTAAGAACATCAGGACTGTGAAATAAAATTAGTAAGGAAAATTAAAGTCACTCCTCTCAGCTGCGTTTCCCCCAAGTTATTTTCCTTCTCTGTTTTCTGTCTTAATACATCCTTTTCATAAATCATATCTGTTTTCAGGTTAGTATGTTCATTTTGGAAATATAACAGTGATACTTCCAGCACTGTGAATGTATAAGAAAGAAAAACTTAGGAGGATATAAACAATTTAAAATATTAAAATTGATCTGTTTTTCATCTAATCATTTCAGTACCATTTAGGGAACAAATCATATTAGAAATGATGTTCCTGGCTCTGCAGTTTATTAATGCTTCTGGTAATAGCCAACCTAGAGTAAATATTTCCATGGCATAACTATAATAGCCTGTAATGCTTGTTTATCTTTAAGGCCTTATTTTGCAGATTTGACTCATTAAATTAATGTAATCCCAAAAGGCAAATGGATAGATTTATAGTACTTTATATGTTGAGATTATTTTTCACTGACAGTATTCTTAGGAGTTTATTCATTTCTTATCCTGTGAACATTGAATAAAAATTTTATATAAAATTTTACATATAAAATTTTATGTATTATGCAATCTTAGTGGTGAGATGAATTTAAAGGAAACTCCCTTCACTGAACAAATATTTATTGGGCTTGTATTATATACCAAAGCCTATGGTAGTTTCTGGGGTCAGTGTTGAAGAACAAAATAGACACTGTCACTGTCAGCTGAGCAGCTGTCAGCACAGAGGAGAGATGGATGGACATTAGGCTAATAACCACACAGGTAAATATATAGGTGTATATATATTTTAATGTTTATTTTTGAGAGAGAGAGAGAGAGAGAGAGAGAGAGTGAGTGGGGGAAGGGCAGAGAGAGAGGGAGACCCAGAAACAGGCTCCATGCTCTGAACTGTCAGCACAGAGCCCGATACAGGGCTTGAACTCACGAACTGTGAGATCATGACCCGAACCGAAGTCAGATGCTCAACCAACTGAGCCACCCAGGCACCCCAATATATACGTGTGTTTTTAAGTACTTAAGCTGAGACCTGACAGATAAGTATGGGGAGTTAGTTTGCTGGGAAAGAACCTCGTGGGCTGTAAAAATCCACAGAGTCTGAAAGCATCTGGATTCCTTGCAGGAGTGAGGGGAGCCTCCCCATCTGCAGCTGGAGACAGGGCCAGCGGCCACAGTGCAGGGCCTTGTAGCCCAGTTATGGTCTTAGCACTTTATTTCAGATGCTGTGGGAAACTGTGACGGTTTTATATAGGAGAGTGCCGTCTTGTATATGACTTTGGCTGCCTGGTGGAGAATTAAATGATGCAAACTTAAATAGAAAAAGAATAGTGAAGAAGCTACTGCATTTGTCCCAATGGGAAAAGGTGCTGCATGAATTAAGGGCAGCATCAGCAGAGTTACAGGAAAGTAGATTAATTGGGGGAGAAATTTTGGAGGCCAAGCACACAGCATCTGGTGGATTACATGGGAAGAATAATTTCCAGCTTTGTGACTTAGGCAGCTGGTTTGGAAACTCCATGTTTTGAAATGAGAGAAATGGTTTATTCTTTTTGGGAGCAGGGCAAGGTGGCAAGTTAGGGAGGAGTTGTGGATTGAAGGATGGAGGTCAGAAGAAATTTGTTTCCTGGTAGGGTGAGTTTGAAATGGTTGTGGGAAAACCTAGTAGAGATTCCAGGCAGGCATTTGGGTTAGAAAAGTAGATTTGGCAAATGCCAACACATTCTGCAATTTAGGCCAAAGGACAGACTGTAAGACATGTTCTTAAGTCTTGTTTAGACTGGGGATAGGATGAGGATGACATAACTGTGCTAAAATTCTATTGGCATGAAAAACAACCGCTTTTTGAATAATTAATAAAAATCGGAATGTGGCTTAGGAAAAGAACTTTGGAAAAGAATTTTTTTTTTATTAGAACTGTTTGTGATTTAATGCCCCCCCCCCCTGCCCTTTCATTTCTTGATCTCATTCTAGAGGAATTTGATTACTTACTTTTCTGTGCTTTTCCAAAGACATCAGTCCATTTCCTTATTAAATGTTGAGGTCTGGCTACAGCATGTTGATTCCCCATTTCCTCCTTGTGGCTTGTTTTTTAGAAGTTATTAATCAGCTGAATCTTAGTATCATCTTTCCCATAGTTTCTCTTAAGCTTCATTGTGCCTTTTTGGTAGAAAAACAGCCATCTATGTGCAGTAGTATCATCATCCTGACCTTTTGCTTATTCGGACTCATTTTGGAGTAATCTTGAAATCCTCCTATTCAAAGAAATGTTTAGCTCTGTTTATTAGTATTTATATTTTCAGTGGTAGAAATAATTGGTTTAAAGCTACAAAAACTTCCTTACTGATAACAATGCCTTTCTCTTGAAGCATTATAAATAAGCAAATGAACGATCACTTGATTGGATTTTTTTTTTTTAGATTACCAAAATGTCTTTTTGAAAATATTCATTATCATTTTAAACATTTATTTCTATTATTTTTTAATGTTTATTTATTTTTTGAGAATGAGAAAGACAGGATCTGAGCAGGAGAGGGGCAGAGAGAGAGGGAGACACAGAATCTGAAACAGGCTCCAGTCTCTGAGCTGTCAGCACAGAGCCCAACGCAGGACTTGAACTCACAAACGGTGAGATTATGACCTGAGCCAAAGTCAGACCCTTAACCGACTGAGCCCACCCAGGTGCCGCTTTGTCATTTATCATTTTAATGTAAAATCTGTGCCAGGCACTACAGAAGAGAGAGCTGGGGGATAATTCTTGGACTCAAAATACTTTGTAAGGTTTGTTATAAAAGCATACAACTTTATATACTGCATATAAGTCATAACAATCTGAAAGTCCACTAGTGGAAAATACCATTGTTTCTGGGGCATTATAGAGCTAAAAAACAACCTTGTAAGTCCAGCATATGTAATTATTTCTACCATGTTGGAGAAGTGAATATGATTCATTTAGTCAGAAATTTCAGTGATCTCAGGGTCCTTTCAAGTTCCCTATATGATCTTCCTCTCATTACTTGCCTCACTCTTTTGAGACAACCACTAAGTGTGTTTTAAAAGGGGTATTCTCAAGAAGAAGGCACTTCCCTATTCTCAAAATGGGCAGGACTGAGGATAGGGGAAGAAAACAACTGGGCCAGAGCCAATTTCCACATAGATTTTAAAATCTCAACGTGATGTGGTGCCTGAGTGGCTCAGTCGGTTGAGCATCCGACTTCAGCTGAGGTCCATGATCTCACACTTAGTGGGTTTGAGCCCCACGTCGGGCTCTGTGCTGACAGCTCAGAGCCTGAAGCCTGCCTCAGATTCTGTGTCTCCCTCTCTCTCTCTGCCCCTCCCCTGCTCATGCTCTGTCTCTCAAAAACGAATAAATGTTTAAAAAAATTAAAAAAAATTTAATAAAATCTCAACGTGAAAATAAAGTAAGTGGTTGAAACCCAGGTTTAACAGGCAGGCAGAAGAGAAGTCAGAAGAGAAGAACGTGATGGGTGAGAACTGGGAACGTGGTGACTTGTTAGTTCCTAGGAATGTTAACATTTGGTACTTCATGTCACTGATTTCAAACTTCCTTGACCAGGATCCACAGTAGGAAATATATATTATTACGAAATGTATTATCCACATAACATTTTTTTTCCTATAAAACTGAAATTTAAAAAAATGCTTTCCCTTTATTACCTGTATCGTTTCTTCTGTTTAATTATTTAAAAGAGGTGGTAGAAAGCATCTCATTAACTACATTTCATTATCTTCTAATGGGTTAGACCACGATTTAAAAATACTGCTCTGTGCAACAGTGAGATTTACATGGGCACCGATGGAGGCAAAGTAAGGATTGTTTTTGCATGTAACTGTTACTGTGGGTCATGTGCCAGTATGGAGAAATCAAACAACCTTTACATCCTGACACACTGCCTTCCACACAGGAAGCATCAAGTTAACATTGAATGCTGTTGAACAAACAGCTTCGTAGTCATCACTACTGTGCAGCCTAATTGATTGTTGCTAATATCAGTCTTGTCCTCTGAACTCATCTTATTGCAAGACAGGAGATGCTTGTTTATCAACTGTAGCTGCCATGAACCAAAATATTCATTAAAGTCTACAAAATAGGCTAAATTATAATCTAATCAGATAAGGAGGATCCGCTGTGTCCTCAGATCACCCCTAGACTTAGTACAATAATCATTTATTATCACAGTTCCTGTGGTGCGGGAATTCTGGAGCTGCTTGGTCGGGCAGTTCTGTCTCAGGGTGTCTTATGAAGCTTTAGTTCCATGGGGCTTTAGTCTCTAAAAGTTTGAAAGGTTTGGCTGGAGGATCACATGGCTGGCAAGTTGGGTCTGGCTAGCTGGTTTCTCTCCATGTGGGCCCCTCCACAGGGTTATGTGGCCCTCAAGATCTGGCTTTGTCCAGAGTGAGCTATCTAAGAAACCAAGACAGAAGCTGCAGTGAAGGGGACTACAGTGGAGTGAATACCAGGAGGTGAGGATCCTTGAAGGGTATCTTAGAGACTAGCTGCCATACCTTAAATGAATATCTCTGTTAATAACAAAGTTTAGGGCTCAGGGCTGTAAGAACAAGGACAAGGATCTAGACACTCATGTATAGGTAGACTAGGAAATTCCAGGTGAACTATATATATTTAATAGTACTGCCAGCATGTATTATCCTGAAGGATTGGCTTTGTGGTCATTGTTAAGACCTACTTTTCTAAACTAGTGGGAATTTTTAATGAAGGAAAAAGTAAACACATAAATGCTTGTTTTATTTGTGAATTTTGTAAAGCATTTTCAGAGACATACTGACATTTAGTTAGCTAAGTACAGAACTATGAAAAATTGGTTAAATACTAGGAAGACCCTAAAGGAAATGAGTATGAATAGAAAATAATTTACTCTCTGTAAAAGTGGTAAATACTAATCATTAACAAGTAAAATAATCTATTAAACCAATTGGACGGAGGCATGTGTTAACTAAACTTTTAGAAGATTGTCATAACATTCCAGTTAATTGATATTCTAGATTAGGATTTGGCAGTAGGGGCCTGTGGACCAAATCCAGCATGCTGCCTGTTTTTGTAAATAAAGTTTTATTGGAACACAGCCACATTCATCTGTTTCCATATTGTCTGTGACTGCTTTCTCACTGCAATATCAGAGGCAATAGTTGTGTGACAAAGACTGTGCACAAAGCCTAAAATATTTACTGCCCTTTGAAGAATAAGTTTATTGACCCCTGCTCTAGATTTTAGACTTTTAAAATACGAGATTAGGTTTTGGAGTGCCGATGGATGCATAAATCTACAGACAGTAGCATGTAAACATAAAAAAAAAAAATGCATTGTGAACAGCATTGTAATTTTTTTTAGAAGAAAAGTCTTATTAATTAGAAGAGGGAGGGACAGAATATTGTAAGATTCACAAGAATAATGCTTCATTAGGCAAGACTTTGCTTATTAAGAAAATTCATGAGCTTTGAATAGGGCCCATGTGGGAACATATGAAGCCAGCATTTGAAAAGCAAATGTGAACATTATGTTGACTGAATTAGGTTAGTGTGAAAAACCAATCTAAAAATTTTAATCTATTCTTAATCTGAATTAGAAGTTAAGAATTTTATTATTTACTTTGAAATCTTTTCTGGTTTATGGTGAGAGTTTTGCTTTTTTGCCTTTTTTTTTTTTAAACATGTAAGTATAGTCTTCAGAATATGTCCCCTGACTAATATCTATTTTCTACCCTTCTGCAGAATGACTTAAAGAGATATGCTTAATGGTGTGCTGCAGACAAATTGAAGAATGAAATTTCCAAATAAGAAGCCCAAAATTTAGGGCTCTGGGCTGTATGAGCAAGGACAAGGACCTAGGCACTCATGTGCAGGTGGACTAGAAAATCCCAGGTGAAATATAGTTCTAATAGTACCACCAGCATAAGTTATCCTACCGGATTGGCTTTGTGGTCATTGTTAAAACCTGTTTTTCTAAATTAATGGGAAAAATTTGTACCAAATAGAATATACGTTAAGATTGTGATATAAAGAAGAAAAGATGTGAAGTTGTTTTAGCATTTTAATCAGGCTCTGTACTAGGCACATTTCAAAAAGTGGCTCATTTACTGCTCTCAGTAACTCCATAGGATAAGAAATGGTGTTATCGTCACTCAACGTATGAGTAAACTGAACCTTAGAGAGTTTAACTTGCCCAAATCCAGTAGTAGGACTAGGACTTACGGTCTGAGGACATCTCATTCCAGATGTCTCCACATCACACCGCCAGCCTCTAAATCTGTCATCTTGTTCCTAGCTCCTATTATTTTTTTTTCCCTTTTCTTTTCCCTTCCTCCCACCTCTTCTTACCTTTCCCATTTCCTTTCTTTTTTTTTTATTGTTAATTACATAACTAGTATGTGCTATCAAAAACAATTTAGCACAAGAGTATAAAATAAAAAAAGAAAGTAGCCTTTATCCATACTGTTCTCTTGCTTCTTGCTTCTTTTACCCAAGATAATATACATAGATATCATAGATATCTCCCATGACAGGACATACAGTTCTTTCTCCCTTCCTGTTTTTAACAGCTGTGTGACATGTTCCACAGTACAGAAACTTTAATTTATGCAGCGATTCCTGTTGATTATTCTCTTGACTTATGGCATCTTGTTTTCTGTCTTTGTTGCTGTTTATATAACTTGGCCTAATGAGCATCTGGTGCTTGCCTTGCACACACTAATTGAAATGACTGAAGTTTATCTATCATCACTCTAAATAATTTTTAAAAAGCAATGGTGACCTTAGTGATATTTTGAGTCTGATTTCTTGAATAGGATTTTGTCTCTGTATCATGAGGTGTTGTGACCCTTTCTTAAACTCATTGAAAATCTTTATTCTTTTCTCAGTTGTCAGCAGATTATAATTTATATGTCAATTATAACAAGAAAATTTAAGGATGAGCTATCTCCATCAGAAGTTTTAAATTATCACATAAAAATGACAAGTTGATGGGGCACCTGGGTGGCTCAGTCGGTTAAGCAGCTGACTTCAACTCAGGTAATAGTCTCGTAGTTCATGGGTTCAAGCCCCACATCAGGCTTTGTGCTGACAGCTCAGAGCCAGGAGCCTGCTTCAGATGCTGTATCTCCCTCTCTCTCTGCCCCTCCCCCACTCCTGCTCTGTCTGTCTCAAAATTAAATAAACATTAAAACTTTTTTTAAATGATTTAAGTTGATTCTTCATAGGTCATTAGACTGTAAACCTTATACATGATTGTATATATATAGTAAAAAAAATTTGGCCATGAATTGTCAGAAAGTAGTTTTTCTAAAAGAGCATTAAGATATCTAACCTAATTCCTGGTATCAATTTAGTAACTTATTTAAAAAAGTACAACACCATTGTTGACATACTGGTAAAGTATTCTTTTTATACACCAGTGATGCTTATTTTGGAAAGTACTATTGGTATTTTAGAAAACTAACTTTTCTGCATTAGTACAAAGTATCTACTTGTATGTAGTAGTATTTATTACATGAATGAAGGGATGGATGGATGGATGGATAGGAGAGAGGAAGGAGACAAAAAATTGAGGAAGTTATCTGTTTGTTAGTACAACAATGTTAATGGTTGTAGTAGGACTGGAAAGAATAAAAATCACCTTATCTGGCTAGCAGGGAGTGTCCAGCAAAGCAAAGAAGAAAACCTACCCGTTTGCCCTCTTGTTTTGGAAGAGTATGAATAGAAGGGAGACACCATGTGGCAGAGCAGGAAAAACATGCACTCTTTCTTACCCCTTTCTTCAGTTTCATAGCCATGCAACCCTAGATAGCTTCTGTCTGTTTTCACCTTTTCACATATATAGTGCGAATAGTAAAACCCATCTGATGGTGTTCTTGTGCAAAAGAAAGATCAGTCACATACCCACAATACCTGAAGTGATTCTCAATAAATGATACTTGGTATCATGGTGTTGCTGAAGTTGCTGGTCTGGCTTATGAATTTTTAGCTTTTCTTCTGTCTGTGATTTTCTTTCTTTTTTCTTTATTTTTAGAAAATCACTTAGAGTACTAATTTTTGGGTGGTTTATAATTAATGGAGTGAGAAAATAAGCAGGATGGGCTTTCTGGATGCCAAAATTGATTGATGATATTGACTATTAAAATTTTTAAATCCTTGGGGCACCTATGTGGCTCAGTTGGTTAAGCATCCGACTTCGGCTCAGGTCATGATCTTGCAGTTTGTGAGTTCGAGCCCTGCATTGGGCTCTGTACTGACAGCTCAGAGCCTGGAGCCTGCTTCGGATTCTGTGTCTCCTCCTCTCTCTGCCCCTCCCATGTTCATGCTCTGTCTCTGCCCCTCCCATGCTCATGCTCTGTCTCTCAATAATAATAAATAAACCTTAAATATTGAAAAAAAATATTTTTAAATCCTTGTTTGTTGGCTGCAGTAAATCAACAATTTAGTCAAGTCCTGAGAGCCAACTTGTCTTACTACCTTTAGAAATGAACGTATCTCTTGCCAAATGTATCTCCTTCCCTGCCTTTCTGCAGAGATGGCTCTCTTCTCTACTGACCACATTGCTCTTCCAACATTAAGAACCTCTTTGTTTTCATCTTACTCAGTTTCTTGGCAACATTCAGCATAGTGAGTCCTTTGACACCTTTTTCCCCTTGGCTTCTATGACATCATGCACTTCTGGGTTTTTTGCTGCTTTTCTGGCTACTCTTTTACTGGCTCTTTTTCTTTTGCCACAGCCATTTTGGTCTCTCTGCCATTCTTCAAATATGCTAGTGAAATTATTTTGGAAAATCTTACTTATTCCTGCCTCGGGGCCTTAGCACTGACCTCTCCCTCTCTGCTTGGCTTTTTGCTCACTTCCCATCTTTTGAGTGAGACCCTGACCCCTGTTATCCTTGCAACACTCCTAACTTTTTCCTTTTTCCATAGCATTTACCCCTTCTATCATACTACATAGTTTACTTATTTATTATGTTTGTCTATCTTCTCTGATAGAGTATAAGCTCCATGAGGGCAAGGATTTAGATTTTGTTTCCATAGATTGCACCAAACACCTAGCATAGGGCCTGGCACGTAGTAGGCATCGTTGATTGATGAAAACACAGCATCTATCCTGTGTTCTCTTTTAAGTCATCTCATTCACTTCCAAGGCTCTTTGCACACCGTATGCCAATCATCCATAAATCTACATCGCCTGCCTAGATGTCTAGGCTCTTGCATGTCTCTACTCACTGACCTGTCCACGTAGTGTCTAGTGGATGTAATCAGAAAACAAAAAGATTTTACAGGCATCCTTAATTTCTCTCTTTCCTTCATTGACCCTTCCTTCCCCTTCAGTCTATCAGTAGGCCCTGTTGACCCTTCTTTTCAGAAAGTGTGCCACTATCATCTCTCACCCAAACAACAGCAGCAGCCTCTCAGCTTTTCCCCTGCTTCTATTTTTGACCCATTGCAGTCCATTCTCCACACTGTAGCCAGAAGCATCTTCTGTAAAATGTAAAAAGGTAAGCAGATCATCCCACAGCCTTCCAGTGGCTTTCCATACCACTTACAGTAAAATCCAGAGTCCCTTCTTTGGCTTATAAATCCAGCGCTGGTTGACCTGCTGTCTCTCATCTCTTAACTGTTTTCCCCTCATCCCTACCAGACTGTGGACACTGAGGCCTTCCTTCTTCTCCCTAGATATGCTAACCTTAAAGCCTTTAGACTAACTGTCCACTCTATCTGGACTCCTTTTCCCTCTTTCTGCTACTGTGTAAGATGTTGCTTACATGTTGCCTGTTCAGGATTTGTCTTGACCATCCATTCACTCGGTTACTCAGCCTGTCTTAGTTGTTTGCATAATAACCCTTTCCCACTATCTTATATATTGTTCATTGAGTTTTTTCCCTAATAAGAATATAAGCTCTGTGAGAGGTCTTTGTAACTTTTGTATCACTGAAAACATTTCCCTAATACATACAACAGTGTCTGATAGAGTTGATGCTTGATAAGTATTTGTATACTGAATGAATAAATGAACAACAGAGAACAACTTGTTTTTTAAGAGTTCCAAATTTCTGTAATACTTAATATTTTAACTAACTGATTAAGAATATCCTTAAGAATAATGGGAGAAAAATATGATTGTTCTGATTTGGGGAAAGAGGCATTAGTGCTCTGTGTCTTAGTAGAAAGCAGAAAATAGTCCCACCCCATCCTCATTTTCTCTTTTCATGTGCACAATACAGTATTTTCAAAATATTCTTCTCTTATGTCTTTATTCAGAAGCAAAATTGTTTTGTGTTTGCTTTTGTTTTTCTAGGAAAGCATGAGAGGTTTTCTTTATACTCTAAGCGTTGTCTCAAGCAAGAGACTGTTTGAATGCCAAAATAATGTATAATTAAGTCTATTCATTATCTTGCCGCATGCTAAGTAGATGCTAAGGGCTTATCACTGCAGTAAAAGTCACTAGGATATTTAAGTTTATTTTATGAAATATGTTTTAAAATTTAGCTTTTTCAGACAACAAATTATCATGCAAAATGTATTCCTTTGCCCACGATTCTTGCAAATACATGCCCCAGATTTTGTAGGGATTCTTCCTGTTACTACTTGTTATTGGACACTTCTGGGGCTCACTTTTTTGCTGTATGTATTTGAAAAAAATTCCTAATTTCATTGCATTAAGACTGAAGACTTTTAAAAAGCAAAGTGCTTCCACATTTTTAAATGCCATCTGAAGATTTCTGAGTGAGAAAGCAGTAAAAAATAAAAAGGAATCTTCTACCGACAAGTTGTGTAGTGTCAGTACTTCATGATTATTTATGTATCCATGTCTCCCTGCACACTAGCGAGTGCCTAGAACAGTGGCTTGTAACCAGAGGAACCTCAAAATCATGGAGAGAGCTTCTTCATAATGTCTGGCCCCACACCAACTGGTCAGATTGAAAGATTTCTGGACCCTGACTACGTGTGCCTGAGTTTTTCAGCTACACAAATGATCCTAATGTGAACTATGGTGAAAACCAAAATGGTGACAAGTTGCAGTAGAAGGTTCTCGTGCTCCCTTCCATTCTCCCTCCTCTTGTCTCCGGTTCCCTCCCTGTAGTTCACTGTCCAATGAATGGCAAGTATGTTTAGTCATAGAGATATCCGTCCATCCTCCTGCACTGCACCAGAACTGTGCAAAGTCTTTAGAGGTTACTCACTTGTCATAGAAATAGATTATATCTTTTGTTGAATTTTTACAGATTCATTCATTCTTAGCAGAGTAATATTTAGGAAACATTTTATCAAGTTTTGTAGGTAGAGAAAGGGTAAGCAAATCAATGGTGAGGGGTCCCTGAGTGGCTCAGTCAGTTAAGCATCCGACTCGTGGTTTCAGCTCAGATCAGTGGGATCGAGCCCTGCATCTGGCTCTGTGCTGACAGCAGGGAGCCTGCTTAGGAGTGGCTCTCGTGCGCTTCTCTCTCTCTCTCTCTCTCTCTCTCTCTCTGCCCCTCCCCCGCTTGTGTGTGTGCACACGTGCTGTCTCTCAAGATAGATAAATAAATAAACATTTAAAAAAAAGAACGATAAGAGATAAAGATGTTTAAAAAAGGTAGGATCTCTAATTAAGATCAAAGGTAAATGTAATTATAAGATTACCTCAATATTAAATCACAATGCTAAAGTTGAATGTATAGGAGAGAGAAAATTCAGGTTAAAGAGCTATTATTAAGTAACATGGAAGAATCCAAAACGTAAATTAAAAAATGGCTGTGCTATGCCAGTGGGCTGGAATTAATGCCTTTTTACCTACTTTTGTGTCTGCCGATCTTTCCAAAGTTATATCCTTCATTTAGCTGTTGAGCACATGACCAGCCTAGCTCCTCCATTATGCAGGATATAAAGCACTTCTTGCTGTCTGCTTCCAAATTCCACCCCTGAATATTAGCTTCCCTTCCTCTCTTTTCTCTCTTCCCAGTTTTGACAGCCTACATTTCCCAGCACTCACACCAGTGCGGCCAGTTCCCAGTCCTCTGCTGCTCTGCCTCCAGTCTGGCCGTTTCCTCTTCCCTGCATCTTCTTTCTGGTCCAGATCCTCGTGTTTATCCAGGGCATTTCAAAAAGGTCACCCCCTCCCAAAGCCTTCTCTAAATTTCCCTCATCAGAATGCTGTCTCTCTTCCCTCTAAACTCCCCAGTGCAGCAAGGCACCTCTCTCTTTTGCTGTGATCACCTTGTAATAGTGTCATGTATTCTTGCCTCATCTTCTACAAGCTCGTTTGAAGACAGAGATAATCGTCCTTTTGTTTGTTTCTACTGTACATTGCCTTGCACCATGCCTCATATGTAACATGTTTTTAATAAATATTTATAGATCAGAAGTAGATTTGTTACAGAGAGGGAGGCAAGCCATAAGAGACTTTTAAATACAGAGAACAAACTGAGGTTGGAAGGGAGTTGGTGGGGGGGGAGCAGGGGACAGGGAAAATGGGTGATGGGCATTGAGGAGGGCACTTGGTGGGATGAATACTGGGTATTTTATGTAAGTGACGTATCGCAGGAATCTACTCCCAAAGCCAAGAGCACACCATATACACTGTGTGTTAGCTAACTTGACAATAAATAATATATAAAAAATAAAAATAAAAAAATAATAATAAAGCAGTTTTTTCTTCTAATAAAATAAATATTTATTTATGGCACCAAAAAAAAGTAGATTTGTTTGTTTTAGTGAAGAACTTTTCCTTTCTCCTTCAGAAATCATAGTTTTCTAAAAGTTCTTTTTTAAAACAGAATCATCACCCTGACACATACTGTGCACAAAACTTATTAGACTTAACAATACATAAAACATATGCATGTTGACACTTTTTGATACCTTGTATGACTCTTGGTATTTGCTTTTATTCTGTGCTCCTTCTTTTCCTGGGCTTTTTCTTTAGAGAGAGGATGCTTATGTAGCATACATTGCCCATAGACCTTGCAATTAAACCTACCTAACACTCCTTGGCAATAAGAATGAGCTGCTTTGATAGAATGCTAAAGAAAATGATATGTTAGTAGCTTTCTTTGAACTTAACACTTTTTTTTTTTTTTTTTTTTTTTTGGGAAAGGTATTGGAGTCAGGTGTGGTTCCGTAAATAGTTGTCCATGTTCTTTTTTTAACATTTTTTTAATAACTTCTCTGAGCCTTTTAATGATCTTGCCTCACCATCTATGAAAGAAGGGCCTTATCTTCATTGCTCCCATGGAATTTGTTTCCTGTGCCTTCTTACTTCCCCAGGTCTTCCAGATTAATTTGGAGTCAGGAGGGAAGGGGAAGCAAGGCTACTATTTACAAAATGGTCTCATCTTGTGGGGTGCCTGAGTGGCTCAGTCGGTGTAACATCCAGCTTCGGCTCAGGTCATGATCTCACGGTCCATGAGTTCAAGCCCTACGTTGGGCTCTGTGCTGACAGCTTGGAGCCTGGAGCCTGCTTCAGATTCTGTGTGTCTCCCTCTCTCTCTCTACCCCTCTCCTGCTCACACTGTCTCTCTTTCAAAAAAAAACATTAAAGAAAATTTTTTTAAAAAATGAGACATTTGTATTGGGGTAGTTAGGTATTTAATGATGGGGAAGTGTAGAAAGGAAAATCGTAAATTAGTATATGGACACAGTTAGATGGGTTAGCCCCACTCTGCCTGTGGTTTGCTATCCTTAAGCTTGGCGTGTATCGAGTGTATGAACACTTCCGATTTTCAAGGTGAAAATGGGAAGTGGATTCATAAGAATTTTCTGTTTGTTTTTGGTGGGGCTATATCTGCTGTGCTAGTTTTTTTTTTTCCTGAAAGATTTAAATGGTCATAGTGAGCATCTTGACCATATTTCCATCTTGCAAAAGTGTATGGCCTTTGTAGCAACTTACTCGGCAAACCAGGCAAATTAGTTATTTGATTACATAAGCATACATATGCAAACTATGTGGTTGATTTGTGTGTGGGGGCGGGGGGAATTTTTGTAAAAATTATTTTTAAGAATGCAAAAAAAATTTATTAATCCTGTATAACTTTATCAATATTTGGGTGACGTCTGTTGTTACATAAGCTTATAATTCATTATATAATATATACTCTATAGATGGGAAAATCTTTACTGCTATATTTTTGAAGATAGCAGACATGTTTAATAAAGATAATGAACATTTCAGTTTATTGATGTGTATTAATATTTCCAAAGGCAAAATTAAAATACTACTGGATAGTTTGCAGATTGTTTTATTTGATGTATAGCCAAGAGTACAGAATAAGGGGTTAAAAAGTGAAATGGGAATGGTTTATCGTTTGCCTACTCAGTGGTCAGATTTATTTTTTGGAATCACATCCTGCATGTCTTGATATTTTCAGTTCATTTCAGTATTTTGGGAGATACCTATGTTGATATAGTTAATGAAATACTGAAGCCTAAGGACTTGTTTAAAAAAAAAAAGTATAGAGATAATTACTTCCAGTCACATCAAGTTAAATGAACCACAAAAATCATGAAGTCAAAAACAAATCAATTATCATTTGGCAGTTCCGTTTAGTTTATTGCAGTTAATGATCTTCGATTGAATTTGCAGCTCTCTGGGTTTGTTTGGAAATAGGCCATCACATGCTGAGATGAAATACCAAGTCATTTAAATTAGATACCGAGCATGCTCATATGAAGTACTTACTCTTGGAGACTGCAGTGTGGTTCAGTTTTCTTCCAGTGGGAAGAGAAGAAAAGAGCTCACCGAGTGCCCTTTTGTCATCATTCTGTCAGAGGGCACGTAATTTGTCTTTGGAAACCAGAAGCCTGAGACAAAGAGAAGAATGCAGGTTTTTAGCAAAAGGCTATTTGGTGAGCTAATTAGCTGTTTTATTCTATTCTGTAATTCCTAGCAAGGCTGTGTCTTTACTTCTATCTACTGCTTGTTTTGTACTAAGCTGAAGCTTTATGTAGCAAGTAACTTAGCTGAGATTGGGAGAAAATTGTTTCTGCTGCCAAATCTCACTCTTGAAATATTTTCAGTACATTCCTTAGGTGACAAGTTCATAAATTGCTATGATGATACTCCTTCGTGTTCTCCACAAATTTCATTTGCTCACTGGTGCTGAATAATGCTGGCAGGATTGTGTGCTGAGGGAGCGCAGGATATGTCTGCTTGGGCTAGTTTAGCATTTTTGTTCTTGTGTTTTGATGAAATTATAATTTTTGCTTTCACATTTCTGTACTATATCTTAAAAAGAAAAAGTAGTGGGTAAGATTTCATTTAGCTTAAAAGCAAGAATTCTTGAAATGAGAGGATATGTTACATAGTATATGTACATATTGTTATATAGATGATTCAGAAATAAGTTGGCTTTGTAATCTAATTGGTCATTTACAGTACACTAAAATAAAATGAAATTGACAACACTTTGTGAAATATGTTCCACTTATTTAGTATGCATATTTAGAAACCGTTCTGTTTTCAGTTCTTAAAGTAGCTACAGAAGTGTTTGGCATGTAATAGTTTTGCCGTTCTGGGCTCTTCTTTCTTCCCTTGAGCTCCTTAGCATGATTGCTAGGAAATGTTTTGTAGTTGTTTCTGTTATCCAAGTGCTCATGTTTTACCGTGAAGTTAAAGAGAGAAGTTTTTGTGCATTTTCCTATGTTATGCTCTCATAATATCATAACATTTAAAGTCTACAAATTATTAATTCATATTCAGTTGATTTATATTTGTCATAGATAAGCTTGGCAGCCAAATCTTCAGAGTGTTCTGAAAGTTAAAATTGCATACTCGGCATGAGATAAATCATTGTATTTTTTAAAGATTTGAAGAAAAGGCATAAAATTACCAAATTTATTTCCTTGGAGGAAAATCATGTTCATTAGTAAATGTAAATGTCAGGTAGGGAATTTGAGGTAGAGAAGGTGTTTTAAAGAGTTCTAGAAAAACGATGCAGGGGGTGGGAGGAATAGGAAGAGAATACTAAAGGCTTAGTGCCTTCAAATGCCAGGCAATTATGTGATGCTTTCCTGAAATATCTTTATTTTGTGAACTGCCCCCACTATGCCATTTTCCAGGATTGGCACATGTGAAGGAGGTGGGTGTATACTTAAGCTTGTATGTTCGTGGAAAGGGAGGGTTAGCACTTAGAGATGAGGACTAAGTGGCAATACTCGAGAAGTCTGTTCCCACTTGTACATACTGACTCACTTGTGTGACCTTGGGCAGCAGGCGCACTCTGTTTGTTTCTACTTATTTTTGGTATAGTACTGTATCATGGAGGTTCATTTAAGATTTCTAAAGTAATAAGATTATTTCTTGGACTGTTGCAAAGATTTGTGAGGACTGTAAGTCATTCCCAGATACCTACTGTGGGGAAACAAACAAGTGTTGCTTTATAAGTCTTCTGTGGTCTTTGAAACTAATTTGCTAATACATATTTAGTTTGTGAATAATCATGAAATTTTCATGAAGAATTGTACTTTACCCTATTTTCTCTTATGTATTTAGTCCCATTTGCCTCTATTCATAGACCTTCATAGATCTTCAATAGAAGATAAATCGATAATCAGTTGAAGTCTGTTAAAGAAGAATATAGAGGAGTGCCTGGGTGGCTCAGTCGGTTAAGCATCCGACTTCGGCTCAGGTCATGATCTTGCGGTTCGCGGGTTTCAGCCCGCATTGGGCTCTGTGCTGACAACTCAGAGCCTGGAGCCTGTTTCAGATTCTGTGTCTCCCTTTTTCCCTGCCCCTCCCCCACTTGTGCTCTGTCTCTGTCTCTCAAAAATAAATAAACACTAAAAAAAAAATTAGAGAGAAATACTGGGAGAGTGAAAGGAGGGAAATATGAGAAGAAGAGTGACTGATGACAAGGATTTCTTTGCCAGGTTTCTGCAGATTAAGCACATACCTGTATATTTTGTTCATTTCCAAATCATTAAGTTCATCTATTCATTTATTTAACTTAACATCTACCAATTAAGGATGACTTCTTTCCCTAACTTTTATGAAGTTCAGTAATGCTTAAAGATCCCAAGTGGTCTTCCCTCATGGTCAAGTAAGTCTGGGAATAATGGGCCATAAGGACTTATTTATGACAGAACTTCTTGGCCTTTAACATCTTGTTCAGAACTTTATTCTAGAACTTAGTTTTCTCTGAAATGTGATTTATTATATTTAATTGTAATGTATGATATAATTATATTTATATAATATATAAATATAAAATATAATTATATTTAATTATAATTAGTTTAAATAATATATGATATGAACATTTACCAAACATGTAAATAATTCTGAATTTGAACCCTTCTATTTGAAGTGTCTGGATAAGTGAAAGAGGAATTATGAGTTTGCTTCTGTCCTCCAGAAAATTGCCTCAGTTCTTTTCTTGTTTTACATTTAAAAGAACAATCTTAGAAATATAGTGTAAATGGGATATAAAAGGTATGATTAGATTTGGGGATAGTGCTAATGATATAAGCTGAACTTACATTTTTGAAAGCCTCAAACTCTGAACGTACAAGCAGTGAGCAAGCATGTATGAGGTATTTGGGGGGGCAATACGGCCAAATAAAGATTTTGATAATTCTCACAAGTTTTCATCCCTTCCCTTAAAGTTACTTCTAGATTACTCCTGTGGAGAAACAAACTAATTTTTAAAATATGGTTTGTAATGGTAAATGAGTGGTGTTTGTAGTCTGGTGGGCCAGACTAGCTTTGCCACTTGTGATTCAGGCAAGTGTCTTCTTTTCTCCATTCTGTGTTTTCAGTAATACACAGAAATGTCAATATTTTCTTTTAGATTATGAAAATTTAATTTTATATAAAGAGCCTAGCATGGTGCCACTCATGAAGTGTTTGATAAATGTCTCCTTAATTTCTGTTTCAAACAATTATGTTTTTGCTGTATTATAATTTTTTAAAAATATTACTTATCCTATTTTAAATACCAGACCCTCAGAAGTATGCTGATTTATAAATAATAATATGCTTAGAATATCTTTATATAATTTACTTTAAATTTTTTTTTTTTAATGTTTATTTATTTTTGAGACAGAGAGAGACAGAGCATGAGCTGGGAAGGGGCAGAGAGAGAGGGAGACACAGAATGTGAAGCAGGCTCCAGGCTCCGAGCTGTCAGCACAGAGCCCGACGCGGGGCTCGAACTCACGAACTGTGAGATCATGACCTGAACCGAAGTCGGACGCTTAATCAACTGAGCCACCCAGGCGCCCCTATATAATTTACTTTTAAAACCAGCATGTATACATGATAAAATGTTGAAGGAGACTCAACTTGCTGAGCCAACTTTTATAAGAGTCACTTGTAAATACCTATATGTTTCAGCTGTCTTTGACCTGGTAGACAAAGTGATGAATATTTTGGCTAAAAAAAATACCTCAAATTTGTTCATATTACTATAAAACAATGTTAGTATAAATAAAATCACTTTTAGTGAAATATGAACTCTTAAATTAGTGGAAACCCAACAGTGCCTGGCACACAATTGGCATTAAATGTTTTTCTCTTTCATGGTTTTCAGTCCGTATGAATGAATAACACTATTTTAGAGCTTATTATTTTCTGTTTCTGTGTTCTCTACTTTTGTGAAGATTGCTATTCTTTAAAAACGAAGCCCTTCCCATACTATCATTGCTTAAGAGAGACATTAAAATTATTAGACTCCATAATGTAATCTCCATAAATGAGCTGATAATATGAATTAGCAGGGGCTTTTTTTCTTTTGAGTTGTAAATAAGTCTTTGCTAACCTTGATAGACTTTTGTAATTACTTATACCCCAGAACTCTGGAACTCTGTGGCTCATCCATTGAAAATTTGTTGAAATCTGGCCTATTGTAGCCCTTACATAGCAAGATTGTTCAGCAAACGGGTGCATAGGTTGGCGCTGGAAAGATACCTCAAATACTGTGTCACTGGGGCCATGACCATTGTATATTAGCTTCTCTCTAATACATTTCTTCTTATACTGGCTTTTTGGCAAATTCAAGGTCAGTTAGCTGGCTTGATATAAAACTAATGAGCTCTCAGGGGTATCAGTGATTTAAGATAGGTACATCTGAAGTATATATATAATACCATTACTTGCCCTAACTTGGCATAACTTATGTCTTTAATTAGGCTATTAATAGATGGCCACAAAACACTCAGCAAATTCATGTGAGTTTAACCTCAGTCTGTAATTTCCTCAGTGTTTTGTTGATGGTGCCCAGATTCCCACTCCATTTCAGGTTGTCTTGAACCTGAATTCACAATCTCTTGGTTGTCATTCCTGGCTTACTGTTCCGTATCTAGATTCTTCTCAGCAACCTTTTATCAAGTCCCCTCTTGCATTTAGAGCTCATACATTTAGTCTGGGAATCAAGGTTTGGGATCTCTGTTTTCTTTGGTTTGTTTTGCTGTTTCTCCACATTACTCCTCAACTTAGACATCCAGATCTTTGCTGGCACCTATCACATAGGATGCTTTCAGTAAGCCACATGTGCAAGCTCAGTCCTGCCTAGCTCACTCCAGACAGTTTCAGGTTCCTGTCCCCTAGCTTTCCTCAGGTGTCATCAGCCTGAGTAATAAAAAGTAAAGGCTGCGGGTCAGAATAAAAGTTAAAGTAAGAACAGCGACAATAACAACAGTAGCCTCACATCATTTTCAGACTTCCTCCCACCCATGTTAAGCTTGATATTAGAATGCAAGCAAGCCACATGGGGCTCTCCAGTTTTTAGAATGCCTTTGTTTCCTTTGAGTGACACTCTGATGGCATATTCATCTTGCCAAATTGTCACAAATTTTCCTTGCAAGGGTTAAGCCTTAATACGGTTTGAATTACGGTTTTCCATAATAATTTCAGAATGATTTCTCCTCAGCAACTCCTCAGCTCGCTGGCCTTGAACCAGATTTTTTAACTTTTTCTCTTCCCTCAGGCTATGTTGTTTCTTCCCCATGATCCTGAATACTGCCCAGGATGTTAAAGAATGGCCGTCATTCCCTTAGTTTACTTGAGTCTCGGGCCTTCTGCCTCTTCAGTGAAACATATCAGACTCCTATGAAAGTAAAATATCTGTTGGCTGCTCCCCTGGCCCACCCACTTACTTTAAGGGTTTTTTGCTTTAATTTTATTTTGAAAAATGGACAGTTTGATTAGTTAGCAGCTCAGAGGCTCCTGTTCTGGCACCTCTGTTAAATATGAAACCTAATTTAAACTGTGGGTTTCCTTGCTGTAACCTAATGAGTATGCATGTTCTCAAATCATCACTTATTCTTACAAGGGAGTGTATACATATTAACAGATATGAGGGGGAAGGAGTCCTATCCTGAGCTACTTAGGAACTTCAGATGGGCTGGTTGCTTGACCCCAGGATCCTCTGCAGATTCAGTGTGGGTCTTGTTTGGTCTCTGAGAATGGAGATCGGCCAGCTTTCTTACTAAGCTTAATGTAGAATCGGTATTTTGGTGGTTTAGTAAGCCATATATACTCTAGTGTAAAGGACTAGGCCTTGAATATGCAGTATAGTGAATCTCTCATGAAAAATACATATCTTAGTAAAATGCTACAGATACTCTGTGATTTTTATCAGTGACATTTTGAAGTCTGAGTCTAAAATCTACTTTATAAAGATAGAAAACCACAAACCACAAGTCTAGAGCACAGGATCTATGGCTTATTTAATACAGATGGAACATCCCCCCTTAGCCATCATTTAGCATGGACAGTTTCCAATGGAAGAGGTTTAGGATTAGGAACCAAGACCTTCTCCTGGTCTCCTTAATGTCTGGTACACAGCTTGTCTGCTGTCTAGCACACATCTTTGGGGTTTTTCCCAGTTCAGATGAACTATGATGGAATTTTTTTTTCCTTTCTGTCAGAAAGAAAGTATGTTTTGGATATAAGCATAAATTTTCCTTGGAGCCATACTTTTTCCTTAAGAATAAATCTCTGAAATTACAGCTTAAGTCAATGAGAAAGTATGATTTGTCTACTAAAAGCGATTTTATAAGTATTCCAGAAACATATCTTTCCTTTGAGGACAAGTTGCTTGTGGCAAGAAAAGGAGAATTGCAGCAGTTAACATCTAGCCTGCAAAATCCATCTGGGAGATGGATAACTTCATCTTGGTAAATAGCGCAAAAATCTTTCCGTATAAACAAGTAGAAATTATAGGGCAAGGCATATGGAGATGGGCAACTTAATCAGCATATATCTGTATCTGTTTCCTGGTTAGACTTGCTCATGTTCACTACCTTTTCTCTACTTCCCTAAAGAATTAATACAGAAGCAAGAATTTTTTCATAACCAAAGAGTTGCCCTGTTTGTAGATTTTAACAGTGGCTTATGATAGAGCTATTGATGTAGTTCCAGACATTAATCTGAAGCTTAGCACATGGGTTGCTTTCTAGGGCTTATGGAGGAGGACGACATTATATCCTTTTTCTTTTTTAATACTCAAAAATTATAATACTGTATAAATATTATGGACATACAAAGGAAATGAATTAAGAATGTCCATATACTCCCTATCTAGCATAAGAGAAAAAAAAATTGCCAATATATTTCAAAACTTATACTGTATGTGAACCATTATTATTGTATTACAAATTTTGATTACTTTTAGGTAGCTGGGGAGTGATGTAATATTAAATACCGAATTCCTCCTTAATGTTAGATTTATAGCATAGATTTGTAAATAATTTTAAGAGAAAACAGTATATTGTTCAGTTTCTCTTTTTTCCTCCTACAACTGTTTTGTCATAACAAATTTGAATCTAGAGAGTGTTTTCTTCTGTATGAAAGTGTTCTTAGCAGTAATTGAAGCTACTTGATCAGGTAACTAAGATGGTGACTTTTAGCAATATTTGGGGATAGCGTCAGGGCTAGGAGAGAATGTAACTGTGGGAGCAGTTTTTGTATCTGAATTGAGTAGACTATGAATATAAAGAAAAGAAAACAGTGGATAATTGCCCCTTGGTACTTTGTTCTTGAGTTTTGTAAGGACCCCCCCCCCCCCCCCCCCCCCCCGCCAACACACACACATATACCCTGCATAATGTCCTAATGCCTGGAATCTGGAAGATTACCTTTTGTGGCAAACACTTTGCAAATGTCATTAAGTTAAGGACCTTGAGATGGGGAGATTATCCTGGATCCTGGGGGCCAGGACTAAATACAGTCACAAGTGTCCTCATGGTGGGTAGGAGTGGCAGGGGGAGATTTCAGCCCCGAGAAGAAAAGACACTGTGACTCTAGAAGCAAAGATGGAGTGATGGGACCACAAACCAAGGAATGCCAGGAGTCACCAGATGCTAGAAGAGGCAAGGAACTGGTTCTCCTCTAGAGCTTCTTGAGGGATTGTGGCCTTGCCAACACCTTGATTTTGGTCCAGTGGAACGGATTACAGCCTGAATTTCTGGCCTCCAGAACTGAGAGAGAATAAATTTCTGTTGTTTTAAGCCACCAATGTCATAATTACAGTAGTCATAGGAAACTAATAGAGCCCACAGAGCTGGGTTCATTGGGATCATTCACCTTCCATCCTGTCATGTCAGTCCTCACAAATCTCTGTCAGGCTACACCGTTCCTCCTGTCAGACCTATTGCACTATCAGAGAGCATATGAATAATCTCATAGCAGAGAAAGATCTGTACCAGATACCCAGAGTAGTGGGTATTATTAATCCTAGTTCATTATGAATCTTCAAGAAATTTCTGTGTAGAGTTGCCTGGGTGGCTCAGTCAGTTAAGTGTCCAACTTTGGCTCAGGTCATGATCTCACGGTTCGTGGGTTCAAGCCTTGCATTCTGCTCTGTGCTGACAGCTCAGAGCCTGGAGCCTGCTTCAGATTCTGTGTCTCCCTCTCTCTCTGCCGCACCCCTGCTCGTGCTCTGTCTCTCTCTCTCTCAAAAATAAATAAACATTAAAAAAATTTTTTTTAAATTTCTGTGTAAACATAACTAGTTCGTTCTAAAAGGATTTAAGACAGTTTGCTTACAAATTTGAAAACAACAGAGGGGGAACATTAATTTAAGACAAATAAGAAAGATAAAGCAAAGAAAAATAGTGATAGAAAAATAATGAAGTTAGGAGAGACTTTGAATAAATCAACTTACCTCTACAGACCTTCGATTATTGACCTGAGAACCAGGCCTGTTATTTTAAATCCATGCGAGGATTAAGCAGAAAATTATAAAACGTTGCTCACATTTTAAGTTAATATTTGTCATTGCCATGTTATACCCCATGACCACAGTGTTTGCTAATTGAATTTTCAGAAGAGATGGAGTTCTTTTTTGTCTTTATAAATATAATACAAAACATTTTGCAAATCACATATCTGATAAGAGACTTGTGACTAGAATATATTTTTGAAAACTCCTACAACTCAATAATAAAAAGACAAATAACCCAATTTAAAAATGGGCAAAGATCTGAACAAACACTTTGCCAAAGAAGAATAAGTACTTGAAAGATGCTAAACATCATTAGCCATCAGAGAAATGCAAATCAAATCCATAATGAACTATCACTTCAAGCCCACTAGGATGGCTATAATCAAAAAGATGGGCAATAACACGTGTTGGCAATGATATGGAAAAATTACAGCTCTTCTCCACTGCTGCCGGGAATGTAAAATGATGCAGCTGCTTTGGAAAACAGTTTGATAGTTCCTCAAAGATACACATGGAGTTACCAAATGACCAGGCATTCCACTCCTAGCTACATACCCAACAGATTTGCAAACGTGCATATACGCAGAACTTGTATGTGAGTATTCATAGCAGCGTTTTTCATTATAACCAAAAAGTGGAAACAAATCACAGCCAGCTCAAAAATGGATATATGAAATGCATTCTATCTATGCAATGGAATATTGCTTGGTGACAGATGAAGTGCTGATACATGCTACCACATGAATGCACCTTGAAAACATTATGCTAAGGAAAAGGAACCATTCACAAAGGACCACGTATTCTGTGGTTCCACTTGTATGAAATATCCAGGATAGGCAAACCCACAGTGACAGAACATAGACTGGAAATTGCTAGGGGCTGGGGAAAGGAGGGTATAAGGAGTGACTGCTGTGGGTGCAGGTTTTCTTCTAGGGTGATGAAGACGTTTAAAATTGTGGTGATGTACAATTTTGTGGATGTACCAAAACCAATTGAATTGTACACTTTAAATGGTTGAATTTATGGTATGTGAATCAAGCAGTTATTTTTTTTTAAGTATACTAGATTATTATAAAGAAACTGGAAAATACAGAAAACTATAAATAAGGCCATAAAAACTACTGGTAATTCACCAGAGAACCATACATTTTTTGCGTTTTGCCTTCTCATTTTTCTCCCACATTATTTATGTCCCACGTGCACACATTTTCTTCTGTAATTGAGAGTATATGGACTATACAGTGTTGTAATTCTGCTTTTTCACCTGACAGTTTATTTTGAGCATTTTCAAACTTTTTTTTAAATGTTTTTCTTCTAAAAAGTGAAACATGCGTATTGTAGAAAATGTTACAGAACATGAACAAGTAAAAGCATGAAAAGATTATTCATGACACTGCCACTTTAATACTGGTATCTTGGTGGCTCTAGATTTTTATGTGCTTGCCTTCAATCTGATACTACTGAGTAACAGCTGTGTTAACTTCAAAGGTGTTTTCCTATCTAGGTTGTTTCCAAAGTTTCTGATGTCTACTAACTTAGCGTGTCTTTCAGTCACTTCCTTTCTAATTTTGTTTTGAAGTACAGAGTTACTCAACAGCGAGATAGAGGAAGCAGTTGAAACCCAGTCATGTTGAGTTTGAGGAAATAGATTAAATTAGAGATTTCATGCTTCTTTTGGTTATAAAGATTTTAAGCATGGAACAGCCATCAACCAAAGTCAGAAGAGAGAAAATTCTCAAGTTTGGTTTTAATAAAAATGTAAATAAAATGTAAAGTGACTGTTAAAATATTACCTTTAGGTAGGTTTCAAGAAATTTAATCTGTGCTTACATGTTTAGTTTTAACTTTAAATATTTGGGACTTTCGAAATGACTTTTGGATTAAATCGGTTACATGACCAATATATTCATAATTCACCAAACATTACATACACTGGGTTAGTTATTGAGTGCCTGTTTTCTAGTATAATGCTCACAGCTATCTATGGGAAAGGTATTATTATCCCCATTTCAGAAATAGGAAAACATGTTGAGAATGGTTCTTTGTTTCAAGTTCACAAACTTGTAAAGTAGCAGAGCCAAGATTTAAACTCACGTTTGTGTAATTCCAATATATTTTTTTTTATCTTTAACCTAAAAGACCCTGTGTTTTTTATGTTTTTTTTTTTAAGTTTATTTATTTTGACAGAGAGAGAGAGTGTGTGTGAGCAAGAGAGAGGCAGAGAAAGTGGGGTGAACAGAGAAAGAATCCCAAGCAGTCTCCATACCATCAGTGCAGAGCCTGATGTGGGGCTCAGACTCACAAGCCATGAGATCATGACCTGAGCTGAAACCAAGAGTTGGATGCTTAACTGACTGAGCCACTCAGGCACCCTGATGCTGTGTTTTTGATATTCCAGTTCCTGTGCTAGCTTCTTGTGAGCCTCAGACAGCTCTTACCCCACCCAGCAGAGGGGAATAGGTCCTAGAAAGAGATAATTCCTTTCAAATTAATAAACATAAGAACATCTACACATTCCGGACCCAGGTGACCTAAATCTCTATAAAGATGGATGACATCCCTCTGGGGTAAGGGCTGAGGACCATGAGAGATGTGTGCACAGTGTGAGGGAGCACATAGAAGGAAGTGATTATTCTTGCCCAGCGATGTGAGGGTGTGGATGGCTGCCCAGAACAGATGACAGCTATGTTGGGTTTTGAAGAAGGATGATGAAGAATTTGCTAAGCAGAAAACTGGGGTCAGGGTGGGGGGAGGTGGATAACACTGTAAATTGAATGACAAGACCAAAGTCTTCTAGATCTCTTCAAGGAACAGTTACTTACTTCATTGCTATTAGAGTACTGTGAGGTGCTTGGTGGCAGGAAGCTTAGACAGATGAGGAAGGTAGATCAGAGAAGCATTATGAGCCGTGCAGAGGAGGCACAGACAATCCCATAGGCATTGGCGGGCCGCTTTTATTTAAGGGCTTAATAGGGGAGGAGAGGAAGACAAATCTGTGTATTAGATAAACCTGCAGCAGTATAGAGGATCATTTAGAGGTGGAGGAGATTGGGCATGAATTCCTTGATGTTTGAAATGGTATGACTGAAAATGGGATAAAAATTTTAAACTATGGCAGCACACAGGGGGAGAAAATAGATGCTATGGAAGTTAAGAATCTTAGAATTTGATCAGCTGGGATAGGAGTTAGCAAATGAGAGGGGAAGGACCACACTCCAGCATTTGGATTATATTTGGGATGAGAAATTTAAGAGAGAAATAGGTTTAATTGGGAATAAAGAGGTTTGGGCAATTTGAGTTTGAAATGTGTGTAGGATATTCCTTTTGTTCAGAGAGCAGAAATTTAGGTACAGGGACCTGTGGAGCAAGAAAGAAATATCAGGGCAACAGATACGGATTGGAATGTATAAGTTTAATTAAAACTTTACCAATAGTGTTATTGAACGATAACAGGAGTCACTAAGTAAGGAGTGGATTAAATCACTTAAGGATGGAGGGTGTAAATGAAGGAGGATTGAAGACAGAACTTTAAAAGAAACCCAGTGTCTAGGTAGTGGGCACAGGACACCTAGAAGAAAAAATTAGCATGAGAGAACTAGAGGAGTGAGATTTAGAAAACCAGAAGGAGTGTTAACGGTGTCAAGAGCCACACATTAGTCCTGGGAGATGAGGACGAAGAAGCATCCTTCGCCCAATAGAAAGACATCAGCCACCTTCACTGAGGGATGAGGAAGGATGTAAGTAAGATTACAGATTAACAGTCAGGGGAGGAGTGAACAAGGCTGGAGTGAGTGCTCACAACCTGTGTGAACCAGTCTTTTGTCCAGGAAAGAAATCAGAAGTTCACTGACAAGATGCACCCAAGAACGGGAATGGCTAAAAGTCTGTTTTTTTAGCTGTTAAATAGGAGCCAGGAGAAAAGAGATTGAAGATGCGGGAAAGAGAAGAACCAGTTGTTAGAACAAGGTCCCTGGGTAGTTGGGAAGAAAACTGATCAGAGATACGGAACAGAGGGTGGTGGCTTCATCTTCTGAAGACTTGAAGGAAGAAGTGAAAATGGGCATAATAACTACCGTTCAGATTTGAGCTGTAGGGAAACAAAACTAAAGATTACTTGGGGGCACCAGAGGGATTGGATAGGTGGCTTAAGGGGAGTGGCAAAAATTTGAGAATAGCTGCTGAAGGGAGAATGAAAGTAAACTAAAAAGTTGCCTGCAAAGTAGTGTTAAGAACCTGTCTGAAGCTGGAAACCAGGAATTGTTAATCACATCAATCTGTATGGGCAGATGCTGGTGTTCATTTGAAAGCAAGTATGTTTCTTTCCTTTTCTTCCCCCTCTAGAATGTATTTGCTTACTGAAAACAATTCCTTCTTTTGCAATACTTGGAACCCCTTTCAGCTTAATACTTGGAACCCCTGTCAGCTTAAGCTTGTTTAGGTTAGCCAAAAGTTTTTTTAATGTGAAATGTAAAAAATATGTTATGAGTTATAAATAATACAGAAGCTATAACAGAATCCAGACATTGAATATTTATTGAGTGTTTAGTGCTCTCTAGCATGCAGAGATGGCCAGGGGAATATGGACTCTGACATATTAGTAGCTGAGATTTTAGCCAGGGGAAGAGGGTACATATAAGTAGTTTGCTTAACAGTATCCACATACCCTACTTCAAGTTACATTTAAGAAAAATTTTAAAGCATTTTTGTATTTGAAACCATATATTCATATCCTTCTGAAAAATGTCATAGTAAGCCATGTAGAGGACCCAGTCCTAGTCCCTGAGACCCCTTTGAAAAATTTATTTAGCACTTTTAAAGACATCTCATTATTTATCAGGTTTAAAGAAATCTGTTCTAACCAATTGGTGCTCAAGAGCTGAGTTCATCTAGCAGATCTCATTGTAGCTCAGTGAGGTGCTGAGTTTTGTTTTTGTTTTTTTTTTTTTTTTTTTTTTAACGTTTATTTTTTATTTTTGGGACAGAGAGAGACAGAGCATGAATGGGGGAGGGGCAGAGAGAGAGGGAGACACAGAATCGGAAGCAGGCTCCAGGCTCTGAGCCATCAGCCCAGAGCCCGACGCGGTGTTTTTGTTTTTGACTAAATTTGTATCTTTAAAGGTAGAATAATTTAACAATAAGTCCCCAACTTATGGTAGGTTAGTAAAAGTTATATAATATTGAGTTGGCATGAACTGGATTTACTTATATTGTTTTTTTCTAGGAAATGTCCAACAAAAGGTAAGGCAATATAATCAATAAAGAAAATAATAAAATGCAAATTTACTAAACATCAGTCCTTAGAATTGCCACAGTTGGACTTCGGTTTTGCTGTTTCTCAGTGTAAAAGGGAAATATGTTCCCTTGCTGTCAGAAAGGAGATGCCTGTCAGTTCATCCAGAAGATGGTTTTCCCTTGAAAAGTATTTCTCTTGCGAGTTTTTATTTAGGGACACTTAGTGGTGTAATAAACAATGTGCTGTACAAAACTTTTACAGCTAAACAGGCGGACTTCCAATATCTCTCCATTACAGCTGCCTTTGAAAAGTTAAGAGAGTAACATTGGGCACATCTTAATAGAGGTGATTCTGAAAGGGCCCAAACTAAAAGGGCAGAGCCAGTCAGGATTCACTGACTGGATGGCTGTGGCCCAAGGACTGCTTCTAGAACAGGGAGGAGGTAAAGGTGGGACACAGCATATTTGCATGCATTTAGGACTCTTGTTTTCTAGATGTGCCGCCAGTTGTCTACTACAACTGTTACCTTTTAAAATGTTAATCCTAACTTGGATTCTTATCAATGCTTCTAATCCAGAAAGTGTCCTCCAAGACTGCTTTCCTCAATACTGTTATTACATGTAACCACCGGTGGGATTATTTTGATTGTGTTTTTACAACCATACCAGTGAAACCCTCTTAAACAGTATTGACTAAATTAACAGCAGTTGCCAATCTGTGGCTGCTTTTGACCTCCAAAAACAGCAATGCCGTATGATTCAACCCTATGTTATAATTATGATTTTTAAACTTACTGTAGTCAATAAATATAGGATTGTGAGAATTAAAAAGTAGGTGTGGTTTCTCTCAAAGAATCTTGCATCTTCAATATTGTGATTGCTGGTTTAAAAACTCATCAGGGACCACAGGTTTACATGGTCTTTCCTGAATGTTGCTTCCTTCAGTTGCTTCAATTGCTTTAAAATATAATAAACGTTTAAGTACATGTATCTTAAGTGTATGACTTGAAAAAGCATCACAAAGGGAACATACTTGTGCACCACTACTCTAGAATATGGCTTACATCCTAAAAGACCACTAGATGTCTCCACCCAATCACTGCCCCCATTCCTTTGCCCTAAAAGTACCTCTATTTTACCTTCTAACACCAAAGGTATAGCTGTATTTGTTTTTGAACAAATTCAAGGTATCATGAAATATGATACAGTGCAATCTAGCATCTGGCTTGTTTTACATATTAGCATCTTTTGAGATTCATCCATGTTGCATGTAGCAGGAGTTTCTTCATTGTCATTGCTATGTAGTGTTCCACTGTATAAACATATAAACATGCCACTGTTCATTTTATCCACTCTTCTATAGAGGGACATTTGGATTATTTCCAGTTTGTAACTATTATAGACAATGTTGCTATTAACATTGTTGCATGTCTTTTAGTGCTCATATTTACACCTTTCTTTGAATTCATTTTGAAGAAGAGAATTGCCTGAATCACAGGATATGTGTATGTTCAACTTTAGAAGATACTGCCAAACGTTGTTTCAGAGTGGTTGCATGAATTTAGGCTTCCAAAAGCATTGTAAGAAAGTTCTGGCTGTTCTACATCCTCACCGGGCAGCATTGTCATTCATTATTTTAGAGATTGTTATTCTACCTTGGTCCTTTGCATTTCCACGTAAGTATTGAGTCAGTTTTAATTTCCACACGAGGTCTTGCTGGAATTTTTATTGGGGTTGAACTAAATCTATAGATTGATTAGAGATAACTGACATCTTTGCAATATTGAGTTTTCATTATATGCCTTGGTATATTTCTCTATTTCTTAAGAAATTTTAAAACTTCACATAGTAGTATTGTGAAGTTTTTTGTGTAGAAGTTTTGCACAACTTTTGAAATGTTGGTACTTTATAATATGCATTGAATGAGACATAGGCTTTAGAAATGCAACAAGCAGGGGTGTCTCGGTGGCTCAGTTGGTTAAGCATCTGACTTCGGCTCAGATCACGATCTTATGGTTCGTAGGCTCAAGCCCCACTTTGGACTCTGTGCTGACAGCTTGGAGCCTGCTTCATATTCTGTCTTCCTCTCTCTCCACCCCTCCCCCGCTCACTCTCTGTCTCTTTCTCTCTCAAAAATAAACATTAAAAAAATTAAAAACAAAACAAAAAAATGCAACAAGCAGGTTGAATTACTTATTATACTAGTTGTAACTGTGAGCTAGTAATCTTTTTTTTTTTATGTTTATTTATTTTTGTGAGAGTGAGTGTGAGTGGGGAAGGGACAGAGAGAGAGGGAGACAGAGAATCCCAAGCAGGCTCTGTGCTGTCAGTGCAGAGCCCGATGCGGGGGTCAAACCCACGAAAGCCAAAACCCAGAGTTGGATGCCTAACCGACTGAACCACCCAGTTGCCCCCAGTAGTCTTATTTTTTATTGCAGCCCACCCTGTCTCAAAAAGAGATGGGATATGTGTGAGTTTTCCAATCATTTATGCAACAAGTATCCTACCCTGTGCTCCATAAATACCTACTGTGTATCAAGCAGTGTTGTAAACATTGGGAAGATGATGGTAAAAACAAAAGGATAAGGCATTTGGAATGTGGTTTACTCCTGGAAAGGGAAAGAAAGCTTGACTAATATGGTAGATTATCCAAACTGTAGAACACACTTAAGCAACAAGGGTTATAATGGAAAGTCTAAACATACATGGGATGATGTATGAGATATGTAAAGAGGTTGGCATAAGACCTAGCACATTAGTGTTCAGTATATTTTGGTTGTGCTGGTTGTTACTATTATTGCTGTCACACCTATTTTGGGGAAAGGAGGGGACTGAAATCAGAATCTTGGAGAAATGCCTGTGTTTAAAGGGTATGAATACAAATATAGCACATGAAGAAAGTCAGAAAATTAGTGCGCAGAGCCTGGGACAGAACTAAGGAGAATTCAGTGTTGTGGAAGCCAAGAATGTAAAGATTTTTAATTGTCAAAAGCTGCACAAACGTCAAAGGGATGAGAAAGAAACAGAGACCATTGATGTAACAATTATGAGAATATTGATTGACCTTTGAGAAAGGAGTTTTAATAGCACGATTGGGGTGGACTCTCTGGAGAAGTTTGGCAGAAGGAGAAAGATGAAAATACTGAAGGAAATGTGCTTTCTACATTGGAGAAAAACTTAAATTTTGCAAGCTAATAGGAAAATAAAATGGATTGCATTAACTTAATCTATTGTTGCATAACAAATCATAGCAAGATGTAGTGCTGAAAACAATAGCAAATATTTCTGTGGATCAGGAATTTGTCATGGGTCAGCTGGATGGTTCTGGCTTGGGATCATTGGGTGCCATCTTGGAGGCTTACTATCACAGATAGTAAGGGTAGTAATTGAGAGGATGTGTGTCAGATGACTTCCATTACTCAGTAAATGAGAAAGATCATCTGCTAAGACCTCTAGAGAGACTTGAGGCTAGTAGAAAAGTAGCTTCTCTGGGAGTTGGGGACATGAATTACAGAGGAATGGGATTGTCAAGCAGTATTGTTTGAGAGGTATTAGAGACTCAGCTCCAAAGACAGCTATAACAGAAGTTATCAGTAATTTTAATTGAAAATTTGTACCCCTGCAGTGTCACACAATAGAACTGAATTTTTTAACCTAAATTCCAGCTCTTAACCTTCTTTTGCAAGTTACAAAGTTGGGGAGACTGATGGGTTTTTTAAAATAATACCAACTATTTAATCTAGTCCTCAAGAATACTACAAGATGAGGATTGGGGTGCTAACCACCAAAATAAGTATGTTTTATTCTCATATGGGAAGGGAACCTTAATTTCTTTCTTTCTTTCTTTCTTTTTTTTTTGTCAAAAAATTTTTTATCTTTATTTATTCTTGAGAGAGAGAGAGAGAGGGCGTATGAGCAGTTGAGGAGTATAGAGAGAGGGAGACACAGAATCCGAAGCAGGCTCCAGGCTGTGAGCTGTCAGCACGCAGCCCTACATGGGGCCCAAAGTCATAAACCGCAAGATCATGACCTGAGCCGAAGTTAGACACTCAACTGACTGAGCCACCCAGGCAGGCGCCCCTTATTTTTTTTTTTTTTAATGGAATAAAATTGCTCTATAACGTTGTATAAGTTTAAGGTGCACAGCATGTTCCTTTGATATATTTATATATTGTAATATGACTGCCAATGTAGTGATATTTGCCACAGTACTATTGTAGTACAATATTATTGTATACATTCATTACACCATACATTAGATATGTATGGCTTATTCACTACCCACTACAAGTTTGTACACTATTGATGATATCTAAGGGTACCTTGATTTCATTAGACCCAACAAGAACAAGAGAGAACCTATTCTTTTATATTTAAAAGTTCATGATCTTAGCAGCAGTGTCCAAAAATGCTATAGAATAGAAATGTTTCAGTGTAAACTATTTTCCCTATAAAAAAATATGTCTAAAGTTGTGTGATTGATTTTGCTGTAGTGAAAGGGAAGAAGGGATTTCAATAATTTGTGTATCTGAAGCAGGTCGATAACAGAGGTTGCTTCGATTGGGCAAATAGGGTTGAAATGCATTTCACTTTTCACACTCTGCCTAGCTTTTGAACTATCAAATTTACTTGTTTTTATATGTCAACAGATTATCCTGGGCATTGGAATCATTGGCCTCTTTTGTTCTATTTTCTTCTATATAGAAGAAACATTTTTAAAAAGCACTGATAAAGATTCATTTTAAAAGGAACTACACTATGTGTGTAGTGAGATATAATATAAAATACTTCAAAATATAATTGTACTTTCACCCTTAATCCAGTCACCCCTCTTAACAACAAATCTGTCAATTATACTTCAATTTTTAATCCAGTAGGTCTACATTTATTTTTATTCTTTGTTGTTGATGGGGCGGGTGTGTATGTACACTTGCTTTGTTTTGTTATTAGAAACAACTATAAAAGATTTGTGACTCATTTGGATATGTGCTGCTCCAGATTACTTCTGTTTCTTTTTTAATTTCCTACTATGAATTGGGGGTCATAATTTAGAAGGAAAGACTAATTTGCTATATATATAATGAATGCTTTACCTGTTATTTAAAAAGCTAGGTACTAGTTACTACTGTAACATTTTACATATCCCTTTATTTTAGAAATACAGTTAGATTGTTTTCAATCTTAGACTTTAATTGAATTTTTTCCCTGTGGATTTTTCAGGAGGAAAGGTGTTTGATGTGATACGAGACTTTATGTAATCGGTCCTGGTGGAAATGAAAGGGGGAGTCATTTAGAAAATGGGAATAGTAGAAGCACTTTTCTTTTTGGTTATGTCAGACACACTGCAGAATGTCAATTAATGCATACCCTTGCCAAAGTTTGTGGAGTTTTTTTTCCTTAACCAAATTCACACAGAGAAAGTCAAAGAAACTCTAGTTGATTTTTTTTTTTTTTTTAACCTTTGGTTGAATGTTACCATCACGTTGACTCATTGAATGCAGTTATAATTTCTACAGAAAATAAGAAGTTAATTTCCTTTAAATTATCATTAGCCACATCTCCAAATAAAATGCCCAAAACTACTTGAGGAAAGTTATCAGTTAACTGACTTGCAGTCTATATCATTAAGCTTGACTAAAGTATGAAAAGGAAACATAGACGCTTGCCAAAGCTCTGATAGTGGAATACGCTGTATCATTTACGTGGCTCATATTTTAAACAGTACAACTTGAGGTGCTGTTGTTGAACGTATGGCTCTTGATTTTGGCTCAGGTCATGACTTCAGGGTTGTGGGATCCAGCCCCATCAGAGGCTCCTTGCTGAGCATGGAGCCTGCTCAAGATTCATTCTCCCTCTCCCTCTCCCTCTCCCTCTCCCTCTCCCTCTCCCTCTCCCTCTCCCTCTCCCTCTCCCTCTCCCTCCCTCCCTCTCTCTCTTCCTCCCTCTCCCTCCCTCCCTCTCTCTCCCTCCCTCCCTCCCTCTCTCTCTCCACCTCTCTCTCCACCTCTCTCTCCTTCTCCCCTGCTTGCATTTAGTCTCACTCTCTCTCAAAAAAAAAAAAAAAAAAAATACAACTCAATCTTTTGTAAAGCCAAAATGTGGTCAAGATTTATAATGAGCACGTTAGAAACTTTTTAGTGTGCTGTTTCTGTGAATGTGCCTTAATTTCTTTAATTATTTCTCCATATGAGATTGTGACACTTGGGTTGATTCAGTTTTATGTGTTGCTTTTAAAAAGAAAATCAAAGACTCAAGTAGTTTGCTATTGTTTCCACTTTTGCTGTCCTAGATGAAATGATGAGATTGATTTATAACCTATTCTCTAGTAAATTATGTAAATCTGAACAAAAACATAATTCCTTCATTTAAAATGTCTTTACTCAATAAGAAAACAACCCAATTAAAATATGAGTAAAAGATCTGAACAGACACCTTGCCAAAGGAAATACACAGATGGCCAATAAGCATATGAAAAGATGCTGAACACATTTGTCATTGGGGAATTGCAAATTAAAATTAACAGTGAGATACTATGATGCACTTATTAGAATAGCTAAAATCCAAATAACTGACAATACTGTTTGCTCGCAGTGTTGTGGAGCTACAGGAACTCTCATTCGTTGCCTTTGGGAAAGCAAAATTGGAATATAGTTTGGCAACCTATTATTATAAAGCTAAATATAGTCTTACCATATGATCCTATAATCATACTCCTTGGTATTCACTCAGATGAGTTGAAAACTTCTGTCCATACAAAAACCCGCACATGAATGTTTATAGCAGCTTTATTCATAATTGCCCAAACTGGAAGCAGCTGAGATGATACCCTCTAGTAAATGAGTGCTAAACAAACTGCAGTACATCCATATAATGGAATATTTTTCAACAGTAAAAAGAAATGGTCAAGCCACAAAAAGACAGAGGTGAATCTTAAGTGCCTATTGCCAAATGAAAGAAGGCAGTCTAAAAATTCTACCTAGTATATGATTCCCATCGACACTCTGGAAAAGCTAAGACTATAGAGACGATATAAAGATCAGGGGCTTGGGGGAAAAGAAGAAAGAGCTGAATAGGTAAGGCATGGGGGATTTTTAGGGTGATGAAGCTATTCTGTGTGGTACTATAATTGTGGTTGTATGACACAATGCGTTTGTCAAAACCCACGGAACTTTATAGGACAACAAGTGAAACCAGGCTGTGTGCAAACTTAAGAAGTCATTTAGGAGATCAAGGGACCCCAGTATAGAATGCAGACTGTGACAAAAGAATGTATATACGCACGACACTACCTTACTTGAAGGAGATGGGGCAAAAAAGATAATGACCTATGTAACTTTGGAAATAGTGGAGTCTATAAGACTAAAGACAGAAGACTATGTAGTCTTCTGCATAATACTTCATTCCAGTAAGGTCATCAAAAACAGAGGAACTCTGAGAAACTGTCACAGCCAAGAGGAGCTTAAGGACAAGATGACTAAATATAATGTGGTACCCGGGTTGGGATCCTGAAACAGAAAAAGAACATTAGGTAAAAACTAAGAGAATTCATACAAACTATGGCCTTTAGTTAGTTAAAAAAAAAAATTTTTTTTTGACCTGTCCAGCTTTCTACAAGACACAGTGTACAAACATGGCTCAAAGCTACATTTTTTATCTTTCAGAGTTACAGAAGAACTGGGTTTAGTCATATTTGTGTTCATTTCCTCATTAGTGCCTACAGTTCATCTGTTATAAAAACCAAATATTTTTTATAGTTTATAAAAATCTTGATTGAAACGTCTTGATAATGAACACAGTGCCTGATTTTTTAATGATTTTATTGCCAGCTGTGGTACATAGTGCATTTGTACATGCACACACCTTACACACACCACCTGCTGTTGCTTGCTGGGCACACTCAGTAATTGTTGATTGAGACAGTGAAAGAGTAAAGAACTGGCTCAGGTCCTAAAAACTTCCATTTATTCATAACCAGCCTCCCTTGAAGAATTCGAAATGGCTTATAACAAAAAGACAATAAATTAATAATACATAGATAAGGGAGGTGGAAATCAGTTCCAGAGACAATATAATTTTGATTCAGACCCAGTAGTATATGTAAATATTTTTGAAATATAAAGCACCTCAAGTTTTCTTTTAGTAACTCTTTAATTCTGGGAATGACAAGTTCCAATGCCTACAAGAGCTGGGCACATGCTATAAATATGTACACTTGGGTCAAGGGCCATTCACTTTGTCAAACACCATGCTTTGGGGACGTAGCTGCCAGATTGCTTTGGCCTAAATTTTTGTTCAGTGGATCAGCTCATATAATCCAAAAGATGTTATTAGATAAATACTTGTTTTACTGGGGAAACAATAGATGTGAATGAAGTTTTCTCTTTAATTTTTTTCTTTAGTTAGTCTATCAAATCTATGATGCTAACCAGATAGCTTTTCAATTAGGTAGCCCAAACCTAATTTTGATTCCTGCATCCAAAATGTTGCTGACTGCCTCCTCCCCACAACCATTGGATCCTAAGGTAAAAGTGTGATCCAAGATGTTGACGGACACACCGTGCTTCTGACATTTGAGCATACAGGTAATGAGAATATCACAATATCACAATCTGCCTCATGGACAATGATCCTAAAATGCCATGAGATGTGACGAGTTTCCCAATTTCAGGACTATTAAAATGATTTTTTAATTGCTTCTTAGAATAAATGAAAGAGGGTACTCGAAGCATGTTTGTATAGTAGTTCTTACTGTGAGATGGTAGACTAATACTTTTGAACAGCAGCAACTCATCTAGGAAATAGGGAACTTTCCATCTACAGCCATAGTTGTTTGTTTTGCTAGATTTAATAGTTGCTTTTTTTTTTTTTTAACATAAGGTTTAACTTCTCATTTCTCAGAGCCTGGTACCTGTGTCATTGGTAGTATATAAAATAATTTTTAGGCATATTGGGAGCTGAGATAAGCCAATTCGGGTGTTTGCCTTTTTTAATCCTTTTGGTAAGTAAGCCTCTGACAGCTGCAGGTAGATGTGACCCATATATGTTTCTTTCCCACAGCCTTGCTCCCAGGTATGTTAGTGATGGAAACAAGTCCTGCACTGAATTCTGCTACAAACACTATTAGCAAGTAGATACCAAAACAGCCATTTAACCTATTCCTATAAGAATAGACTAAGTCCCACGGTGCCTGGGTGGTTAAGCATTCAACTTCGGTTAAGGTCATGATCTCATCGGAGCCCCACATCGAGCTGCCCTGCTGTCAGCTTGGAGCCTGCCTTGGATCCTCTGTCCCCCCTCTTTGTGCCCCTCCCTCACTTTCCCTCCCCACCACCCCACCTCTCATTCAAAAATAAAACATTATATATGCACACACATACACACAAGTCTTTCTCTAAGAATAGCAATGTCCCTACTCTGTCTTTTTTAAGCATTCCAACAAACACCTTAACACGAAGGATGTACTCCAGATATAACAATATTCTGACAGAAAGAGCACCTAACTTAATGAATTCAGCAAGCAGTACCCTTCAATGAGGGGAACAAAGAACCAAAGGAAATTTTATAATGGGGCACTAGTCCAAACGCGCTTGGCTACTAGGTTAGCCAAATTCGTGTTTCCTATTTATGCAAGGACCTTCTGGCCATCCACATACTTTGATTATCACTTATTTCACCATGAGAAAATAGTTCCAACTTCCCTTACCCTAATAAACCCTCTGATGCAGATTTAGATAGTGAGATTTGAAGAGTTTGTGTGATGGTCTTAGCTGCCTTGAACGTGGATAGCTGATAGGGTATTTAAAATATTAACCAACTGTCTTCTTTTAGCCTTTATATTGAATTATTTTGAAGTTGTTTACAGTGTAACAAGGCAATATGTGGATGAAATTTTCACATTTTAATATATGTTACATGTTGGAAAACATAGCTAGTGGATAAAACCTGCAATTTTGCAGATATTGCTTAGGATGAAGCAGCTTAACTTGCTTTTTTAATACAAAGTAAATACTGTTAATAGTATATGTGATATTCTGACATGGCAGAAGTCAACAGAACATTTAATGGAATGGCTTTTCTAAACAATATTCTACCATTAACTCCTTTCCTCACTTGACTATGTTGTCGGTGGATGGTGGTGCTCTTATTTGGTAGATAAGCCAGTTGTCTACATTTAAACTCATTTCTTGGTAATATACTGTCCCAAGGAAAATGCCTACCTTTATAACAGAATAATGTCTTATGAATTTTTTAAAGGATTTGTTGCAGAAATTTAAGCTTAAATGCTCTTCAGATTTATAGTTTTATGAAATAATCCTAAGGAAGTATGACTGACTTATGGAACTGTAGACAATACCTCAGTGACTATTTCCACTTAAAGCATTTTCATGATTATCAGTGAGTATTCTAACAAACTAAATATGATAATCCTTCAAAAGTATATGGCTTTAAAATATACACATTCTGGGAGTAAAACTTACGCCATTAACTTTGAACTATGTATGCTTTATGTTTATAAATGTATAAGGGTCTGTCAAAATTGGGGGTTCCTCTCCTTCAACCACAAGAGGACAGCAATTTTAAGACCGTAAGGGACCACTGAAGGGTTTTTGCAGCCCCTTCATCCACACAATATGAAATGCCTAGCTACTACCGCCTGTACTACCAATCCCGTCTGCTTCCCTAAGGGTGAGAATTGCAGTATCTAAGTATTGCAGGGCCCCAGAACTACATGTGTTTGCTCCATCTTTGTGGAGAGATGATGCAGGGGTGCCTGGTGCCTGCCCCAAAGCCCCAGCCAGTTCCCTTGGAAGTACGCGACTCCTTTTGTTCGTTTTCTCAGGGCAGAAATTCTGGGCCAGTGCAGGCCTTTCTTATCACATCCAAAACATTTGCAAACAAATAAAATTTGTAGACCAATATTGAGTTTTAAAAATAGAATTTGTGACTTTTAAAATGAAATTGCAAGTGTTCTTCTTTTCCCTTGTTACTTTATATACTGTATCATCTGCCTTCTGGGAAGGACCACTCTGATCCTTGTAGACCCTTACTTTAAAACAGCAGTGGTAAACAATCTGTTTACTCCATCCTTCTCATGAGAAGCAAAACAGCCTTATAAGGTGGTGTCAGAGGGTCCTAAACTATAAACTACCAAAGAACTCCCCAAGGATCCCCATAACTGTAAACAATTAGGGTCTCTTTCATTTATGATTTAAATCAGAATGCCCTTTGACTTATCCTGCTCCTGAACTGGCTGTGTGGGCAATTCCATTTGTAGTGTGGGAATTAATCTGAACTTCAGTATTGTAGTCTCCCATTTTAAATCTTGGAATGCTGGGTGGAATGAGGATCCCAGATTATATCCAATCAGAAGAATTGTATAATACTGTACTGTATTAAAGCAAGTTGGAATACTGTTGACCAGCCTTGGTTAAATTCCAACACACATCTTCCTTCAGATCTGTACATAATTCATATTACAGATACATCAGTTATTTTTTTAATTGTTATAAAGCTCATAGAGCGTAAAATTAGCCATTTTAAGGTGTATAATTCAGTAGCATTTAGTACATTCACAGTGGTGGGCAACCATTACCTCTGTCTAGTTCCCAAATAGTTTCATCACCACAAAAGCAAACCCTGTGCCCTATCAGCTCTCACTCCCCATTTCCCCCTTCCCCTCAGCCCCTGGCAACCACTAATCTGCTTTCTGTTACTGTGGATTTACCTGTTTTGAGTATTTCTTATAAAAGGAATCATATCAGTATATGACCTTTTGTGTCTGCCTTCTTCCACTAGCATAATGGTTTTGAAGTTCATCTATGTTGGTAGCATCTATGAATACTTTTTTTCAATGGCTGAATAAATTGTATGTACATGCTACATTTTGTTTACTCATTCACCCGTTGGTGCACATTTGGGTTGTTTCTGCCTTGTGGCTATTGTGAATAGCGCTCCTAGCAATGTTTGTCTACAAATATTGTTTGAATACCTATTTTCAGTTCTTTAGGATATATACCTAAGAGTTCAATTGCTAGGTCATGTAGTAATTCTGTGTTCAACTTTATGAGGGATCTCTAAACTATTTTTTTTTTTTTTTTTTTTTTTTTTTTTTTTTTTGAGACAGAGAGAGACAGAGCATGAATGGGGGACGGGCAGAGAGAGAGGGAGACACAGAATCGGAAGCAGGCTCCAGGCTTGAGCCATCAGCCCAGAGCCCGACGCGGGCTCGAACTCTCAGACTGTGAGATCGTGACCTGAGCCGAAGTCGGACGCTTAACCGACTGAGCCACCCAGGCGCCCCTCTAAACTATTTTTTATAGCGGCTGTGCTATTTTACATTATTGCCAACACTGAATATTTATGCTGGGATCCTGAACTGACTCTGGGGTTTCCAGATTAAATTCTGAACAATCAGGATTTTTTTATTTTTGGATAACATTAGTGTCTATGGTTTCATGAAGATTTTCAAAGGAGGCCTATGAAAATGGTCCATTTCTAAAGTTGGTGTTATTTTGTTATGCCGTTGATCCTCTGACATCCGAACAGAATTTTTAAGAAACAGTGTTTAAAAACTGAATTTGCTATTTAAATTAAAATACCTATTCCTTGTTTTGTCTTTTACATCTAATATGTGACACTTTTGAAATATTTAGCTGATTTAGAAATCAGAGAGTAATGGATACACAGATTACAGTAGGAGAACATTCCTGAATAGTAATTTGCAAGATGCTTTTTAATTGACAGTAATTTTTTTTTAATGTTTATTTATTTTTGAGAAAGAGAGACAGAGGGCGAGCAGGGGAGAGGCAGAGAGAGAGGGAGACACAGAAGCAGGCTCTAGGCTCTGAGCCGTCAGCACAGAGCCTGATGTGGGGCTCGAACTCATGAACAGTGAGATCATGACCTGAGTCAAAGTCGGGCGCTCACAGACACTCAACTGACTGAGCCTCTCAGGTGCCCCTTGACTGACAGTAATTATACTGCATAAGGAAGTGGGTTATATCCTTCAAGTTTCCAGTTAGGTACATCTTTTGTTTCTTTTTCTGTTGTGCAGGATTCAAAGTTTTGGCAGCTTAATCTTCCTTTTGTTGTTCATTGTTAATGTTTTCCAGTCGTTTAATGCACTGAACTGGTATCTCCATGCTAAATTACATTTTGATTGTTTTAAATATGGTTTATTAGTTTGTGACAGAATGCGGTGGATCATTGTTGGTGCCTAACAAACTGCTGTTGCTCTCCACACTTCCCTCCAACCTTCTTCCTTTTGGAAAGAGTCCAGGTTTTGTTCTAAGGGTTTTTTCTTCCGTGTGCTTTGGAAAGGTTAGCCTCCTAAGCCTTAGAGTATAAATAATAATTATTCTTAGGGAGTTACTCCTATCCCCCATGCCAGTGATTGGTGTAGGCTGAAGAACTAATGTGAAAGTTTTCTTCATTTTCTTTAAAAAAGGGGGGGGGAGCATCTAAGACAGGAAGTTGTTTCCTTTTTTTACTGTAAGAACATGATGCTTGGAGCCGCAGTGGCAATTGTGGACCCATGACAGAGAAGAAGTAAGAGAATCACGGAGGCATTATTGAGTCTCTGAATTAGACCAGAGACTGCCCTCTTATCATGTGAGATACTAAATTCTTCATTATTTGAGCCGTTTTTTTAATTGGGCATTCTGGTGCTGAAAGCATCCTAACTCCTACCAAAGAAAAGATGAGAAGTATTTTGTTAAAATGTGAAAAAACTGCTCCTATACTTTATAGTTTTTACATGTGAAACTCTGGAATTGTATAGGTAGAAAACAGGTAAGACATTTAAACTCTTCACATTTACATTTGAGGTAACTATGTAGTTCATCATATAAATTATAAATAAAGGTGGGGTTTATCTGAGGAAAAAAACAAGTAGAAATATTCACTAGTTTTGTTCACATATACCTATCAGCTACTCAAGCCTATTTTTGCCTGAAAGTAGTTTTGTGGCTTAGAATATAATGCCCAAACCAAACCTGCTGAATCAGAATCTCCTGAGGTTTGGCTTAGTAATGTGTATTTTAAACCAGTTCTCCCATGATTCTTAGGCAGCCAGTTTTTGAGTTTAGTAACCACTGACCCTAGGGCAAATGTCTAAATTTCTCAATGCTTTGGAACTCTAAGTACTGCTACTTTTATTTGCTGGTAATAAGAAAGTGCTTGAATTTCACATTTCAGCAGCTAAATTAATACTAAAACGTTGACCGTCAAGGATATGTAATGTGCATGAAAGCACTGTTCTTGAATTTGTTCTTTGTTCTCTCTGCACCATTTATTTATTGCAGCTTTATGTAGATACATAATTTCTAATATTTTATAATTAGAGAAAAGGGATTTTTTGTTTTATTCCTTTTCTGTTGTGTACCTAATAACCCACTTTTCCCTGAATATATTGTCTTACTCAGGACTCTTTTGTTATAGAAATCAAACTCACACTTTTAGGCAAAAAGATAAATTAAGTGGCTTATATACTGACACTATAGAAGGCGTGGGTGCAGCTGGGCTGGGGAGTGGCAGTAAGGGTTAGAAGCAGTGACCCTTAACTGTGCAGGATGTTTGCTGCTTCTCACTGCTATTTGGCTCATTATCTCAGACCTGCTTCCTCCCCAGAGCTAGTCTGCCTGCAGGTCTCAGACCCCGTCCCCAGAGCTTTGTCACCCTGGAGGACCCTCTCTTGAATGACTGCTTATAATAGTCTAGTGAGTGTGAATGAGTGACATACATCCCTGAATTTAGGCACATTGTGGTTACAGTAACTTAGTTGCAGTTAGTTCAACTAACAACATCGAGTAACTAGCACTGTTTGCTGGGAAATCTGTTAGGCTCTGACGAGAGTGACCGGAGAGCAGTTTAAACACAGAGTAGTTTATCTTCTCCAGTAGAGCAATCTCAGAGACAGGCCTTTTAAGATTGAAATCAGGGCCCTAGACCTTTCTGTCTTCCTGTTTCACCATCCTAACATGAGACTTCTTTTGTCAAGATTACTTCATGGACCACAGTGGCCGTCCTTATGTCCAAAAAGAAAAAGATCAGAAGAGCAAAAGCATGTATTTCCTAGCTGGGTCAGCTTCCTCTAAGCATCCTTTCCAGGGGTTCCATAAGACATTCTTCTTTATATCTCAGTGGGCACACCTCATTAACACCTAATCGCAAGAGAAGCCCGGAAACAGAATGCTTTAGTTGGATGCCTTGCTACCCTGACTGAGACTGAGCAGGAAAGGGAGAGTGGGCAGTGTGTGGCAGTGACCAGTGTGTACCATCAGCAGTTGGCAAAGGTTGGCCGTGTTGAGTTCATTGGCAACTTTTTACTCATAATCCCGAGGCGTCTGGGTGACTCAGTTGGTTAAGTATCCAACTCTTGAATTCGGTTCAGGTCGTGATCTCACAGTTCATGAGTTCAAGCTCCACATCGGGCTCATGCTGTTAGCACAAAGCCTGCTTGGGATTCTCTCTCTCCCTTTGTCTATGCCCCTGCGAGCACACACGCTTTCTCTCTTTTATCTCAAAATAAAAAACGTTTTTAAAAAAATCTAAACAATAATATGAGCTGAGTCAAACCTGTTTTCAAGTTAGTATCAAATCTCATTTTCTTTCATATTCGTTTGCTTACTCATTCAGTTCATTTCCAGATAGTGGAAGCCTGTTTATATCCCAGCTTTAGTGCTTTCATTGGTAGTGATGAGGTTGTTAGTATAAGTCTTACTTTATATGTAAGCAAAACTGCTGTAAAGGAAAATCAAGTTTCTCAATGGCATTTGTGAAAACTCACTAGCCCTCTATGTCACTTATAAAACTTTGCTGGTAAATCTCCTTTGGTCATAACCCTTCTCTCTGTAGTCGCTCTCCATGGCCTGTCAGATGACACCCAGGCTATTCTGTCTAATGTTCACAACCTTCAACCCTGTTCCCAACCTACCTTTCTAAACCACTGCATTATAACCAAGTCAAACTAGTCATCTCATTTTTACCCCAATATTTTTTCACCATGACCTTCCTAATTTATGTTTTCCAAATCCTACCCATCTTTATTGGGTTCATGCTGACAGGCCATTTCACTTACCTCAGCTTTTTTGGTCCACATGTCTTTCAGAACAATAATAGTTATTATTTAATTATACTTATATATATATATATAATTTATATATATAAATATAAATATATATATTTAATAAACATAATACTCTATGTATCAAATACTGTTGTAAGGGCTTTAATGTTTGAATTCATTTAATCCTCATAAAAATTCTATAAAGAATATACTATTGTTATACCCATTTTAGAGATAACTGAGGCACGTAGAAGTACAGTAGTTTTCCTAAGGCCTGATCCAAAATTGCGACTTAGGCTTTCTGGTTCCAGAATTCATTTATGTTATAGCATCTCATATTCTTACTTGTATTTTAATTATGTACTTATTTACCCATAACTAGTTTGTACATTTCACTTCTTTTTTTAATTTTCTCATAGGATCTAGTGTTTCTACAAAAGAAACACTATCCTCAATAAATATTTGTTGACTGAATTTAAAAATGTATTAACAGTAGCCAAGGAGATTAAATCTCAACCCAGGTTTGTTTGCTTGATTTTTCTCTTTAACACTAGATAGCAAATGTGTAACATTTCCAGTAAACTTCCAAAATAAAATATTTTCATCTAAAAGAAAAATCTTGGGGCGCCTGGGTGGCTCAGTCGGTTGAGCGTCCGACTTCAGCTCAGGTCACGATCTCGCGGTCCATGAGTTCGAGCCCCGCGTCGGGCTCTGGGCTGATGGCTCAGAGCCTGGAGCCTGCTTCCGATTCTGTGTCTCTCTCTCTCTCTCTCTCCCTCTCTCTCTCTCTGCCCCTCCCCCATTCATGCTCTGTCTCTCTCTGTCTCAAAAGTAAATAAACGTTAAAAGTTTAAAAAAATAAAAAAAAAAGAAAAGAAAAATCTTGTGAGCCAAGGAATTTGTACAAATGAGATTTAAAAACATGGGGCGCCTGGGTGGCTCTGTCGGTTGAGCGTCCGACTTCGGCTCAGGTCATGATCTCGCGGTCCGTGAGTTCCAGCCCCGCGTCGGGCTCTGTGCTGACCGCTCGGAGCCTGGAGCCTGTTTCAGATTCTGTGTCTCCCTCTCTCTGACCCTCCCCCATTCATGCTCTGTCTCTCTCTGTCTCAAAAATAAATAAACATAAAAAAATAAAAATAAATAAAAAATTAAAAAAAAAAAAACAAAGAAATTTGGGCATCTGGGTGACTCAGACAGTTGAGTGTCTGACTCTTGATTTCAGCTCAGGTCATGATCCCAGGGTCATGGGATTGAGCCCCATGTCAGGCTCCATGTTGGAGCCTGCTTAAGATTCTCTTTCCTCATCTGCCCCTCCTGCTTACGCACACTCTGTCTTTCTTAAGATAGATGGATAGATAGGTAGATAAACAGAGAGATAAAAAGAAATTATCTCTCTTGTGCTTGAAATGTAAGTGTAGAAGTTTGGCAAGTTAAAACCAGTTTTGTTTTTGGTCTTAAGGGGAAATGCTCACACCTCAATAAAACTTGGCCTTGATAAACAAATGGTCTTGGTTGGGGTTGTTGCCATAAGACCACCTGATTGTGTTTGTTATGTTGTAACTGGGGCTCAAGGGTGCACGAAGAGCACCTGGCTCCAGGGGCCCCAAATAAAGCAGGTTTGGTCATTTGCCACTGACAAAATCCAAAGGCACAGAGACCTATGGTGGCGAAACAGGAGAGGAATTTATTTCAATGAGGCCAACACCAGGAAGACAGTGCACTGATGTCTCAAAGACTGCCTCTGAAGTGCTGAAAATACTTCTCAGTTTATATATGGGAAGTATGGAACAAAGGTCAGTGGGTACATATACAGCTGGGCAGTAAAGGTCAAGTCGACCATGGTCTTCAGATCAGTCATGTGGGGTCTTGTTGGTTGTCAGGGCAGTTAATGCTTGAGGGGGTGGTTTCAGTTCCCATCACAAGATGCTTTGCACATTGGGTCTTGTGCCGGAGTTCAAAGATAAGAAGAACTTAATCAGTTAGAAAGTACAGACTGAGGTCAAAATGGAGGTAAAGTCCTTTTTCAATGTAATCTCCTGACAAAGGGACAACTAAGGAAGTCAGTTACTTTCATTGAGTTAGTTGTAGATATAAAAGTATCTCTTAGTTCCCAAGGCTATGTCTGGATCATGAGTCTCCACAATGTATTCTGTCATGTTCCATGGTAGTAAAACTTTTAAAAAAACATGCATGTTTTCTTGCCTTCTTTCAAGAGAGTAAGCATGAGTTTCTTATTGGGCAAGTCAAGCCAACACACAAAAGCAGCTGTTGACTGTAAAAAAACAAAAAACAAAAGAGCCAGCTATTTTACCAGCAAAATGAGTTTATTCGGGAGTAGCAGAAGATTATAATTCAGGACAAGCTGAGTATGGCAAACCATAGGCAAGTGTGGAGAACAGAGAAGGGCTTGCTTTTATGAAAGAAAGGAGGCAGCCAGGAGGGGCTGAAGAGTTCTGGGTGGTGACAACTTCTCACTGGCTGAGTGTGGCAGTTTCTCATTGGCTGAGCTGTTGATGGGCAAGGAGAAATTCTTTGTACTGCTGGGGCATGTAAAGTCAGCTTCTTCCTGGGCACTTGGGTGGCTCAGTCAGTTAAGCCTGACTTTGGCTGAGGTCATTATCTCACTGTTCGTGGGTTCAATCCCTGCATCGGGCTCTGTGCTAACAGCTAAGAGCCTGAATTCTACTTCAGATTCTGTGTCTTCCTCTCTCTCTACCCCTCCCTGCTCACGCTCTGTCTCTCTCTCTCTCAAAAATAAATAAAACATTAAAAGAAAAATTTCTAAGCCACAATAAATAAAACATTAAAAGAAAATTTTTTTAAGTAAGCTTCCTCCTATTGGGGATGTGAGTGGTAGTGCATGAGAGCTCCCCCTTCAGGGCTTCCTGACATTTTAAATGAAATTTCCTCTATTTTCACAAAACCATTATAGTTTCTTTGAGACTATCTTTTTATGATAATGAAACTGGTAACATTGTCATATGTTTGATTTTATTCTTTCATCAAAAACAGGCTGTCTTCTAAGCAGATGGTTCAAGTGTAGAATTGACTTAGTTACTTGGATAATAGATGCTTTGTTAGTAAATCAGGCTCTGTAGAAAACCAGTTAGATTTTAAAATTTCTTTCAGAATGAAAATCAATAGATATGTAGATAGAATATAAGTTACAAACTATCATACAAAAATATGTATTCATCCAGAGTTGAAATAGAACCTAGGCAAGGAAGCTAGAGCTTAGCTAAATTTATATTTATTTTCTTGCTCCTATAACTTGGTTGTTGATCTTTATTTCATAGTCATCAACATGTTCCTAAGTCTGAATTTCTTTATTGTGCTAGAATTTCAGATTATTTTTCATAAAACACAAGTACTTCCAATTTCCTATTAGTTACCATTGCACACTTAAGTACAAAATTAGTAAATTGAAAGTTAGCATCATTTGTTTCTTGCACACATATACTTTGACTTGGAATTTTTCTAGAATTGTAATGGTTAAGGTGAAAATGTAGTTAAAGATTCCAGAGCCCATTAAATTCACCACTCAAAATTCAGTTTTTTTTTTCCTATCAAGTGAAATTGTCTTCAGAGATGAGTTCACATATTCAAAGGAGATATAAATATAACCAGACATCTCACTTTTAGCTGAGAAGTTGATATGTCACGTGATAATAGGAAAAGGGAAGAAAGATGATCAGTTTTAATGGCCCTATCATTGTTGCCTTTTAAATTCTTTCACTTTGGTTTGTATTTGCTTATATAAATGAACTTACTAGAGTCAGTCTGCTCTCCATGGGTATACACTTTCTGTTTATTGTGCAAAATAGTTTATATACACCCCTATTGGCATATTCTTTGAGATGTAAATATGCATGATTGAATATTTTACTGGTTATGCTAATTGTTCCAGATACGTACTGGCGCTATCCGAGTGAGGGAGATTGAGGGAAACTTCTCAGGATGCAACATTTGAGCTGGACCTAAATCCTATAAACTGATGAGGTACACAAGTTATGACAGTTCAGAAGGAGGAACTGTGGCTATCAGTCTCACGCAAAGGAGGAACTGTGGCTATCAATCTCACGCAAAAAGTGGAAAGAATTTAGAAAGGATTAGATGAAATAAAAGGGAGTATAAAATGGCTAAGTCATCATCTTATTAAACTGGCTTTCAAGGACCAAACTTGTTAATTGATGACCTAAGAACTGGACATTTTCAAATTAGAAGGCTGAGTCCTGTTAGCAAGTATATTTTAATAGCTACCACTCCCTGGGGAAGAAGATCCTAGTGGTACAAAGGACTTTCATTATAATTGGTCCCTTCCTAAGCAGGTGTTTATGGATTAATTTGATTCTTAAATCATTTGGCTCTTCCACTTTTTCTGAATTTGCTGTGTTGTGAAATTTTAGCTCTAATAGAAAACGAAGATGATAACATAGAACAACGCTTGGCCTTTTCTTGGGTAGTAAGTTGAGAATATCTAAAACTGCTAATGTCAGTGTTGTTAACCTTAAAAATAAAAGCTGCCAGTTATTTTACCAGTAAAAAAAAAAAATGGGTTTATTTTGGAATTTAAAAAAAATTGCAATCTAGGACAAACAAGCTGCAGAAAAACCAGGCAACAAAGGAGAGGTATGCTTTGTTGGGAAGAGTGTTATAAACTAAAGTCCATTGGAACAACCTAGGAGTAGGAAGTATAGTAGCTTTTCATTGGCTGAGCTGTTGGGGTTAGTGGAGGGAGATAAAGAAAGACTCTCTTCCTCCACTGAAGTAGTAGAGTAGTGTCTACTTGCAAGGCCAAGTCCATCTGTTTCTGTTGGGTATGCAATTGACCAGGAGTGGTAGTGTCAGTGAGCCCTCTTGCTTAAACTATAGACCCTAACAGGTGAAACCAGAAATAGACAAGGCAACTTCACAACTCATGCTCTGAAACCCATTGTTCTTTTTTCTTATTGTTCTGTTTCTGTCAGACTTTCTTGAGGCATTGACGAAGACATTTTGCAGTGACCACAGCATTACAGCCACCAGGCCAGAAAAGCTCTGATAGCAGCAGAATGCCTAGAAAACCACACTCAGCCCAACCCTTTCCCTGCCCATGATCATGGGCAGAACACACACTGACCTCGCCACCTCTCACCCATGATCACAGGTTCCCTGCCTACTCTCTTGCATGTACCCCTGCTCCCAACCTCTCCTTATAAAAATCTAGGTGTCCATATTGCCAGCAGAGGTGGTTGTTATGGCTTGAGCCTGCCGCCTTCTCTGGCTGCCAGCATCTAAAATAAATTTCTCCCTTTCTCTTTTTCAAACGCTCATCTTATGAGCTATTGCCTTCTCTTGTAACGGGTTTGTCTTGAGTTTGTTCGACAACAGTGTTGGCAAACCCAGCCAGGAGCTATGCTTTCAATATGTTCAGCCTCCTCAGGATCCCCGGAACAGAGCAGTTGGCCACACGGTGCACAAGGGCTTACCCATTCAAATCCTGAGTTAGCAGCAATGATAGATGGTTTAGTAACAGTAGGACATGGTGCCCAGTGCCAAAACCTCCTGACTCCATTTTAGTGAGGATTCCCATTACTAATTTTCACAGTGTTCAATGATGATAACTTAGTGTTTAGAAGAAGTTGTTGGCCTGGGATCTCTGTCAGGCTATCTTTGGGTGTTAGTGTTTAATTTCTGTGAGTTTGATTCACTCTCTACCTGATTACTGCCTTTTAACAGAAGCTAATAAAGATATTTGAGAGAGATCCTCGTATTTGCGAATTTTAATGTACTTTTCTAATGAGTGCACTTTGGTGTTTCTCTTTAAGTCATGAAGATATGGTATAGTGCCAAGATAAATGAATTTGCAAATTTGGGAGAAAGCAAAAGGAGGCTGTTGGTATTCTTACTTTACTTTTTTGTAACTGCATATGAATACTGTGATATATGTAATAAATATATCTGGGGGGCGCCTGGGTGGCTCAGTCGGTTAAGCATCCCACTTCAGCTCAGGTCCTGATCTCACGGTTTGTCAGTTTGAGCCCCACATTGAGGATTCTGGTCTTCCTCTCTCTCTCTGCTCCTCCCCCACTTGCTCCTTATCTCTCTCTCTCAAAATAAATAAAACATAAAAAAAAAATTGTTATCTAGGGGCACCTGGATGGCTCAGTTAGTTAAGCATCTGACTCTTGATTTCTCCTCAGGTCATGAGATATCCAGCCCCATGTTGGGCTCTGTGCAGCCTGCTTAAGATTCTCTCCCCCTCTCCCTTGACCCCTCTCCCCACTCACACTCTCTCTTTCTCTCAAAATAAATAAATAAACAAAATAAAGATTGTTACCTAAAGTGGAGTAAGTCTTGTGGGACAGAGCCCTTAACCTGTGTGTTCTAACATGTCTCCAGGTACACGGTGTCAGAATTGAGTTAAATGCTTAGTGGTGTTGGAAAAAACACACATCAGAAACAAGCATTTGTGGCCTTCTCAATGTCCTAGTATTTTTCTGATCTGAAAGATTTATATTACTGACTAAAATTTATATTGTAAGTATATATTATATACTGACTATATATTTATATTACTGACTAAAAATCAGTAGTCAACTGATAGAACATTAGAGTACTTTCTGTTACTTAGCACTATTAGTATGTGCAAAAGAGATTAGTAGATTTGTTTCTCAACCATTAAGAGGACTTCTCCTTTGGGTGTTAGTGATGAGTAAATTGGCACCAAATTATGGAGACAGTTGTGTGCTGGTTTGAGTCGTTTGGAATTAAGCTTGTTTTGCAAAGTGAAGGCTGGTGATAAGAAAATGTTGGGGTTCGAAAGTGAATGGTCAAGAAAGAATTCTTGAGGCGTCTTTGCAAAAAGTGTGGTTTTATTAAAGCACGGGGACAGGACCCAAGGGGCAGAAAGAGGTGCACTGGGGTTGTGAGGGGTGGCAGATTATATACTTTCAAGTATATACGTTCAAGTTGGGAGGAAGTTAGGAATAGCGTTAAATCCCTAAGGAATTTGGAAGTAAGGTTTCCAGGACCTTAGAGGAAATCGTCATTTGCTACTGTCTAATCATGAGATCCTTCAGATGTATATAAATGGGCATTTGCTTGGAGGATGATTGCTAACATTATCTTGGGGCGGGAGGTGGGGGGGGGGGCGCGGGGGTGGTTAGAGATAAAGGAAGTTTCCAAAGAAATTATTATATGTTAAAAGAGACTTACAGGATCCTGGAGGTCGGGCTAATGTTAAGCCAAGGTTACCTTTGCCCTTAGCAAAGTATTGACATCAAGGACTTGTCAGTGGTCTGTAAGTTGTAAGGAAATTTAATTTTTTTCTTTTGCCTTTGTTCTCACATCAGCTGGGAACCAGGTTACATAAGTTAAGATAAAGGGTGACATTTCCAAGAAGTGAGTAGTCAAGAGTTTTAATTGCCACTGAGAAGTGAAGTTAAATGAAAAAATTAGATTCCTCACAATTGAATCTTTAGTCATTATCACAAACATCCCTAAAGAATATACTGAAACACATTATTTGGTGGCGAATGTTTTGGAAACTCTTGTTGGACTTTCTTCTGTAGCTTTTTATGAGTCATGCCCTATAGCATAGAGATACATGAAAAGGGAGTCAGGATTAATTGAGATTTAAGATTTCCTACTGGTTTAAAGAAGTTTATTACCTCTGACATAGTAGTGGGACATATATCCACAGTCTGCCTCAGCTTCCTTTTCTAAAATGTGGTTTGGGCAGAATTGAGAAAACCAAACTAGATATCACTGACATTTAGGAAAAGCAGGACAGAATCTTATAAGGCATTTGGGAGAATTGCCTTTTTGGTATGCATTTTTTCCCCTTAAATGAATAGTTTCTCTGTTAATTAGGCACCAGTGTAAAATTTAGATTAATCTTAAATTTGTACTTTTACAACTACTGCTACCGCTAACTGAAATCTCCTCTTGAAATAGTTTGGCCAGCTGTCATTTACTTTGTTAAGCCTTTTCCAGATTCCCCCAGGCATTTAGCCACTTCCTCTTCTGTGCTCTGCAAATCAGGTTATGGTATAATGATCTGTTTACAGCTCTCTTTTCCCTATTAAACTGTCAGTTCTACGCTGTTATGGCCTTAAGAGGAGGGACCTTTTTCCCTCTTTATCCCTGTGGAAGTCCTTCTGTAAGCTGTGATTGGGGCAGGGGGAAGCCAAGCTTCCCAGGTTCTAGAGAAATTGCACAGGGTGCTGGCAACTTCATAAACCAAACACTTGGTCGATTTGTTAGTTCTCAATATTCCTGTTAATCTTCCGGAATCTTGACAGATCTCTGCTGCTGCATTATTATTGTTTTCCCCCTGGCAGCCATATGCAGAACCACCATGCCACTGTGATTCTATAAACATGTTACAGAAATGTTTGCCATTGCATAGGATAATTTTATAGCATATACAACAATGAATACATCTAAACCAAATCTGCTAGAATAATATAAAACTTTCTTCTCAGCATTTTTAGAGATGTTTTGTTATAAGTAGCCTGATAATGAGAATAGTTGAAGGCTTTATTATATAATAATAATAATACATTGTTTGGTTTGGGAGTAGGACTATAAGTTTAATACATTTCAATCTCCATATATTTTTTGTTTATAGGTTGTTACTATTTGTGTCATTTAAAAGGGGCTATAGAACTTTTCAGCACTGTGAGAAAAGTGGTTGACTTTGATGTTTTCAAGAATGGGTTTTGTTTTCTTTCCTTGTGTGAAAAATTTAAATTTAATTGAGACCAGCAAAACCTTCACTTTGAAAAAATGGGAAAGATCGTGAATCACTACTTTTCTAAAACATATGCAAACCCTTCTGGTTATAGCAAACTGTGTTGGCTTGCTTGTCTATATTTCAAGCTACATGATGAAACAATTTTGTTTTCTCAACTTGAGATGTTATTTTTAATTTTTGCTGTAGCAGTTTCATATGAAAGGAGTGTTTTCAGCGCCAATTACGTTACACTCTAGATTTAGTTGTAAGACAACTCACAACTAAGGTCACTGAACATTTTTATGTCATTAGCACTCTAACAAGGTATTTACAACATGTTTTATAAAATGGTGTGTTCATGTACTCCGTTAAGAAATCCCCATTTTGGGCGAAGGGTATGAAATGCAGAACAAATATGGTCGGTCATTAAATATGAGATAACAATTAAACACTTACTTTGTGGTAAGCACTGTTCCAGTTGCTTGGGACGATTTTCCTCATATAATTCTCACAAAAATCCCATGAAGATTAAATTGTTATCTGTATTTTCTATATAAGGGAATGGAAGCATAGAGAAGCAAAGTAATTTGCCTGTGCCCAGAAAAAGAGCTTGACTACTGTCTCTGACTCCATGGCCAGGTGCTTGTGACCAGGAAGCTGGACCGCCTCCTGTGAGGATGGGCATACAAAGAAAAGACTTGACCTCACTTGCAGTTAAAACACAAGCACACACAATTAGAACTGTGTGATTGTTTGTATATTCTATTAGGTTCGGAAAGAAGAAAAGTAATTGTCAATACCCAGTTTGTGGGGAAAGGAGAAACCTAATGCATTGAAATACAAATACATATTGTTACCCCTTTTTGGAGGACGAAACATGTAAATGTTGAAAGTACGCACATAGTTTGACCTGTTTGCCCCACTTCTAAGAATTATCCTGTGTAGCTAAACACAAGAAAACACGAAGATGTCTGGACAGTTAATATTACTGTTTATAATAATAAAAAATTAATAATAAAGTGTTCTGTAGGAATCAGGTTTGCATAATTATGATGGGCAGCCATCAAAAAAGGAAGAGTTAAGAGTATATTTATTGACATGGGAAACTGTCCGTGGCATATTGTTGAATGAAAAAAGTAGGTTGCAAACAACATATGTAGTTTGATTTTCTTATATTGAAATCTGTATACGTATACAAACTCTGGTCTACCAGAATTTAAACAATTGGTATCTTGACTGCTAGATAGTATAATTTAGTGATCAAATACATAGGCTGTAGAGACACTCTATCTGGGTTTGAGTCCTGCTCTGTCGCCTAATAGCGCTGTTCCATAACTATTCTGGGGTCTCACATTCTTTAGTAAAATGAAGAACTTCTATTGTTGGGTTATGAGGCTCAGATGAGTTTATAAAGTGATTGACATAGTAAATGATCAATAAATCTAAGCAGCTATTATCATTTTTGGGTAGTGGAACACCAGGTAATTTTAGCTTTCTTTATGCCTTTTTATTGCTTGAATTTTTGAAATAAGTATGTATCAACTTTGGAAACAACAACAAAAAATGTTTTTAGAGGAGTCGTTTAAATTGGTATGCTCACAGTTTTAACAGGAAATGTCTATTTATTTTGAGCTAAGGTTATTTAAAATTACTCACGGCATGTTTTCTTCAAGAGCTGTTTGTAACCATATATGCTGATATTTTACCCTATGATGTATGTCAACTTTAAAGAGAATTGAAATCATATTTCACTCTTATGGCTGGAAGGCATGCATAATCACAACAGCTTCCTCCTGGAGAAGCTGCCTGAATTTGTGGCTGCATTTGACATGTTGGTGCGTGACGTCAGTCTGGTGTCAGACTTGCAGAGTGGCAGACCAGCCTGACAGCCACAGTGCATTTCCTTAGTGCTTCGTCCCTACAGTGTTCATTTGGGAGCAGCTCAAAGACAAAAGGAGTGGAGTCTGATTTTTATTCCCGTATCCTTTTTGGCTATAGTTGAATGTCTGTTCACAAATGTGATTTTGATGAAGGCTGGTGAGTATTTCTTGTTACTTTTATGTATTAATAATAAATAAGTCATGGCTAAATGAGCATTAGTTAGGACTTTTTTCTCCGCTCACAATCCTGTGGTAAATAATCTTTGTAGCCCTAGTGCCAGGCACAGTGCCTAGTGTAAAAAATTGACATAAATATTTCTATAACCAAAGTGTTGTATTTTTGTAACAATGTAAATACTGTACATCATTAGGTTTTCAAATGACTTGGGTATTTTAAAATGTAATCTTCCTTTTAGTCTATCCTTAACTTTAAACTACATAAACATGTAGTGGTTGCATGTTGCTTTAAAGCCCAATAATTTTCATTAAAATTTTTAAGTTTATCTTGTCTATTTTTTAACTTACTTGGAAGAGAAGCTTGTATATATTTTTTTGTTCCTTAAAGAGAACTAAATGAACAATTCTCAGAAATTCCTGTGGAGATGTTAACAGTATTCATTACATAATGTTTTTATTAGCATGTATATTAATACTAGCTTAAACTAATTAACAGTTGGTTGAAGCTGCTTCTATTTATTTAAGTTTTTAATTATTTGGTCTGTTTCAGTAATGTGATTCAAAACAGGAATCTTCATTAACCTAAAATTTGAAAGCAATATAATGGTAGGAAATTATTATAGACAGTATTTTGGCATTTAAAGAAACAAAGTTACTACTGCAATTGGCTATAAAGGCTGGGCAACATGTCTTTAAAGATTTATTTCTTACTAACAATATTCATGCTTCTTTGAATTTCACTATGTATATTGATTTACTTGTTTTGAAACCATTAATTTAAGGAGTAGATTAGGTTGGGCAAGACTTTTTTTGTCTGTAGCTATTTTGCTTATAATTCTCTTATCCACTGTGAGGAGATGAATAATATTTTAATATCATACTATTTATATAGTAAAAACTGAAGCCTTTAAAGTCTTTTACTTTTTTACATTTTGCCATTTCTGGTATAATTCTTTTTATGCGGGTTTAGTAGCAGCCTTGTGTTTTCAAGGTTTTTTTAGAAGAATTTTCCAATAAAGTTTACTCTTAAAGAACAGGCACCATCTGCTTTTTAAGTCTAGTTGAAGCAAGAGCAATATGGAAATTCTTAATATTTTAAATATTTTCACATCAATTTACTGAAACAAAGAATAAGACTCCTTGTATACATTTTTGTGTGAATTACGTAAGTATTGAAAGGAAATTATCTACGTCATCTTTTTATTTGTGAATGTGCAAAAATACCAGACTTGAGGAATTTGCAATAACTGCCTCATACATGACTCCTAGTACATTATACTTCTATATTTGGAAGCAGAGAAATACAGAAGTAGGGTCTCAAGTTCATTTTATTTGATTTGACGGCCTTAATTCACAATTCACAGTTTTTCCCTTGAGTTGCAAGATTTTCAGCTGGAAGCTGAAAATTCTGCCCAAAGCCAGAAAATTTAAGTATATGGAGCACTCATGAATATTTTTATTCCCTTTAAAATTTTATCTTGAATCCACTTAAAATATTTTAACATGTTTTTAAAATAGCCTGTGTGTTAAACTTAATCAGAAAGTTACAGTAGTCACAATGAATTATAATATATTCAGTATACATATTAAACAAAGATGTTTTTGAGGCGTTATGACATCAGAGGTCATTGGCCTAAATGCTACTAAAGTTGAAGGGAAGTTACTTAAACTTCTTTGTATGAACAGGAAATTAAATCTGGCCAAAAAGGAGGGGTCAGGGGAAGATGAGCAGAACTGCAGGGGGAAATAACCTGAAACTGACATAAAAGTTTTACTGAAATCTAAAGCTGTAGAGAATAAAGTACTTGTCTGTTTTCTAATGAATAGGTATGCTTTAAGGAACTCTTTCCATCAGTATTGAAGCCTGATGGAAAAATACAATTGCGCCATTCTTTAAGTTTGAAATTTAGCATAGTAAAACTCAGATGAAATCATATTCTTGAAGTTACTAATAGTATTAAACTGTATTTTTGTTTTCTAGGGGCATACAGTACAAAATCTTGCGCATAATCGATGCCTAATAAATATTTGACTATCATAAATGAATTGATTAAGCAAGTTAAATGAATGAGGAGACCCCCTTGATCCTTGTATTGGAGAGATTTCATTTTCACTCTGATAATGCAAACCTACTAGTTAGCAAACCAACTAATAGGATACCATGACCTGTACTCTGTTAGAAGGAACTGTATCTCGGGAGTACAGTACCTGCCAAGTCCATAGCCAGCAGTGGCCACTGGATTTCATTGGTGGCTCTACTTATTGTATCTATCTCTATTGTAGGAAGTGAGCCTTACCCCTGCTATTCTGGGTCAGATTTCTATCCCACCTCATCTGTACGTGAGAAATTTCTCGGTACTCAGGGATAATAATTTGTTGACTAAATGGAGCCTTAATTAAGTGCTGTGTGCGTCACAAGTGCGTTGAACCTTTTCAGAGTTATAAAAAATATATTTGCTCCTAGGAGTAGAGGAAATACATTGCTTCAAAACGTGTATGCTAAATGTTTTATGTGTAAGTGTGTTGTTACTCAAAGCCTAGATTTTCTGCCCCATTTCTGTATCCCCTCTTTTCAGTATGTGCTACACTCTCACCACATCTGACTACTCTTGCTGATCCTCAAGCTCAGTTCAAATGGCACCCATTTCTGTGACATCTTCCCTGCTCTTTCCCTTCTAAGCAAGATCAATCCCTAATTGGTCTCCCCTTTATATTTTGATTATGGTTATATTACTCTTCCTGTTTCTTTATTTATATTATCATTAAGGCTGTGTCACCAGTGCCTGTGTCATATTGAATGAAGTATTTAAGTTACACAAAAATATAGCCATTTTGGAAGAAAAGCTACCTTTTGTTGTTGTTTATAAAATCTTTGTTTCATAGAAGTATCATTTGACTGGGTAGTAGTAACTACCTTTTTGTTCTTGAGGTGATTGCTCAGATAAAGCTCTTGTAGTATTAAAATGATGAAACACTGCAGTGAAGAAGAGTAAAATTCAGTAATTACTGATTTTTTTCCTGTTTGAATTGAGCTATCCTGTCAGTTTGACTATTGGGAAGAATGCTTCACCTACAGTAAAATAACTGGATCTTTTTTGAAATCATGTGGTTCTTTATGTGTAGGTTAGAGTTAGAATAACTTTTTAAAGTGGTATATGACCACACATAGAAGAAATAGTGCTTAAATTCAACTTTTTCTAATTTGTTGTTTGCTTCCTTACCAATGGTAGTAAACTTCTATTTAATGCATGTTACAATAAAACATTAGTAATTAGCATTCATTAGCAAGTAGTAGAGTTGTCTGAATTAATGCAATTCTATGTTTATATATATTGAGTATGGCATTGAATGCCACATTATTGCATTTAAATGCTAAGAATATTCTTTTTTTTTTTTTTTTAAGTTTATTGGAGCTCCTGGGTGGCTCAGTAGGTTAAGCGTCTAACTTCGGCTCAGGTCACGATCTCACAGTTCATGAGTTCACGCCCTGCATCAGGCTCTGTGCTGACAGCTTGGAGCCTGCAGCCTGCTTCGGATTCTGCGTCTGCCTCTCTCTTTACCCCTCCCCCACTCACACTCTGTCTCTCTCAAAAAAATAAAATGGTTAAAAAAAAAAAAAGTTTATTTATTTTGAGAGAGAGAGAACACATGAGAGCAGGGGAGGAGCAGAGAGGAGAGAGAGAGAGAAAATACAGGGCATCCCAAGAATATTCTGACTACTGAAATGTTTCTGAGTTGGAGTTCTGCTTAGTTTTATTTTAAAACTCCATTAGACTTCTGTAAATAAAACTTTTTTATACAAGTGACTCTAATTTTTCAAATAAGTATTCTTTTAAACTATAGGAGCACCTGGGTGGCTCAGCCGGTTAAGTGTCTGACTTTGGCTCAGGTCATGATCTTGTGGTCTGTGATCTCCCAGTTTGTAAGTTCAAGCCCTGCTTCTGGCTCTGTGCTGACAGCTCAGAGCCCAGAACCTGCTTCAAATTCTGTCTCCCTCTCTCTGCCCCTCCCCTGCTCATGCTTTCTCTCTCTCTCTCTCTCTCTCCCTCTCTCTCTCTCTCTCAAAAATAAATATTCAAAAATTTTTTTAAAAAATTAAACTACTTTAATATACCCTATGATCATTTTTTTGTTCCTATGTGTGGTATTACAGTTGCTTTTTGCATAGGTCATTCAACAGTAAACTTTAACCTCAGGTCAAATTATCAGGTTCCTCATTCATTAAATTATAGTCCTATACAAACCATTGTACTTTGTATTTAAGACAGAGCAGAGAGGAACTCCTGGGTGGCTCAGATAAGTGTGTGGCTTCAGTGCAGGTCATGATCTCACAGTTCATGGGTTCAAGCCCTATGTAGGGCTCTCTGCTGTCAGCACAGAGTCTGCTTCAGATCCTGTCTCCCTCTTTCTCACTGCCCCACCCCTGCATGCACTCTCCCGCACACGTGCACACGCACTCTCTCTGTCTCTCTCAGAAATAAACATTTTTTCAAAAGAAGAAAAAAGAGCAGAGAGCCAGCAACTTTGTAAAGCGAGGAAGTGACATCATTTTACTTTTCAAGAAATCTCTCCTAGAACATTCAAGTTTAGCTGCTATTTAGTGAGAACTTAGTTAGGTCCAGGTAATGTGTATTTGTGCTATCAAGTACTTTTTTCTTTTAAAAGTCCTATTGCATAGGGTTTATTATTGTTGTTTGGGTTTTAGTTCAAAAAAGAATTTAAGGCTCAGTGAGGAGGATGCTCTAAATAGGAGAGAGCCTAGTTAAAATGAGGTGAATTTGAATGTTGTTAAAAGACTCTTGGGGAGATAAGAGCCTAAACAAGGGCAGTGATGGAGATGTCTTTAGTTGTGTGTTCTCTAGGGTGATGTGTGGGTGACAGCCAGAAATGTCACCTGATTCTTGAATGTTTGACAGGAAATTACTTTGGTGGATTAGTGCATATATTTGAAGAATCCTATTTCTGTTCTCACCATTAAGTGCCATTTAACCTTGCCATTTAAAAGCTCCTTAAGAGTCACTCAGATGACTTACAAGTGAAAGAATTACCTAAATTATTTTAGGTATTTTTGCCTATAATGTGTTTTGTAATTCAAGTGTTTTGTATCAAGTGTTCTAAAAGGTAATGGTGCCATAACACTCAGGATATGTAGCAATTCTTAATGTGATAGACACATTTTGTCTATAACTAGCATGGAGTTAATTGAATTATTCTTGATGTTACTTCAAAAATTATTTAAATCTGTTAAAAAGTATTTATAGATTGTAAATGAACATGTTGGTGTTATTTAAGGTTTTGTTGAAAAGCTGGATTAGAAATTATCTACAAATAACCCAGAAGTAAAACAAATGAATTTGTATGTGAGCCTAATATTTTCAATTTTTTGTCTTTATTGTTCCTAGCCTATAATAATGTTTTCATATTTATACTTACAGCATTACATCGTGTTCATATTTTCCTACTGGGAAAAACAAGATACTCAGGTCCTGTTGGGTGCTTTTGTAAACCCATGCTTTACAGTTATTTGTACTTAAATTCTTTGGTACCTGTAATTGGGAATGTGAGGCAGTGTTTATGATTATGCTGTGATAATTTTATCTGAGCATCTAAGACTGGAAAATGATTCTGAAGCCTTAGAGAATAGGAAGATGGAAAAGAGATAGGGAATCTAAAATTAAATTGGAACTGGGAAGGTTTCATTATTCTGCTTCAGATAGATGTGGTCTTGGGGTGATGCCAGGCAGTGAGGCAGAAGGAGACAAGACGAGCAGCGAAGGAGGCTGTGTGTCACTGGTCTGTGGAAAAGGGGAAGGACCTCTGAGGAAAGTACAGTGTTGTGTTATGTTGTGTTGTGTTTTAGTACCATTGGGCAGAAACACAGAAGATGGAGGGCAGAACTGAAAAGTCTCATTGGCTGAGATAAGATTCAAGGCAGGGGCAGCTATTGAAAGTTGGGGATCTGAAAAGGACACAGCTCAGGCCTTGGGGCTGCCTCTTCCTCGCCTTGTCACTGTGTGACTTCTGACAGCTTTGTGAATCCTGTGAGCCTTAGTGTATGCATTTTGTAAAGTGAAGATAGTAACCTCAGAGGGTCTATGTGAGGATCGGTTGTCACATTTTAACCACAGGTGTGACAGCTGAGTGTGTGAGCAGCACTCACTGTCCTGCTCAAGTGGTAGCGATGATCAAGGTGATAATTTTGATACTTTTTGCTGAGAGTGAGGATCAATGAGGTACTCGCACCTAAGAAATCCTTTCTTTTTAACCCCCCAGAAATGGGAGACGATCCATTTGCTAAATGATGAGAGGAGAAAGGAGAGAAAGAGTTAAGACCTTAAGGAGATGGTGGGTAAATGAATCACTGAGGTTTGAGCAGGATGTCTGGAAGCAGTTAGTTCTTAAGTTAAAGGCAAATGGCATTTAGAAGAAATGCGGGGAAAGGAAACATATACTTTTCATGTTTTGCAAAAAAAAAAAAAAAAAAATTACACTCTTTTAGACTGCTAACTCAGTGGTTATCTCTTCACATAAGGTTCAAGAATTGAGTCTCAAGAAAAGGCAGGGCACTTATAGTGTGTTTCTCTTGTTCTTAAAACATTGCCTTTAACTGTGGGCACAGTTTTCCATGCCAACATATTTTCATTTTAAAAATAAATTGCAGACATAGTCATTGTGGTAGTCAGATTTCGACATAACATTTTCTCCTTTTTATTAAAAGAAAAATAAAATAGTTATCTGTATAAAACATTAACAAACTTAACATGTAACAGTATTTTTAAAATTTCTCTGAACTACCTTAGAACCAATTTAATAACTAAGTCACAACTACAAACATGTTTTCAGAACCTAATTTGAGACTCTTTGAGTCTCAAAGTGATAAGGCTGTATGATTTCTAGCAATAAAAGCTCTTCAATTTTAGAATAATCTGGAGAGTGTTATTGTCTAATAGTATACTGAAACCAAGGACAAATTGAGAATGTACAATACTCCATTTTGTGTTAAATAGAAGGATACTAAAAACAAAAGAGTCATAAATACACATATGAGCTGTTTGCTCTACAGCTTTCAGACTAATTTGGGAAATAAACAGCCTCCGTAGTTCCCACACCTCTTCCACCTTGCTCCCTTCTAACAACATTGTGAATATGTGGCACCTTTTATGCGTTGAGCCCTTGTAAAAATCCAAGTCATGGTACTGGCTTCGTTGCCAAACCTCTGTGATACCCTGTTTTTCTTATACTAAATTAAATCCTTCTTTCTTCCCCATAAGGGAAACACATGATTCAGAGCAAATCATATAAACGGGTTTGCATCTGAGTTTAGTAAGAGACAACCAAAATCTCTTCTGTGGAATAGTTTTCTAAAACCACATATTTTTTGTGCACAGTAGATAAATTTTCACTGTATTGCCACAGTTACACATATAAAACACTACTAAAGCTTACTTTGTCTAATGTATTATTACTCAGAAGAATTATATTGGTTGTTATTGACAATGTTAATAGCAGTTTTGATATTTATTTCTTAAAAAAAACAATAGATTTTATGTATTGAGCAGTCATTGAAATTATGCATGATACAAAAGCGTTGAAACTCACACACACACACACACACACACACACACACACACACACACAATAAGTATTCCCATAGGAGAAAATTGCAATACTAATAAATATCCAGAACATTGCTGTTAGTTGGCGAAAACATTAAAAAAAAATTCTGGCAACAAAAGCAAAAATAGTGGGACTAAATCAAACTAAAAAGCATTTGCACAACAAAATGAAAGAGCAATATAACAGGGGTGCCTGGGTGGCTCAGACAGTCAAGCATCTGACTTTTGGTTTCAGCTCAGGTCACAATCTCACAGTTTGTGGGTTTGAGTCCCGCATCAGGCTCTGAGCTGATGATGCAGAGCCTGCTTAGGATTCATATTCTCTCTCTCTCTCTCTCTCTCCCCCCCTCCCTCCCTCCCTCCCCCCACCCTCTCTTTCTTAATCTCCGCCCCCACTTCCCCTAAGCACTCTATATCTCAAAAAATAAATAAATAAAAATTTTAAAAAATGGCAGTCTACCAGGTGAGAGGAAATATTTGCAAATCATATATTTGATAAGGAGTTAATACCCAAAATATATAAAGAACTTTTACAACCCAATAGCAACTGATTTTTAAATCTTTTTTTCCCCTCTGTCTTTCTAAACCCCTATTGGGGTTTGTATATGAAATGTGCAATTTTGTGCATTTTATGCATGTACTTAGTGCATGGAGGGAGGTATTTCTTTAGCAATGTCATTGGCATCTTCCCTTAAAAGTGTTCTGCTGAGGGAAGACTAGCAATGTGGACTGAACACAAAATGCCTTGTTCCAATGACCCTGGAAAGGGACACAATACCAGCTTCCCCTATCTTCAGTGTGCTGCCATGTAGTTTAAATTATTCTTCATATAAAAGCACCTGTCACTGAGAGTTGACTCAAACCCAGTGAATTGCTCTGTTTTCACAACGAGGCTATAAGGAGTAATGTAGTTTATCAACTTTCCCTGTTCATGTAGGCTGCTAGAAAGCTCAGTACTGCTTAAAATGGTACAGCTTCACCCAGATTTTCTAGTACAGTTACCTACATGATGCATTATTTGGTTCATAAATACAAGGTTTGAAAAGAAATAAGGTAGAGTAGTAAGTATATTCCATCTCCAGCAGACATGTCTTTTTTAATTTGTTATTTATATAATCTGATAGAGACACAACGTTTTACACTCATTTATTCATCTTAAGATCTTTTAAAACTAAATTATTATTGAACGAAGTATTTCCATAGAGGCTCTAAATAAGCAGGTCTTGCATTTGGTCTTCTAGTTTAGTAAATGATTACATGTCTGGTAATAAATAGTGAAGAAGGCATAATGCCAGAAAACAAGTAATTTGTGTTGCTGTTTGTCAATTTCTTGATATTTTCCTGAAAATGGAATTGATTCAACCTTTTTATCTGGACTCCTAATAGAGCATGATCCTCAGATTAAGCTAGTGAATATGCCCTATTTTCTTTGGTCCTGAACTCTCCAGAATAGCTGAGTCCATTTTTTTTTTCTTTTTTAAGTGTTGCTTGTCACTATTTAAGAATCTTCTCACATCCTGCCTTTGCTAGCATAAAAACACAGCTAATCTTTCTTTGGAACTTTTGTATTAGAATTACTTTTCTCCTCTGTCTTTTTGACATATTAAGGGCAGGTATCTTTACCAGAAGCATGAAAACCAAGAGAGATTACAACTTTATTCTTTTACAGTAAATACTGAGTACAGTAGCCCCTTATCTGCAGAGGATACATTCTAAGACACCCCCTACCCCCAGCAGTGGATGCCTGATTGCACAAATAGTACCAAATCCTATATATACTATGTTTTTTCCTATACATGCATACCTATGGTAAAGCTTAATTTATAAATTAGGCACAGTAAGAGATTAACAACTATAATAATAAAATAGAACAACTATAGTCTACTGTAGTAAAAGTCATATGAATATGATCTCAAAATATTTTGTTCTGTACTCACCCTTGTTCTTTTGATGATGTGAGATGATAAAATGCCTATTATGACACAGCATGAGGCTACCAGTGGCCTTCTGGGGATAGGTCAAAAGGGTCATCACTGAAGTTGACCCATGGGTAACTGAAACACAGAAAGCGGAAAACCATGGGTGAGAGGGGGCTACTAGGTGGGTACTATTTTAAACTTTTAACATAAACAGTTGACTGACCAGTAATTTAATGACAATGACATGCTGAAAGTCCTGTTGTTCACAATAAATATAAGCCAACACTTATGGAGGACTTACTCTGTCCCAGGCCATGTTTATACCGCTCACTCTTTTAATCCTCATAAACGTCTCCACTATAAAGTAAGTTTCATGAGGGCAAAGATTTTTATGTTTTGTTCACTGCTATCCCCGGTGCCTAGAGCAACTCTGAAAAAAATAACCAACCTTGATACAGTTACTGGTACTAAGTTAAGGAAACTGAGGCATGGAAAGTTAAAGTAATTTAGATACCTAGCTAATGAGTCAGGGAGCTGGGATTTAAGCCTAGGTGGCCTGATACCAGAACCTGTGCTCTCAATTGCTGTTATTTCCTGCTGCCTCTGTTGTCTCTAGAGAAATACAGAAACACAAAGAAATAGTAAATGTGGCGTATTCAGCAGAGTTAATTGTTAGAAGGCTATGATGGTCTAGCATAGGCTTACATAACCTCACACCATTGGCATTTTGGGCTCCATACTTTTTTCCTGTGGAAATCTTGCCTGTGCATTGTAAGACATTTAGCAGCATCCTGGACTCTACCCACAAGATACCAGTCCCACTTGTGACATTCAAAAATATTACCAGACATTTCCAAATGTCCCCTGGGAAATAAAATCACTCCCAGTTGAGGTCCACTAGTCTAGACTTAGACATTAAACCAGCACAGACAAGGGCTGCTGCCTGGCTCAGTCAGTGTGGATGGAGCATGCAGACTCTTGATCTCGGGGGGTTGCAGGTTAGGGCCCCTATGTTGAGTGTAGAGATTACTAAAAAATAAAATCTTTAAGGGGTTTACTCAGGCATGTAAGCATCCAACTCTTGATTTCAACTTAGGTCATGATCTCATGGTCCATGAAATTGAGCCCTGCTTTAGGCTCTGTGCTGACAGCGCAGAGCCTGCTTGGGATTCTTTCTCTCCCTCTCCCTCTCCCTCTCCCTCTCCCTCTCCCTCTCCCTCTCCCTCTCCCTCTCCCTCTCCCTCTCCCTCTCCCTCTCCCTGCCTGCTCCCCACTCCCAAAATAAATAAATAATCTTTTAAAAAATAAAATAAAATCTTTAAAAAAAAATAAAACATCAGAGAAGCCAGGAAGTATGAGTAGGTAAATACTGGGCATCACATTTGTTAAAGTTAGGACTTCTGCTATGCCACAGAGAATTCAAAGACACGATGGGAAATAGTTTGTTCTGTGATCTTAAGAATGTCTTATATCAAGACCTGAATTTTATCCCTGCTTTATAAGGATTCCACTAGAAACACAAATGTATGTAACATTATACCTTTCCAGTACTTCCTTTTCGTTCATGACGAGCATAAAAATCTCTGGCAAGGATTTTTAAAATGGCATCTTTTCTATTAAAGCTTCAAAATGCACTTTTTGCAGCATAGACGTATGTTAGTTTGGAACTAAGTGGTACAATCAATTTTGCTATAACACAATTAGTATGTTCCTAAAAAATCACCTCACTGTGCAAAATCAGTCAATGAAAATCAGGGGCTTTTGTGGAAAAGAACTTCATTGGAAGACCCCTCAAAAATTTCATTAGTTGGGGCGCCTGGGTGGCTCAGTCGGTTGAGCATCCGACTTCAGCTCAGGTCACGATCTCACGGTCTGTGAGTTTGAGCCCCGCGTCGGGCTCTGTGCTGACAGCTCAGAGCCTGGAGCCTGTTTCAGATTCTGTGTCTCCCTCTCTGTGACCCTCCCCTGTTCATGCTCTGTCTCTCCCTGTCTCAAAAATAAATAAAATGTTAAAAAAAAAAAATTAAAAAAAAAAAAGTTGCTCAATTTTACTGGTAAATGGTTAGGAAACACAAAAATACTGCAGATACACTTTGCCTTGAAAAAAGACCCACAGTTTGTATAGTGGAAGTGGACATTGGGACGGTTTTAAGTTGTGAGTTTTGGGAAGTTTTGGAAGTACGGGAATCTGAAATTAGATGGAAAGTTGTATCACTACATATGAATGGGTGTGTTGCATAAAACAGGCAGTGAACTAACGTAGCTGACAGATGTTTGAGGTTGTGCAATCGTATGATTGATGTACTCCTGTACACACAAACAGGACAGGATCACAGACAAGAGCATGTATAAAAAATGTGGAATTTATGTGACTGATATTCAAAGTGTTCCCTAACATATGAATCACATTGGAGAACACACTTTTCCACATTTACATGGGATGTATTCCACATATCAGTTACAACAGAACTGATAGTACTCCTGATCTGAATTTTGAGGCCCTTCCATAAAAGAAAAAAACTGGTGGACTACAAAAGGATAGCAGATGTAGGATGAAAACATATGCTTTGTAAACAGTGCAAGGGACAAAATTTAGTAGAATTGAGGAAAGGCTGAGAATCATTGTCATCCCTACTCTCCTTCCTGGTCCTGAGCAGACAGTCCTCCTTCGTGCCAGAGACAGTGGCCCTGACTTGATACTTAAACAGTAGGCCAGCCATCTCCCACAGTGCCCAGTTGGTATATATGGATAGCATATAATGAACTCTAACATTAACAGAGATGGCTTTGTGGAGATTTTTAAAGACTCATTTGGATTTCATTTACAATTCTTTCACTTATTGGCACTCAGTATTCATTTAATTCATATTTTTAGTTTCTGTGTATAATTTCCAAATTATGTTTACCCTTACCATTACAATACCTTAAAATGAAACATTAGTATAAAAATGAAGTGTAAATGCCAACATAAGGAATGATTTTGAAATTTAAAATAAATTTTTAGATATATATAAAAATATATATAAAAATATATTTGCTCAGGGGCAGTAAGGATTGGCAATCCTATCAGGTGATAGGAAATTACCACATTTAAACAGTTAAGACTAGAATTGATATTTTGCTTTAAAAATTTTTTTAAACGTTTATTTGTTTTTGAGAGAGAGACAGAGACAAAGTGTGAGTGGGGGAGGGACAGAGAGCTAGGGAGACACAGAACTTGAAGCAGACTTTAGGATCCATGCTGTCAACACAGAGCCCGACGTGGGGCTTGAACTCACTAACCATGAGATCATGACCTGAGCCGAAGTCGGATGCTTAACCGACTGAGCCAGCCAGGCACCCCAATTTTAATTTTTTTTAAAGGAATAATTAGAAAATGTTACTGTGACTTTTCTATTTGATAATTATGTTGTTTAAATTAGTTTTCAGGAACCAGATTTTAGGAATACTGTATAAGACAGAACAAATGAATAAACATTTGAGAGGACTTTTTATTTATTTGTTTATTTATTATACATCCAAGTTAGTTAGCATATAGTACAATAATGATTTCAGGAGTAGATTCTGGTGATTTAGCCCATCCCCCCACCCACAAGCCCTCCAGCAATCCTCAGTTTGTTCTCTGTATTTAAGAGTCTCTTATGTTTTGTCCCCCTCCCTGTTTTTATATTATTTTTGCTTCCGTTCTCTTATATCAATCTGTTTTGTATCTTAGCATCCTCACATGAATGAAGTCATATGATATTTGTGTTTCTCTGATTGATTTCACTTAGCATAATACACTCTGGTTCCATCCACATAGTTGAAAATGGCAACATTTCATTCTTTTTGATTGCTGAGTAATACTCATATATATATATATATATATATGCATATATATGTATATATATGCATATATGTGTGTGTATATACATATATATACATACATATACATATATATGTATATACATACATACATATATATGTATACACACACACACACACACACACACACACACACACACACACCACATCTTCTTTATCCATTCATCCATCGATGGACCTTTGAGCTCTTTCCATACTTTGGCTATTGTTGATAGTGCTGCTATAAGCATTGGGGTGCATGTACCCCTTCAAAACAGCACACCTGTATCCCTTGGATAAATACCTAGTAGTGCAATTGCTGGGTCATAGGGTAGTTCTATTTTTAATTTTTTGAGGAACCTCCATATTGTTTTCCAGAGTGGCTGTACTAGTTTGCATTCCCACCAGCAGTGCAAAAGAAATCCTCTTTCTCTACATCCTTGCCACCATCTGTTGCCTGAGTTGTTAATTTTAGCCATTCTGACTGGTGTAAGGTGGTATCTCATTGTGGTTTTAATTTGTATTTCCCTGATGATGAGTGATGTTGAGCATTTTTTCATGTGTCTGTTAACCATCTGGATATCTTCTTTGGAGAAGTGTCTATTCATGTGTTTTGCCCATTTCTTCACTGGATTGTTTTTTGAGAACTTCTCTATAGAATTTGGATACTAACGCTTTATCTGATGTGTCATTTGCAAATATCTTTTCCCATCTCATTGGTTGCCTTTTAGTTTTGCGCATTGTTTCCTTTGCTGTGCAGAAGGTTTTTTTCAACTACTGGATGAGGTCCCAGTAGTTGAGAGGACATCTTTATGTTACAGTTATGCTTATGTAGTGAGAAAGGTTATTTCTTTCATTAAAAAATATTATGGTCATATTGTTTTATTGCATTTCTCTATTGCACTTCATAGATAGTGTTTTCTACAAATTGAAGGTTTGTGGTAACCCTGCTTGTGTTAATCTTTTGGCACTGTTTTTCCAACAGCGGTTGCCCACTTCACGTCTCTATCACATTTTGGTGATTTCTCACAATTATTTCAAACTTTTTCATTATTCATTTGTTCTGGTGATCTGTGATCAGTGACTGAGACTCACTAAAAGCTTAGATGATAAACAGCATTTTTTAGCAATAAAGCATTTTAAATTAAGGTATGTACATTGGGTTTTTTTTTTTTAGACATAATGTTATTGTACACTTAATAGTGTAAACATAACTTTTATATGCGCTAGGAAACCAGAAAATTCATTTCTTAGTTTATTGTGATACTCACCTTATTTCAGTAATCTGAAATGAAACCTGCAATACCTCTAAAATATGCCTGTAAAATACTTTTGTGTTAGAGTGTCCTTGTAGATTTTATAAGAATTTTATGTCAATATAATATCAGCAGTAAATTTAAAAAAACCTCACACACATTGGATACTTTGAAGAAATGAAGAACATAAATATATTTGTATTTCATATTGATTTTAGTCACTGGTCTTTTAAGCTAGAATAGTAAGATTTTTATTAGGTTTACTGTTTAAGACATTGTGCTCTGAAAAGTACTTAGATAATAAAATCACCATTTCATTCAAAATAGCATCCACTTTTAGGCAAAAGAGTGTGCTCTTTTTAAACCATTCACTATTTAGGTATCTCCATTCCTTTATGTTTTTTTCTAATGGATACCCAAATCCATGTAGTGGTCAGGATATCAGAGTAGTCTCTTAGCCAGATAACTATTGCAGAGCCATGTTGTTACAATTTAGATCTTCCAGAATTTGGGGATTGGAGTCTACTGTATTCCTCCTAGGCAAGATGACATAGCCTAGGGAAATAATGCAATATATAAGGGTTTGTTTGCTTTCTTTTTGCAATATTGGATTTTTATGCAAAGAATTTGTATATTTCTGTTCTATCTACCTCTGCCTTTTTAATGCTTCCTAGGAGAGGCTTTAAGAAAACAAAAGATGCTATCTTCCATTTTTTTTTTTTTTTTATCACTAAAGTGTCCTAATCCCTATCCTTGATTACTTTACCCACTCCCTTTTTCTCCACACTTTTATTCTGTTAAACATCACAATTTATATACCTCGACACATTCATGGTGTTCATCACATCTGGGTACTTCAGAATTTTCCACTTACCTGCAGAGGCTGTACTTTCTTAGTTATTCTGTTACCAGTTTACTGCTTATTACATAAACTGCTATCCCACATGAGACCTTAGGTTTCCACCATTAAACTCACTCACATACTTCAAAATTTTTTTTACTGTTTATTTATTTTTGAGAAAGAGCACAAGCAGGGGAGGAGCAGAGAGAGGGAGACACAGAATCTGAAGTAGGCTCCAGGCTCTGAGCTTGTTGGCACTGAGCCCGATGTGGGGCTCAAACTCCTGAATTGCAAGATCATGGCCTGAGCTGAAGTCAGACGCTTAACCAACTGAGCCACCCAGGCGCCCCACTCACATTACTTTTTATGTAGTGAAAATATCACTCCAAATGGATATTTAAACCCACCAAATCTTAATCTCTCTATTGCATAAAAACAAAACCACCTCAAAAAGCTGATAATTTAGTAGTCCTGTGTGCTTGTTAGACTGGTTATCTAAAGGAATAATAGAGTGGGGCGCCTGGGTGGCTCAGTCAGTTGAGCGGCCGACTTCGGCTCAGGTCATGATCTCGCGGTCCATGAGTTCAAGCCCCGCGCCGGGCTCTGTGCTGACAGCTCAGAGCCTGGAGCCTGTTTCAGCTTCTGTGTCTCCCTCTCTCTGACACTCCCCCATTCATGCTCTGTCTCCCTCTGTCTCAAAAATAAAATAAACGTTAAAAAATAAAATAAAGGAATAATAGAAACACATTATATTCCATCAGTCATTCTACTCCCACAATAGTCAATATGTATCTGTACCTTTTCTTTTTTGTGGTTTTAGTTTTATTTAATGGATAAAGTTTCAAGTACTATGTTACCAATAAAAATAATATTAATAAAAGTTAGGATATGGAAAAGGAATTTAAATATCTAAAGTTTGCCAGGAAGTTTGTGGCTTATGGTTATAGAGCACATTTAATAATCTTTTAAGATTAACAAAGCAATATTCAGTTACAGCATCTTGAAATTTTTCTCTGTAAGGAAAGTAAATGATAGATCTTCCTTATAGATCTTGCCTTATAGTATGTGACCCAAAGGGGGAAAATTAATTTATAAATAATAATGTGTATTATTTATCAGTATATATTATACTTTTTTTTTGGCCTCCAGTATTTTTTATTTAGATAAATCGTTTGGGAATTCTTTTCCCTCTCATTTCTAAGAAGACAGCAGGAGACCTAATCTTATCACTCAGCCTAAAAAGAATAGTATATGAATTTGGCATTACTTCTCTATGATGTGCCTAAATAAAGATACAAAATAATAGAAGTAGGTAGATACTCATTCTTTGTGTCCCACCTATCAGATGTGAAATGCAGTGATCGTGGAGCCAAATCAACTTACTGTTTTATAAAATAGTGAGAAGAAAGAATTGAGGTCAGGCTTGGGAGGTGGGAGGTTCATTTACCTATATGGTAAAACTGTAGTAGCATTCACACATACATGTGTACATGGTAGGTAGTAGAAAGGGTGTATTTGGAGATTTCATCACCTGGGAGTTTGAATTTCATCTCTTTTATTCACTAATGTTATAATAAAGAAATCACTATTTTCCTACCAGAATATTAGAAAAACATTTGTGATAATAGAAGTACATGCATTTTCTCTTTTTCTCTTTTCTTTTAGCCATAATGAAAGGAAAGTAACCTGTAAACATCCAGTCACAGGACAGCCATCACAGGACAATTGTATTTTTGTAGTGAATGAACAGTAAGTAAAGAGTTTCATGGAATACCTTCGTTTTAAATGGTGTTAGCATTAAGATTGCTGTTATCCAAAAACATATTTTTAAGTTTATTTATTTTGAGAGAGAGTGTGAGCAAGAGGAGCGGCAGTGAGAAGAGAGAGAGAGAATCCCAAGCTCCATGCTGTCATGACCCGAGCCGAAATCAAGAGTTAAGACTAGGACACTTAACCAACTGAGCCACCCAGGCACTCTGCTGTTGTCCATATGTTAATACATTATAATTTAACAGTTTCTTATCTGGATATTTGCAGTCAGGTATAACAGAAACCCATCTATTTACTATGGATGGCATAGGAACATAAAACTTTCTTTGATGAAGAATGTAATCTCAGAAGCTGTTGGTACAAACACAGACAGTAAGCTCAAGAGTCCAGAATTTAACGTCAGAGAAACTATAAACTTTGTCAGATTATTAAACTAATGTGAGCTCAGTTTTCTCGTCCTTAAATCAGAGATAGTGGTAATTACCATTTCTTAGGATTATTATAAGCATCAAATGATATATGTGTGAAAATATTTTATATACTATAAATCTGTTCACAAAAAAAAATAGCTCTTGATATCATTATTTTTATTTTCGATAATAGAATAGCTCATCTTTACTGAGGTTTTAATTTTCCAGTTAGATGACCAAGTAGCATATCTATAATAATGCTTATTAAAATAAACATGGTTTTAACCTATCATGTGCTTAGGAGATATGCTAATTATATTTAAAATAGTTATAAATATTAAGCTCTGACTCTAGAGCTTATTAAGCTCTAACTAGTATCCAGCTCTTTGGAAAAGTGGGACATCAGCATTATAATTTCTAGGGAAGGTTTATTGTAAAGCAGTCAACATGTACAGCAAGTTTTAGCATTCTGACATATTTTCAGGACTGTTGCAACCATGACATCTGAAGAAAAGAAGGAACGACCTATAAGCATGATAAATGAAGCTTCTAACTATAATATGACTTCAGATTATGGAGTGCATCCGATGAGCCCTGTAGGCAGAGTAAGTTCTTTTGCTTACTGTTAATTACTGATATCTGGTATAATTGGTTGCATCTATTACTATACTCTTAATGGGCTTAGAATTAAAGAATAATTATTTCATTTTTCTTATTACATGAACCAAATTACATTTGAGATAATTTACTTAAGGAATGATGTGGAATATAAAATAATAAGATTATATTTTAATAATTTAATGACTTTTTAAAACTATTATAGAGTTCAGATTTTGAATAATTTTACAAATATATGGATGTTTACGTGAGAAAATGGCAATTTATTGAATCAACTGAAGTTTTAAAGATGAGGGTTAATATAATGGCATAGAAATACCATTTTCTGACTGTTATAAATCCCTAGATTGAGCAGACAAACTTTTTAAAAAGAAATGTAGAATCACTGCCAAAGGGAAACCCTAGGCCACTGTGCTTGATGATTCTGACATATTTAGAATCCATTATACAAAAAGTGCCATAGTCATATGGAAATAGAGGAGGGTGGTGTTTCTTTATAATCACAAAGAAAGATGTTAATTGTTTAATGTAGGGTCCCAGACTTTGTGTCTATAAAAATTTGTAGTTACTGCTTCTATTTATTTGTTTAAGTTATTTAAGTAATCACTGCATCCCACATGGGGCTCGAACTCATGACCGTGAGATCAAGAGTCTTTCTTATGCTCCTCTGAGCAAGCCACCTGGGGGCCCCTGTAGTTATTGTTTCTTATACTTTAAACTACAGTGCTAATATTTTAAATTTAGAATTTTAATATGAAAATTTTATCAGTCTCTTAAAACACATGCTACTAAATCTGAATAAATAGTTGCCTTAAAGTTGCTTCTCAGTTCCTAAATTAATGGATAGCAAGAGAATCAAGTGATAATAAAAGAATAATCTTTATTAAAAAATAATATATTTTATAATAGAACAGTTATAGTAAATTATGTTACTATAAAGAAATGGGTAATAGGCAGTTATCTATTTTAAATGCCTGTTGTGACATTTTTGTTTTAATGTTTTTAAAATGAAATTTTGTAGAGTATTACAAGTTAATATAAATTTCTAAATAATGTAAATATTTTCTAATTCTTATGTAACATAAAATGCTAGTAAGGTAACTGAGTATTATGATACTTCATTAATGTATTTTAATCAAAATCTAGAGAAATGATATGTAGGTTGAGGGCCAGCAAGTCATTATCTGGAAAGAAAGTCGGATCTCTGCCTCACACTTTACACTGAAAATTTTCCAGATGGATCAGGTGTTGAAATGTTAAAAACAAAACTATAAAAGCACTACAAAGAACAATGGAAGATTTTAAAAAAAACAAACGCAGAATGCAGATTGGCTTTCTAAATATGACATAAAACCCAAAAATCAAAATAGAAAATAAGGAGATTGAACCATAAATAATTATTATGCATGCATAATATCTGCAATTCATGTAATAATTCACGAATAATTCCTTTATAATCAAAAGAAGTTTTTTGAATCAATAAGGAAAAGGCTTACAGCCTACTTTTTAAATGGGCATATTATGTAAAATCCCCACCCAGAAAATGGAATTTTACTGTTAAATATATGAAAACGATGTTCAAACTCATTCATAATATGAAAAATGCTAATTAAAACAACAAAGGATACCATTTTTCACATATCTAATTTGCAAAGGTTAAGAAGTTTTCTAGCACAGTACCTCGACAACAATGTGGGTAAACAGGCATTTTCTTTATGTAGTAAGCTCCAAGAAACAGTAGAACAGAATAGTAGGTATTATATATGTAATCATTTGAGGAAAAAAAGATATTCCATACCTATGAAAACAGTTATCTTAGATGAATAAGTGCACACAACCCTATGGTTGCCTCATAGGGTTGAGTGCTAGAGCCCAGAGGTAGGAAGTAGATGACCAGTCCCAGTGTGTATCTTTTTGTACCATTTGAGTTTTATACTATATTTAAGCATTATGTATTCAAAAATAAAGTGAAACTTATCAACAAAACATACTTTGGGAAAATGTGGTTGATATTGGGTCTTAACATTCTGTTATGTACTAATATAAGCTTCAAAAAACAAAATTCTCGTGAAATGTGCTGGATTCTAGATAAGTTAAACAATAAGAGATAATTTGATATTACTTACCTTTATAGAGAACTCAAATTCAGCTTCTTTGTTTTTGTTTGTTGGTTACCACTACCATTCCTGCTAAATCTTCATACTAAATAAACATAGCAGTATCTCAAAAGATTGTATCTCCTTATGTATACTTTTAAATATATAGTAAACACTATCTATCTGGCATCATTCAAGTTCAGAATTGCCCATAAAGGAGAAGACAGTACATGACATTAAGCAGTTCTTTCCAGGCTTGTGTTGACTTGATGTGGTATGTTTTATATCTGAGTATTTCTCTTGACCCTTGACACTGTTCACTTTCTGTAATTGAAATAACATTATTAAATCAGATATAAAGCAAAAAGTTCTACATTTCATTTATTCTTAGATTTGTTCATTTTTACCCAAGGTTTATTCAATTTATATAGCAGGTAGGACAAAATAGTGCCACACATTGTGTCTTTTTAAAAATTGTATATCCCAGTTTTAAAGGACATATTATAAAACTTGTGATTCTTTGTAATATCCTGGGGAAAAATTCTTTGTGCAAAATTCTTACACTTGAAATAAGTAAATCCTCAAAAAGCAGAATTGCTATAATTCATCTGAAAAGATTTAAGTCCTGCATGTTTCAGAGAAATCTGGAGAGATAAAATTATGAAGAAGAAATATAAATACCAACTATTAATAACACATTTTCTGTTTTTCTTTTTTCTATATAGACTTCACGGTCTTCAAAAAAAGTTCACAATTTTGGAAAAAGATCAAATTCAATTAAAAGGAATCCTAATGCACCTGTGGTCAGGCGAGGCTGGCTTTATAAACAGGTATTTTTTGTTTGTGTTCTATTTGATGTGAAAGAAAAATGGACCTTTTCAGCTGAATGTACCTAGGACAATTATATAAAATAGAGAAGGAACTGTAGAATTAGTCATCCAGATTCTTTTTATTACCACTGAAGAATGTTAGAATAGTAAAGAAAGAAAAAGTAATGGATGTTACTTAGAACACAGATTGTGTGTCTTTGTTGTAGGTATTTCTAGTTTTGAAATTAAATACATGCTGTATGAAATCGTTAGGAATACTATGCTAAAATTATCCAGGCAGAAATATTTTTTAAATGGGGAAAAAAACATACAGCGATACTGTTCATTTTTCTGTTCATTTAAAAATCATTAGAGAAGTGTACAATTATATACTTCTCTGCTTTATAGAGAAATCGTAATTGAGATTTTTATAGTTTTCTCAGATTTTTACTTTTAGGCTCTCAAGACTACTCTCTTAAATGTGTTGTTTTTTCTTTTTTTCTTTTCCTTTTTTTCTTTTTCTTCTTTTCTGATCTGTTTGCTTAAGTATGGCTCACTGTCAGACATCCTGATAAGTTGGGGTGTATATTGTTTTATCGTTTAGAAAACCTGATAACTAAGCTTTTTTGGAACCTTGCCATTACTTTGGGAATTAGTAAGGATGCATGTACATTGGACTTCCTGACATCTCTTTTCATGCTAATAGACTGTTTTCTTTTTTACTTTCTGGTTTGCACCTGGGTTTCCAAGTTAAGTGACCACCAGATAACTGAGATGATATATTCAGCCTTCAAGACCTTTATCTATCTTTGTTCTGTCTCTGATTATACATGTATACGGAGGATACATTCATTAGACATCTTTCCATATGAAAGCTGAGGTGGCAACTTACTGAGAGAGGGCCATCTTAAAATCCAAAGAATTCCCAATCATTCAAGCAAATTAGTTTTGCCAGTGTGTCGCTGAGTTGATTGAGTATGTAACTTGAATACCAACTTTTATTTTTATTTAAAAATCATCTACTAAAAAAAACCATCTTGGGGCACCTGGATGGCTCAGTCAGTTGAGCATCCGACTCTTGATTTCAGCTTAAGTCATGATCTCTCGGATTCGTGAGTTCAAGCCCCACGTTGGTCTCTGTGCTGACAGTGAGGAGCCTGCTTGGGATTCTCTCTGTCTCTCCCTTCACCTGCCCTTCTGCTACCCACTCACGTGCGCACGTGTTCTCTCTCTCAAAATAAACATTAAAAAAACATCATCTATATTTTCACCATCGGACATTTAAACTTATCTATACTAAAATATTTCTTTAACTAGTCTTCTAATAAGTCCAAGTTATGTTCAAATAGCTCAGTGTAATATTGAGCCTAATAGACGATACAGAATTTCTTTAAAATGATATTTGTTCTTATTTCTTGATCCCTTGGTTAATTTGTATTGCAGAAGTGTTAACAACCAGTTTCTCTACCATGAGTGTTTATTTTGTAATAGCTGTGTGACTTACACAGAGTGTTTGCAGAGTTACTTAAAAGTGTAAACTTTTTGGGGCACCTGGTTGGCTCTGATGGGTGAGTGTCCGGCTCTTGATTTTGGCTCAGATCATGATCCCAGAGTTGTGGGATCAAGCCTCGCGTTGGCTCCTTGCTGAGCATGGAGCCTGCTTAAAATAAAAGTGTAAACTTTTAAATTATTTGTATTAAAGAATATTATTAGGACATTAAGAATAGCATATACTGTTAATTTTTTTTTTGGTTCTTTGATGTAGCTGTCAATTTTAAGGACAAATCCCTTACTTTAAGATTTTTATCTATATAATTTCTTTAGTTCTAAAGTCATTTTTGATTGTTACAACTAAAAATAATGTTAATGCACATCCAAACTGACCTCTTTTTTGTGTGTGTGTGTGCGTGTTTCATTTACTCTTGCAGTTTTTATTAAAACTGTAATTTTGTTTGAGCTTGGTATTTTTATTAACTGAATTACTAAGAAAAAGCTGCCAAAGAAGCACTCTTTTTTGCAGGGTGAGCAAAACCCAAACTGTATATGTAAGAAGAAAAAAGTGTTTATGAAATCTATTTGTATGCTAAGTTTCCTTTATTCACAGTCATTTTAAATCACATTACCTTTGGGATAATTTCAAATCACATATTTTTCTTCTTGTTGGAGATTAACATTTATTAAATCTGTTCTACCAGAATGCACACAATGCTGCATGGTTATGCTATCCTCATATTAGCAGACATGTGTGTTCAAAAAAGTAATTTCAGATTGCTTACAAATATGAAGCTAAATCAGATTGCTTCAACAGTATTTCTTACATGATGGTATTACTCTTCAGAGACCTGTATACTTGGGAATGTCTTAAGGTGATACAAGTCCCTAGAAAACTACCTCCATATTTTTGCTTTGTATATTAGGTTTCTACATCTTGTTTTAAAAGCTTATTTTAGGGGCGCCTGGGTGGCTCAGTTGGCTAAATGCCCAATTTCGGCTCAGGTCGTGATCTCACTGTTCATGAGTTCGAGCCCCACATCAAACTTTGTGCTGACAGCTCAGAGCCTAGAACCTGCTGCAGGGCAGATTCTGTGTCTCCCTCTCTCTGTGTCCCTCCTCTGCTCACATTCTATGTGTGTCTCTCAAATAAACATTAAAATTTTTTTTTAAGAAATAAAAGCTTATTTTAAATAAAGGTATCCGAAATGAATTTGAATTTTCTGAAATGAAAAAAAAACCCTTTAATATGCTGATTTAATATAGGACAGTACCGGCATGAAGCTATGGAAGAAACGCTGGTTCGTGCTTTCTGACCTTTGCCTCTTTTATTACAGAGGTAAGTTTACTATAAACTGTCTTAGTGTAGTATTTCATGATAGGATATGTTAAGTAGTAGATACTTTTTTTTAAAGAAAAAACATTACAATTCTTTTGGCTGTTTTATTACCAACAAACAATATCAAGAAAACCTTTTCTCCATCGATATATAATACTGAGTACTTGAGGGGTGACTGAAGACAATATTGTGCTTCGAGCAGATTAGTCCGAGTTTGGTCCAATTTCTATAGTGTGATTGTGTTAATCTGATTTGTTTTATGTAAATAGTGTATGACTCTTCACTCTGTAATGTTATCCTTGAATTCATTGCCTAATAGACAAAAGTCATTAGTCTGATAAGATTTTTTTTTATTTTTTTATGTGTCAGCTTTGTTAGCTCTAGCTATTGAATTGTTGAATGTTCAGGTCTCTGCAGCAGATGTCTTTAGACTATCAAAGACTACTCTGATATATTGGCAATTTTTTTAAGTACAAAATAATGTACTTATTATGATTCCCACCCTCCCCACCCCCTTTTTTTCAAACAATGACAGACTCCCTGAAACATGGAGAAACTTGTGGAAAGTATACATACCAGGCTGTTAATGTTGGTGGAGAGTAAATAAAGGTATTATCTTAGGTATTGAGTTATTGTCTCCATTTTTCCTATATGGATGCCATAAACTCCTTTTTTAAATATGTTTTCTTGTTAGTAAATTATTGACAAATACAGTTTCAGCTGCAAGTCCAAATAAGTCTCTCCTCATGTGCTACGTGGATCTTTTAGATACGATACAGTTGGTACCCAGCCATGAAAAAGTTTATATAGGCTGCGCTCTCCATGGAAATCTGCTTCAATTATAATATAAAACCATGAACCTGGACAGTAGTTCTTTCTTTCCTACTTTAAAGTCTGGTTGGAAACATTCGTTAAAGAATTAGATTGTCAAAGCGTGTTGAACAGTTTATAACTTTTCTAGATGAGTATATCACAAGATAAAACAGGATTTTAGAACTGATTAGCAGTTTTAAAATTTGCTTTGTGATTGCACAAACAAAAGGGTGATGAAATTCTGTGGCCATCTATCAAAGCAATATAATATATATTAACTTTCAGAATTAGAAATTACTAGAATTATATTCATCTGTTTTTCCCCCACTGCAAACTGTGGTTGAAAAGTACTGCTGAGTCAGAATTAAACAAACCTATAAAATTTCATTTTGTCACAGAGATGTTGGTCAGGCAGCAACTGCGGTATTATCTTTAGTCTTATGCCAACCTTACTCTACAATTTTCCTTAAAGGCTTTCCCACTCGTTCAAAAAGTCAAGATTTATATATAACTTAGGCATAATTTCTAAGCTTATAGGTTGTACTTCCCTCCTCTTTTCAGTTTATTTATAGTCTTTTTAGAGCTTTAAATGAGACCAAGAAAATGTTTATTACCACTTCTCATACAAAATTCCTTAATGTTAATTTACCACAAAAAGAACACTGTGTTCCTGGTGATTTGCTATTGTTGCTCATGGAAAGGTGCTGCCTACCACCTCTTTTAAAAGTTTTCCTCTTTTAACCGAATTTTTAAAATGTAAATGTTGACTTCAGAAGCTGTGTTGAATCTGAGATTATGTATTATTATTAACTATATGCATTTTACATTCACTATACTTGTTAATTTTAGTATGGTTCCCCAGACAGAAACAATGTAAAAGAGAAGAAAATATAAAAAGGAAAGAAATATCATTTAACTCACTTCTGCTCTTCAGACGCTTGGAAATGAGTATTATGATATTATACACTTCCTCTGTTTTATCAATAAGAAATGTCAGATTTGAAATAAAAATGACCTGGGGCGCCTGGGTGGCGCAGTCAGTTGAGCGTCCGACTTCAGCCAGGTCACAATCTCGCGGTCCGTGAGTTCGAGCCCCGCGTCGGGCTCTGGACTGATGGCTCGGAGCCTGGAGCCTGTTTCCGATTCTGTGTCTCCCTCTCTCTCTGCCCCTCCCCCGTTCGTGCTCTGTCTCTCTCTGTCCCAAAAATAAATAAAAAACGTTGAAAAAAAAAATTTAAAAAAAAAAAAAAAAGAAATAAAAATGACCAGATTTTAGTGAGATGGTCTTAATACCTTGCTTTTTTTTTGAGCACTTACTATATGCTGAGCATGTAGCATAGATGGTCTATGTCTTCCCTTCCAAGGTGGGAAATATTATGCCCTTTTACACAAGAGGAACCCAAAGGGCAGAGAGGTCATACTGTTTGCCTGAGGTCTCACAACTGGCATGTGTCATAGCCAAGATTACTTCTCTTAACCACAGAATTTTTCCTTTCACAGATCTCTTATGTGCTGAATACAGCATCCCCATTCATTTCTTCTATATCCTTCCAAGTGTCTGGTATACTGACATACACAGTGCACTGTCATAATTTTTTGACCATCAGTCTGCATTTCACAGATATGGAGAGTAAGACAGAAAATAAGTGATTGGGTATTTTTTTTTAATTTTTTTTTTTTTTTTACATTTATTTGTTTTTTGAAAGACATAGAGACACAGAGCACAAGTTGGGGAGGGGCAGAGAGAGAAGGAGACACAGAATCCGAGCTGTCAGCACAGAGCCCGACATGGGACTCGAACCCACAAACCATGAGATCATGACCTGAACCCAGGTCAGCCACTTAACCAGTTGAGCCACCCAGGCGCCCCAGTGATTTGCTATTTTTTACAATAGGTTAGAAGCCAATACCAGATGGAAGTTCAGGTTCCCACTGATCTTTGCAGAGTATCAGGCATATTATGACAGAGCACTTAGATTGTTCTATTTTATAGTCAGTCTGTTGACAGTACGTATCATAGGACTTAATTCATTCAACAAATATTTATTGAGCAGATGCTGTCAAACAGTAAAAGAAGGGTGCCTGGGTGGCTCAGTCGTTTAAGCGTCCAACTTCGGCTCAGGTCATGATCTCACAGTCTGTGGGTTTGAGCCCTGTATTGGGCTCTGTGCTGACAGCTCAGAGCCTGGAGCCTGCTTTGGATTCCGTGTCTCCCTCTCTCCCTGCCCCTCCCCTGCTCGCTCTCTCTCTCTCTCTCTCTCTCAAAAATAAACATTAAAAAAAAAAAATGAAAGCACTCATGAAGCTTACATTCTAGAGAAGTCAAGGAGACAGTAAATTCAAATAAACAATACCATGACAAGTGCTTTTGGGAAAATAAGGTCATTGTATTAAAGACAGGCATGAATGAAAGATTTCTTTGGATCAGTTCTCTCAGCAGACGTTTTAGATAGCAAAATGTAAATAAGAGCCAGAGTGAGCAGTGTATTGCAGGCAGGGGGAGCAAGAGTGCAAAGGCTGGAAGGTAGGAAAGTGGAACATCAAAGGAGCCCACAGAAGGGGAGCAGTAGGGAGGGAGGTGGGAGGAATGGAGGAGATTGCACCAATGTCAGACCCTACTAGAATTTCAGTTCTACTGTAAATTCCATTAGGAAACAATTGGATGTTTTTAAGTATAAGAGCAACATGCTGTGACTTACATTGTGGAAAGCCTACTCAAGCTGCTATTGGAGAATGGATTATGAGGAAGGAAGGAAGCAGAGACCAGTTAGGAATTACTAGGTAGAAGTGATGATGGCTTAGACTAAGGTGGTAGCTAGCAGTGAGCACTTTTGATGCACCAGATGTATTATTAGGTAGTAGGATACAGAAATGAACAATATAAACGCATCTCCATGGAAGTCACAGATTAGCTAAAGGAGTCTAAGAAAGAATGTCATAGTGTCCAGTTATGTAGAATGAGTGTTGACCAGGAGTACCAGGAAAGGATTGGGAAATAAGGATGATCTAGGCAAAGAACTTCACATGTTCAAAGCATGAGTGAGCACGACATATTTGTAAAATGACACATGGGGCTTGTGTTACTGAAAAGAAGGTTATGCCTAAGGACATAGGAGCAAAGGCTAACAAGTGGTTCAAGGCACAAAAGGAATCTGTTTGCCATCCTCATGAATTTTAACTCTGTCTTAAAAGTGAGAATAATAATAGGATACATTTAGAGTACATTTTAGAAAAATCACCCTAGCACTTAAACAAGAAGCCAAGAGACCAGTTAAAGTATTGAAGTATTCTAGGTAATGATAATTAGTGATAATATTCCAGTCTATAAGTTACATACCCAGCTGTAATTATATGTATTTTTTTGTCTTTAATCCAAATGTCTTTAAAGCTGAAGTACAAGTAAGGAGTCTAAAATGTTACTTGAATCCAGTCAGTGTTGAGATTCTTAAGGGGTCCCAGTCACAGGTTGTGTTCCCCAAGCGGTAAGCTCTGTAATGGAGATTAATGTGCAAGAGGCTTATTAGGGAGTGTTCTTGGGACCATTACCTGTGGCAGAAAAGGGGAGGGACTAGAATGGGACAGAGGGAGTTGGGCTCCTATCCAGTCTAAAGAAGGCCTAGCTGAACCCCCGCCCCCCAAAGAGTTCATTCATTCTACAAATATCACTCAGTACCTACTCTTTGCTTGTCAGTATGTGAAGCCCTCTGGGTAAAAGACAGTAGGTCAGGCTTCACAGAACCAAACCAAAGAGTGCCATGATTAAGAACATTTGGAGAATCTAGTAAAGAACTCTTAGGACAGTCGTTTGACAGAAGATGAAGATTTTTCTATATGCAGTAATATGATGAGGGCAGTATTTATTGAAGACTTAAAACAGTCTGAGTGCATTATTGAGTTCTTCATAGCTGTTAGCTCATGTAACCCTCACAGCAGTTCTTTGCGTTAAGTGCTGTTTTCTTCAGGTTTGTAGCTGATGAAGCCAAGATGCCCTGCATGGATGACTTGACAAGCCCTCATAACGGCTTGGTGTCCATCTGGGAAACAATTCATGATGACCCAGTAAAATCGCCCTGTGCTATATAATGCCTGTGCATATTCTGAAATAACTTTAGGAAGAGTCACAGTTTCCAGTAATGCAACAAAAGAGAATTTATTATTTGATAAAGATGATTTTTTAATACAGATGTCTTCATGAGCTTTTTCTGATTATATGCTTTTATATAAACAAAATTGGATTTAAAATTGGAATGTGACTCATTCATTTAAATCATCATATTCTCTGTGATTGATGACTGCTCTCTACCTCTTTTTTTTTTTTAACCTTTTAGACTAAATCTGCACTTGTGTTCATTCTTTCTTGTATTAGTGAACTGCACATGAATGAGCACAGTATAGTAAGAGCAGAATTGTTGTGTTATGAAAAAAGCTACAGAAGTAACCTCAATTTAATGCAACTTTCTTGTGGAAGTTACACCTATATTTTAGAAATGAGGGGAAAATAAATAAAATTCCTTGTTAAGTTTGGGATAATAAAAAACATGACAAGCATAATAAAAAGAATTATTTCTCGTTTCTGGTTTTTCCCATTACTGAGTTCATCAGCCTAATGCTCAGCTTTATTAACTTGCCTTATGGGTTTCTAACAATGGACTATATATGTATTTTGAGTTTTATAAACATGTCTGCCCCCGAGCAGCAAGCTAATAATGTGAGTGTATACTGTGCCAAGATTAATACTTTGTCATTTTCCTGGGTATATTTTATGTGCTTGCCTTGTAGGCCTGTAATTTATTTCCATAAGTGTTGTGTATCAGAATGACTGGTAAAAGGTAACCACGGTTATATGTTTTAAACATCATAATTTTTACAGCATAGTTAAAAATATGTATTTACATATGTACTCATTTATTGAAAAATTTTTAGTGTCTCCTCCTGTCTTTCTAAGTATCTTCCTGGAGTTGACATTCTAGTGAGGAAAGAGTTGATAAATAAATAATAGAACACAGTGTGTCAGAGGTATGGGGAGGGGGTGGTGGTAAAGTCGCAGAAAGAGAAGAGAGGGCTCTGGGATGAGTTCAGATGAATAGCAGCTAAAATTAGGGCAGTAAAGGAAAGCTCTATCATGAGACATTTGAGCCACCCTGAAGAGTGTGAGCAAGTGAGCTGTGCATTTGTCTTGGCCTGAAATGGTTGGGCATTTAAATCCTACCAGAAATGTGGGTGAATTAATTTTGTAAAGCTTCTGTGTCGTTACTTATGTACTAATATGTTTTCAGTGAATCACATGTCAAGGGTTTTGTAGAATGTGGTATATATGCTAAACCAATGTATGCTGTTTTCGTGTCTAATTGACGTTTTTCTGACGTGTGAGACCCATTTCTGATTTGCTTAGGATAGGGAAGCTTAATGAAGGTGAAGAAGCATATATGTTTTTGCTATTAATATTTCCTTTAAAGCCTTGTAAAGAACTATCTAAACAGCACACTGAATACAGTTCATTTACATGTAAGAACCTTTTGATTTGGTCAAAATACATTTTGAGAAAAGTTATTCTGCTTCGTGAGAACATTTAAAATTCTAATCAGATGTTCAATTATCTCTTAGATGAGAAAGAAGAGGGTATCCTGGGAAGCATACTATTACCTAGTTTTCAGATAGCCATGCTTACCTCAGAGGATCACATTAACCGCAAATATGCTTTTAAGGTAAGGAAGTAGTCATACTTTTTTAATTCTGTATTTGAATCTTGCACTGATTTAAAAAAATGGATATCGACCCATAGATTATTACAAAAAGATATTTTAGTGATGGTCATTTTTATATTTAAAATATATTAGTTAATAGTCTTAGGTTCCCTTTTAATTAGGAAGCGTTTTCTCAGATATCCAAGGGCCAAGTGTCTTTATACTTAAGAACGCTTCTAGATAAAGCAAATATGTGAAAATACTAATAATTGGTAAATACAGCTGTAGGTGTCCTGGTGGTCACTGTACTATTCTTCAAAGGTTACTTACTGTATGTTTGAAATGTTTCATTATAAGTTAGGGGAAGAGTACTATGAAAGAGAACAACTATGTTTTTTAACATAAGATATGTACATTTATGACCTCAGAGAATATTTGCAAAAATGTTCTCGGGTCTAAGTACATCATGAGTATCAGGTACATTTGAGATAATATGGAAGTTGAGACATTAAAAACGGTTATTAAATCCAAGCAGACCTGAGCCCACCTCCTCTGACAATACCCATCTGCTTCTGATAACGCTGGTTTGTAAAATACCTCAACTAAAAGGCCACTTTAATGATAGTTTGGTTATTTTTTGTTTTCAAAAACCATACTGCATTTTTTGCCTCATGATTATGGCTGAAATAAATTTCAGAGGTCACCTGTTTTTTAAGTCAGTCTTAAATTAAGAACTCTAAAGGGTTTGATGTAAAAACTTTGTTTTAAGGAAAAGGGGAAAAATTAGGGTAACACGTTTAACAGTGGAAATGTTTACCCCATTATAAAGTTTATTCCATTTTTAATTCCCATCCACTCTTTTTTCAAGAGTACTCAGGACTGCAGCTGATTTACAACTTTTGCTAATTCATACATTGCATTATTAGCTCTAGGAAAAAAAAGAGCAAAGAAGTTAATAGTGGTTGGGCGTGGGTGGATGGCCTCAATGAGAAGGTAATACCTGAGCAAACACTGTGGATAAGAAGGGAATGGCATAGAATTTCAATAAATTTTATTAACAGTATGAACCATAAAACAGAATTAAATATTTTAAAATGCTATAACAAAGTTAATTCTAGTAACTTTAATAACTTCATAAAGTTACTTTTACATGTAAAACCGTTTGATACTTATATTTGATCGTGAATTTATTTTTTTTGTTTCTTTGCTCATCAATTTGGCAAAAGGTTATTGAATTTGTACTCTTTGTAGGACTTTTTGCTGGGTTCTTAGACTTAAAAATATATATTTTATCTGTTACAAGTACAAGGATAGTAATTTCTCTCTCAAACTCTCTTTTGCAATGTTGTTTCCTCTGAATTTATGAGCACCTTTGGACACTGAATCTACTGCTTGTCATAGTGGTGAGTAGAAACTTCATGGACGATTGTGGGACTTGAAGCTAGGTAGCAAACTTGATCATCACCTAGTAAATATTTCCATTTGACATCTGGCAAGCATGGGTGTGGTTTGTTAGCATAGGAGTCATGGCCGTACCTGGATCTTCTTAGCACTAGCCCAGTCTTCCTTCCACTGATCACAAATATGGACCGTGGTCTTTCATTCATTGCTCCAGAACCCCACTAAAGCAGTGCAATGACACTTTGTGGTAGCTTTAAACATTTAACAACATGTAGCATTTCAGCTGTTTCTTCTAAATTGTTTCTGTGGATAGTTTTATATCTCTGATCAGTCAAGTGAGATTTGTTGGTTACATAGTTATTTGGATCACTGTGTTCATTTAATTCTATCTTGATTCTTCCTGGAAAAAAAAAAAATTGAAGAAGCTAATTTGATCTTGTTTAAATAAAGCAGATAGTCTAGGTTTTGGAGTAAAGTGTGTGGCTCCAGATTTATTCCTCTCATCTTTTAATGTTTAGCAGACTAACTACATACTTATTACTCTTTTCCTTTACTTCACTGTATGCCGAAAGAGTCTTTGTTTTTCTTTGTTCTTCAGTTATGTGATAGGAAACTGTCACAGGCATTTTTACATGGAAATTAAGAATGTTTCCTTCACAGAAGTCTCTTCCTCAGCCTCTTTTTCTACTTTGATACAGCTACTACTGCTGTCCTTCTTTGTCTTGTCAGCCCATGCATTAAGCCGAGCACTCAGTGTTCATATGTTGGATACCAGTTCCTGGTTGACATCTTTATTTCATTTCTCAGAAACAGGCAGATTGAACGACTGTAAAGATAAAAACCCACAGGGGTGCCTGGGTGGCCCAGTCGGTTAAGCATCCGACTCTTGATTACTGCTCAGGTCATGATCTCATGGTTGGTGAGTTTGAGCCCCACATCAGTATCTGAGTGCTGACAGTGGAGCCTGGTCAGGATTCATATTCTCTTTCTCTCTCTGTCTGTCTCTCTCTCTCTTCCCCTCCCCCATTCACACACACTCTCACTCAAAATAAATAAATAAACAAACTTAAAAAAAAAAAAAAAAAGGCAGGGGCACCTGGGTAGCTCAGTTAGTTAAAGGTCTGACTCTTGATTTCAGCTCAGGTCATGATCTCATGGTTCATGAGATCAAGCCCTGCACTCGGCTGTATGCTGACAGTGCAAAGTCTACTTGGGATTCTCTCTCCCTCTGTCTGCTCCATCCCCCACCACACATGCACGCGTGCGCGCTCGCTCTCTCTCTCTCTCAAAATAAATAAATAAGCATTTTAAAAAAAGATAAAAACGCACTTTCCAGTTACATAGGCTTTCCTCAACCCAAACATTTACATTTTAACTCTGAAACTTGAGATGAAAAGCTAAAGGGAAATACCGTTTTGAATCGTTTGTAAATCTTGTATGTTTGTGTGTAGACGTCTATAACGATTAAACAAAATGCCTTAACAGCAGCACCTTTTGAAGACTAAAGGAGTTGTTAACACAAAGGGGAAATGCGAGGACATGAACATTTCTATTAATTTTGTGGCTGGTTGTTCTGGAACATTATTTAATTGAAGTATAATCGACAATACTTCCAGGTGTACATCATAGTGATTTGATATTTTTTATATATTATGCAGTGATCCCCATAATAAGACTAGTTACCATCTGTCACCATACAAAGTTATTACAAGTGTCACTGACTGTGTTCCCTATGCTGTATGTTCCATCCCCACGACTTATTTATTTTGTACCTAGAATTTGATACCTCTTAATCCTCTTCAACTATTTCACCTACCCTCTAATCCCTCCTGCCTCTGGTAACCAAAAGTTTGTTCCCTGTTATCTTTGAGTCTTTCTGTTTTGTTATGTTTGTTCACTTGTTTTGTTTTTTAGGCTCCATCATATAGTCGTACAATATTTGTCTTTCTCTTTCAGACTTAGAACACTTGGTGTAATAGCCTCCAGGTCTCTCCATGTTGTCGCAAGATTTCATTTTCTTTTTTATGGCTGAGTCACATTCCAGTGTGTGTCTGTCAGTCTGTCTTTGTCTGTCTACTACATTTGCTTTATCTGTTCATCTATCACCGGACACTTAGGGTGCTTCCGTATCTGGCTGTTATAAATAATACTGCAGTGGGAGTGCATGTATCACTTTGAATTAGTGTTTTCTTCTTTAAATAAGAAGTGGATTTGCTGCCTTGTTTGGTAGTTCAATTTTTATGGAACCTTCTTGAATAAGAGGTATGAATTGTAGTAAATGGGAATTGCTAGGGAATTGGGCATGGGACAAGGACAGCAAAGGGGCACGACAACGTGCTTCATTTCTTACCTCCTTTCCTTCCCATACACCCTTTCCCTTGTTTTAATTTTCAAAGGAAAATGGCAGTGTTGGGAGGAAATTTTAATAGTTACTTTTTTTTTGAGATTGAATTATATTTTTCTTAAGTCACTCATTTCTGTAACTCTGTGTGTGAGACAAGTCTTGCTTGCTTTGAAAGTTGACAGTAATGGGGGCGCCTGGGTGGCGCAGTCGGTTAAGCGTCCGACTTCAGCCAGGTCACGATCTCGCGGTCCGTGAGTTCGAGCCCCGCGTCAGGCTCTGGGCTGATAGCTCGGAGCCTGGAGCCTGTTTCCGATTCTGTGTCTCCCTCTCTCTCTGCCCCTCCCCCGTTCATGCTCTGTCTCTCTCTGTCCCAAAAATAAATAAAAAAACGTTGAAAAAAAAAATTAAAAAAAAAAAAAAAAAAAAGAAAGTTGACAGTAATGATCTATGTAGGAACTACTTAACTTTCTTTCTTTTTCTTTTACAGATCCCATGTATCTATTTAAAATGATCCTATCATTTTCGATCAGGCAGCCCATCCAAACATGCGGACCTATTATTTCTGCACTGATACAGGAAAGGAAATGGAGTTGTGGATGAAAGCCATGTTAGATGCTGCCCTAGTACAGACAGAACCCGTGAAAAGGTAAAAGCTTGTAGGGAAAATAACTGTGATTTCCACTTACATTTTATTCCATGCCCTGCAAGTATATTGTTATCATAGTGCATATCATTTTATTACTCATGATACGAAATCATTTCTTCCTCAGAAAGCAAGGATTAATTCATGTTCTGTATTAAATTAATATACCTTTAGTTAATTTGAGATACCACCTGTGTTTTTATTCCCCATTTCCTCTTTATTCATTTTCACCTATCAGTGTACTGAGGTGAATCCAGAATCCTAACATTCAAACTGAATATTCTTTCTTCTTACAGAATTACCTTTAATTTCCGGTAAGTACGTTTTTAATTGTTATCTTAAAACTACACGAGACTGTTTCAAAGCCTAAATCTTAGAGAAGAATTTATATTCATGATGTTAATTTTATTGTGTTTTTATGCTATGTTGTATGTTTTTGAAGTTTAATAAATAGAAATAAAAAGTTTTGATGAGTTTCATTTCTTCAGCATTTCCTGGTTAATTCTGATGGTTTTATGATGAATGTCTCCAGAAAATAACTCAGCAAGCATTTAGATTATTTTTAAATATGTCTACTTTTTGATAAATGCTACCTTCTTTCTTTTGAAACTTCAATATTCAGATTCCTTGAGAGTACAAATATGTACTATTAAAATTGACCTGTGATTTTTTTCTTTTTGAACATCTGAATCATGTTAATAATCAACTATATGAAGAACTAGTGAGAGGAAATCTGTTTATAAAACTACTTAAATAGCAGCTGAATAATATGCTTTAAAAAAATTGTATTCCTGTAATTTGAAGAAAGATCTGTGACACAATTAAGTTTTTTTTCCAGTCAGTTACAGTTGAGCATATGTCTCATACAAGAAAGATGCTTCCTTGCAAGTTTATTCTCTTTTTCTCTCTTCTCAGGGAATTAGGGTACTGTTATAAACCTTTTCGTTTTGGTGGTGGGGGAGGGTTAGTGTACACATTAATAAAGTCTTTTGATTTGTTGGTTAAAGGACTGAAATTGATGTATATATTTGTGGTTTGTTTTTTTTTTTTTAATATCAAGTCCAAATCAACTTAACCAATCACTAGTAATTACAGCTAGGAAAAGTAAGAAGAGAAAAAGGAAGGCCCAGGATTAAATTCTAGGACACCTATTTAAAAAAAAAAAAAAAAAAAAAAAAAACTCAACCATCTGCATATTCTATGTGACAAGCTAATAAAAGGAAAATTGCTTTTGGAATCTCATGTGTAAAAATTACCTGATGGGGATTGCCTGGCCAGCTCAGTCGGTGAAGCATGGGACTCTTGATCCCAGGGCCATGAGTTTGAGCCCCATGTATGGTATAGCATTCACTTAAAAAAAAATTACCCAAATGGCCATAAAGATGAGGTGATTAGCACTAATAGGTAGAGGAAATGTGTAGGTGAAAAGAATTAATTAAAAGTATTAAGACAATTTTAACATCAGAGTAAAATTTTTAAGGAGTTATTTAGAATAAAGAAATCAGCATCATAGTTTACATATTTGATTTCCAGATAGTCTCATAATATATGTTGTCCTTATCTCAGAATTTCAACTTCCATTTTCTTTTCTTGTATTTTCCACTCTAAAAACTGATAATTACTCTTAATTTAGGGTGATAAAAATAATAGTCAATATTTTGGTTGGACTTCTAACAACCTATTAGTTGATTATGTGCCTGTAACAATGTTTAGCAGGTTGTATTGATATAATTTACTCAGTCAGAATTTTTTTTTTTTTTTTAATGTTTGTTTATTTTTAAGAGAGAGCATAGCCAGGGGCGAGGGGGCAGAGAATCCCAAGTGGGCTCTGTGCTGACAGCAGAGAGCCTAAAGCAGGGCTCAAACCCACAGACCACAAGATCACAACCTGAGCTGAAGTCTGATGCCTAACCCCACATAGGAAACCCTAGCCAGAAATTCTTGGAAACCACCTTTGTGCCCAGTCTGATGTCGGTCACCATTATCCTGTAGAAATTATGCTTTTTATTCTACTGCTAGCTGTTGGCATTTTTAGCCCGCCTTGTTAGCCTTACTTAATATTTCAAACTGAAGGAACCTAATTATTATAATATTTCATAAGTAGAGGGAGATTTTGTGTGTTTGGTTTTAAGGTAATGGGCTCTCTTTCATGTATGGCCAAAATACTTACAAATATTTATTGGAACCTATCATAAGAGATAAAACATCCAGCTTTTAACTAGGTAGTTAATTTCTTCTAAATTCATTTGTTCCATTCGAAAAGTCAGTATATATGTCTTTTTGTTACATGTCTTAAATGATAAGTCTTTGGAAAAATGAAGATTAAAAAGGCAATGCTGTTCTACTTTAAAATAATAGGTAACTAAGTCTAAAAACTTTTTTCAGATATTTGATATTCAATATTAAACCCACCCCCTCACTCCTAGAATTTAGTAAAGGTCAGTGTGCTTTTAGTGTAAATCTTCTCACACTTTTATCTTTTAAGATAAAGAAGCTCCATAGCGTATCTTAATAAACTTCCCCAGTGTCTAATATTGCTTCCAATCTAGAAGCTATGGGTTATATCCAACCTAAATATGTGGATAGCTTATAAATTTACTCTTAAGAAAAGTAGTCAGTCACATTTCTTTTCATTTTTTTTTTTTTTTTTTTTTTTTACATTCACTAATCGTATTCTAAACTCTGTCTATAGCTAAGTATGTATGGGTTATGCATTTCCTACTCATCACCAAAACTGGCAGCAATATCACACTTGGGACCTGATAGGAACATTATTATATATGGAAATGTAGAAGGTTGGCCAGTTCCTGAAAGGCCTCCCAGCTTGGCATGATCTTGGCAATTTCATGCAGGTTCAGACACTCAGCTTGGTCTTGTCAGAGTCTGGAGGTGATTGGTTTCAGAGAAGCTGACTCTCTTCAGAAAGTCCTAGATATAACAACTGGAATGGTGAGCAATAAAACTGTCCGGTGGCCCAGCAACGTACTGTTAATCAGCACATTCTTCCAGTGGGGAGATGGATATGGGATGCCAGATTCTAATCCAGAATTGCTTGATAAGACAGAATGATAATAGTAATAAAGTCTGTGGCAGCCACTGAAATATTAATCTGGTCCTCACACAATCCTGTAGTCCTGGTGCTACAGTTATCCCCACAGTAAATTTCTACACCTTGTCCAAAAACATAGCTAGTAAGAGATAGAGCTTATAGCAGTCTGGCTGTAAGAGTTCTTCACCAAAAGTAAGGTCCTCTTGAATACAAACATAGAGTTAGTAAGTCATATGGTTCAGATCTTGGACAGCATCAGACTGTAATTTCTTGGTGCAGCCATTTCCGCAAACCAGATTCATGTTGTCTCAAGATGAGTTAACCCTCCTGGCTGGAAGCCACGTTGTGTATTTCAAATGACTAGCTGCTGTGGTCCTTTACGTGTGGATTTTGAGGTTTTACTGTCAAAGGGCAATCTTAATTTGCTTTATTTCCAGATTTCTTATGGGGACACTCATCACTTCTTATCCTCCAGTGCTTTATACACCATACATTTTATGTTTTCTTCCCCTCCCACATTTGTATTTATGCATTTTGGTGTTGTGCTTGAATTTTCATATCATAACATTGGGGGTTTGTACAGACTTGTTTTCTGTGACCCTTTCAGGTTTTTCCATAAAGTCAAAGGTAATTTTACATTTTTCCTAGATTGAATCCAAGAAATAACATGCGCATTATTTCATCTGATTTACTACGATTTTCTTCTCTGATTTCAGAGTGGACAAGATTACATCTGAAAATGCCCCAACTAAAGAAATCAATAACTTTCCCAACCATAGAGTGCTAATTAAACCAGAGGTCCAAAATAACCAGAAAAACAAAGAAATAAGCAAAAATGAAGAAAAAAAGGCATTGGAAGCTGAAAAATACGGATTTCAGAAGGATGGTCAAGATAGACCTTTAACAAAAATTAACAGTGTGAAGTTGAATTCTCTACCATCTGAATATGAGAGTGGGTCAACATGTCCAGCTCAGACTGGACACTATAGACCAGTCAACGTGAACAGTTCAGAGAACAAAACTGTCAATGTCAGCCTGGCAGATCTTAGAGGTGGAAACCACCCAAATACTGGGCCCTTACACACAGAGGCTGATCGAGTCATACAGAGGACAAACTCAATGCAACAGTTGGAACAGTGGATTAAAATCCAGAAGGGGAGGGGTCATGAAGAAGAAACCAGGGGGTAAGTATCTTGTCATAACATGTCCTGAACCCACGTTTCTTTCATACTGTGTTGGTGAAGATTGGTTTCTGAGACACCTGTTGAAAAGTATTAGTTTAAATTGTGTTTTAGACACTATAGCTTCATTTCTATCTTTTCTTCATGGTAATCAGACGTAACTGTTTTTCCTGTTTCTCATTATGCTGTCCAGATTTCTCACAGAGGTCCTTCCCTGGTAGAGGAGAAAGTTAGATAAACAAGTGCAATACACTGTTACAAAATGAAGGCAAAAACAGGGTGCTTACAAAAACAGGTTTCAGGGACACCCAACCCAACCTAGGGGTCCAGGAAAACTGTTCTGCAGGAAATGAAATACGAGCTGAGTTGTAAAGGGTGGCAGGCTGATAATTGGCTTAGATATGCAAAACTGCAGAGTTGACAGAGCTGGAATCCAGGCTTAGGTACAACCTCTGTGATGATGCATGAGAACCAAGGCTGGGGAGATAAGCCAGAAGAGATGTTTTCAGATTTGGTGTTTCAGAAAGATCACTCCCACCGAAGAATCTGGAGAATGAATTAGAGAAAGTTCAAACACTATTGGAGTAAGTGAAATGAGGAGAGAGAGGGGATGTATTTAAGGTGGGATTGACAAGACTAGTTGAGTGCTTGGATGGGCTTGATTGCAAACTAGTCTCAGTCTGATAGGGGAAAATCAAGCATGACACCTGCTTTTAGGACTCTGGTCATCAGGGATTGTCTGGTGCCTTTTACTGCATGGAAAAGATTTGGGAAGAGAGAAAGTAATGAATAATTGGACACGTTCAATTTGAGGCGGCCTGTATGTAGTCTGTAGCTCCAAAGAGAAATCTGGACTTGAGTAAGTTTTGGGGCATCATCATCGTATCAAAAGCGCTTAAAGGTAAGGATGAAAATAGATAAATTCATTCAGCTGGAAGCTAGATAAAATAAAGATTCTACAGGAAAACCTGAAAGAAAATTTACATTTAAGGGAAAAAGAATTGAGGGACCCGCAAAGGAGATGAAAAATAAAGGCCAGAGGAGATGGAAGAAAAGCGGGCCCCTACAATGGGAAACAGTGTTCTGTCATTAGGCCAGAATTTGGTGATGCAAAACCTAAAAAAGACTTTAATGTGCTTGTGGGCAGAAAAATTACCTGAAGAGTTATTGCGACTCTTACCTCTCAGTAGTAGAAAACCAAAAAACAATGACATTAATGATGTTTTGGTTAAGTGAAGATTAACTTAACAGTTCTTCCAGTTTGCTCAGTTGTCATGGCTGATGTCTGCAGCTGTCAGCCAAAGTCTCTCTCCTTTCAGGAGCCGCTCAAAGGCCTGGGTACACTTGGCCTCATCTTTTGTTATCTCAACCAGCACTGCAAAACACTCTTGCAGCGTGTTGTTCACTTCCATTTTCTTTTTCTCCACCCTCAGTGCTCACTTTTCTGATTTTCCCAAGGAAGGGTTGTGAGAAATATTTGCTATTTCAAAAATAAAGTTTGATTAGACAGAAGGAAAACCAGAGTTAATTCCGGGGGGGATAAATGAACGGATGTTTGGTAGTACTTAAGGTAACCATTTTCAAGGAAACAATAATAAAAATGCCAGCCAGAAAATTTTCTGAATCTCTACCCAGAAAATTAAACCTCACTTCTTAATGAAATCACTTCTCCTCAATGATTCTATACTTTCTTACAGTTGAAACTGTATAATTAAAGTGGCTTGACAAACATCTGGAAGTTAGGGTTTTCTTAATTGTTGAGCATAAATAATATTTTCCAAGAACTTTTAGGTCTCTTGATAGGTATAATTAACACACATAAAGTCTTTCTGTGTGACTTTTTTCTTTTGAAAGCAGACTTACAGCTTCTCAAGGTATTTTGAGCTAAGATTTTCTCTGCCTTGCCTCTCCAACTTTGGAGTCACTGGCTAGAGTCTACTTTGGGTCATTGAGATATATCACCTACATTATTATATGAACTTCATATTTTAAAAAATAGGATGTTTTATAATACAATAATTTTTATTGGTGGAAAGAAGCATAAGGGTTATTCATAGTATAATTCATTTTGTAAAACTTTGTGGAAGCCTTGCTATTATTATTAAAGTTCTGATAGAAAGAAAAGGGGTTTAATATTTAGTCAAATAGTAGATCCCTGCATCTGTGAACAGAGCTTTAAAGTTTCTTTGTGAGTGGCAGGCACTGTTAAGATGCATGGTGCCTTAATCCATTGTTCTGCATGGCAGAATCACAGGGACAGGGTTTTCATGGTGTTTGACAGGCAGCTGCTAGTGAATGGAGCACCAAACCTGATGAAGGAGCTTACAGTGTTCATTTCTTAAGCTTTCACTTAAAAGTAAATCACACTTTGCTTAATTTGAATTTCTTTGGGGAAAACCACTGAAGGAAACTCGTTTTTGAAAAACAGGTCTCAAAATGCTAGAAAGTATATGTGGTAAAAATAAATTTACTTGAAAATAACCTAACTTTGTACTAAAATTCTTCAAAAGTGGTTCCAAAGATGGCAGAAGAGCCTTTTAAACTTTGTAGTCATTAATTAGCCAAGTTCAGTAGGGAAATAGCATACTGTTAATGATCATAGGATAGGTTAATGGCTCCAGTTGAATATACATGTCTACAGGAGCGTCCAGCTCACATATTGTGAATGCTTCAGAGCACTGATGGAGGGTTTTGGTGTAATAGACTTTCTGAGCTGGAACTCAAACATTAGTTTATGGGCAGTTTTTATTGTGTTTTAAATTAAAAATATATGTCCATTCGTTATATGGTTAGAAATAGTTTTTTCCCACATTTCCAAACTAGATACAAAGTTAACATTTATATTTTCGGTATGTGCTTCTATGGTATAGTTCACTGCTTAGTACAGAGCTTTTTGCATATTAAAGTCTCTATAATAGTTCTTGAATTTGCAAATGACCAAATCAAGGTATATTGGGGTAAATTGCTTTAGTACTAGGACAGAAGTTCTAGGACAGTGTCTATTTCTGTGATTGACTTGCTTCCTAGCAGATAGCTGCGGGGTTGCCAACTCTGAACTTCTTCCAGTTTCTAGCTTTGTTGTTAACAGAGAAGGTAGGGATAGGAAGGGAGACCAAGCAGGGGGGAAAACAAATAGGAAATATTTGTGGCAAGAAAGCAGCAAAGAATAGAAGAACCTTTATACTGGTTGTGTCAGAGCACTGGGTACCTTTTTTCTTCACTCCAGCCCCAAAGACCTCCAGTGGTTAGCCTCGCTGCAGCAGTTCCTGTTGGGGTGTGAGGGGCATGTGCAATTTTAAGCAAGCCTGTTGTAAGTAAAGACATTGAAAAGCTGAAGAACAACCAGCGTGATGAAGGAAATTTAGTTTAGGGGGGATGGTTAAAGGAATTGGAAATATTTCGAATACATAAGACATGGAGTTTAGAACTGTAAGATGGCTTTATGATCACATCATCTCATAGATGAGAAAACCAAATCTCCCAAAGTTTCAGTTTGCTAGATTTGAGTATCATATGAAGGACTCTAGTAGCATTTTAAGATTATGCCCTTCCAGGTGTATTTTTATTTTTAATTAAAGAGTAAAGTTTTTAAAATAATTTTCGTGGTTTGGGGAAAATTTTTTACATAGAAGGATTGTTTTGCTTCTTCATTAAATCCAAAAGTCTAGGAATCATTGGCATAATGAAAAGAGTGCTGCTTAAGGAAGCAAGAGCTCACATGCCACTCCTAGTGGGCTCACTAACTCTTCCTTTAACCCACATATTAAAAGGAGCATGAGGGACGCCTGGCTGGCTCAGTTGGAAGAGCCTGTGATTCTTGATCTCAGGGTCATGAGTACAAGCCTCACATTGGGTATAGAGATCACTTTAAAAAGGAGAAAACATTAAAAGAAGTATGCGCTCTTGGTCTTTTCCACACACCACCCCCACCAAAACAAAACAAAAACACCATGCTCTCTAACATTCTCTGAGTCCCAGAAGATGTAATTCATCCAAGGTCTCCTTATACATAAGTAGGAGAGCAAGAATCTTGGCCCTCCTGACTCTTGATCAGCTGCTTTTTCCCACTTTATTATTTTGTCATATTTTTCACAGCATTATCCCTTCTGTGGGTGCTTTAAGCCACAAAAAAGTGTATTTAACTTGAGACTTCCTCTGGTGTTTTTGTAGAGGTAACATAATTTTACTGCCCTCGTAGGCACAAATTATGCAGGGATTTTTATTATCACCATTCCTCTTAGCTCAAACGCACCCAATTCATTACACCTAATCATCACAATGAAATCTTTTTTTACTACGGTACATTAGTGTTTACACATTGTCACTGACAACAGTCTTTGGGTCAAACAGCTCTGACATCCAGCTTATCAGCCAAGGATTCCCAGATGGTGAAAGAGTGTGGTCAGGTAATTTACGCATTAAGTCTTCTACCCTTTCTGGCCTATGTAATCACCACCTTTTTTGACATTTTAACACCCAGTAGGAGGCAGCAAAATAGTATGCAATCATGCGTGCACACTTGCAGACTACACTCTATGTTGAAAATACAGTGCACAGAAGAAATGTGTTAATGTTGAAAGAAGAGGTTGGAAAACCTGGGTGTATGGGTGTATTAGTTGATTGAATTACATTTTATATTAGAATATAGATTTATGCCAAGTGTAGATGCTAGCAAGATGAATACTTATGATTAATATTGATCTTTTAAATCTTGATTTTATTGTGGTTATTGTTATTAAAAAGATTGTGTTTGCATGTAGAACTTGAATTGTAATTGCACCTTATTCTTACCTCTGAAGATAATGGGGGAACACAAATCCTAACTTTTTAAGAAACTTTTTTATATAATGTATCTGACCTAGCATGAGGTTAGCAAAGGATAGTTAAAACAGTGTTTTTATCACAGAGTCTTTTTTAAAAATTGTAAACTAAAATTCTACTTTATTCTCTCATTTCAGGAAACATTAGGAAATCTGTGCTTAGTAATATGCCTTATGTATCCATGTCCAAAAATATAGCATTTTAACAGAACTTTATTTTAGATGCTTAATATACATGAGAATTTTTAGATTGCTTTAAAAAGCCTGCCACAAATATTTATACCAAGGTGGAATATTCATTTCCATGCTAGAAACATGTAAAACTCCTGAGATTTGCAGTTGTATATCTGGATATTACCATGTTTAAGTGTTTTGTCTTTAAATAGTTAAATTATGGGGCGCCTGGGTGGCTCAGTCGGTTAAGCGTCTGACTTCGGCTCAGGTCACGATCTCGCGGTCAGTGAGTTCGAGCGCCACGACGTGCTCTGGGCTGATGGCTCGGAGCCTGGAGCCTGCTTCCGATTCTGTGTCTCCCTCTCTCTGCCCCTCCCCCGTTCATGCTCTGTCTCTCTCTGTCTCAAAAATAAATAAACGCTAAAAAAAAAAAATAATAATAAATTAAAAAAATAAATAAATAAATAGTTAAATTTCAAGCTTTAGCTTCCAGTCACTTTTATTTTTCAAATTAAGAAAAGATATCAAGGAGAGTTTTCTCTTCACACCACAAATGTACTGATGCGCTTCTTCCCAGAAATAGTCCTGCTTTCTGAAAGAAACATTGTAATAGAGGAGTCACATATACCTGCAGGGATTCATTTCCTGTCTTCTTGCTCTATAAGACAACTCAAACCCTTCAGTATTCCATTCTTACTTACCTTTTGAAAAGAGCCTAGGAGTTTGTTTATATAAAAACAAGATACAGAGACAAACTTAAGATTAGATCTTGGATATTCTTACAAATAAGTATTTTTCCTTTTTTTAACCAAACTGCACGTTGTGTGGAATTAACAGTCTTTTATGTAAATAACAAAGATACTTTTTACTTAATGTAGTAAAGTCATCAAATTGAATTTCATAAAAAGGTCGAAATGTGTTCGTTAATATTTTATACCCTGTGTAATATTTTGATCAACTTTTTAAAAGTAAGTCCCAAAATATACTTTACTTACCGGCAGGAAAAAAAAATTTACTCTAATTTAGAATCTGGAAAACAACTCTCTTCTTCATTTTTATATTTCAATTTTTTTTTTTTTTTAATTTTAGAGTCATTTCATACCAAACGTTACCAAGAAATATGCCAAGCCACAGAGCCCAGGTTATGGCCCGCTATCCAGAAGGTTACAGAACACTCCCCAGAAACAGCAAGACCCGGCCTGAAAGCATCTGCAGTGTAACCCCTTCCACTCGTGACAAAACAATAGGGCCTGGAGCAGAAGAGAAACGGAGATCAATGAGAGATGACACGATGTGGCAGCTTTACGAATGGCAGCAGCGTCAGTTTTATAATAAGCAGAGCACCCTCCCTCGTCACGGTACTTTGACCAGTCCTAAAACCATGGTTAATATTTCTGATCAGACAATGCACTCTATTCCCACATCACCTTCCCATGGGTCAATAGCTGCTTATCAGGGATACTCCCCTCAACGAACATACAGACCGGAAGTGTCTTCGCCAATTCAGAGAGGAGATGTGACGATAGACCGCAGGCACAGGGCCCATCACCCTAAGGTAACATATCTGCTAATCTTGTGTTAACTACTACTTTACGGATGTTGTGTTTTATTTCTGTCCACCTATTCTTTTTTCTTAACGGGAGAGACAAAAAACTAGGTAGGCAAGGCAGCTCCTTTGTTTTAAAAATTAAGGAAGAATATGGGACGCCTGGGTGGCTTAGTTGTTTAAGCGTCCGATTCTTGGTTTCAGTTCAGGTCATGATCTCACAGTTTGTGAGTTTGAGCCCCGCCATGGGTCTCTGTCCTGACAGTGCAGAGCCTGCTAGGGATTCTGTCTCTCTGCCCCTCCCCCTGGCATGCATTCATATTCTCTCTCTCTCTCTCTCTCTCTCTCTCTCTCAAAAAAAATAAATAAATAAACTTTTTAAAAAATCATAAATGTCTTTTTTAAAAAATTAAAATTAAAAAAGAATAATCTCTAGTGTCAGAATCTCACATGTAAAAACCTAAGCTTGCAACACATCATCTTTTGAGAGCACAAAAATGTTTATTTTGAGCAGATGTGTTATGCATTCTTCTATGCTCCATAGCCTATGTCATCAGCTTTCCATGTAGGTTAAGACCACTTGCATTTTTATTGGCTCTTCACACACTGGAAAATTCTATTCCTGTCCTCTTCCAGCAGCATACCTGTATTCTTGCATCAGGTTCATCCTGCACTTGGCTAAGATAAAAGTGCTGAGCTCAGGGCGCCTGTGTAGCTCAGTTGGTTAGGCATTCGACTCTTGGTATAGGCTTAGGTCAGGATCTTGTGGTTCATGAGACCATGAGATTGAGCCCCACTGTTAGCGCAGAGCATGCTTGGGATTCTCTCTCCCTCTCTCTGCCCCTCCCCCCATCCACTCTCTCACTCTTATTCTTGGTTTCTCTTAAAATAAATAAACTTTTTTTAAAGAAAAGTGCTAATCTCTTCTAACCAGCTGCATATATGGCTTATTGAAATCATCTCCTTATGTACCCAATTTAATATTAGGATAACAATGCAGGGTGGCATATATACTTTTTAAAAATTAAGATACACATAGAGATCATGTTTTAATTTGTACATGAAGTTGGTTTAAGCATTGCTTAGTAGATTATTTGGAGTTAATTCAAATAATTAGCTTTTGTGTTGGTTAGCTTTTTATAATACTAAAGCACATGTTTTGATCATTCAGCCTGTATGCAGCCAGTTGTTTAATGTCTATCCTAAAATGAAAAGGAATTTTTCTGTCATTTTCTTTTTAATTCTAAAGAATTTCTTACTTTACACCATTTTAAAATGTACCTTTTCTTATCCCTCTGACAGACTGAATCCTTCAGTTATAACATTGCATAAAGTATATGTTTGATATAAATAAGGTGTATGTTTTCCATAAATAAGCATTAGTTAGAAATGAATAAGTCAGTCAGGAATTTTTCTTCTTGGAGGAAGCTTTAGTTTGCCTCACCAAAAAAGGCTCAGGTTGAACTCCATCATAACAGAGTTCAGTGTTTTGTCACTTTGTACATCCAACAACTAAATCATCTTTGATTTAAAAAAAAAAAAATGGTAACAATATTTAAGAGAAATCTGATTCAGTAGTGTGTGGTTGAAACATGTTCTCCTGGGAATTAGCATTTTTTATTATTTTTGACCTAAATGTATCATCTGTTTCAAAAACAAATATAAAATGAATGTATGCTCTCTGTCTAGTTCCTAATCAACTACTGGTCTACTCCTCTTCCCAAAAAACTTCTTAAACATTGCCAAAATTTTCTTTCAAACTCTCCTGTCATTTTCCTTGATGTGATCATTGGTTCCCAAAATATGTTCGTGGACCCCTGTGGGGTTCCCATGACCCTTGCAAGGAGTCTAGTCTGTAAGCTCAAAACTATTTTTATAATGGCAATAATAAGACATCATTCATTGCGTTACCATTTTCTGAGTGCAAAAGCAACGATGGGTACTGGCACATTAGCGTAAATCAGGGGGCAGCTCCCAACTGTGAATTTTTAAATTCACTTAAAAATCCCTTTGATGAAGCAATGAAAGATAATTTTATTCAATCTTGACCTTTCATTATACATCATTTTCATAGTGTGTGTGATGAAATGGGAAACGGTGCATAAAGCAATTTCTCTTGCGTACCAAACTACTAACATCAAGGTTGACTCAGAAAAAGATACGTGTGATTGAGTTGCAAGCTGAACTAGCTCCTTTTTTCCTGAAACACCATTTTTACTTGAAAAGATGAATGACAGACACACTACGGTTGTTCACACTCGGTATTTGACAGACACTTCTCAGAGTGAAATGCTATCCTGTCACTTCCAGGAAAACAACCAACAGTATTTGTCACTGATGACAAATTTGAGCTTTCAAGCAAAAATTAGAATTTTGGAAATGTTGTATCTGCCACTGTGAGCTTGACAGCTTTCTGGTGCTTAAAGATTAGCAGTATTAACAAATGTGTGTTACTGGTATTGTATACTGATACGTGTCAACATCTGCAGAATTCACCGAACCAGCACTTTCCACATGACCAGAGTTTGCTATTACAAAATCACAGATGGGTAAAAAATTCATTTAAAGCATAAACACCAGGCATACCTCATTCTTGTGTGCTTCGCTTTATTGCACTTTGTAGGTGCTGCATTTTCTACAGATTTAAAGTTTGCTCCCATTCTGTGTCATGCAAGTCTGTCAGCACCATTTTTCCCACAGCATTTGCTCACTTCTGTCTCTGTCATGTTTTGGTAATTCTCACATTATTTCAAACCATTCTTTTACTGTTATATTTGTTATGGGGATCTGTCATCAGTGATTACAATTCACTGAAAGCTCAGATGATGGTTAGCATTTCTTGCAGTAAAGTATCTTTTAATTAAGGTGTGTATGTGTATATATATATATATATATATATATATATATATATATATTTTTTTTTTTTTTTTAGACATAATGCCTTTGCACATTTAATAGCATAGTGCAAACATAACTTGTACATGCAATGGGAGCCCAAAAAACTCATTTGACTCACTTTATTGCATAATTCACTTAATTGTAGTAGTCAGGAACTGAACTCACAGTATCTCCTAGGTATGCCTGTAAAGTAATAGCTGTTAATGTGAAAAGGTCATTGATACAGTTTCAGATAACATTTGCAACTAACTTTTAATATCTACTTTCATTAGCACTAATAACAAATTTTAAATGATATTTTATAATGTAAATTTAAGATTTCTCATCATTGACATTGACCACAGAATTTATATTGTACCTTTATTTTCCTAGCATGTCTATGTGCCTGACAGAAGGTCAATGCCAGCTGGCCTGACTTTACAGTCTGTTAGTCCCCAGAGCCTCCAAGGCAAAACGGTGAGTTCAGTATTTTTATTTATCATATCATGTTTTATTTATGTGCTACACATGATAGCACATATCTTACAGAGCATTTAAGTTTGAATTTTCAGAGAGGTTCCTCCCAAAGAAAAACTGTTGCTACTTTTGTGAAAGAGAGCTCATCAGAAGAGTTTGGGATCGTGCAGCCACTTCTCTATCTGACTAGAGAAATCTCCCAAAATGTCATATTGCCTAAATATGAGATTATATTTTCAGGGCTTATTGTATAACCTGGGTGGGTTTCTTTACTTCGTTGGATGCTGATTACCTCCTTCTTCTTTTTTTTTTTTTTTTTTTTTTTAAGTTTATTTATTTTAAGAGAGAAAGGGAGCACACAAGTGGGAAGGGACTGAGAGAGAGAATCCCAAGCAGGCCCTGCACTGTCAGGGCAGAGCCCGACATGGGGTCTCGAACCCACGAACCGTGAGGTTATGACCCGAGCCGAAATTAAGAGTCAGATGCTCAATTGACTGAGCCACCCATGTGCCCCGATTCCCTCATTCTTAAAACCGAAGTTGGAGTTGTTGATTAGTGGAACAAATCTAGCAAGCAACCGTGTGTAGTCACACTATGGGCCTATTAAGAAGTCTCTCCTAGGGGACACTTGGGTGGCTTAGTCGGTTAAGCATCCGAGTCTTGATTTCAGCTCAGGTCCTGATCTCACAGTTAGTGGGATCGAGCCCCACATCAGGCTCTTTGCTGGCAGCATGGAGCCTGCTTGAGATTCTCTCTCTCCCTCTCTCCCTACCCCTCCCCCACATACAGTCATTCTCTCTCTCTCTCTCAGATAAATAAAATTTAAAAATTAAAAAAAGTTTCTCCCATACATTTTTGCATAGATTAACTACTTTAGAGAGGAAAAAACTGATTTACATATTTATGCAGAGAGAGACTATAAAAATACTAGGTGCAAGCAAGTACTTACCATTACCATTTCATTGTCAGTATTATGTTCAAAGTGGGAAGGAGTTTTATTACCAGGACACTGTTATTCTTCACATTAAATAGAAAAGATGACTTTCATTACTTCATTTTATTTTAATGGCATTGTTTTATCTGTGCATTAATATCAGTAGGTAGTCTCAGTTCCTGTGAAGATGTGATTTGAGGATCTATCTATATAGTTGTTCATTTAAAATTCTCTTCCTGCAGGAATCAAAACAAATTCCTCTTATGTGTTTTGCAGATGTTGTTTTATTTCATCTCTGAGTCTTTTACATGCTAACATATAAGACAGGTGTCCTGGCTTTAAACTGTTTCCAGCTTATTTATTAAAGGTTATAAATATTGCTTGAGTAAAACTGAAAACTTTTAAATGTTGTAATTTTTAAATATTAGATTGGTGATCTGCCAAGAAACAGACATTTATCGTAAGATAATGCTAAGTATCGTCTTATGAATTTTTATCTTCTGCCTTGCTCCCTCTAGTGGATAGTTAGGATAAAATGTACTTATCACCTTTGTGGGTCAAAAAATGTGCCCGTTTTTATTTTGCCTCAAAATTCAAATATGTAGCAAACTTACTGGAATCTTTCATCCTTTTGAAAATTTCTTAATCTTTTTAACTCAGTAAATAATAAACCAGAGTTTCAAAATTCCTTCTTTTGATATTTTTTTCAAATACCACTCTGGGTCTTAAGACTGTCTGAATCCCTTACACGACCCTACCTTCTCCTTGGCAAGACCTCAAGAGCTTGATATGGTGGTCATAAGACCTGGGCTCTCCCATAGTCACGAGGTCACCAGATGTGGTTGGCATCAGAACAAAAGCAGTTATTCTTCTCCTGTCGTGAAATTTCTTCCTTAAGTCACACACATACACATTCTTTTACTCTTTAATATAAAAGAGCATTGTCTCATCTACATAGATAGCTTAATCTGAAGAATCCCGTAGTAACTCTTACTTACTTCTGACATTTTTCTTACCTAAAGGCAATAAAATTTCATATAAAATTTCAAATAACAGTTAAAAATTATTTCTGTCCCTTAAAAAAATTGTATAGAATATAAAGACATGGCAAATGAACAGAACAGAAGAGAGCTGGTGTAATACTGTGTTATAGGCAATATAAATCAATCTCAGGACCATTTTTTGGCCTGGAAGTTTTAAGACCACGCTGTAGCCCTGAAGTGATGAGTCTCTCTCTTGCCCATCTGCAGTTTTTAATCATAACAAAGCTCACAGAAACATCAAATAATATTTTACGGCCTATAAGACTGCCAATGACCATACTTTATTGCATTTCTAACAAAGAAAAATGTATCAGATTGGCCTGTTAAGGAATTTTATCTACCTTTGAAAATTTATTCGTCTTAGTGTTCATAGTAACCAATCAGGAACCAGAGTGTGGGAGGAGAGTTTATGTACTCATGGAACCTTTCTGTTGGTATTAAATGGTGTCCTTCCCCCCCCCCCCTAAAAAATAAAAACTGATCTTTGGTTATTTAAAATATCCTGTGAATGCATTAGCAGTGACATTTAGAAATATAACTGGGAAGCAATTAATAGACCCCAGGTACTGAGTTTAATATGAAGATATCCAAGTTTTACATGAATTTGAATGCTTTTTATTTACCTTCTGTCTCTAAAATAGAATGTTGGACATGCAGTTATTGTTCTATTGCTGTAAAAGTCTTAGGCATCACTTAAAAATATCTTTTAATGATAATTTTTTAATAACTCTTATGTACAAACCTTTACAGTTGTTTTTTGGCATTGTGCTTTTTAATACTTAACATTTAGTATTCTCTCATGAATTCTGAGAAAGTGCCTTAATATACTGTTGTTTTGCTGTATCTTTTAAAGTAACACTGTTCCTTCTATTTCTCTAGATATCTATGCATTTATGTAGGACCTATCATCATAGTGCCTAGGCACTATGTTTGATGTCAACCGTAAGAGGAAACTTGCCAAGAAATCTTGGTTTAATATCTGTCACTTAAGACAACAATTAATCTGTTTTCCACTGTTTGGATTCTTAAATTGTACTCCTTCAGCCAGAGGAGCTTACGCTGCTGCTAATAAAGCTGAGACGGCAGCAGGCCGAACTGAGTAGTGTCCGGGAGCATACATTAGCACAGCTCATGCAGCTGAAACTTGAGGCCCACAGCCCAAAGGTCAGCTATGAAGAGTTTTGTATGTGTCATCTGCCATTACCACTTACCTTGAGCCATTCGTTAATCAGTTTGATCGGTGTCATTAGTGTTGAGCATGAGCCCATACAATCATTGCAGTGACATTATGATCTCCTATTGACCCTTTGAGAATTCACTTATTTATATGTTATTAAAGGGAAATACGGGTAGGATGGATTTCTTCTTGGCCTTCCAGCCCACTCACCCACCAACTTTTGGTCGTGAGGAAGGAAATGCATACAGACTTCATTCCCCTTGTACCGTAGCTTCCACAGCTGATGAAACAGATGATTGAAAAGTCCTATAATTTCCTGGAAAGTAATGAGTTGAAAATTGGTTGTAACTGTAATAATACTGCCTTATAAATGTCAGAGATTAAGATATTTCTTTTGTTCTTGACTAAAAGAATGAACACATGCAAACATTTCTCAAAGGGTTTAATAGCCTCTGGTTATATGAGAAACATCCAAAGAAGTCGTACTGTGTCACAGAAAAGTATTAACATGTAAAACTTCTAACATTGAATCTGCCAAAGCCATTTGAAGGATTTTCCTGCTGAATATTTTAGCTTCTGTGCATGTCTATTTAATTTCTTACAAAACTAAGTGTAATTTTTAATAATTTAATATGTCATCTGTACAATTTACAGGGAGCATGTATGTGAAAATTGTGTACCATGATATAATAGGTTGTGGTAAACTACCTGTTTTTCTTATTTCAAAATTGACCTTTTCATGAATTCTACACCCTCTTTCTCTATCCCTTTGTTTCTTGATTGATGCCTACTAGAATGAAATTCTTTCACATCATCTTCAAAGGAACACCATATATTTGGATCATCAGGTGGGATTTGTAGAATTTTTTTGCTTAAAGTACCTAATAGAACTTTTCAAATGTAGTTTAGTTTTCCAGGTTATTTGGAACTAATAACATGACTTTTATAAGTAACAGAATAAGAAATTCCTAACGGTGAATTCAGTAATACCAAAATAAACAAGTAAAAAGGATAGTTGTGAGTGTAAGGAGCAATACTGGGTCGCTGGAAAATTGGGAGCCTGAATTCTCTAGACTTCCATTCTCTTATCCCAAGAAAGCTCCTACTCATTAGGTTTATCTCTGCTTGGGGTTGACCTGATTAAAGAACTAGGTACCAAACTGTGAATGCCTTGTTGGAAGATCAAGAGGGGGTGGGTGTGCTGAGCTCTCAAAGGGTAGTTTCGCCATGGGTGAAAAGTGTGGTGACCATTTTTAATTCTGTAACTTCAGCCCTTGTTTGCCATCTCCTGGTGTTTGGTCTTCACTAAGCTCTGTAGAATCATTTTTACAGTGGGCTATAGTTCCTACCATTTCCTCAGTGGTAGCAGTGAGTGCGGATGGTTAGGGTGAATGGCAGTTCATGAACAGGGACTGCTTTTTCCATATTTTAGTTTTTATGAAATTCTCTATTAATATTTAATTTTAATTTTATGGGAGCTTTTGATATGTTCTTAAACACTGAATTTCGTCCTGTGAATGCATTTTTTATCTATATAAATTAAGCTATAACTTGTTTTAGCCTGTTTCAAAACAATTCAAACTTGAGCATTTACCAAATGAAAGAGGTTACTGTGGAAAATGTCATAAGACAGATGTTTACATATTTATATTTGCCTCCTTAAAATAATAAGGTACTGCTTTAAATTAGTTCTATTTAAAGAGGGATTTTGCATTAGGATGACCCTTTAAAAACTGTTCAATCGTGTTTGATAATTTTTAAAAGAAATATACTTTTAGAGTTTATTTTTTGTCCCACAACATGTTTTTGTCATGATTTTGCCAATTGGAAAGCTTTAGAAATCAGCATTTCATGAGTCCAAATTCCAGTCTCCACTCCAGAGACTGCTGTTGAAATTTAACCACGGTGTATATTCACACTTTGAAAGTAATCTAATAAAGACACGAAGTCTTCCCTCAAAATGCCACACTGCCAAGAAAGCTTCTAAGATGCATTGGTAAATAACTTGCATAAAAGCTCTTTTGTCTGTAAAGCTAGCAATAGTTCTGAAAAATAAGGGGATATTTCAAAAATTAGGTGTAAAAAACAATGATATAAATGTGAACCTAAAGTTATATAGTATCTCTGGAAATAAACCTAGTGGTTCATTATAATTTATTACTTACCTCAATAAATCAAAACTAGAATTACAGAGACAAAGAGCTTTAGAAAATCCCAGCGCTTGCTAGCTGGCTCAGTGCGTGGAACATGTGACTCTCCGGGTTGTGAGTTCAAGCCCCACGTTGAGCATAGAGAAACTGAAAAAAAAAAAAAAAATCTTAAGAGGGGCGCCTGGGTGGCTCAGTTGGTTAAGAATCCACCTCTTGATTTCAACTCTGAGCCGTCAGCACAGAGCCTGCTTGGGATTCTCTCCCTCCCTCTCTGTCTCCCTCCCCTGCTTACGCATGCATGTTCTCCCTCTCTCAAAATAAATAAACATAAAAAAAGAAATCCTAGGAAAAGACAGGTGAATATATTGAAAACACCACCATTTGCTAAGATACTTCTCCTCAATTCCCTTTCCCGGGTTGAGCTGTTTCTTCCCTTTACCCAAGTGACCCAGATCCGATTGAGGTTTCTATTGCCCTTGGTACTCTGGAAGTGTGCTCCACTGAGCCTTTGTTGTTGGAGAGGACCAGGCTAGTGGTCTACAGGTGGCCTCTAAAAATCTCGACTTTTAAGTGATCCTCTCTATTCCCTCTACACATCAGCAGAGGTTTTCTAGTAGTTGCCTTTTTTTATATTAGATCTTGAAATAAAACTATATTAGTCCAATTTTAAAATGTAGTAATGAAAAAAACTACAGTAATTGTTTGAATGCTAATTTGCATGATCAAAATAAGACTGTTTCTGATGGAAAAATTTGGGCCATTTTTAGGCAATAAATAGACAACATATAGAAACAAGGTGGAAACTTTGCCAAGAAACTCAGATATGCCTAAATATATAGATCCTTAAGGTTTCCTAAAGAAAAATCCCTCTTTAAATAAATCAAAATTTTTTATGGTTTCAAATAATTACATTTAATGTAAATGAAACATTTACTTTTGAACTGTTCTATATTTTATATCAACAGTAAAGTTATTAAGTTATATAAAAAGAATTCTCGATCATTTTCCATTTTAATGAAATTTTTTTCATTCAGCTCAAACACTTCTAGTTTAAAAAAAAAAAGAAAGCATTTCCAGCTTTTAATCTTGTTACTGCCAGTAACTTATTTTAGATTGCCAAGTCTGTTGTTTTTCTAGGCATTATTGTTTGCCCAGTATATAAAAAAATCAGCAGTTTTTTCATAACTAGAAATTGGAAGCTAGATTTTAAAATCTGAAAGTCAAAAGAAAAGGCTCTGGTCACATTTTATACAATATGTCCTACAAATGAACATGTACTAATTAATACTCACTTTCAACACTTGCTCTCCTAGCTTAAATACATCGTTAGAATAACTTAAGGCCAGCAGCAAAATGTAGTCTTTCTCCTGCCTCTTGGGAGCTAGTCAAAAGAAAGTTTTTTATTGATTGAAATTCTCTCAGTTGCTATCACTGTCCATGAAAAATAGAACCAAGTGTGGTTTCTGAGTTGCTTCAGAGGTAAATTCATTTCTGATATCAGAATGGTTATAACAAATGAAAAATAAAAATGCCTTACCCTGTAATTCTGAAGATCTGCATATTATACAGTCAATCCAAAAATCTTGACTTCTGGTCCCCCATAACTTGAGCAGTATAATTTGGCTTCTGATTAACCACATTTTGAGGATGAGTTCTGTACTAAAGTGTTTTTAAAAACAACAAAAGCTATACTAATTATATAGCAGAATTATCTTCTGCTTTTTGTTTCATTTTGGAGTACACTATTATCATTTGCTTGTGCTTTTACAGCCCAATTAGTAGATTATTCACAGACTACATTTAATAAGACCAGGCTAGGTTTATTTGTCATTGTTGTGAATTTTAAGATAACCTGTGAATGTACAATAATCCTAACTGGATATACTTCATGTACCTCATCCAGATTCTATTTATAAAATGAATAAATACATAACTTTTTTGGTCAGTCATGAAGGGAGGATTAATAGGAATGGGGAAATGAGAACGATTCCATCCTTTTGTCCATATTCTCCACCCTGTTTTAGCTCTTCCTTCCATTTGTTTCTTTCTTCCTCACCTGCTTTTTCTGACTTTCCCCTGTTATTGAGTAAAAAGCAGTTATGAGACAGTTTAGATGATGTTCCCTTTCCCTTCTTCCTAAAACTTTCGGCCAGCTTTCCAGGTAGGCAATGATAACAGAAAATGAGATACTAAGAAATTGGTAGAAAGACATGGATAGAAGGATCAAGGAACTTGGGGCCATGCTTCACAGGCCTTTGTCAGTGTGCTGCCCCCTTGTGGGTACACTAAACATATCCCAACCCTTTCCACCACCACAGCTGCTCACCCCACTCTGATTTTATTCTAGCACTCCAGTAGCTAACCTCCTCCTTTAAGAATACTTGCTACGGTAAAAAAAAATAAAATAAAATAATAGAATAGAATAGAATACTTGTTATAGTAAATGGAGTTTGACTTCTACACGTCTAAGCTTTACTTGCACTGATACTGCAGCAGTTATTTTATTTTTTCATCTTTTAAATATAAATACTGTAACATTGAATGCCCTTAAAATTATGACATTCTGCCTTTACCCCTCTCCCTTCAAGAGTCATCATAGTTAATTGCATCAGAAACATTTGCTTGAGAAAGGGAAAGGAGGACACAGATCTCAGCTACACTCAGGTTGCAGATTGTCTCTTCCCCATGTACTCAAAAATTCTTTGTGAAAAGAATACGCCTCTGTTCCAGTAATGAATGAAGTTGATTTACCCAGTTGGAGCTGTCTACCTGCTGCTGGAACATACTTGTTTCCAGATGTAGCATCAAATAGTATATTCTTTAACATCAGATGGCTAAAGGATCTTATTATACTCAAATTCTCATGGAAAAACTGGATGTTTTTCCTGAAAAAGCAGTTTGCCATAGTATAATAAAAGAAAAATACAGCCCAAGCTTACCTACGGTGTTCTTTGTTGTATAAAAATGTTTAAGGGACACCTAGGTGGCTCAGCATCCAACTCTTGAATTCAGCTCAGATCATGATTTCACAATTTGTGAGATCTAGCCCTGTATGGGGATTTGTGTTGACAGCACAGAGCCTGCTTGGGATTCTCTGTCTGTTCCTCTCTCTGTCCCTCCCCTGCTCACGTGCTCTTGAGTGCACTCTCTTTCTTTCCCTCTCAAAAGTAAATATTTGTGGGGGCACCTGGGTAGCTCAGTGGGTTAAGCATCCAACTTCAGTTCAGGTCATGATTTCACGGTTTGTGGATTTGAGCCCCGCGTCAGGCTCTGTGCTGACAGCTCAGAGCCTGGAGCCTGCTTTCGATTCTGTGTCTCCCTCTCCCTCTATCCCTCTCCTGTTCATGCTCTGCCTCTCTCTGTCTCTCAAAAATGAATAAACATTTTTAAAAATTTTAATAAACATTTTTTTAAAAATGCTTAAGAGGAGAGGCGCCTGGGTGGCTCAGTCGGTTGCCTGTCCGACTTTGGCTCAGGTCACGATCTCACAGTCTGCGAGTTCAAGCCTCGCATCGGGCTCTGTGCTCACAGCCCAGAGCCTGGAGCCTGCTTTGGATTCTGTGTCTCCCTCTCTCTCTGCCCCTAACCCACTTGCATTCTGCCTCTGTCTCTCTCAAAAATAAATAAATATTTTAAAAATAAAAATATTTAAAAAATAAAAATGCTTAAAAGGTGCAACAGCCAATAGCTACATCCTTGTGTCTTATCAGTATATTTTTTTAAGTTTTATCAGATGCTTGTGGGGAAGATAAAATCATTTTGTTTTAATACTAACTTTTAAAAAAACATCTTGAATTGGATGTAAATTTAAAAAATAAAAAATTAAGTTAAAAAAATAAAATTTAAAAAAAGATAAAAGAACTATAAAATAGTTTATCCATGAAAAAATAAAAATAAAAAAATCTTGAAGAGTAAACTAAACCTTATAATTTGCAAAGATTTTGTATTAGCATTGAGATTTTATGATGTAATTCTTTTTATAAATACGAATATTTTATGAACTGTGTGCTAAAGCTACTAATGACTTTTGGAAGAAGTCTGATATTCCCCATTGGCTGCTGTGGACATTCCTCACCAGTATGCTTTCTATATCCTTTCAAGAAACAATAGTGAAAAAAACTATGCAGACACAGACTCTGGCCACCTTTAAACATACGTATGCCAAGGGAAATGTAAAAAGAAACAATTAACTGAATATATGTAATTGGTACTGGAACCATTCAAGGTAAAAATCCAAGAATACCTTTTTGCATTTTGTTCTTTGTGTTCATGAAAGACAGCTTCCCTATAAGGGAAGAAATGCTAACAAGATGATTGAAGAGATTCTTGATGGCTTTCATTGTTCATGTCAATTCAGCAACTTTGTTCTGTTGAGCTATTAAGCAAAGATCCCATTTTCTCTAATATTTCAAGGGGTCCTGGAGCTTCTATTTTAGGGATGATTGAGATAATGTTTCTAGGGGATGTAGAATAGGCATTTGGCAAAAGCAAACTAAGGAAACTAGAAAATTGGAAGTATGTTACTTTAACATTTATTAACTAGTTACATGGTATAGAATATCTGTGTTTTTTTATGCCTTGCTATTAAGAGTGATCCTTTCTCTCCATCACACCTCATTCTTCTTTTTCTGTCTCTCCCTTCCTCTGCATATTTAATCAGAAATATTGGGGAGAGGGGGATGATACCCAGAAAGTTCTGAAGCAGTGTATGACATCATAATGGCAGAACTCTAAGAAGGCTAAAATAAATAGTGGGTAGATTAGAATTGAAAATTTGGAAGGACTTATTTTGTATGTGTTAACTCTGATCTCTTGGCCTATCACTGCCTACATATTATTATCATGACTTTCCTATTTGTTACTAGTAATTAATCTATCCCTTTTTGCTAACTGTTTTCACTCATCTCAGCCTTAATAGGGGAAGTTCTCTGGGTTTTACTGTTCTTTCAACCGAGCATTTATCCACACATTTTACTAGTTGTCTCTTATTCTTCATCTCTAGCCCCTGGATTTCTCTCAGGAAGCAGAGCCTGTGGTGTGTCCTTGATGTGGGCTTGTTCTCAGGAAGTTTACTTTGGGAAGTGATACCAAGGCACAGCAGTAAAGAGAGTGAGCAAGGAAGGAGAGAATATATTAGCAACTGCCATAGGCAAGTGGGGCCTCATCTGACTACTACTTGTTGATGAAAGAAACACTGGAGAATTGCCCAACTGACCAACAAAAGAAAGCATTTGTACTGGCTCCCATCCTCCTTTGACCAAGAGTTGCCTCTTGAGACTAACTCTCCAACACATTGAGGTTATACATACATTAGCACCCAGTGGGTCCCAATACACGAATTGGTTGGCTCAGCAAGAGTTGAAACAAAAGTTGGGCCAGTAGGGTGTGGAAAAAGGCACAAAGGTATCTAAAACACCTCTCTCTGCAGTTCAGTTATGTGTTTCTAGTTGCTTATGGAAATCTGCACTTGGACATTCTGCCTTCAGTTCATTACCCGCCCAACATGTCCAAATTTAGAATTGTTGTTTTATACCTCAGTAGTCGGATCAAAAAGCTAAAAAGCAAAATTAGTTCAAAATACTGCTCACCTTTAACGTGAATGATGTAACATTTATTGAGCACGTCATCCTTGGGAAAGAGCTCGTTGGACTTTGGGAAGTATCGGGACCTTTACTTTAGCTGTTTGCTTAGACCTAGAACTGGTTTAAGCCCTCAAGAGAAAAGAAAAAAATGAGACCCAGTCTCCACCTCCAGCTATGGCTGGGAGAGCCTGATAACCAGCCTATGGCAGTCTGATTGCCTGGTGGATGAAAAGAAAAATAAGTAGCAGCCTACCTAGAAGGAGCGAAGGTATGACAGTTCTCTTGTTCCACCACTCTAAGAGTGGAAAGAATACAGATCTACAAAAATGGAAAAATTAAGTCAGCTTCCTGGAGTTATATTATGTTCTCCTAATATCTCATCCGCCCAATACCACCGAATATTAAAGTTTAAAATACCTTGAAACTTGAATTTAAAGTATTTTAAGAACAATTTTACTGAAAACAGGAAAATCATGAGATTCTGTAGATTGTTTAACTGAATACATGATATATTCATGGTGTTTAGTCAGGATTATAGAGGCCATCATAACACCCTATATATACTAAGCTCCTTATTACCATTTAATCACAAAATCTTGGCAATAATAAAAGCACCTGCCACGTTATGTCTCTCAGCTAACTCCAGAAATTTCACAAATTTTTTGCTACAAAATAAGATCTCCTTTTGGTTTATCATCCAAGCCCCCTCTCTACCACCTCCCCAACCTTGAAATTCTTCCTACCCTATCATCCCTTTTTTTCAGCCAGCAACTCACTGTTTCTCAAATACTACTTTAAAAGCAATCCCATTCTCTACACTGTGCACCTGTCCAGTACCTGTTCATCCTAACAGCTTAAGTAACACTTCACAGTTTCCAAAGCACTGGCACATACAATATCCCACTTTACTTCTTCTATGTAAGCCTCTGTAGCATGTGGGCTAGTTACCTTTGTCCCCAGAAGCCAGGTTTAATGACTTGCCCCAAATCACAAAGCTAGGATGAATACATTGTATTAATGAATTTTCTTCCCTTTTTTTTTTTTTTAAATCTGTTTGACTTCCTTGAACATTAATGGAGTTGTTCTTATATTTTCCTAGATAAGAACATGAAGACAATTTCCCCACCACTCCTAAAATGCATAATATTTATACAGTTCGCTTTTGTATTTATAAAAGCAAATATTTTTGTAGCCCAGTGTCTGTAGTTTTGGCTTCTATCTTATTCATTTTTTCAGAACATTCATTCAGCAGAGATTGATGGAGCTCAGTGTAAGGCAGGAAGTTAGTGCTTACAAAGTAGATTCTTTAATTATTTTCAAAGCCCAGGAAGGAAGTAAAGTTGCCAAAAACATTTTTAAGATTGGCCTAAGAGTATGATTATGTAGTTAAAACATAAGCTGATAAATCTTTAAAATAATGATAGGAAATCTGCTACTCAGTGCTAATTGTAACTCAGAATATACAATTGCTATTAATAAAACCTAGATCCTTATATCCAGAAGATATTTTAACTTTGATTTAAAGCTCAAATATATTTTGTAGTAGATTTACCCACAGCCAAAACAAATACCTTTTTTTACTAACAGAGGTATCAGATTTTCACTTTTGGAATGTTTGTTCCTTTAAGATGGTATTAAAATACATGCAAAGAAGAGAAAAATATAACCATATCAAACATTATATCCACAATAAAGCATTTTCACAAAATTGATTTTGAGTTCTTTTAATATTTCTGGTTGCCTGTGAATGCCAGGAATAAAGATGCTAGCATCAGATAGTAATATATTCCGTGAAGCCAAAGGAACAGTGGTTAAGAATAGCTAAACAAGGAAAATAGTTTAAGCCACTAAAGTCAGGTTTGTAAAGTTTATCCTGTAGTAAAAGGATTTTAATTAAACAAAAACTTAAAAGACCCTAGGTAAAAAGAGTAGAAACTCACTGTGAGTAAATTACATAAATAAATTATTTGGAAAGACATTAGCTGAGACCTTTAAAGTCTTCTTCAAAATATACTACAGGTATATGTATCTCAAAATGGGGGCCCTAAAAATGTAGCAGTTTTAAGTAAGGTTGTGAGTGCAGAGATTACCCTTCTTTTGTTCTGCCGGGTTCAGGGTATTTTTATAATGTTTCTCAATAAATGGACCTTATCAGTAATCCTGAAGCCAATACTTACTGCATCATCCAGTTTAGAAATGTGTCTGCTTTTTCTTTTAAGGGAACATCAGATATGTTTGACTCCTATGTTAGTGTCCCAATTTGTTATTCCTTTTTTTTAAAATCTTCCTCCCTTCAAGAAAAAGAGAAAATATTATATCGTCTAGCTGCATCTTTCAAAGTACCATTGATTCTTCTGAAATATAATAATAGTAATATTTTCCCCAAATTTTACTTTTAGAAGACGTCGATAGCATGGACGGTTTATTCAGATTGCTTTAAAATTTTCACAGTAATAGACCTCAGTATTTTGCCCGATCAGTTATACAGAGACTTATTTACATTCCTCTATTTAAAAAGTCACTTCAGATTTCTCTGCTCCCCGTTAAACAATGAATAGTTTCAATAGGTAGTCATACCCTTCAATCTCAGGTTCTTGGACTTTCAGATGTTCCTAGAATGAGAGTGAAGGGCATTTACTTTGTCATTATCTCAATGACCTGTTTATAAAGACCCCTGCATTCCTCAAAGCTTCACCCTAGGCATGTCAAATTCTTTAGCATTTTAGTCTTTCCACACTTGTAAAGAGTTTATTGATCTAGACACAGGAGGACATTCTTGAGAAATGAATTCTTCAGTGATTAGGCCATCAGGGGTTTTGCTATTGTTAAGACAGATTCTCAACTTAAAAATTCTTTTCCTAAGAAGTCATTAAGAACTCGGGAAAAGTCCATTTTCCATTTAAATGGAAAATGACAGCACAGAAATGGGTCTTCTCATTGGTTATCAGGACAAAAGCTCTGTGGGGTAGATAAGAATCATCCAGACTGCTTGCTCCAAAAAAGGAGGAAGCTGTTAGCACAGCATTTAGACTCAAACTCAATTACAAGACAGAGCTTGAGCAAATGTTTTCTCCTTCTGGGAATAAGACCTAGATCAGGGAAAAAATTATATTTACTTGTCTAGAATTTCTAAACTTACTGTCTACTGTGATAGCCACTAAGCCATATGTGACTAAATTTTAAGTTAGTTACATTTTTATAAAAGTAAAATTCTTTTCCTCATACTAGCCACATTTAAAGAGCTGAATAGGCACATGTCTACAGTATTAGACTACACCAGTATAGAACATTTTCATCATCACAGAAAGGTCTGTTGGACAACACTATTCTGGATGATTTATTATATAAAATTTTTAAAGACCAATTAAGCCACTACTTAATATTGCAGGAGGATTCAAGAATTAATCTTTTCAAAGGCTAAATTATATCAGTGACTGTCTTGGTTGGCTCTGCTCACTACTAATCTTTCTCTTTCCTGCCGCTTACCTCCAAAATTATTCAGGAGCATTTATCTCATGATTTAGAATATCCTAGTCCTTCTACATTAGTAGCTTATCTAATTTCTATACAGAGACTTTGAAACAGATAGTTAGGAGTTGCTAGACAAATAGAACAACACAATTGGAAATTGGACTCCTGACACCCCAGGTCCCCCATGATTATGCTTGAGTCCACCAATATTACTAATTGTGAGATTTATTGGATTTTTTAAGGGAGGTTAGCATCTTAATGCTATATCTCATACAAAGAAAAGATAATTATCTTAATGTAGATGCAATCCTTGTATTTAGATAGTTTGAAATTTTTCGTCTTTTGGTATTTGTGCAGAGATCTTGATTAACATTTAATACCATCTCATCAGGACCTTGAAAAATTCCTTACTGGGGACAGTTGAATTAGTCCTCCAATTACTTGAATTAGTGCCAAGATAGTTCTCAAGCCTGATCTCCTATCAGAACTACCAGTGGATCTTTAGAAAAGACAGAAAGAAAGTACAATACTCAGGGCCCTCTTTCCCCTAGTCCCCAGTCAGAATTGCCAGAGCCCAGCCCTCCATATGTTTTTAAATGTCCATAGGCCATTTTCTTTTTCAGTCAGGTTTGAGAACTACTGAGATAAATAATGACAGTAAACACCAAAGAAAGAAGTAAAGTCTAGTTTTTCTGAAATAAAAACACTATCTTAGTGCTTTTTATCTTTTTTCATATATGGCACACGTAGAAAGTGATGATATTTGTGCAGCGCCTTGGCAGGAACTAAATGACACACTGTCATCAGCAGGTTAGGCCCAGGGAGGACTGAGGTGGTCCCTATCTCCCCACACCTGTAATCCATTCCCAACCCACAGGTGTCAGTTGGGAAGTTCTGCTCAAGAGCCTAGTAAGTATGACACAGATACATAGAATTGTGTTGAAAAGTTTTTTGGTGATGGGTTTTTAAGTTATTTCTGAGAGTAACATCAAAGAATACTGTTTGTTTATATTAGCCCAGCATACTTCAAAACTGAGAAGGAGGCTAGAATTAAGTACCAGACCTTCTAGGTAGTTTTTCTAAACATTTAGACTTTAAAATGTCAAGTAAAAATAGGTGGTTTTGTTCTAAACAGAAATACATTGACATTACCTAAATGTATTTGCAAGATGTTTCCACGTTTGTTTACTTATTTATTGCTGAAGTTAGGAAAATAGTATAATGCCTGAATCAAGCATTCTAATTTTTATTATTATAAAATAATGTCTTATTATTAATAGCTTTATGATTTGTCAGTTAAATGAAACATAAACTTACATTACCTGTTACTTCAAACAAGGAATTAAAGTATTTAGAAGCAAAGCATTTATTTAACTCATTTTCAAGTGAATAAACATGTTCCATGTACTAGTCTTTTTCTTGCTCTGCTTCCTTAAAACAAAATACATCAGCTGTTAACACCACTATCATAATACTGTCTGGAATCCTTGTATTCGAACTAAAAGAGAATTGGTGGATTTTTTTTTTTTTTTTTTTTTTTTTTAAGAACTTGAGAATGAAATTCCAACTTGCTCGTGGAGCATTATGTATTTTTTAGGCCATAATTTACTACTTTAATTGAAAAACTGTTACAAAGTTTACATGACCAAAGCCAGATAGAATGTGCTATTTCAGTGTAAGTTATAGAAACAAGGCAGTTTCTAAGTATTTAAATATACAGTATTTCAGAGGTGTTTCAGTGAGGGGAACCACTAGCCTATTTCTAGGAACATTTGGAGATAAAGCAGGTCTAGTATTTCCAATTCAATAAATCTGGAAAGAGTGAAAGTTCAGTCAACTTGCTGAAATTGTTTCATAGGGACCAAGCTCTCACTATATTGGATCATGATTATTGTGTTCACTTGTCTTCAGCTGTTGCACACCACATGCAAAGGTAGAGCCACCACATACAGGACCACTCACCTTTGAGGATCATTCTTAACAGCCCATTACTCAGCCATCCTAACAGCTCTTGGTCAGGTAGGTGTGGTGCCCTAGGAAATTCTGCAATGATCCTGCTTCTTCTGCCTTTCCATAGATTGTCTTATCCCATCTCTGTCACCTTTTTGTTTTAATGATATTGTCTACATCAAAGATTCTGAAGTTGCCCATTAGAATTATCTGGGAATCAGGGTGTCTATATTCTTTTCAGGCTCTGCGGGTAGTTTGAGTGTGGGTTCAGAACCCCTGGTCTAAACTTGAATTTTGATTTCTGAAGATGTAATAAAAATGGCGGGGGGGGGGGGGTATTACAAGGTAGTTACATGTATTTATAAATATATTGGGTAGCTTACCTTTTTTAATTAATTAACATATTTCCTAATAAATTTCTGACATGGATACAGATTCCTAAGATAGACTAAAGGTTTATAAGAATAGTTTTCTAGATCAGGTCCTCATTATACTAGATGACTCCAGTAGGATTCTTCCACCTTAACTCTCAGCCTTGGACACAATACGAACACATGGTGCTAAAATTTTTCTTAGCTTCCTTGCATTACCAAAGGGTGTTTGCCAGAGGATATGGTTGTCCCATTAATTTTGTTTATTTCATGTTTATATATTTTTATCCTTGACTCTTTAGTATCTTTTTAAATTAGAAAAGCAGTATCTGGGGCACCTGGGTGGCTCAGTCGCTTAAGCGTCCCACTTTGGCTCAGGTCATGATCTCACAGTTCATGAGTTCGAGCTCTGCCTCAGGTTCTGTGTCTCCCTCTCACTCTTTCCCTCCCTGGCTCACACTCTATCTCTCTGTCTCTCTCAAAAATAAATAAACATTAAAAAAATTAAAAAGAAAGAAAAGCAGTATCTACTCTGGAGGAAACTTGGCAAATGCAGAGAAGTATAGAGAAAAGAAAGGGGTGCTTTGGAGGCCTTAGTTAAGTGTCCAACTCTTGATTTCCGTTCAGGTCATGATCTCAACAGTTTGTGGGATCCAGCCTCACGTCAGGCTCTGCACTGACAATGGAGAGTCTGCTGGGATTCTCTCTCAGCCCCTCCCACCCCCTTAAATAAAATAAACAAACATTAAAAAAAAAAAAAGTGTAGAGAAAGAAAAAGATAATAATCCACAGTCCCACAATTCAAAATAATTGCAGCTGGGGCTCCTGGGTAGTTCATTGGGTTGAGTGTCCAATTCTTGATTTCAACTCAGGTCATGATCTCAGGGTCATGGGATCAAGCCTTGCATCAGACTCTGTGCTGAGCGTACAGCCTGCTTGAGATTCTTTCTCTGTCTGTCTCTCTGAAATTAAAAAACAAAATAATTGCTGCTAACATTTTTATTCCTTTGTTGTACTAAACTGTCGATTTCTAGAGATGACTTCTAATTTTAATATTTTAGGATTTGGTACGTATATTTGAAATTTTTCATAATGAGAAATAGTTTCAGAAATGATCTCTGAAACACTCTGCAGTCTGTATATTTTAAGTATTCTTTTTACTTTTAGTTTTTCTGTTCCTAAGCTACTTTCTTCTTGCAAAGAGCCCTTCTCAGTGACTCAATATTTAATAAGCTATGACATGTAAGTTAAACAGACATTTTTAAATCACATATATGGCATCCCTGTATATACATGCATATTTACCATCTCAAAGTAGTACACTAAATAAATCAGGCTTGATTATCCTTCTACAAAAACCATATTGTCCCTTCAGATAAATTTGCCAAGCTTAGAGTATGAACATTGTCCTTAATCTGACTCTATTGAAGCTCTGCTTAGAGGTGTGAACCATGTTGACCTAGTCATTTGACACAGAGGCCCATTTGTGGTGGCAGATTTCCAAGACTCAATGGGCAATTTCAGTTTGACTTTGAGTATCATTTACATTTGGATGCTATCTGATCTCCATTATTTCTTAAAACATTCATGCTCCTGACCTCCACCCACCACACACAAGAAAATCTGAATCCAGTATTCTTTTGACTAATTTCCAGGGCATGTTATTGAAAAATAGTAATGATGAGATTGCTTTGAAAATTAAAATTAGAAGTAGATAGAGACTTAAGCTTACTTGCGCTGTATGAAATGTGTATCCTTACAGTCAAATGTAAGCCAAAACAAAAAGCAGTAACAATTTATTCCAAGATCACCATTTGATTAAGATAAAATAATTAGCATTCCTGTAAAATATAGAGGGCACTTGAAAACATAAAGAGGTCTTAAATTTCTATAATAAAAGTATTTTTTCTCCTAAAGAAAAAAAAATATCTGTAGTTGTTTATAAGTTACTTTCCAACAACGTAAAAAATGTGTTCTGAACTACATATCAGCACATCCTTCTGGGATAGCATTGCAGGAGAGAAAAAGAAGTTTGAGTCTAACTGATAATACAGGTGTTAACATTTAAAAAGAAATTATTTAGCTTGAATAAAACTTTAGAAAAAAAAAGTTAAGCCAGTTGCCAGTTTGTTATTTGACAAAACAGATTTTATTGACATGAAACATTAGTAACTAGGCTGAAAATAAAATTGTCTAGATACACAGTTTTCAAGACTTATTTTTTACTTACATGATGCATTTATTAATCTTAAGATTAGTAAACCTTTATTGTAGATTTAAATAAGCCACTAAAGTAGCATTTGTGAACCATGATAAAAATGCTTATTTTCTATACTATGCAGAAGAAAACTATGTAAACTATATGTTGCAAATTGCAATTATAAACAGACTTGTCTGCTTATAAACAGTACAATCTTCATTGGCCTTTTACTCCCTATATGTCATGATGATTCTCTTTTGAATGCGTTAGCTGTTGAGTCCAGAGCCTACTAAAACAAGTATTTTTCTGGAGGCAGTAATTAAGTACAACATAGCTGGAAATGTGAAATATGGTTTCAGCCTTTTTAGGAACTAGGGAGATAACATTGATCTTTGCTAAATAAATTTCAGTTTGCATGTCCTTGAAATAATTTTACACGTGGTGTTATACTGGGAGAAAATCCAAAACGGTGTATTACAGATACCTATCAAAATTAACATTAATGAAATATGTAATTATTTCAGTAAGATATACTGATTATTATAAGATTTTAATATTTGCAGAGGACTAATATTTTTCTGATTAACTTTACAAAGAACTGAATATTGTTTTAAGCTTTTTTACTAAACAGTCAAATTATGCCATTTCTCCTTTTAAGTAGGTCCTTGCGCTTTATTCTTTGAATAAGACATGCTGCTTTATCTTTTCTAGTACATGTAAAAATATTCATTGACTATTATATTCATAAAGTAAAACCTAGTTGTAGCAATATTGCAATTAATAAGCTTTAATATAACTTTGGAAGTATTTTAACATCATTTAATACTTGCTCGAAATGGTTTATGTAAGTTAAATCTGTACAACCTTGGGGTAAAATGTAAGCAACTGCACTATTAGGAAGATATTAAAGTAGAGGCTATATTTACAGTGTCGTCTTTCAAATCTAGCTATGCTGTAAACTGATGTTTGCTGTATGCTCCTCCTGATTTGAAATAGATGAAAGAAAATGAACCTATTATCACCATGGTTCACACAATGATTGAGAACTCGGCGCTAAGACCCCAACTGTACCAGCAAGTAAGGTCTTGGACAGTGAATGATACTGCTTTATCATCTGCAAAATCCCTCAGTGACAGTTTTGGTTTATCCTCAGAGTTACTCATAACATTAGTGTTTTCTTATTTCATTTTTTTTGTTTATGTCTATTTGGAAAAACGCAATTCATCCATGCTTTTTAAGATGCTGCAGTATTCTTAGCATGGCTTTGCTGAACATTTTGCTGTTGAATATTAAGTGTGCCATTTTCCTGAAGTTGTTGTGCAGAGTATTTGATTGATACGTACGTACTTGGAGGTCTGCAGTACATTTGCAAATTTGGTACTGGATTGCCGTTAATTTCAATTTACTCTAAAAGCATTATCACTGATTTCTAGGGAAAACTTTAAAAAACTTTTTTTTTTCCTTTTAGGGGCGGCCCGCAACCCACCCTACCCCACCCCCACCCACTGTTTCAGGAATAGATTATATTTGTATGGGAGTTGTTTAAATCTAGTTTCTGTACTGTGGTATAGTAAGACCTAATGATAGCCACTTCTTAACATACTGGGGATATCTTCTCCCTGTATTCTTACCATTCTTATGCCATCATATGCATCATCTTACCTCATTCTTTTCCCTAACTCAAAATATGTGCCATGGAGCTGGCTAGCTTTAATTTAGGACCTTGGTAATCTGCAGATCTGCAAAAGAAGTCATTTTATATATTCCTATCCAGTTTTTTTTTTTTGTTTTTTTTTTGTTTTTTGTTTTTTTTGTATTTCATGGTCTAAATGTTCTTAGCTGTGTGTTTTGCAACATCAGCTTCTTCCACTTCAACACCTTCAAATTACTGTGGCCTATGACCTGTTATAATACTTTAAAATTCATACCGAAGAAGAAAATTAACAAACATGAAAAATGAATGTATTTTGATTAACATGTGTAAAAGCACCTAGTGAAAAGAAGCACCTTGAGCTCACTGGCTTTAAAGTCTTCTGGTTTGCTTTAGTCACCTAGGGATCAGTATCATGGGCCTTGTAGCTGGGAGATTGAAACAGTTGATAGAAGGGTGAGCCCTGTTTCTGGGCCCAGTTTTTATTAATTCTATCAATAAAGAAACAAAGGATTAAATATTTAAAGTTAAACAGCTTTACTTTTCAAAAGAAAATAAAATCTTTCTGGGGCGCCTGGGTGGCTCAGTCGGTTAAGTGTCCAACTCTTGGTTTTGGTTCGGGTCATGATCTCAGGTTTCACGAGTTCAACCCCTGCATCGGGCTCTGCGCTGACAGTACAGAGCCTGCTTGGGATTCTCCCTCTCCCTCTGCCCCTCCTCCACTCACTCTGTCTCTCTAGAAATGAATAAATAAACTTAAAAAAATAAAAGTTAAAAAAAGAAAATCTTTCATTTTTAAAGTAACCAGATTAAAGAAACTTGACACTTCATTCCAAAATGCCACTGCTGAGAACCTTAGCCTTTGTTCTGGAATTAATACCTTTTTCTGAAGCTGCACTTCATCATTTTTATATTGGTAAAAGTCAAAGGTATTATGTTTTAATGGGTTTTATTTTCCCATTTTGCATATTCTCAGTAAGAGTGATAGCCTGGATTTTCAGTTTTGTTGGGTTGGGTTTTTCTTTTTTATAATGATCAGTAATCAGGGTTGGTGATGCAGAAGTCATCGCTGATTGAAATTACTCAGTTGCACTAAACATTCTAATCGGAGTTTTTCAAAAGTGTGGAGATATGTTAGAGTGGTCTTATATACTAGCATCACTGACCAGAACAATCGATTTGTATATATATTTCCTCATTAAATATGAATACTTGAAAGAAAAAACTAAATTTGTACAAAACTGGAAGATCTGAATGTCTACCATCAGCAGCCATTCCTGGGCATGAGATAGGCAACTGATTACCAGGTAATCAGTGTTGACTGCCAGCCCTGTCAAATTGAGGGTGTCTTTAGAGAATTCTTTTTTAAAAGTCAGCCACTAATGAAGTATTTAATTGTTACAGGGCACTGCTGGTAGATGAAAGTGACCTTCAGGGGCATCTGGGTGGCTCAGTCAGTTCAGCATCTGGCTCTTGATTTCGGCCCGGGTCATGATCTCATGGTTCATGAGATCAAGCCCTTCTGGCTCTACAGACAGCACAGAGCCTGATTGGGTTTCCCTCTCTCCCTCTCTGTCTCTGCTCCTACCCAACTCGTTTTCTCTCTCTCTCTCTCTCTCTCTCTCTCTCTCTCTCTCTCTCAAAATAAGCATTAAAAAACAAAAACGACTTTCAGACACATTTCTTAAATTTGCTTATTAATTTACATAAATTGAAATTCGATCTTATTTTTTTCTCCAGATTTCCCTTACCGTGTTAATATCCAAAGGAAATCTTTATGAAAGTTTCTATTATACACTCTAACAAAATGCCTCTCTGACATTGCATTACAATGCTGTGTTAATAGTTTCCTGAAATACAACTTAAAATGTGATGTTTTGTGACCTCTTATTCTAAATCATAGCCATTTAGATTTTCTCTCAGGAGAACTTTTAAGTTTGCATTTTCTTGGAAGAAAGAAGACACCCGAAAAATTACCTATTCAGTTAATTTTCTTTGAATTGGTGATATAAAAAGGATCTAAAACTGAATCCAAAAAAAAAAAAATGCTAAATGAGCGCACTTGGTATTGAAAAATCTTCTCATTTATTAGTCATTCTACTGCCTTTCCCAATTAATTTTTGTACTAGAGTTTTTATAAAATAATATCTGTGAGATTAATCACCTGATAAATAATTGTTTTGAAAGGCACATACTAATATTAGCAAATGCCTACCGTCCTGTGACTATTTTTGAGCCCTCACAAAATGTCTAATTCTATCAAATATTTCCCCAAAAAACCTTTTTGGGGTTTATATATATTCATTAACTTTAAAGTATATGTATAGTCACATTCTTAAAAGGAATACTGTAGAAAGTTGAATTTTGATAAACAAAAGTAATTTTGTTTTAACTTAATGCCAAGCCAGTTTTTTAAAAGGTCATTAGATATTTTATTTTGACAAAGTTCTGACTTTCTAAGTAAAGCATATATCTTCATATGTCTAGATGTCGGTAAAGTCTGTATAATACACTTCTCAGGTTGAAGCTTGAGCACTGCTAACCCTTATACATTCTCCGTTGCCCCTTTTCATGTGCTTTTCTAGTATTGCTCAGGTACTTCAAAAAAAAAGGTATTCAGGGGCGCCTGGGTGGCGCAGTCGGTTAAGCGTCCGACTTCAGCCAGGTCACGATCTCACGGTCCGTGAGTTCGAGCCCCGCGTCGGGCTCTGGGCTGATGGCTCGGAGCCTGGAGCCTGTTTCCGATTCTGTGTCTCCCTCTCTCTCTGCCCCTCCCCCGTTCATGCTCTGTCTCTCTCTGTCCCAAAAATAAATTTAAAAAAACGTTGAAAAAAAAAAAATTAAAAAAAAAAAAAAAAAGGTATTCAAACCCAGAACTTTTTTCCTTTTGCTAAAGATGCATTTGAAAAATGATAAAAAGTGAAATATGATTTTATGGAGATCTTAAGTAATGAGAATATTAACAAAATTACTTTTTTTCTTATTAGTAAGATTTTCATAGTGAGGACCAAATAGCAAACTTCTTCAATTCCAAGTGGAAATACTTTTAATAAACTATATCCATCTTTTCTTAAGAAAAGCCTCAGTTATTATTATCAGTAATAGAAAATAGGCCATGCTTAAAGGTTAATTTTTTTAAAGAATAATCATGGTTTTTTTATTCTTTTCTTCTAATAGGTAAAAGCAATGTATAGTGGAAGGCTGATTATTTTAAGATTTTATTAGTGTCTAATAATGAATATCTTTATTGAATAACTTGCTAAAAGGTTTTAGTAAATTTTTCAGTGGTACTAAACATAATGATAAAGTAAATCTAACTTATGTAATATATTCATATGGTTATAAGGATATATCACTCTTAAATTCTAGCAACACAGTACACATTTTTTACTTTGCCAACTGATGTCAAAATGAATATGCAGGGGTGCCTGGGTGGCTCAGTTGGTTGAGTGACCAACTTCGGCTCAGGTCATGATCTCACAGTTCGTGAGTTCAAGCCCCGTGTAGGGCTCTGTGCTGACAGCTCAGAGCCTGGAGCCTGCTTCGGATTCTGCGTCTCCCCCTCCCCTGCTGATGCTCTGTCTCTCTTTCTCAGTAATAAATAAACATTAAGAAAATTGATTTAAAAAAAAAAGAAAAAGAAAATGAATATGCAGTAAGATTCCATAAATAAAAATAGTATACCAACACCCTAAATTTTTATTATAGACTGCTACATTTCCATTTTAAAATATTAGTCTTTTTTTCTATTGACCCTGGCAATTAGGATACGATGTTCATATTTTAATCTGGATGTAGCACTATGCATTAGTTACATTCAAACTTTACATTCCATGGTTTGGTAAAGCTGCTCTGCATTTAACTTTAAATATTAAGTAAAGTATATTTGAACATTTAGTAGCCAAAGGCTTTACATCTCTATAATTTCTTATAAGTGGGAAATTTAATTTTGGCATTGTCTTACATTTTTTTATCATGGATCTAAGCATTTTAAAACTTCCTTTTCATTACTTTTTTTTTTTTTCAGATAAAAGTAAAATTATTTTCTTGGATCTAGGTGCTTTAATTTAGAATAAAAATTGATACTTCTTACAACATATTTAATACTCTTTATTTGAAAATACTGCACAAGTATTCTGACTTTTCTCATTAAATTCATTTTTCATGTGATAACTCATTTCTATGAAAGTTTTGTTTAATAATCCCTGCATACCCTTAAATAGTCACAGATTCATTTGCATGAGGACGTGAAAGTTATGTCTTGAAATGAAACACATAAATCCAGGATTTATTATTGTATGTTTGTAATGCTTACATTTTTAACCTCCTGATAACCTACATTTCTAGATCCATTCAAAGTTATCTGCTTTTAAATTATGCTTCCTTCTAAAGATGTAACTGGCAAGCAGGTTTTTACCAAGTGGACATAGATAGTTAAAACTTACAAATTTTTATGCATTTGTGATGAATTAGATGCATTATGATGCATTAGATGAAGTTTAATTTTCCAATCTGGAATGTAGTGGGGAAACATTACTCCCATCCCCACTTTGAGAAGAAGTGTGCTAGTTAGTGAATATGCAGTGAGCCCAAAGTAAGTTTTTCCAACTATGTTTTTGTTACTGTCTAGCCGTCGATATAAAGTCAGAAGACCAGGGAGAAAGTGAAATATTGCTTACAGAGGCTGTGGTATAACTGACCGGGATGACTTTTGAAATCTTGATAAACACAAGCAAAAATGAAGATTCCTTTGACTGAAAGATACTGGGAAAGAGTTTGAAGAAAGGATGTTTAAATGCACTGAGCAATTATTTCTTATAGTGTAATAAAACAAATGGTGTCAATCAACACATACAAACTTTTTATGCAATTTGACTATTCATAGTTTATAACATAGGCTTTCAGTTCTATGAGGTTTTGAATGAGTTTCCTCTTTTCAATTAAACCCATCCTTTTCCCCCATTATCTTTTAGTTCTTAAGACAGAAGAACAAGATAAGTCTATATTGTGTATGTGTGTTTATATATTATGTATATGTATACAGTATGTTACAGGTTTTGTTACTAAAGTTGTACTAAGATGTGTTGGCATTTGAGTATACACATACACAGTTGTGTGATTATGTGTATACCGTGAAGGATGGTTCTGGCTGCTGAAATATGCCTGGTTCGAATATTTGATTCAGTACAGTTGCCATGATTGTATTTGTCAATTTTCCATTAAAATGACGTGTGTCTTACAAATGGAAGATGTAAGGTGCCGTATAATTTGTTTGACCAACTTATTATTTTGTTTGACAAGCTTAAGTTAACATCATTTTCATGTATCTTACATATTGTATCACTGTTAAATATTTTTCTACTTTTGTAATGATCTGTGTTTGAATTAAACTTCTTAAAGTATAAGAATCATTAAAATCCCATTTTCTTATTATATAAATCTAAAATGTTAATATAGGCTAAATATATTTTTTAAATACTATTTTTAAACTTCTACCTGACATTTTTCCCTATAGCTGTCACAAGATGAATGTAGAGGCACATTATACAAATACAGACCTGAAGAAGTGGATATTGATGTAAGTGTTAGTATGCTACATATATATTGTCAGTACTCTGTTATATTCTCTGCCAAAACATTGGAAGTATGCATGACAAAGAACTTCCTCTTCCTCTCTTGCCCTCCAAAATGACACCAAATAAATTAGCATTTTCTTTTATTTTATGCTTAGGTTAAGTTATATCATCACTCCCCTATTCTGTAACTATCCCCCCTCCCCATAATTAACAGTTGAATATAGGAAAAAATCACTTCAATGAAAGTAAAAGACTAGGGGCACCTGGTTGGCTCAGTTGGTTGAGCACCTCTTGATTTGGGCTCAGGTATGGTCCTGGGGTCATGGAATCAGGCCCGGGTCAGGCTCTGCACTGAGTGTGGAGCCTCCTTGGGATTCTCTCTCCCTCCCTCTGTCCCTCCCCTGCTCCTGTGCATGTGCACACGCTCTCTCTAAAATAAAAACAATTTTTTAAAGTAAAAAGGACTATTGCTGATTTAAAAAAAAGTATGGAGAACTGGAAACAAAGTAAAGTTTTCTGTCTTCTAGAGAAAGTATCAGTCTCTAGAAATTTTGGAACTCCTTCCTTTTTAAAATTTAGTCTTTTTTAATTGTATCTAAAATACAATCAATACAATTAATTAGTTAGATTGACTGACCTGCCATGCATTCTTCTTTATTTAAAAAAAATTTTTTTTGAGTTTTTATTTATTTTTGAGAGAGATGGAGACAGAGTGCAAGTGGGGGAGGGGCAGAGAGAAGGAATCAGAATCTGAAGCAGGCTCCAGGCTCCAAGCTGTCAGCACAGAACCCAATGTGGGGCTCGAACTCACAAACCGTGAGATCATGACCTAAGCTGAAGTCAGACGCTTAACCCGACGGAGCCACCCAGGTGCCCCATTCTTCTTTATCTCATTCTTCCCTCATTTCCCCTGGTTTTATTCCGTTGAGTTATACCTTCTCATTTCAGTATATGCCATTTGGTATAGCTTGAGTTTTGTTGTCTAATAAACATAAGGTAGTTACTTTAACAGGTACATGGCAAAGAAAGTGAAATCTCCGATTTCTCACTTGTCATTATATATTTTCATAATTTAAAAATTAGGGTAGGGGCGCCTGGGTGGCTCAGTCGGTTAAGCGTCCGACTTTAGCTCAGGTCACGATCTCGCAGTCCGTGAGTTCGAGCCCCGCGTCAGGCTCTGGGCTGATGGCTCAGAGCCTAGAGCCTGCTTCTGATTCTGTGTCTCCCTCTCTCTCTGCCCCTCCCCTGTTCATGCTGTGTCTCTCTCTGTCTCAAAAATAAATAAACGTTAAAAAATTTTTTAAAAATAAATAAATAAATAAAAATTGGGGTAATACCAAGAATTCAAAACATTTAAACTATTGAAAGTGATTTTTTTTCTCCATTTAGCAAGGTTTTATTTGTATTATTGCAGTTAAAAGCAATCTTTTGTTTATATTCTTTTCTGAACATAAGAGCATAATTTTTAAAATATAAAAACAGAATCCAGTTGATATTTTAATAAAGGACTGCATATGTCACTTAACCTATCTAGCAGTTTGTAGGGAAAAAACTATATTGAAATCCATTAAAGTTATATGAGACTGCTTGTTCACTATGAATATTTTGAATTGTGTAGGTTAAATAGTATGGTTGAAATGCTTTTTCACTTTATGTGCATGTTTGTTAAGTAATGTGTCTTTAAAAGCTATTTTAATTTTTATTTTACTGATTGAAATAAAGATTGGCCTAATTAGGTATTCTATGGCTATTTTAAATGTGTTTTCTTATTACACTTACCTCCAATTACACGAAAAAGGAAAATTTGCTAACAACAGATTTTCCCTTATAACCTAGGCCAAGCTAAGCCGGTTATGTGAACAAGATAAAGTGGTACATGCCCTGGAAGAGAAACTTCAGCAACTCCACAAGGAGAAAGTAGGACAATTACGTTTATTATCTACGATTGATGTTACTTTATATGCTCATTATCAGGACACTGATAACTAAAGTAAAAAGAATTAATTCGATGATGCAGAACATTAAGTATAATTATTTTTATTATAATAGTACACGCTTGAGCAAGCTTTGCTATCAGCCAGCCAAGAGATAGAAATGAATGCAGATAACCCAGCAGCCATTCAGACCGTGGTGTTACAGAGGGACGATTTACAAAATGGACTGCTTAGTACGTGTAGAGAACTCTCTCGAGCCACTGCCGTAAGTAACAGATTTTTTCTAGTAAGAGTCACTGAAATATTATGTGGTTCTTTTTTTTTCTTTTTTCCTATTTATGTTTCTATATAATTGGACTGACTTTAGGATTGTTCTTTACTATAACAAAAAATAATTTGTTATTAATAAAAATAAAGGGTGATTTATTTTCTGATGCAAAATAAATATAATTATTTCTCTTATAGTAAACATCCTGTTCCTTGTGAAATAGTTGTTTTACAGGGGAGACAAATACTCCTGTTTATGAATTATTCAAATGAAAATCCTTAAATATGTTAATATTGGGGCGCCTGGGTGGCTCAGTCGGTTAAGCGTCCGACTTCGGCTCAGGTCACGATCTCGCGGTCCGGGAGTTTGAGCCCCGCGTCGGGCTCTGTGCTGACTGCTCAGAACCTGGAGCCTGTTTCAGATTCTGTGTCTCCCTGTCTCTCTGACCCTCCCCCGTTCATGCTCTGTCTCTCCCTATCTCAAAAATAAATAAACGTTAAAAAAAAAATTAAAAAAAAATGTTAATATTTATTACATTAAGAAAATAAGTATTTCGGGGCACCTGGCTGGCTCAGTCAGCAGAGCATGTGACTCTTGATCTTAGAGTTGTGAGTTTTAGCCCCAAGTTGGGTGTAGAGATTAATTAAAAATAAAATCTTTAAATAAAAGAAGAAGAAAAGTATTTCATAGATTTTAGGGAGTTAGAATAATTTGGGGAAGGTGGTAATTGGATTCATTTAACCAACCATTTCAATAAAAGGCACCTGTGAAATGCTTTTAAGCAGCCACTGACATTATCATCTCATAGCTGCGGTGTGATCTCAGCTTTGATAGAGGGTTTGAGTAGGAAATATAACTAGAACCTTTTAACCCATAGTCATGTTACTTTATAAAGAGTCTCTTCACGACCGACTTCAGCTCAGGTCATGATCTCGCAGTTTGTGAAGTCGAGCTCCGCATCATGCTCTGTGCTGACAGCTCAGAGCCTGGAGCCTGCTTCGGATTCTGTGTCTCCCCGTCTCTCCACCCCTCCCCTGCTCACACTCTGTGTCTCTCTGTCTCTCAATAATAAGTAAACATTAAAAAAAAAAATTTTTTTAAGTCTCTTGGGATTACCAAATCTAAAATTCTTAGAGTTTATAAATTGACTATTTTGAGTGTAAACCATCTGCTTTAGATCTTGTGATGGTTATCTCTAAACCTAGTAAGAACTCCTACCCAAGCGGCCTGTTGAAAGAAAAATCCTAGCAAAAGCCACCAGTTATAGAAAACTGCTAATATACCCTTGTCTATAAGGGTATATTCAGGTAGGGAGGAGCTACCTTCTAAGAAGGTCCACAGAGGATCCTGAGAAACTTAACAGAAGTTAGCGGGGAGGGGAACATAACAGAAATTATGGGGGAGGGGAAGGGGGGGAAAAAAAGGGAGGAAGGCAAACCATAAGAGACTCTTAAAAACTGAGAATAAACTGAGGGTTGATGGAAGGGGGGAGGGGAAGGTGGGTGATGGGCATTGAGGAGGGCAGCTGTTAGGATGAGCACTGGGTGTTGTATGGAAACCAATTTGACAATAAATTTCATATTAAATACATAAGAAGGTCCACAGACAGTGGCAGCTGGATGGCTCAGTCTATTAAGTATCCAACTTCAGCTTAAGTCATGATTTCATGGCTGGTGAGTTCAAGCCCCACATCGGGCTCTCTGCTATCAGCACAGAGCCTGCTTTGGAACCTCTGTCCCTCTCTCTCTCTCTGTATCCTCCCTCCCACACTCATGCTCTCTCTCTCTCAAAAATAAAATAAGCATTTAAAAAAAAAAAAAATGAAGGTCATCCATAGACAGTTATAGCTAAACTAAGAGAGGTCTAAGCTAACAAGATACCAGAATCTCAACATGGCTTCAGTTCTAAACACTAAATTAATATTCCAAACATGAGCAGTTTTTAAAGGAATATACCTTGATCATAAATAAATCAAAACATACTTTTTGTGATTCTTAAATACCTTATATTTAATATCCTATTCCTATTTGTTAAGTACTGTTATTTCCATTATTTCATTTGATTCTGTTATACTATAATGTTCATAGACCCTTTGAGGGCACCTTGGTGGTTTAGTCGGTTAAGCGTCCGAATCTTCATTTTGGCTCAGGTCATGATCCCACAGTTTGTGGTATTGACCCCCACATCAGACTCCATGCTGACAGCTCAGGAGCCTGGTTGGGATTCTCTCTCTTCTTATCTTTCTCTCTGCCCCTCCCCTCTTGCACACACTCTCTCTGATAAGAAATAAAAAAGAGTTTAATATCCTTTCAGTTGTGAACTCCTTGATATCAAAACCCTATCTCATGCATCTTTGTAGTCCTAGCATCCAGCACTGTAGGATGCGCGTTAACATTTTGATGATTGAACCAGATGACTTACCCAGTGTTACAGAGCTAATCAATGCTATGCCTAGAACTCAATCCCCAGGTCTTCTAAACATAATCCCTGAAAACTTAAATCTACATAGATTTTTATAATATGGTCACAAAGGAAATAGTTGCACCTGAAATGTTGTCTACAAGGAAATAGTCACTTAGTTAACCAGTGGTGGGTAGGATTTGGATAGGAAAGGGCAGTAAAGAGTGGTCCGTGCTGGATAAAATGCCTTGAACCACAACACAGAGATAAGAAAGTAGGAGACACGTTCTTCTACAAGAAACAGAAGTAACTGGGGGTGCTTGGGTGGCTCAGTCGGTTAAGTGTCCGACTTTGGCTCAGGTCATGATCTCACAGTTTGTGAGTTCGAGCCCCGCGTCGGGCTCTGTGCTGAAAGCTCAGAGCCTGGAGCCTTTGGATTCTGTGTCTGCCCCTCTCTCTACTCCTCCCCTGCTCATGCTCTGTGTCTTTCTGTGTCTCAATAATAAATAAACATTAAAAAAAAAATTTTTTTTTTAAAGAAATAGAAGTAACTGACTGGAATAGAGGATCAGGAATATACCATTAGAAAGGGAAAATGGGGGGCGCCTGGGTGGCTCAGTCGGTTGAGCGTCCGACTTCAGCTCAGGTCACGATCTTGCGGTCTGCGAGTTCGAGCCCCGTGTCGGGCTCTGGGCTGATGGCTCAGAGCCTGGAGCCTGCTTCCGATTCTGTGTCTCCCTCTCTCTCTGCCCCTCCCCCATTCATGCTGTGTCTCTCTCTGGCTCAAAAATAAATAAACGTTAAAAAAAAAAAAAGAAAAGAAAATTTAAAGAAAGGGAAAATGGGGCTAAGCTGTCAATGCCAAGCTAATGAAAAACTCGGTATCTCTGTGGCAACCTGAATTGAATCAAAATGTAGTTGAAAACTATTTCATGATTTGGTATCTGTTTTAGAAAATTCTGAGGATGTACAGTGTTCAGTTGAATTGTTTTTTTTTTTTTTTTTCCCTTACCAAATGGGTTTAATAACTTAAATTTGATCAGTAGGCTTACAATTTGCTTTATCTGATCCCAACTCTGATGGAAGTTTGTTAAAAATGTTTTAGTAGAGGGGCGCCTGGGTAGCTCAGTTGGGTAATCTTCTGACTTCAGCTCAGGTCACAATCTCATGGTCTGTGAGTTCGAGCCCTGTGTTGGGATCTGTATTAACAGCTCAGAGCCTGGAGCCTGCTTCAGATTCTGTGTCTCCCTCTGTCTCTGCCCCTACCCCACTCATGCTCTGTCTCTCTCTCTCAAAAGTAAATAATAAACATTTAAAAAAAATTTTTTTTAATGTTTTAGTAGACGTTAATGATGTTGATTATCCCATTTTTCTGGTTATTATTCCATATAATCACTTTCCCAGTTTCTTTTTCTTTGTCTTCAGCGTTATTCATTGATCATTACAAACCCTCAATATGTTCTTCTAAGACATGTCTTACTACACAGAATACAAACTATGTTACTTCTGCGTTTATAAAGTTGTTCATACTTGTAGCTCAAGACTACAAATGATGCCTAACATCATATTGGGCATACGGTTGACACTGGGTGGATGTTGATTAGATTTAAAATTGAATTACGTTTGTGCTAGCAGAATCCCAAAGGATTCTTCTGATTCTTTTGCAGTTGATTGAGGTCATTGGTTCAAATCCAAGTCATGAGGTATAAAAGATACAAGAGGTATAACATTAATGCCTCCAAAGATGAAAGCTTTGATTCTGAGAACATCTTCTCCTCACCTGGTTGGCCATTTAAGTAGATAAAACTAGGATTAACACAAGGCAAACATGTAAGGCAGTGTTCCTGTTATATTCTATTAAATTCTCGATATTGTATCTTCTTTCCGTAAGCCTCATCCAACCTTACATGTTTTAAGCACCTAGTGCCTCTGTGTTCTCACCTTGCTTTTACTTCTTTTTACTTAAGCCTGATTAGTGGCAAAGATTGTTACAACAATCAGTTATACTTGAAATTTTTCAATGTGTCACCATCTTCTTTTGGGATCATTTCTAGAAGCAGAAGTGAGAGAGTGTGAGTGAAGAATGAGACAGAAGGAGAAAAGCCTGTAAAGGTTTCACTACCGAGCTGGTTCCCACTGTCGTCAGCTGGGGTTTAATTCCACTGGGGACTGAGAAAATGAGCAGAATGCGTCAGAATTTTCTACCAAAGTCTGGGAGACTGGGGTGTCTATCACGCATTGGTTGAAGTTGCCCCAGTGTCCTTAATTCACCCATACTTCCAAACTGCCTTAGCTTGCTTGCTGTGAGACACTAGCAGGCATGGAACTTAACACAGCTCCTTGAAATTGAGTGGGCAAAAGGGGTATGGTGTGGACTTCAGTAAACGTCCACTGCAGGCACCTCTCTTGGGGAATTTACATTAGGCCTCGTCTCCAAATGGAAGAGAAGTATTCTTAGGTTTTATCAGTTCAGCAGGTGCTTCTCTTACTCAGCCTAGCAATTCAAGGAACCAGGTATTTTGTGACTCATCCGATAATGGCAGCAAAATATATTTGTAATTGTTTCTCGCATATGTTACCTGGTTTGATCTTTAAGAAAAGCATGTGCAAAGTAAATATAATTATTATCTCCATTTATTTTCATTTTTATTATCTTCAATGCACAGATAAACTGAGGCTCATGGAAGCTAAATGACTTGCGTAGGTGACGTAACTAATAAGGGAAGAATCAACACCTCAATCAAGGACTTTTTAATTCTATGGCTTCTGTACCTTCTATTCTGCCTCACTATCTACGTGGTCACATAACTTGTAGTTTCTGGAACTTGGAATCAAATTTAGATTATATTACTCAAAAATCTAAAATTGGAATTTCAGCCATCATAAGGGAGGTATAAAAGCCCCCATTCATCCTAAATAATGCTGGTAGTTTATGCATTTACCCACTATGAAATAATACAGTATATGAAATAATAATAATAACCATCATGAATATTTTTTGGAGCAGTTATTAAGGGCTTTACATGCACATAATCCCCATAACCCCTTGGAATGGGTACTCTTATTACTATGTTAAAAATGGAAAACTGAGACAGATTGCCCAGGCTTACAATGAGTAAGTAGTATGTATAGACTTCCATTAAACTGATATGTGTTCTAAGCTGGATTCTAGCTAGGAGGAGGACCTTGAGTAAACAGATGTTAGATTCCAGTGGATATGCTAGATTCTAGGATTGTAAATTTACAGGGGCAGGGAAGCAGGACAAATGAACTGTCTTGGGGAGAAGCTTACACATTAAATACCTTCATATACTCATTCTCAATGTAATAAAGAGTTTCTGAGAATCATGGTTATAGTAAAGTGTAATTTTTTGTAGTAGTTCCATCAATATCCATGAATTGGTATGGAATACGTTTTGAAAGATTTTAAGATAATTTCTGAATACTTGGTTATTCTATGATTACAACATCCCCCAAAGAAGAGGTAGGCAGATATGATATGCCTCCTGATTTGCTGCTGTAGGAAGTACCCAACAACAATTGCAAGCTATTTTTAACGAAAAATCAAATCTGAATGTAGCAAGCGTCAGTGTGTAACTACGAGTTTATAGGAAACAAAGCAAACAGAAGAGCATGCTAAGGAATCCCACAGGAATTCAATTGGCAAAATGTAGAATACGAGAAATTCTGCAGGGTAAGTGACCCAATCTCGTCCCCATATAAGTAGCAAGGGAATAGAAGGGCACCTGGGTGGTTCAGTAGGTTAAGTCTCCAACTTTGGCTCAGGTCAGATCATCGGGCTCTGTGCTGATAGCTCAGAGCCTGGAGCCTGCTTCACGTTCTGTGTCTTCCTGTCTCCCTGGACCTATCCCACTTGCACTCTGTCTCTCTTTCTCAAAAATAAATAAACATTAAAAAAAATTTTTTTTAAATAAGTAGTAAGGGAATAGAGAGGAGAACAGGGGAAATTGTTTTTAAGGAATTTTTATAGGAATGCATATTAATGATTTTAAAAGTAAGAATTTCCATGTTTTTTTTTTTCATTTTGGTTTCTTTTCTTTAGAAATACATACTGCAGTATTTATAAATGAAATGACATGATGCTTGGTGTTTTCTTTAAAATAATCCCACAAAGGTAGAATATGAGTACTATAGATGAAACCAGACTGGCCCTATATCCATAACTGTTGAATTTGGAGTGGGCCCTACTTTTTGTGTGTATTTGGACATTGTGTATGTGTGAAAAAGGTTACAAGAAAATCCATGAAAATGCTAACAGAAGTGTAGCACAATAATAGGTATTTTTTTCTTTTTCTTTCCCTATTTACTAGCTTTTCTACATTTATAATTATACAAATTTATTACATTTCAAATTTGTACAGTAAACAATAACCACTTCTTTCAGATGGAATTTATTTCAAAGAGATTAGAAGAGAAACTACAGATACAAGTTAAAGATTATAAATAAAGATTACACATTTATTTGTATGTAGCATATTGTGTAACTGTTCCCATGAGTGGATTTGGTTATAAATTATGATTGATTCTGGACAAGAAAAGGTGGGGCGCCTGGTTGGCTCAGTCAGTAGGGCATGCAACTCTTGATCTCGGGGTTTTGAGTTCGAGCTGAGCCCCACATTGGGTGTAGAGAGATTACTTAAAAATAAGATCTTGAGGGGCGCCTGGGTGGCTCAGTCGGTTGGGCGTCTGACTTCGGCTCAGGTCACGATCTCGCAGTCCGTGAGTTCGAGCCCCGCGTCGGGCTCTGGGCTGATGGCTCAGAGCCTGGAGCCTGCTTCCGATTCTGTGTCTCCCTCTCTCTCTGCCCCTCCCCCGTTCATGCTCTGTCTCTCTCTGTCTCAAAAATAAATAAACGTTAAAAAAAAAAAATAAGATCTTGAAAGAAAGAGGAAAGATCTTATTACATTAAAAACTTGGAAATGAATCATTAGTCCTATTACTTTCTTAATAAAGATAAAAATGTGTAATTACCATAGTTCCATTTTAAATATTAAAATCCTCATTTTTGGTAGTCTGGCATTTCATTACATCTGAGTGCTGCAGACCTACTTGAAGGTTTTCCCCCATAGTGGCCAGGTCTCATCTCGGTGTAGACTATAAAGAAGTCACCACGATTAAAAGTTACTTGTTCCACACCCTAAAGTTAGACTAAGTCAAATTTTTGAGAAGTCTTCTGCCATCCCTGTAACAATCTTTTAAAAAAAACATACTTTTTTTTAAAACATACTTTTTTTTTAACCTTTGTTAGAGTGTAACATATTGCCAGAAAAGTACACAATTTATGTGCACAGATATGGCTGACATCCATATCAAGACACTGAATTTTACTAGCACACCAGAAACTCCCTTTCCAGCGACTGCTTCCCTAGAACACCGCTACCTGACTTTTAAACTATATGTTAGCTTTTTGCTTATTTTTGAACTTTAAAAGGATGAGGTATATGGTATATGCTCTTTGGCTTCTTTTAACATTGTGACAGTCATCTGTATGGTTTGTAGACTGCAAAATTTCATTCATTCTCTTAACTGTATATAGCATGAAACTCTCCACATTTTTATCAAAAGCACTGTTTCCTGACTTAATGCCTGTGATTTTAAGATAATTGTGTATTTAAAAGTCATTACCCCTTTTAATTGCTTTGTCATACAAGTATATTATCTTCTTGACAAAAAAAAAAAAAAAACTTGTGCAATCCATTAAATTCTTTAATGAAATGCTCAGCCAGGTATTGGGAGAAACTGATGTTATTCCAGTGCTGCCCCTTTTTTTGCCATCCGCTGTTGATTTGTGTTCTGCCCATGCATAATCATGTTTGAGGAGCCCAGAGGTGAAGGCAGAAGCAGGTAAGCCCCAGTAAGAGTGCACTTTCCAGGCTAGAAAAATTGAAAGTATATTGAGTTTCTTCACCCTTAAAATAATTTCTAGCTCTTAGTCTGTAGCTCTAGATTATGTGTTTCCATAAGAAAGACAAGGATTCTTACCATACTAAAAATGTTCTGACATTTAGATGCCTCTATAGCCTTTGGATCCACCATGAAACTGGCTTTTCTACAAGAGAGGTCAGGTGTTAGCCTGGCAATGCCATCTGTACTTAATTACTGGGCGGCCATTGGGTCTGTCAGCTTCATTTTACCCTCCCTGTGAAGCCTTCAAAGGCCCACTATTTAAATTTGTAATTTTTGTGATGTACACAAATTAGAAGATGTCTAAAAGCAAAGTTTATTAAAGGAGATCAATATCCTTATTTATCCAGTTAAAAATAGTTTGCTGAAGCCAAGTAAGACGACTAGCATTTATGCAATATAGATGACATAAAAATCGTTAGTCCTTTATCACTTTGCCTTTTAAAAATTTTATTAATTGTGAAATCAGTTAGACTCCCTAAATTATCTATATAATAAAGAGATGATTAAAAAAAAAAAATCTCCAGTGGTGGGACACTTGGGTGGCTCAGTTAGTTAAGCATCTTTAAATCTTGATTTCACCTCGGGTTATGATCACACAACACAGTTCATGAGCCCCACGTCGGGGTCTGGGCTGACAGCACGGAGCCTGCTTGGGATTCTGTCTGTCCCTTCCCTGCTTACGTGGACAATCTGTCAAAATAAATAAAATAAAGCCTTAAAAGAAAATCTCCAGTGGTTTGTTTTTTTTTTTACTTTTTAAAAAATATAATTCATTGTAAAACCTGCTTAAGGAAACATCTTAGATTCAAAAAGCAATTATTCCAAATGGCCATATTCTAACACTCACTTTAATTTTTAAAAGTGTGTACCTTGAATAATTTTTCATTACCTGCATTTTTAAAAGTGATTTTAAGCTAGTTGCACAGTATGAAAAGTAAAATAACTCTTTAAAAGAGAACCTTTACAAATAAGCTGTTAAGATTATTGTGTATCATGTGTCAACTATTCTTCAACTTAAAAAATCCTTGTTGGGGTGCCTGGGTGGCCCAGTCAGTTAAGCTCTCAACTTGATTTTGGCTCAGGTCATGATATCTCAGTTGTGAGATCAAGTCCCTCATGGGGTTCCACACTGAGTGTGGAGCCTGCTTGGGGTTCTCTGTCTCTGCCCCTCTCCTGTTCACACATGTTCACTTGCTCTCTCTCTCTCTCTCTCTCTCTCTCTCTCTTTCTCTCAAATAAACATTAAAAATAAAAAACTCTTAAAATTATTTTCAGTACCCTTTCCTCCACACTTGGTATCTTCTTGCCTTATCCCAAGACTATTGCTGTTGTTAAACTGACATTTCCCAGGGCGGCTTCATTCAGCACAGTTCAGGGCAAGAAATCTCTGGTCATGAAAGGTTCTTAGACAAGAGTTACTAATTCATTTTATAACAGTGTTCAGCATGTATGTGTTGGTTGTGTTACATGTGCCAACACCACACTAATACTAATGATAAAACTGGTCAAAGCCCCTGTCTTTATCAATTTGTTGACTTCATACCGCTCTGAAATGTCTGAAGAGTAATTACAACCCATAGAACAATACTTGCACTCCCGTAGAATAGAGTTCTGAAACAATGAAATGATGATGTATTTTTGACATCCTGTATTAGATGACAGGTGGTTAAAGACCAAATGTGAAAAACCTCTCTGATTTTAGGGTTGGTGATTTTTTTTCCAAAGGAGAAAAGAGTAGGTGGGTAGCATATATGTTGAGTCTCTGTGGGCAGGATTCACTGACTTGTTTAGTTAGCTGAGTTAGGTTTGTTACATTACTGTAAATTTATTACAAGTAAAGGTATGTTAGGCTTCTGGTATGATTGAAAATCCAACATGCTAAAATACAACCTACTTAGTATTTTTATTTATGGAGAAATTTTAATCAGGGCAGTTAAGAAAGTGCTTTAAAACAGTAAAGGAAAGGGAAAATGAATTACAAAAGTTTTTCTTTCACCCAGTATAAACTTACACAATTTTCTAAAATCTAGAAAGCTTGCCATTGCAGTGATAACAATATAAAAGCACATTTTCCCTATTAAAGTAATTAAAGCTCTTTGATTTTAGGAACTGGAACGAGCGTGGAGAGAGTATGATAAGTTAGAATATGATGTGACTGTTACCAGGAACCAGATGCAAGAACAGCTAGATCGCCTTGGTGAAGTTCAGGTACAGAAGTGAATGTCTTTTTGCATTGTCTCAACTGGTTTTGACTGGTACTGTATACCTTGTTATCCATGCATGCCCTTAACAGTTTTTACATTACTGGCCACCTAAGACCTGGGTTTTAATACTTTCAATAATAGGACTCTTAATATCCCACAAAGTAGCCCATCTCTCATTGTTTAAAAGTTCTTTATTCTGTTGGGTACATGGTGTGATCCCTGTCATGTTTTGCACTCCTAGCTAACTATATGGAAGTTAGTATTAAAGTGTTGAATTAAATGGATTTATCAAATAAAGGGTAATTTGTGTCTTATAAAATTTATTTTAATCTGGAGCACCTGGCTGGTTCAGTCAGAAGAGCATGCAACTCTTGATCTCGGGGTTATAAGTTCAAGCCCCAACACTGGGTATAGAGATTACTTAAAAATAAAAAAATAAAAATGTATTCTAATCCATTCTATATAAAATGTCTCTTTCTTATCAAATTGTATTTAGCCTATAGACTTTTGGTATATTATTGAATTGGGAAAGATGCAGCACCATTTAGCATAAACAATCAGATCTGAAATCAGGTTCCAGGTGTTAATTTTCTAGTCTATAAAATGGAACAATAATACCTGTCTTAAAGTGTTGTTCTGAGAAGTGGAGATAATATACGTTTAAGAAAATAATGAAAGTCACTTCATGCTTGTGACTCTATGTAAATTTGGTCATCTGCATTGGAAACTCTGTGGACTCAACAGACAAGTCAATACAAGGAGTAAAGGTTAGTGAAGTTGACTCGGAGAAGACCAACTGTCCTCCATCTTTGCTGGTCAGTATAGTAGCCACTAGCCACATGCAGTTGTTGGGCAATTGAAATGTTGCCAGTATGCCTGAGAAACTGAGTTTTTCGTTGTATTTAATTTTAATTATGTAAATTTAAGTAGCCACATGTGGTTGTGACTTCTATATTGAACAGTGGGGTTAATACTAAATACAGTACAGGGCGCCTGGATGGCTCAGTCGGTTAAGTGTTTGACTTTGGCTCAGGTCATGATCTCACGGTTTGTGAGTTTGAGCCCCGCATCAGGCTCTGTGCTGACAGCTCAGAGCCTGAAGCCTGTTTTGGGTTCTGTGTCTCCCTCTCTCTCTTTCTCTGCCCCTCCCTGGCTCTCTCAAAACTAAACATTTAAAAAAAATTTTTTAAATACTAAATACAGTAGGAAAAAAAATTGTAATATCTAAGAACTAACCCATGGGTCAGCAAACTTTTTCTGTATAAGGCCAGATATTAAAATATTTAGATGTTGCAGGTATATATGCTTTGTCACATAATCTTGGATGGTTTTGTTTTTGAGAATGAGAAATGTTTTAAATGAGAAAATTCATTTTTAGCTTTCAGGCCAAAGTAGTTTAACTTGATTTAACTTAACAAAAACATTCATCATGAAAATGTAATTTCTATGTTATAGGACATAAATGGAGAAGTGGAATTAGTATACCATGTTCTGGATGGCATGCTTTAACATTATCTCAGTAAAAATTCTTCCTATAAACTCAAATTCTATCCCAACCAAATTTCATCCAGAAATTTTTGAAAAAATTAACAAAATGGTTCTCATATTTTAAAGGTATAATAAAAGCCACAATAGTTACTGTTTTGAAAATATAAAGAACTACAAGGCACTCTATGAGAGAGAACATTACACATAGACCAGTTACATGACAACTCTGTACTTCAGTTTTCACGACTATAAAATAATAGTGCCTACCTCTATCGGGTTATTATAATGGCTAATATATGTTGATATTTTTGAAGCACTCAAAATAGTATCAGGCATATAAAACATACTGATAAGTGTTTATTAAATAAATAAGTAAACAGAGTGCCTGCCTGGCTCAGTCGGTAGAGCAGGCGACTCTTGATCGCAAGGTTGTGAGTTCAAGCCCCATGTTGAGCATAGAACCTACTTTTTAAAAAGTAGTAAGTCAAGACAATGGCTTAAACAAACTTAAAAAGATGGCATACTGGGGAGAAGTATTGACCACTGTTTCAACAAAAGTTACTATTTAGATCTCCAAGGAATTTTCTTTTTGGTTTGGAAAAGCAATACATTAGAAAAATGGATGAAGAATATGACCAGCTTTAATCTATAGAAAGTGAAACTCAGATTGCTAACAAGTGTTTGAATATTGTTTGCACCAGTAATCAGATAAATGAGAAATAATACAAAATGAGACTTTCATTGTATACTTTTCAGATAGGCAAAACTATATATTTTTTTAATTACTGCAAAAATAATATATATTCTATATAGGACATGTGCACATATCTGGTTTTTATAACTGAAATTCACTCCCTAGAAGTCTATGTCAGTATTCACATCTCTGGGTTGCCATTGTGTTTGGCTCTTGTGTGAATATTTCCTTCATTTATTTTGATGCTTCCAGCCCTGTAGCTTAGAAAACTGGATAACTAAGGTTGTGTAGTGCCTTTTTGAAGCAGCATTAGTACATAGTCTTTACATTTACAGACTTTGAAAGCATGTTTTCACCCCTTGGAGGACTTTTTAGCTTACTAATGAAATATATTGATTTTATTCTAATATCTACGATTGTCAAAAACATATATTAAGTGAAAAAAAAATTTTTTTGGTAACTGTGACAGTTAGTACTTACTTCATTGTCCTTTTTTTAAAAAAATAAATTTACATTCCAAAAAAGCATAATTCTTTTTATCAGAAGTATTGATAAAGTCATAGAGTTCTATTAGAATCTTACTTTCAGTAAGACCAATAATACCAATATGATTTTATTTTCTAGAATTTCTAGTACTTAAGAAATTAGTATACTTCCCATTTTTTTTCTTCTCCTTTAAATTTTTTTTTTAATTTGGGTTTTGTGAGTTTCTATTTTATTTTGTTTTCTTTTTTTTTTTTTTCCATGTTTTAGTCTCTTGTGATCAGCAATAATGCAAGGCAAAGCTTATTGAAAAGAAGTGAAATAATGCACTTAGATCTGAGAAACTGAATTTTTTTTTTTTGACTTTTATCTTTGCCACAAAAGTTGCAAAATTGGGAGACTTCATAGTCCTCAAAACTTAATCTACTGCAGTTCTCATTTTTTAAAATATATACTTAGTTTAGTTTACAACTTTATTTTTTCCTGTATGTGATGTCTTTTTACTGATAGACTGAATCAGCAGGAATTCAGCGTGCACAGATTCAGAAAGAACTTTGGAGAATTCAAGATGTCATGGAAGGACTGAGTAAACACAAACAGCAAAGAGGCACTACAGAAACAGGTAAATTACCTTTGTGTTTTATTCTGCAGTAATTGACCATAATATTATATCTAAATGAAGTAACACAGGGCATCTGGCTGGCTCATTTAGAAAAGTATACAACTCTTGATCTCAGGGTTATGAGTTTGGGCCCCTCATTGGGTGTAGAAATTTCTTTGAAATAAATAAATAAACTTTTTTTAAAAATAAATGGAATGATACATAGAATTGGGTTTCTTTTGTTAATGGACTTTTGACATCAGAAAACAGGCACTCCTGTAACATTGAGTCAGTACACAAGTTTAGACAGTAAAAAGCCAAAGTTCTGGCAACCTCACCGACAACAAAAATAAATTCGTGTTTTATGTATTTAATTATACACACACAAAATGTTTTGCTTTTAGGAATTTTTTTTCCCCACAACAAAAAATGGAATCATACTATACTTATTTTTCAACAATTTGGTTTCTTTCTCCTTAACAGTACAATGCAGTAATAGCTGTGTAAGAATTGATTGTATAGATGAATTATAATATGTCCATTTCTGTGTTTTTGGACATGTAGTTTATTTCCAGGTTTTGAGTTTGTTTTTTTTCTATCATAAACCATGCTGTAATGAACATTACTGTATATATGACTAAACACACATGCTAGTACTTATGGATTAGAAGAAGTGGGAAATGAGCACACGTCTTCCATTATGATAGTCACTGCCAGATTGCCCTCTTAAAAAATGGTACTGACTTATATTTACATCAACAGTACTTCAGAAAACCCACTTCCCTGTACTCTTATTTTTTTTTTTTTTTAACGTTTATTTATTTTAGAGACAGCAAGAGACAGAGCATGAACGGGGGAGGGTCAGAGAGAGAGGGAGACACAGAATCTGAAACAGGCTCCAGGCTCTGAGCGGTCAGCACAGAGCCTGACGCGGGGCTCGAACTCACGGACCGCGAGATCATGACCTGAGCCAAAGTCGGACGCTCAACCGACTGAGCCACCCAGGCGCCCCCCCCCCCCCCCCCGTACTCTTATTTAAACTAGATATTTTAGGGGCACTTGGATGGCTCAGTCAGTTAAGTGTCTGACTCATGATTTTGGCTCAGGTTTGGCTCATGATCTCACATTGCATCAGGCTCAACACTGACATCATGGAGGCTGCTTGGGATTCTTTCTGTCTCTCTCTCTCTCTGTCCCTCCACCACCCCTCTTTCTCAAAAATAAGTAAACTTAAAGGCGCCTGGGTGGCTCAGTCGACTGACCATCCACCTTTGGCTCAGGTCATGATCCCACGGTTTGTGAATTCAAGCCCGGTATTAATGAGTTCGATCCTCGCATTGGACTTACTGCTGTCAACATAGAGCCCACTTCTAATGCTCTGTCTTACCCCTCTCTCTCTCTCTCTCTCTCTCTCTCAAAAATAATAACAAAAATAAAGAATAAATCAACTTAAAAAATAAAAATAAACTAGATATTTTAACTTGTATTTTTTAATGTAATTGGCTTCCAATTCTGAAAACATTAATAAATGAGGGGTTAGAACTGAAAGCTTCATTTAAAATAAGTGAAATGGGGGTGCCCAGCTGGCTCAGTCTGTATAGTATGTGATTCTTAATCTCGGGATTTGTTAGTTCAAGCCCCATGTCTGCTGTAGAGACTACTTAACAATGGAATTTTTAGAAAAAATAAAATAAATGAAATTACTCCTTTTTTATGTGGATTTAAAAGATATGTTTAGTATAAGTTATGTTTTATAATTTTTTTAATAGGTATGGCAGGATCAAAGCCTTTCTCAACAGTTAAGTACAAAAACGAGGTAAGTTTGGATTGTTTGTCTATCTCTAAATTATTTTAAATGTGTAAAACATGAATTGGAATTTAATTGTCTTTTCTTCATAACAAAAATGTTTCCTAAATATATTTAAGTTATTGTTTTAATCTTGAAATTTCGCTGTTTCAGTAATTTGATCCTTCTAACAGATGGCAATTTTTCTTCCCTTAATGCAAAAAAAAAAAAAATCATTACTTTTCATTTATGTTAGAACTTTAACATTGTCATACTTTTTCTAATATAAGTAATTTGAATATTTATCATTGTGTCTTATTCTTGGTAAAATTTATAGGATGATTGATAGATAAGTTCGCTGTGTGTCGTGCATACCATAAAGAAATTACAACTACAAAGAGATACTGTCAACCTAACTGAAAGCATTTGTGGTCTTGAATTTTATATTAAAACCAAACAAAAAGATGTTTATTTTTTCCCTTAAAAATTGCAAAAACAAATAGGCAATAAGATTTTTAAATTAATTATTTTCTTCTACTTTTAAAGTGAAACACTGTAGTCTCACATCTGTTTTGATTTTGAGCTTCAGATTAAAGCTAACCTGAATGTTACAGGAAAAAATTAGATAAAACTTTTTTTTAAGACCCAGTTACTGGCTATCATAAACATTCTTTATTTTACTTTTCAGTATGAGACTGACTTTTGGCTTGGCAGTGTCCCTTTAATTATCTTAAAGTGATTTTTAAGTTAACTTACCATTGCAAAGAATTTAGATATACTTAATTCAATATGCTTATCTAAATAAGGTGACTATTCTACAATCTTTAGGAAGAGGAAGTAGTCCCACCTCGTCCTCCACTTCCTCGGTCCTATGACTTTACAGAGCAGCCTCCCATAATCCCCCCTCTGCCCAGTGATAGCAGCTCCTTGCTCTGTTATAGCAGGGGCCCAGTCCATCTGCCTGAAGAAAAGAAGATTCATCAAGTTCAAGGATATCCAAGAAATGGATCTCACTGTGTAAGTGGCTTCAATAGCCACAGAATAATCAATCATGTACATGCCCTCTCATTTTTGAAAGTTAATTTATTTTACACTCAAACTTTTTTTTTGTTATAACCCCACTTTTAGCCAGTGCTTTTTTGTTTGTTTGGTTTTTGTTTGTATTTAATGTTATTATCTGTGTTTTTCCTGTTTTGGTTTTGCCATTCTCATTTCTTAATGTTTTTATAATTTTAATACTTCATAATTTCATATTTCTAATGTTTTTGCAAAGTGGTTACTTTACATTTGTCTAAGACGTCTTATTTTAAATATACCATTTCAGGATATTAGAGACAAAATGATATATTTAGATCAGAAGGAAGCAAGAATGAAAAAGATCATTCTAGGAATGATAAAAGGGTTGGGATATGGGCCATTCCATCTAGGAAAACTATTAGAGGATATGGACATTGTCAAGGAGAAACATTCATTATCCATGGAAGCTGAAAATAAGAGGTTTGGAGTTAAATAAATGTAAAATGTGGTAAGCTAAAAGAGAAGTAGGAAGGTAGGGAATAGGGCCAATTGAGTTAATATGATATAATTATTTTCAGACTTCAGTTTTACTATGATAAAAAATATTCTGACTTTGTCCCTAAGAGGAATATTTTTAATTTAAAAGCCAAAACTTTTACTGATTAAAATATTTCAGATTTTTTTCCACCTTAGCTGTAACATATATGTCAGTTGTGCTGTCCCCAATATAGCCGGCTGAGACTTTTAGTTTTCAAGATTTGATTTGAGGTAAGCATTTTAAAAGAAACTTGTAGCAATTTTTGTTCTTTTGTTTTAAAATTGCACATCTTCTTTTCAAGGGTCCGGATTATAGACTCTACAAGAGTGAACCAGAGTTAACAACAGTGGCAGAAGTTGATGAGTCTAATGGAGAAGAAAAATCAGAACCTGTTTCAGAAATGGAAACTTCTGTTAAAGGTCAGCATTAGGATATGTTTTATCTCCTGTGTTTTTCAGACATTTTAGCAATAAGCTCAGTGTACATGTTGGCCCAATACATAGACAAATCCATAGTCCCTTATCTGAAACCTGTGGAATCTGATGAGCTTCTTAATTCAGAAATTTCAGGTATTAGGAAGGTAACGTGACCCATATGTAAACCATATATTACATGTCATTTCAGCTAGGCATGAGGCAGCATCCTCTTTTGAAATCAATTAACATTCCTGGAATATTCATCCTAAGTGGGATAAAGACTAAAAAGGTTTATATGCCAAACTTTTGAAAAGTTTTCCATTTCCTGAGATTTGGGGAGAGGGAGGTTTTAAGTTTTTCTGTTTCAGAATTATACATAAAAGATTAAGGGCTGAGGGACACCTGGCTGACTCAGTCAGTAGAGCCTGTGACACTTGATCTCAGGGTCGTGAGTTGGAGCCCCACATCGGACATAGAGTTTACTTAACAAATAAATAAACTAAAAAACAAATTCCATGAAATAATACTACTATGGGTGTACTCTGATTTTTATATTGTATTTTATTTTTACCAGAAACTAATCTCTACACCCAGCGTTGGGGTTGTTAGTTCAACCCTGAGATCAAGAGTTGCACACTCTTCCAACTGAGCCAGACTTTTTTTCTTTTTTTAATGCTGGTCATTATTCAGTGTTGTGAAGAAAAAGGATAGAGGGGGCACTATTCAAGATTAAAAGGTAGAAAAGGCCAGATACAACGCAATACTTCAACCTTGATTGGATTGTGGTTTAAAAAAAAGTCTCAATCGGGGCGCCTGGGTGGCTCAGTCAATTGAGCGTGTTCCCACCCCCACCCCACCCAGCTTGCACTTTCTCTCTCTCCCTCAAATAAATAAATAAAATCCTATATATTTTTTAATAAAAAAAATTTTAAGTCTCTAAAGACGTTCTTGGGACAATTATGGAAACTTAAATATGTTCTGGAGATTATCGACGGTTAAGTGAAATTGTGGTTGTATAGGATAATGTGTAAATGGTTCACCAAAATTTGTGTGTGTGTGTGTGTTCACATACAGTTGACTTGAACAACATAAGTTTCAACTATAAGGGTCTACTTAAATGCAGATTTTTTTCAATAAATGCAGTATAGTACTATAAATGTATTTTCCATATGGTTTTCTTTTAAAAAATTTTTTTTAACATTTATTCATTTTTTTGAGAGACAGTAAGAGAGCACAAGTAGGGGTGGGGCAGAGAGAGGGGGAGACACAGAATCCGAAACAGGCTCCAGGCTCTGCGCTGACAGTGCGGGGCTTGAGCTCATGAAACGCGAGATCATGACCTGAGCCAAAGTCAGATGCTTAACCAACTGAGCCACCCAGGCACCCCCCCATTTGGTTTTCTTAATACGGTTTTCTTTTTCCTAGCTTACTTTATTGTGAGGATACAGTATATAACACATGTACCATACAGAATAATGTGTTAATTGTCTGGTCATCAGTAGGCTGTTAGTAGCTAAGATTTTGAGTAATTAAAAATTATATGCAGGGACACCTGGCTGGCAGTCTGTAGAGTATATGACTCTTGATCTTGGGGTCGTGAGTTCAAGCCTCACATTGGACAGCCCCATGCTGTTAGTGTGGAGCCTGATGCAGGGCTGGAGGTCACCAACTGTGAGATCATGACCTGAGCCAAAATCAAGAGTCTGATGCTTAACCAACTGAGCCACCCAGGTGCCCCAATGGTGCATATTATTATAAATACACAGGAAATATTAAGCTGCAAACAAATGTTTTAGCAGTATAGCTAACTAGATGCCCTGGCCAATCCTCCTATTCCTATAGAAAGTGATTCTAATTGCTGGGTGATACCATTTTAAATTTTTTTGAGAATCTTCAACAAGTTAAGGAAAAGTAAAGAAAGGGACGCTCACCTTATGTGAAAGTAGTGTATTTGTTTCCTTGGGCTGCCATAACAAAATATCATAGACTGAGTGGCTGAAACAACAGAAATTTGTTTTCACAGTTCTGGAGGGTAGAAGTCCAAGATCAGGGTCCAGCTGGGTTTGGTTTCAGGGAAAGACTCTATTCGTGGCTTGCAGATGCTGCCTCTTGCTGCACCTCACCGGGCCTTTCCTCTCAGTACAAGCAGAGAGAGAGCACATGTTAGCTCTCTGATGTTAGCTCTCTTTTTAGAAGGTTACCAATCCTGTTGGATCAGGGGCATGCCTTTATGACCTCACTTAACTTTAATTACCTCCTTATAGGCTCTATCTCCAAATATAGTCACATCACGGGTTAAGACCTCACATGAATTTTAGAAAGTCATAATTCAGTTTGTAATAGGAGGGATCCAATAAGTTAAGTGGAGCACTAAAGTGCCTTGTGCCAGGACAAAGCTCAGATCCTGAACAAATTACAAGTCTTGGGGCGCCTGCGTGGCTCAGTTGGTTAAGTGTCCAACTATGGCTCAGGTCATGACCTCATGGTTTGTGGGTTCGAGCCCCACATCGGGCTCTGCGCTGACAACTTGGAGCCTGGAGCCTGCTTTGGATTCTGTGTCTCCTTCTCTCTCTGCCCCTGTGCCTCTCTCAGTCTGTCTGTCTCTCTCTCTGTCTCAAAAATAAATAAAAAAATTTTTAAACAAAAAACCAAGTCTGAGAGGACACCTCCTCAAGGAAAGCTGGAACCCTCCAAAGGCTGTACTCTCTGTGAAAACTGAGATTAATTAGATTTCATCAAAATTTAAAACTTCTATCCATTAGAATTGGAGAAAATATCATTAGTATATATACCTGACAAAGGCTTCGTATTCAGAATATATAAACAACTCTTACAAATCAATAATAAAGACAACCCAATAAGAAAGTAGGCAAAAGACTTAGACACTTAACAAATAAGGTATACAAGTATATGAAAAAGTTTACAGCTGATCAAGCATAAATGCAGTTTTGATGCAAATTAAAATCATAATTCACACCTTCCGGAATAGCTAAAATTAAGATTACCAAGTGTTTGTTAGGACATAGAACAGTTGGATCTCAAACACAATTCTGATGGTGGTGTAAGAAAGAACAACAGTTTTGTAGTTTCTTAAAAATTGAACATGCAATTATATCCAGCAATTCTCCTACATATTTACCTAAGAAAAATGGAAACATCATTCCTCAAAAAAACTTATACAAGGATTTTTAACCATAGTTTTAATTCATAGTAGATAAAAATTGGAAGCAACCTGTATTTCTGTAAATAAGAGTATGGATAAACAAATTATGCTATCTTCAAACAGTGGGATACTCCTTAACAATTAAAAAACACTACTGATAGATGTACATGTGTAACTTAGCAACATGTATAAATGTGAAAAAAAAATTATATTAAGTGAAAAAAGCTTAACACAAAGGAGACCTAGTGTATGAATCCCTTTATGTGAAGTTTGAGAACAGGCAAAACTCATCTATTGGTGATAGACAACGGAACAGTGGTCGTCTTTGGCAGAAGGGTGGGATTGCCTGGAAGGGAATTTTGTGGGGTGACGAAGATGGTCTTTGTCTTCACTGAGATAATTACACTGGCATATGCATGTGCAGCTAGGGGTAAGAATACATTTATAAAACTTCACCAGTTGTGCACTTAAGATCTATTCATTTTAGTTATACATTTTGCGTCAATAAAACTTGAAGAAACAGTAAAGATAAAGATAAAAACTAGAGAGTTTGCCACTTAACCGTCACTTAAGAGAGTTCTACAGTTTTCAGATAGAAGCAAACTGGTCAGATAGGGAAGGTCTAAGAAGCAGAGAACTAAAATATTGGATACCAATAGCATATAACCAGGACTAATTTTGTTGATATTAACATGTTCTAAAGTCCTTGTATTGTTCCAGAGGATGGTAATGATCATGATTACCTTTATATTTTAATAAGTTTAGTGTACATGCTTAAGGATAAGAAAGAAAAGAAATAGACTTGGGGCGCCTGGGTGGCTCGGTTAAGGGTCCGACTTCGGCTCAGGTCATGATCTCATGATTTGTGAGTTCGAGCCCCACGTCAGGCTCTGTGCTGACAGCTTGGAACTTGGAGCCTGCTTCTGACTCTCTGTCTACCTCTCTCTGCCCCTCCCCTGTTCATGCTCTGTCTCTCATTCTCTCTAAAAATAAATAAACGTTAAAAAAATTTAAAAAGAGAGAGAGCAGGAGCTGGGGAGAGGGGCAAACAGGGAGAGAAAGAGACTTTTTTTTTTTTCCATAGTTTTTGTTTTTTTAATGTTTATTTTTGAGAGAGAGCACACACGCACACATGCACACACAAGTGGAGAGGGGTAGAGAAGGAGAGGGAGAGAGAATCTGAAGCAGACTCCAGATTCCAAGCTGTCAGCACAGAGTCCGACACAGGCCTCAAACCCACAAACTGCAAGATCCCAACCTGAGCCCAAATCAAGAGTCAGATGCTTAACCTACTGAACCACTCAGGCACTGAGAGAGAGAGGGAGAGGGAGAGGGAGAGGGAGGGAGGGAGGGAGAGAGAGAATGAATCTTAAGCAGCATGGTGCTTGATCCCACAACCCTGGGATCATGACCTAAGTGGAAACCAAGAGTAGGATGCTCAACCAACAGAGCCACTGGCAACAAGTGTTGGTTGCCAACATCTAAAAATTGGGACTTTAGTGAAGAAATGGGCAAAAAGACATGAATAGACACTTTTCCAAAGAAGGCATCCAGATTGTTAACAGACTCATGAAAAATGCTCAACAGCACTACATCACTTATCATCAGGGAAATACAAATCAAAACCACAATGAGATACCACCTCACAACTGTCAAAATGGCTAAAATTTACAACTCAGGCAACAACAGGTGTTGGTGAGGATGCAGAGAAAGAGGTTCTCTTTTGCATTGTTGGTGGGAATGCAAATGAGTGCAGCCACTCTGGAAAACAGTTCCTCAAAAAATTAAAAATAGAACTACTGTATTACCCAGGAATTGCACTAGTAGGTATTTATCCAGAGGATACAGGAGTATCCTGTATTCTGATTCTAAGGGGCACATGCACCCCAAGGTTCATAGCAGCAATATTGACAATAGCCAAAGTATGGAAAGAGCCCAAATAACCCATTGACTGGTGAATGGATAAGGAAGATACACACATACATACATACATACATACATACATACATACATACATACATACAATGGAACATTCCTGGGTGATCAAAAAGAATGAAATTTTGCCATTTGGAACAACGTAGATGGAACTAGAGTGTATTATCCTAAGCAAAATAAGTCAAAGAAAGATATCATGATTTCACTCACATGTGGAATTTAAGATACAAAACAAACATAAGGGAAGGGACACCAAAATAATATAAAAACAGAGGGAGACAAACTATAAGAGACTCTTTTTTTTTTTTTTTTTTTTTTTTTTATAAGAGACTCTTAAATACAGAAAACAAACTGGTGGTTGCTGGAGGGGTGTTAGGTGGAGGGAAGGACTAAATGGGCAAGGGGTATTAAGGAGGACACTAGTTGGGATGACCACTGGGTATTACATGTAAGTGATGAAACACTAAATTTTATTCCTGAAATTATTATTACACTATACATTAACTAGGATTTAGATTTTTAAAAATAAATAAATAATAAAAAATTTTTAAGAATTGGGACTTTAGAGGCGCCTGTGTTGTTCAGTAGTTAAGCGTCAGACTCTTGATTTCAGCTCAGGTCATAATCTCAAGGTTCGTGGGATCAGGCCACACGCTGAGCACAGCCATGTCTATGCTAACAATGTGAAGCTTGCTTGGGATTCTCTCTCTCTGTCCTTCCTCTTCTTGCTCTCTGTCTCTCTTTCAAACTAAAAATTTTAAGAAAATAAATAAATAAAAATTGGGACTTCCTAGGTCTTTTAAATACCCAATAGATCTAGGGACTCCTGGCTAGCTCAGTCGGTAGAGCATATGACTCTTGATGTTGAACGTGTAAGTTTGAGCCCCACATTGTTGGGTGTAGAGATTACTTAAAAATTAAAAGAAATCAGTAAATCTAGCCAGAGTGCCCCTATTTCAACAGCACTGGTTTCCTAGACCTAACATCTACCCTCTTCAAATAGCATATGTGGGGTTGGTGGGGGGGGGGGGGGGGGGAGTTGCTGTTTTTCACATGTGTAACATTCTTAATCCCTATGGGCAAAGTATTTAGAGCATATATAAAATAAGGACTACATTTTATGCTTTGATTTTGCATTTTCTATTCCATTCTTTTTTTCTGGTTCCTACATAGTCATAATACCCCATGATCTATAAGGGATAATTGTCGCCAGTCAAGTCTACAAAATTTAGAAATTATTTAATAAGTGAGTTCAACTCATCAGTAGACTTTTTTTTAATGTTTATTTTATTTTAGACAGACAGACAAAGAATAAGTGGGGGAGGGTACAGAGAGGGGGGACAAAAGTCAATGCCATATCTTTACTCATAAAAAATACCTTGTCTGGCATATGTTCTCTGTAGGGTTTGGATTCTTCTTCAGAGTTTTGCTGCTTTTAAAATTTAAGTGTTTTTTTTTTTTTTTTTTGAAAGAATTCTATTGTCTGGTTTTTTTTAATCTTTATTTTTGAGAGAGAGGAGGAGACAGAGGATCCAAAGTGGGCTGTGTGCTGACAGCAAAGAGCCCAATGCAGAGCTTGAACTCACAAACTGTGAGATCACGACCGACCTGCAGATCAGAGCCGAGTGGGGCACTAAAGCGATTGAGCCACCCAGCTGCCCCTGATTTTTTATTTTTATTTTTTATGATCTCTGAAATAAGAGATCACTTAGTGGGGCTTGAACTCATGACCCTGAGATCAAGAGTTACATGCTCTACCAACTGAGCCAACTAGGCATCCCTAGATGTTTGAGTTTTTGTTGTTTTTTTTTTTTTTTTTAACTTATAAGCTCTCACCTGAATAAATTGTCTGAAATACACAGATAAATTATGGTGTAATTTGTGCCACATGACTTAAAGTAGAACTTTTAAAAATGGATCACTAACTGGGATAATAGAGTCTTTCTCTTAGTTTGAACTGCAGAATTACCTATATTGTGTAGCAGTTCAGCACTTCATGTTCTTAAATATACAGCCTTACAATACTCACACAGTTCATAAACAATATTAAAGCCTAAGCTACAGATTGTTTGGTGTGTAAATTAAAGGGACCCTGAATGACTGATGTACCATTTGTCTTTGAGGGAGAAACTAGACTTCTTTTTTCTACTTAGTTGATGTAACTTTAAGTGAGCTCAAAGAGAGTGGTTTGTTTTTTTGTTGTTTTTTTTTTTATTTTAAGTAAGCCATTGAGATTTTAATAATTTGTTCTTTTGCTAGTGTCCTCAGTGGATAATAGTGCATATATTCTACTTAAACAAAATTAATGTGATATAACTACATACATTTTATGTATTAACTTACTTTTAGCTTTTATTGTTGTTGGGTTAATGATTTTGTGTTGTGTGTTTTGTTTTCTATGGTGTGTGTCCATTTTAGAAATTATTGAAAATACAAAAAAGTCACAGTGATTACCTATAGTTAACTGTTGTTAACATTGTTAGTGGATTCTCTTGAGACAGTACAGGGTGATTGAAAAGAAACCAAATGGAAATTAAGGGCATTTAGGTAAATCACTTAACCTTTCTGGGCCATTCCTTTCCTGATCTGCAACATGTGAGAGGATTAAGGTCCTTTTCAACCTCTGAAAATACTGTGAATGGAAAGAAGGCTACAACAGAGAGAAGCCCCAGCCATGCTGCTGATGAGCTACATGGACTTGAGGAAGTAAATTAATGCAGACACTGCAGTTCATTTACCTTCTTTTCTTTAGAAGATTGTTGTGAAGATGTCTGATCCACTGAGTATTACTGATTTTATAATTAAATTTTTTAATTAAAAAAAAGTCTGTAGAACTTTAGACAGAGTAACTAATGGAAGGCTACTACATTTTCCCTGGCTCTTTTTAAACGATAAATCTGCCTTTTGGAGCATCTGGCTGGTTCAGTCGGTAGAGAATATGACTATTGATCTCAGGGTTGTAAGTTTGAGCCCCATGTTGGGTATAGAGGTTAGTTAAAAATAAAATCTTTAAAACAATAAACCAATAAAAATAAATTTGCCTTTTGATTTTGAAAACCTCAGAAATGGAGTATGTCAGGGGCTCCTGGGTGGCTCAGTTGATTGAGCATCCAACTCTTGATTTCACTCAGGTGATGATCCCAGGGTTATGGGATCAAGCCCTGATTGGGCTCTGCTTAAGATTCCCTCTCTCCCACTGCCTCTCTCCCCACCCCCCACCCCCCCCACACACACATGTTCTCTTGCTCTATCTCTCTAAAATTTAAAAAAAAATGTTTTTAATTAGAAATTGAGTACCTCAAAAGAAAGCAATGTTGTGTGAAAGATGTTTTGTAGAACTTACTGGTGTTTTCATTTTTAGGTTCCCATTTTCCTGTTGGAGTAGTTCCTCCAAGGACCAAATCACCAACACCTGAATCTTCAACGATAGCCTCTTATGTAACCTTAAGGAAAACTAAGAAGATGATGGATTCAAGAACGGTATTTAACTAGAAGTTAATCTTTAAAAGGATTCTTAAGGCCTATTTATTGTTTTAATTCCATTGAGGAAATTAGTGTCTAGGGGACAGACCTACTCAATACCTAGTCTAGGTTTGTTTTGATCAGCTTTGACATGGGGTCTTAGTCCACAGTTTGTGGAATCTGTTTTCAGACAGCTGTCCCATGTTACATCTCTTGATACCTCTAAGAATTTCCTTAAAGAGAGTGATAGACATGTCCTATGGTCATCCAAGGTAATGGATTTCCAAGCCAGCCCGAGTTTACAGGGCCTTTCAGCTATGGTAGATTTGGAGTTTGCCAATCCTCTGGTTACTCTGAGAAATGTGAATTGGGATTGGGAAAATAGCTTCTATATTTCACATATTCATCTGAGATCCATTTAATTCAAACTGGCTGTAAACCAGTCTAAGCTTGGTCATATTGAGAAGATTATCAGCATACTTAACTCCTTTTTACCAAGTAGTCTCAAAAATTTGGGGTGCAAAAGAACTTTTACTTTTCATCTTTATAAATTCTATACTTATTTGGTATGGGTAATTTGATAATTTTAAACTATAAGAAAAGAATGAAAAGTACTACAAATGATAAGATTTATGGTTATTCTTGAGAGATATTAAACTACAGGTACGAAGTATATGCCTAAAACATCTGACAAATTTATATACAAGAAGTATAATATTTTAATGAGTACAAAATTATAAAGACCTAGAAAGATAATTATTGTAGAATCAAAATAAATGAATAGCTATATATTTGCGGTCATGGTTCTATAATACTATTGTTTGTTTAGAGGCATTTGTTTACAGATGGAAAGGGTATTTTCTTTGGAAATTGTAATGCTAAAAAAAAATCAACAGAAAAAGGTTTTAAAAATGTATGTTGAGGGGCACCTGACTGGTTCAATTAGTAGAGCATGCAACTCTTGATGTCAGGGTGGTGAATTTAAGCCCCACGCTGGACATAGAGCTTACGTTAAAAAAAAAAAAAAAAAAAGTTAAGGGATCCCTGGCTGGCTTAGTTGGTGGAGGGTAGAGGGTGTGACTCTTGATCTTGGGGTTGTGAGTTCAAGCCCCACGTTGGGTGTGGAGATTATGCATAAATAAATAAATAAATGAAAATACTTTTTAAAAAAGTTAACAGTGTATGTTGAGACAAAGAAGAAAGATATTAGTGGACTTATATTCTTTCTTTTTTTTAATATGTAACTATCTTAAATAGTAGAAGAAAGACTTCTATATCACCAAATACAGGAGTGGGGAAGGGAGTATAGAAGACTACAGTTATGTAATATTGGTACAAAAAAGACCTTTATAAGCAATATCAGTGTCAGAATAAAATACTTGGAGTATAACACAAAATTTCCATAATATATGAGGAATGAATATACATAAGTTATTTTTAAGAGTTTCTTTTCTATGGAAAATATGTAACAATAATTCACAAATATTCTTCAACCCCATAATAATTTTTAGAATACTAATAACTAAAACTGTTATGACATATTCTTTTCCAGTTATCATTAGAGAAAAGATCTAAAAATTAACAATATCTGACCTTTAAAAACAGATTTTTACAGGGGCTCCTGAGTGGTTCAGTTTGTTAAACGTCCGACACTGGCTCCATCATGATCTCACAGTTCATGAGTTTGAGCCCTGCATCAGGCTCTATGCTGACAGCTCAGAGTCTGGAGCCTGCTTCGGATTCTGTCTCCCTCTCTCTCTGCCCCTCCCCCACTCATTTTCTGGCTCTCTCGCTCTCTCTCGCTCTCTCTCACTCTCTCAAAAAAAATTTTTTTAATTACAAATAAATAAATAAAAACAGATTTTTACTATATGACAACTTGAGAAGAAAGTTGCAGTGTGACATTATTGTATAAACGTAGAAAAGCCAGGAAGACTGCATGTTTATTGTTACTAAAAATAAAAGGATAAAATAAGAAACTTTAATAAAATCTGAAATAAAAATAAAAGGAAAGGGATGACTATAGTAGCCAAGTCCCAATCTATATTTAGAATTTACTTTTTTTAATTTTTTTATTGTTTGTTTGGTTGGTGTTTTGTTTTTTCTTTCCAAAGCTAATGTGTTTTATTTTACATATAAATGAAAATCATCGTTACTTCTGCAAATTAAGGCTTTTCAGTTTTCCTCTTTTAGATTTTACTTGAGCTCTTAAAGATATTTATTCTATACAATAGAAAATGGCTCTAGAGCTATCACTCCTGCCCTGCAGGCATTTTCCAGATTGCTCAAGAGAAAAAAGGATCTTAGTGGGTTTGCCTGACATATTGCTTCCTCACGGAAATGCTCATCTCTGCCCTTGGTTTTTTCAAAAGAAAGCAACTTCACCAATATCTCAGTCAGTTCCCACCAACCCAGACCAGAGGGCACAAAGTAACCTATGGATTCTATGCCATAGATTCTAGAATATGTTCAGTCTTCAAATTTTCTATTACATAAAGTAAGCTAAAATTTGCTTGTGACTAATATTGAAGTTCTTATTTGGCATTTTATACCGATATTGTTTTACGTCTTTAATAAGAAAGTGAGATTAAGAATTGGTTGTTTAATTTTTAAATCCTTATTGATCATGAACTGAGGATGTTTTCTCTGTGAAGTCTTTTCACAGTAAATGTTTGACTTAAAACATATGTTTTGGAGCACCTGGGTGGCTTAGTTGGTTAAACGTCTGACTTCAGCTCAGGTCATGATCTCGTGGTTTGTGAGTTCGCCCCACATTGGGCTCATGCTGTTAGCACAGAGCCTGCTTCAGATTCTCTGTCTCCCTCTCTCTCTGCATCTTCCCTGCTGGTTCTCTCTCTCTCTCTCTCTCCCCCTAAACAAATAAATAAACTTTTTTAACAAATTAAATTTTCATTAAAATATATCTTCGGGCACCTGGCTGCCTAGTCAGTAGAGCATGCAACTTTTGATCTTGGAATTATGAGTTTGAGCCCCACATTGGGTATAGAGATTACTGAAAATTAACCTTAGGAAAAAAAATTAAAAAGGAGGGGGGCACCTTTGTGGCTTAGTCAGTTAAGCCTCTAACTCTTGATTTCAGCTCAGGTGATGATCTCATGGTTCCTGAGATGTAGCCCCACATTGGGCTCCGCACTGTCAGCCTGTCAGCGGAGAGCTGCTTGGGATTCTCTCTCTCTCTCCCTCTCTGCCTCTCCCCTGCTCCTGCTCTCTCAACATAAATAAGATTTTTAAAATAAATAAAATAAAGTCTTATATTTACAAACTGTGCCCCCTGTGTTCTCCTAGTTTGAGTTTTATACAATTTCCTGTTTCGTTGACTGTGCATCACCAATCACCAGTGAAGGAAAAAACAGTTTGCCTTTCTGGTGTTAACTAAATTGACACTCAAAGCTCCACTTCTGATTTTGAGAACAAAAGAAATCCTTTCAGAACATTTTTTATCCCAACATACTTTTCAGAAGTTATTCTGTATTGATGTATTCATATGTCTATTTCTAATTTAAAGGAAAGACCAAGAAGTGCAGTGGAACAGCTCTGTTTGGCTGAAAGTACTCGACCTAGGATGACTGTGGAAGAGCAGATGGAAAGAATAAGGAGACATCAACAAGCATGCCTGAGGGAAAAGAAAAAAGGATTAAATGTTATTGGTTCTTTAGACCAGTCACCCTTACAAAGTCCCTCAGGCTTAAGGGATAATCCATTCAGGATTACCCAGGTACATCAATTTACTTTTAACCATTCTTGTGTGTAAATGTAGTATCACTTGAGTCAGGATCTGGAGTTACATGATTGATGGGTTTTCAGATGTCTGCAGTATGGATAGTTATTTGATTTTACCTAATGCCCATAATAATAAGCTAAGACAGCTCAGTAAAGTGGAAATAGCCCTGGGTTCAGAAAACCAGAGCCATCTTACTTGTTGGACATACTTGTACCAGTTGTGGCCTTACTCTTCTCTGCTATAAATCAGATGACACAGCCCTACCCTGTCTACTTCAGAGATACTAAGATACAAGTGCTTTCAGCGAATGTGAAATGCCACGCAAGTTAACAAGATATTCCCCAATTCCCCCTCCAATAAAATGTGCATTACTCTGTGTCCTAATTTAACATGACCTAAATTGTAGCAGGACAGAGCTTCTCAGTAAAAGCATAAGTCTACTATTCCTTACATCCCAACTCCTGCCTTGCAAAGAGACACCATTCCATTTCTCATTGTTTGTTTGTTTGTTTGTTACCCCGATTCATAAATACAGAGATAGCAGACAGGCAGACCTTTTCAGTAGCTTCTGTCTGGCCTGTCCCTGTTAGTAGACATGTACCAGCTGAAAGGGTTTCCCTGTCTTCCTAGAAATCCCCTTTCCATCTAATCAGGAGCATCCAGGCACTGCTACTAAAGATTCAGCAGATTAACCGCTGAAATTACACATTCTTCAAATTACAAAATGGGTGATTAAAAGAGAAAAAAAATGCATGGAATACTGATATATATATTTTTTTCTTCCTATTGGTTTTCATAAGAGAACCTCCTTGTACGTGAAGATCAACCTTTTTTTTTTTTTTCAAAATAACAGATGCTATCTAAAAACTGTACATAGTATGAATCTATGCTATATGTCTTTCGGACAGACTCGAAAAAGGGATGATAACATTAAGGAACTGGATACTGTCATTAGAGAAAATGATGTGAAGCCAAACCATGAAACTCCTGCAGCAGAAATTGTTCGACTAAAAGACAGTGAACCTCAAAATACAGATTTCAGCAAAGAGGTAAAGAGATTACTTTTGAACAGATATTCCAAAGGGGTAGATTTTTGAAGATTAGATCAAGTGGTAAGGTTGAAAATAGTTATGTTTCATTTCATCACAGAGACCCTACGTCTAAGTGAAATAGGTTTTGTTAATTTGAGTGATGTATTCAGCACATCAAAAAATGGGTTAATTGAAAAGTTAAAACATAAGTAAGGCTAGAATAAATTATTGTTAACCCCAGTTAAAGAATCTTATGTCCCAAAACACCTAGCTGTTAGCAACGTGCATCAGCCCTTTAGGCAAATAACTTTTTACTTCCAGTAGTAAAGGATGTTAATATTTTTAGAGGTGCGTAGGTGGCTCAGTCAGTTAAGTGTCCGACTCTTTGTTCTTGAGTTCAGACACCTGTCAGCCTCTGCGCTTCTTAGGGCAGAGCCTGCTTGTGATTCTCTCTCTCCTTCTCTCTCTACCCCTCCTCTGCTGGTGCTCTCTCTCTCTTCTCAAAATCAATAAATAAAACATATAAAAAAAAAGAATGTTAATATTTTTAATATACTTGAGTCTGAATGTGTATTTCAGTAACTATTTGACAGGGTCTAATTTTTTAATACACATTTATTTTTGAATCATTTTTCTTCTTATTCTATAGTTGAAAAGCACTGAGGACATTTTTTCTACAACACTTTTTAAACCTGAACCAAATGGAGTGAATTCTGAGGAAGTGATGGATAAAGAGAGAAACAAAGAGAAAATGTCTGAGGATGTTTCATTCAGGTAATAAGTAATAGGGAAAACAACAAAGGAATCATTCCCCAAATACTATAACTACTTAAGAATGGTGAACTTCAGAGGTGACTGGGTGGCTCAGTCAATTGGGCGTCCTAGGTCATGATCTCGCAGTCCGTGAGTTCGAGCCCAGCGTCAGGCTAACAGCTCAGACCCTGGAGCCTGCTTTGGATTCTGTGTCTCCAGCTCTCTCTGCCCCTCCCCTGCTTGCGCTCCCTCCCTCCCTCCCTTCCTTTCTCTTTCTCTCTCTCTCTCAAAAATAAACAATCATACATTAGAAAAAAGCATGGTGAACTTCAGGGTCAAAAAGTCTTGGATTCCTGTCCCAGCTTAGCTACTTAAGAGCTGTAGGATCTTAAACAATTTACATAACCTCCCTAAACTGCAGGTTCCTTGCTTGTAAAAATGAGGATGACAATAGTATCTATCTCACAAATGTGTTGCAATGATTAAATAAGAAAATACAAGTATAGCACTTATCACTATGCTTCTCACCCAGGAATTCAATAAATACCTTTTTAAAAATGCCAAGAGATGTATAAGGTCTATCAAAGTGAGCCACTTCAGTATTGCCTACATAATGATAGGCAATGATAGACATTGATCAGATATCTAAGTTATCTGATGTGTTCCAAAAATTATAGTGATTTGCTATTTATTGTTTAGCTGCATTTCTTAACTAGCCTTCTTATGTGTATACCCTCAATCTTACCCTCAATTAAAAATCTATGAGTTTATAATGACACAACAACAAAAAATCATTTGTTGGCCACTCTGGACGATGCTAAGGAGTTGACTTCTTATTCCAAAGTCTGGTGCATAAAGGCAAAGAATCAAGTATTTTTCTTGCCTTTCCCAAACAAATTGCAACCAAAAAGTTTTTGAGGAAATATTTTTCTTTTTAGAAGAATTTTATTCAATAAGGAATGAGAGACTTACACTGTCACTGCTTTGCTAGCCTTAAAGAAATAAGGGATTTAGGCAATACTCCTTAATGGCTGGAAAAGCTGTTAGCTGAAAATCTGACAGGGAACTTTATAGTGAGTGGATCAAGCTGATAACCCTTGAACTCACTGATCATTTTCAACATAAAGAATAGAACCTGTTAATGCAATAGGGCACAAACCCCACCTAATGATCTACTGTTTGCCCCTTTCCCCAAAAATCCTAAATCTGCTCAAGCTTCAAAATGCTATCAGTTTATAAAAAATAAGAGGAGGGGCGCCTGGGTGGCTCAGTCAGTTAAGCGTCTGACTTCAGCTCAGATCATGATCTCACGGTTTGTGGGTTCAAGCCCCATGTCAGCTCTGTGCTGACAGCTCGGAGCCTGGAACCTGCTTTGGATTCTGTGTCTCTGTCTCTTTCTTTGCCTCTCCCTCACTCATGCTGTCTCTATCTCTCATAAATAAATAAACTTTAAAAAAAAATTTTTTAATAAAAAATAAGAGGAATAAAATCAAAATACAGAATGTGATAAACTATGTAGGATGGAGAAAGCAGCTTCTTTCACAGATAAGTGGCAAAGAATAAAAAGGATGTGTGTTGTGGGGTATTTTAAAGTTTAAGAGACTTGTCAGGCAAATACAAATGTGGACTTTGGATCTTCTTGAAACATAACTCTAAAATTGGTATAATGAGGCTATCAAGGAAATTTGAGCACTGACTAGATATTTGATGACATTTAGGTATTATAAATACAAACTGAAGTGTTTACAGACTGAATGATTTGTCTGGAATCTATTTTAAAATAATTTGGGGAGTAGGAAACTGGCAGTGTATATGAAACAAAATTGGTAAAACATGGATCATTATTGAAGCTGAGGGTATAAGTTTCATATATTATTTGCTCTGATTTTTTTATGATTAAAATTTCTGTAAGGGGGGAAAAGAAAAGAGATTAATTACAAGCAAAATGTCAGCAGTTACTAAATATGGAGATGGTGACATCCTTTGTGTATGGTTAAAATTTTACATAACAGTAAGTTGGAAGGAAAAAATGTATTGCATTCTGTAATAACAAATTTTAAAATATCTGTTTTCATTAGCCCTCAGGATGAGACACAGATCCCAAATCATAAAGCAGAAAGCCACCCTGAAGAAAATATAAAGGACGATATTCATGAGCAGGAAGAAACTATTGCTTCTTGTGAACAAACTCCTGAGGCTTCTAGAGGAAATCAAACGATGGCAGGTAGATATTCCACATTTCATACTTTTCTCACTGGTGCTTCCTCTGAATTTCTCAACGCATACATTTGCTTTCCCACATGCACCTTCAGGAAGGATGTCACTGGAAAGGAAGGAAAGGGGACATGTGCCTACCCAGCTAGATCCACAGGGTCTGTCCTGGCTTGGGAATCTGTTGCTTCTCTCTCTCTCTCTTTCTCTCTCTCCCTCCCATCTCAACCTTAACACATATACCACAAATTTTTTCTACTAAGATCTTTCAGTACGTGGAAAATGTACCTGCTTCTCTGAGGCTGGACTCTCAGAGTAGTCACAAACCTACCACTTCGGGAGCTGTGTAAGATTTAATATCTAAACTAGTAGAATGACCTTATTTACTCTAGCCCCTGCTAGAATCCACACTTGGACGTTTCCTTGAGAGAAAATCGTGATCCATAGTACGTCAAAAAATAAAAATTTCTATTTTTTTTTTAGAATCTTCACAGATTTTTCTCTTTTTTTCTTTATGATGTTTGGCAAGGGGTTGGGAGAGGGATCATACCACTGGTGCATATTATCAGCCTTGCTTCTCATAGTCCATAAGCAAAAAATCCATTCTTTATTTTTTAATGTTTATTTCTTTATGTTGAGAGAGAGAGAAAGTGGGGGAGGGGCAGAGAGAGAGGGAGACAGAGAATCCCAAGCAGACTCCAGGCTGTCAGCACAGAGCCCCTCACTGGGCTTAAACTCCTGAACCCGTGAGATCATGACCTGAGCCAAAATCAAGAATTGGATAACTGACTGAACCACCCAGGCACCCCTGGAAAAAACTATTCTTAATCCTGCCTCCCTTCACCTTTCTCCCCATCATTTGGCAGACAAGCAAATACAGTGAAATTCAATTATTTGGTACTGTTCTTCTTAGGAGGAGCATTGGATTCTGGCAGAGTATTTTCTGTATCTTACATGCATGTAACATGCAAATTTATATTATGAGTCGTGTTTCCCTGTAGCCAACATTAAGCATTGTCTTTTGCCTCTGTCGCTTATAAGGCAGTTTTTTGTCACTGACCACTTCCTGTTACTGTTTTGGCACGTCTGCGTAAAGTGTGTGGGTGCATTAAAATCACAACATTTAAACTGTTCATACTATTTAGCTGCATGAAACTAGAAAGTCTCTTAAAGTGAGACCCAGCAGTGCCTGGCTGGCTCAGTCAGTAGAGCATGCAACTCTTGATCTCAGGATTATGAGTTCAAGCCCCATGTTGGGCACAGAGCTTACTAGATAGTAGATAGATAGATAGATAGATAGATAGATAGATAGATAGATAAACAGACCCAACAAGAGGGCTTCCCTGACAGACACCTAAAAATTAACCTCAAAGCCAAAAAAAAAAAAAAGACAATAATTTTTTTTTCCAATTTGGTTGAGGTATAATTGACACATAACATTGTATACGATGTTTAAGGTATATAAGGAAGAAGAATTTTAATAGTCTTCAAGAGACATTTCATGCTAAATAATCAATTGCCAATTTAGAAGACAACAGAAACCAAGTACAACTATTAATTCCTTCCTGAAACATGTTCCTATTTTATGGGATCACAACATCAGGATTTCCTTCTTCAAGTGTATCCTAAACATGTTACCTTCTTGCATTCTCTTGGTCTGTTTTAGTGAAAAGTCTGTCCCCATCTCCTGAGTCCTCGGCATCGCCGGTTCCAGCCGCCCAGCCGCAGCTCACAGAAGGATCCCATTTCATGTGTGTGTAGTCTCAGAAAAAGTACGTCTGTTCCCTTTGCGTCTATGCTTTAACTTCAGAGTTTTTAACTTGAGTTGTATTCATTTGTTGCTTTAGTGAACAAAAACTGAGATTAATTCTGGGCCATGCACTAGAGATTGTTGGCAGAGCAAGGAGGCCATGTATTTGAGCCACAGGCACTAACTCAGATCTGCATCAGCCCTTCCAGTGATTTGCTGTGTGACAACATTTTCTCTGTCTCTTATTTCATCGTCCATAAAAACAGCAAAACGGGAAAGGTATAGCCCGTGCCAAGACAGGCCGCACGGGGTTTTGCAGCTGTGCCCCCACTTAGCATTCCTTTCCGTAGTCGGACCTGAGAATTCTGTTGAAGCTATTACATGTTGATCAAGTAATGTTTTTTTACAGTTTGTGCAACCCACCTACCGCATCAGGAGTTTATTATTTTAAAAGGACAAAGAAGTGTTTGTGGTACAGCCAACTACAAGGAATATTACAGTCTTTAAGATCTATCAGAAACTATTTCTAAATAATTAATTTTGTTTAAGTAAGAGAGGTAGCTACTAAAAAAGCTGTGGGTGGATGCAGGGGGAAGGACAGAACCTGACTGAACATTGTGCCATAGACCACAGTTTGGGAACTGACAATAATTTCCTAAGGTCTTACTGTTAACACTTTTATAAACAGTTGCTAAATTTTACTTGCCTTTTGTACTTGTAAATACATACTTTTTTTTTTTTTTTTTACTTTTCAGAAAAGCTTTGAGATGTGAAGCTATTTATGCCTTTTTCTGCATTTTTTTCTTCAGTGTCTATCAGATCTAGTAATGTGTGCATTAGGACTACCAGCACATTTCTGTTAAACAATTATAAGCAACAGAAACACATAGAGACATTATAAGCATTGCTGTTAACATATGCTTTGACTTACAGATTCTCAAATCAGTACAAACACTAAGTTCATCCAGTAGTGCTTATTTTCTAGAATCCACTTCCATTCATACCTTTTGTAGCAACTGTAATCTGTGTCCTTTTTTTTCATCCAGATGGACTTGTGTCTAACTGTCTTGGCATATTTATAACCTCTGTTTGAGATTATGTCTACCTAGAGCCTAGAAGAGGCCTTTGTTTGTTGTCAGTTGGCATTTATGCAGGATTGACATCCTTTCTGGAGTGACAAACCACCTGTTTGTTATAGTCTTACCTGTGTCTTGCCTCTGTCATTCATGCGTTTAAACTTTTAACTTAATAGGTTCTGAAGTGACAGTTGCAAGTAGTGACAAGAATACCACCAGAATAGGAATAGCAGCATGTTTGTGTGATTCCTCCTGTGCGAAGAGCTGATAGATGGCCTCTGTCCATCTTCGTGGAGGAATGTAAATTAAAGTCCACTCTCATTATCTTTGGTTCAATAAACAGTTTACAATTCTCTGTACACAGACCAATGATATGAAAGAATGTTGTCTGACAATAAAGAATATGTACAGTTAAAACTCAAGTACATTTCCGGGTTCCTTAAGTTGTTATTATTGGATTTTGTTTTGTTTTACTTTCACTCTAAGAGCCAGTGGCATTATAGGCTGGAATGGGGTCCAGTTATTGCCGGGTATTTCCTTGTCTTCTGGCATATGGCCAGAACGACAAGTAGCACTCAGACTTGTATTTTTTTATGTCTTCTCGTTGAGTGTATGTCATGTTGCTGACCTAGTAGTTTTGGCAGGACTTTGGGAAGGTTTACAAATGACACTGCTGTGCAGGCAGCTTAATATATTGTTAGATATTTTAGCAAAGTTATGCAAATCTTTGCTTATTTTGTTGATCTTTTTGATTCAGCCATAAATTTGGGTACTCTTTTTTAAAATTCTGAAATGTTATTTAATTGCATCCTTGGCTTGGTAAATTAAACCTACGAAATGACAAGAAACGTCCTGTTGTATTATATTTTAGGATTTTCATGGCCATGCCTGTCAGCTCTGCCGTTGTAGAACATTGCCCTCAGTTACTTTAGGAAATGGTCACTCATTAACTTGCAGGTGTCAAAGTAATTTTCCCTGTCTTTATTTTTCAGCTATCCTGACTTCTGTCAAAACCATTGAAAGCTAAGGACGTGGACCTTCAGCAATGTGAGAAGATATTGTACAGTATACTTTAAATCTATGAAATTCATAGTTCTGATGCTTTTGGCCACAGAGCATCATTTTATCACTTCTGGAAAATGTTTATTCCAAACAGCTTTAATGGCTCATATGTACACTCCGTAATCCTAAGGTTGTTGTTCTGACACCAGCTTGCTGCTATGATTTCAGAGCACATAAGTAAAGGTGCTTTTTTAATGTGCGGTCTACAGCCAGAGCTCACTCAGTTGCTGATTTCCAGATTTTGATGTTTCTAAAATTTAGGTGGATTTATATTTCTTTTTGCTTTTCAGTACATAAATTTAGTTATTATTTCGAATGAAGCTTGTTTTCCTTTTTTTTTTTTTTTTCCTTCCCATTTTTGGCTACTGCAATGCTTTGTTTCACACTTGATTTGTAAAAATTTTATATATATATTTAAAATGTGCCATTTTATTACTGCTAAGTGAAGAATGTCCTGTTTTCTGCTACTATTATTTCTCAGATTGCAGCGTCAGCAGTTACTGCCACACTCTTGTCAGCTTAAACACAAATGTTACCGCTTCCTGTTTCTTAAAGGTACAATTTAAAATGTAGGTATTTTGAAGTACTGGGCTTATACTTCATTGGGATAGATGTGTACAGCAATAAGCAGGTTTTCCAATCCAGTACTTAGTTTGTGTACAAATGTAATTATGTTCATTGTGTATATATTATACAATGAGCACATGTAAGTATTAAAGGCTACTTACTATTGTTTAAATGCAAATGTTCATATCTCATTTCTTTTTTATCATGTTAAATAAATGTTGATGTTCTTAAATCACTCGTGTTAGAATTTTTTGCTCTCTCCCATCTAAAACGGGTACGCCTAGGGGCGCCTGGGTGGCTCAGTCAGTTAAGCATCTGACTACAGCTCAGGTCATGATCTCATGGTTCATGAGTTCAAGCCCCACGTCAGGCTCCGAGCCGTGGAGCCTGCTTCGGATTCTGTGTCTCCCTCTCTCTCTCTGCTCCTCCCCTGCTTTCTCTCTCTCTCTCTCTCTCTCTCTCTCTCTCAGAAAATGGATAAAACATTAAAAATAAAATAAAATAGGTACGCCTGGGTGGCTCAGTCGGTTAAGCATCCAACTTAGGCTCAGGTCATGATCTCATGGTTCATGAGTTCAAGCCCCACATCGGGCTCTGTGCTGCCTTCTCAGAGCCTGGAGCCTGCTTCTGGGTCTCCCTCTCTCTCTCTGCCCCTCCCCCACTCACACTCCATGTGTCGGTCTGTCTCTCTCTCTGAAAAATAAGCATTCAAAAAACTAAAAAAATAAAATGGGAAGACTGTGGGGCACCTGGTTAGTTCCGTCAGTGGAGCATGCAACTCGTAATTTCCGGGCTGTGAGTTCAAGCCCCACTTTGGGTGTAGAGATTACTTGAGAAAAATAAAATCTTTCAAAAAAATAAATAAAATGGAAAGTCTGAGACTCAAGGGACTTCTCTATGAAATAATAGACTGTTAATCGTATTATTGTAGATCACATCATAAAAAGGCCTCTTCTGCCATCCAGTCTGGCTCTCCCATGTGAGAGTCTGAGGACCTTGAGGCTCCGAGAGATACATTGACTTGGCCACAGTCACATTATATGTAATGACAGAGTTTGGACCAGAATATACTTTTCTTTCTTCACTTTTCCTCTGAGGCCATTATTAGCTCAGCACCGCCGGGCAGGTTTTGTTTCCTGAAGTCTTCACACTTCTTTCTGTTTGTCTCTGTTTTTGGAAACCACCTCCAAGCGTTGACACTCTCTGCTCAGTGCATTGGGCCTGGAGAGGCCTGTGTGGAGCGGAGTGTCATTCCTCTGACATGGGGAACTAGAAACTGTTTCATCATCAGGAGTAGGACCCTCAGAGATCATTTTCCCTTACAATACATTCTTTGCAGATGTTCACGCTCTTCAGAATCAATTACATTTTCTTCCCTCTATAACCTTTTGTTCATGCTATATATTGTTCCCAGAGTACAAGGAAATTTGATGCTTTTGGATTCCTATATGAAATGGCTGAAACTAAATTGGCACCGGTCAGTCTTTCTTTTTTTCTTTTTTTCCCATGCTATGGTAAAGAGGATTTAAATTTAATTCAAAATGCAGATGTACAAAAATTCATCTGCTCCAAACAGAAACACACAAAATGAAATGCAAATAGATACAGTCTGTATTGTAGGAGGTGAATGAGAAGAGAGGTTAAGATGGAGAGGGCTCAGCTCTCTGTATCCACGTAAACATGTTTACACACACCACCTTTATCTAAAGACATCATGCCAGCCAAAGTCTTCCAAAGGAAATAGGCAAAAGATTATTCTTTCTTTCCAAGCATGAGATGGTTATGGTTCCAGATCTTTTGTCAGTGGGTTGAGTTACTGTTATTCTTGGGTTTTCCCTTCGGGTTTTTTTGGTAAGGCTTTTTAGGTTTGATTGATGTGTGTATGTGGTGTGTGTCACTTGGCTTTATTAAACACAACATTTTCTGAGCTGTTTCAAGAAGGAAGAACGTCCCATACTGGAATACCTGCAAGCCAAGGGAGTTTAGAAAAAGCAGTACAGAGTACTTGTAACTTTTGTCAACCTTTCAGAAAGCCAGATGAAAATCAGGTGCTTAAAAACTGTAGGTCAGCAAGGGTACCTGTAACAGGAGATAGCAAAAGGGACTCTTCTCCAAAAATATGGACTAGATCAATACTTTCTATCTCACCTAAAGCTTACCTTACTCAACTCCATCTTACTGGAGAGGTGTGCAGAGAGCCCAGGGAGTACAGAGACTCATAGTAAGGAGGGCAGACAAGCCGGAAAGAACCTTACTCCAAATGGGGGTTCGTCACGGGCACCACCCTTCCAGCATGGAAGCAAGCTCCAAAGCTTAGTGTGTGCCTTATTGGGTCGGTTAAACATCACATCCAAGTCCCCCACATGCACCTGCTCCCAATTTATAGAAGGTTGATAGCCATACTTCCATGGTGGTCAGAAATTAAACATAACCATAAACAAGCAATCTGCAAACTTATTTGCACGTCCACAAGAGTGTTTTTAAAAATTATGTTTCCCTTTGCACATTTTAAAATTGACATCTATACTTTTTCAAAAGTTGAAGTTGAAAAGATGCAATTTTTAGCAAACTGTAAATTTGGCTTTGTAAAATAAAATTATTAAATCAGTTTTTTAAATGTGTCCAACAGAATCTAAATACTGTTTTGATAGTTTCATTTATTTGTTTTTTAATTTTATTTTAGAGAATAAGTGTGAGCAGGGGAGAGGGGTAGAGGGAGAGAGAGAATCTCAAGCAGGCTCCACACTCAGCACAGAGCCCAACACGGGGCTTGATCCCACAACCCTGGGATCATGACCTGAGCCAAAATTAGAAGCCAGATGCTCAACCAACTGAGCCACCCAGGCACCCTTCATCATCTTTTTCTTTCTTTTTTTTTTTAACATTATTCATTTTTGAGAGACAGAGCATGAGTGGGGGAGGGACAGAGAGGATGACACAGAATCTGAAGCAAGCTCCAGGCTCTGAGCTGTCAGCACAGAGCCCTACCTTGGGCTCAAACTCAAGAACCGCGAGATCCTGACCTGAGCCGAAGTCAGGTGCTTAACTGACTGAGCCACCCAGGCACCCCTCATTATCCATCTTTTTTTTAATTTTTTAGTGTTTATTTATTTTTGAGAGACAGAGCATGAGCAGGGGAGGGGCAGAGAAAGAGGGAAACACAGAATCTGAAGCAGGCTCCAGGCTCTGAGCTGTCGGCACAGAGCCTGACACGGGGCTCGAACTCATGAACTGCAAGATCATGACCTGAGCCAAAGTCGGGTGCTTAACTGACTGAGCCACTCAGGCACCCCTCTCATTATCCATTTTTAAGAGATGCAAACAAGGGGGCACCTGGGGCTCAATCGGTAGAGCATAACTCTTGATCTCGGGGTTGTGAATTTGAGTCCCACCTTGGGCATAGAGCTTACTTAAAAAAAAAAAAAAAAAAGAATCATTTCTTGGCCTTTTGGCTAATATCAAGCATAGTATCTGTTCGTATCAGTTTGATATCTGAGATGTCATCTATCCGAGAACAGTATACTAAGTGGATTTTTGGAGCAGGGGGATGGAATAGGAGCTTGCTCCGTCCCCTCCGGGCATCGACCTGGTATCGCAGTACCTCTGGGAATGGTGCACTCCCCCGGGGAGCTTAAAAAAAAAAAATTCAATAATTAACTAAATCAATTAAATAGAATTTTTTATTAAAACTTAGCTAATTAAAAATGTATTAAAGTTTTTTTAAAAAAATTTTTAATGTTTATTCATTTTTGAGAGACAGTGAGCAGGGGAAAGGCAGAGAGAGAGGGAGACACAGAATCTGAAGCAGGCTCCAGGTTCTGAGCTGTCACCACAGAGCCCTACGTGGGGCTTAAACTCCCCAACCATGAGATCATAACCTGAGCTGAAGTCAGACCCTCAACTGACTGAGCCGCCCAGGTGCCACCCAAGATTTTTTTTTTTTTTTTAAGATTCTTTTTAAGTAATCTCTGTGCCCAACACAGGGCTCAAACTCACAACCCTGAGATCAAGAGTCGCATGCTATACGCACCGAGCCAGCCAGAAGCCCCAAAAGCTTTTTTTTTTTTTTTTTTAAGTAGTAAATGTTACATTGTTTCTTTTTCTCCTTGAACTTACATTTCCATTGTACTTTCCTGAACATACTTGATCACAACAAATTACCATACGTTAAATGTAATTTTAATTCCATCCATTTCTGTGAGATCTCGTTACTCAGCCATTGTGGCTGTTCACTTTTCACCACGCTAGAGGATTTACACCCTGAAGGGTAAAGGTAAGATTCAGAGAAATAAGGTTTTCATGTGTAAGGGAGAAAGTAGCTAATGCTCTGGAAAGGAGTGCCTTGATCTCAGGAGGCTGAGGGGTGATATGTTTGAGGCAGGAGTTTATGTGGAAGGGAACGTTCTGGGTACCAAGTCCATTGAAAGCATCCTTGCCCACATACCTTCGAAATGTTTCGAAGAATGCATTCCTAGACGATCTGGCCATTAAAATATGTGTTAAGTGTATTCATTCATGCATATGTGGTCACTTTAACCACATAAAGGCTTTATATAGATTTAGCACATGGCAGAGAAACTCACTATTCAACAATTTTGAACAACTATGTATGTATGAGGAATAAGCTGACTTAATGCAGAAACAAATTTTCTGTTATGCTAAAGTAATTTGGAAAGTTTTCCCAGAAGTCTTCCAGAAAAATGGATCACATCCTTCATCCATAACTTGAAAATAAATCTTTGCAGTATATGGTTGGTATTGTAAAAACAGAAACTTTAATTTTTTTAATTTAACTTTTACATTTAACATTAATTTTTTATTTTAAAATAGAAATGAAAAAGCAACCTAAAACATAAGGTGAAAGACTGGGGCAGAGGTGTGAGGGAATACAGCACAAGCTGTTTCATGTAATTCAAGCCTGGGACAACACATTTAAGTTTAGGATAGAACCCCAGAGCGGTGCCTCTCTCACAAGCTCAGTGCCTCACAAACTTCCTGGAAAGTCCCTTACATCCTCTATTAGCTATGTTCAGAGAAGCCTATCTCGTCTACTTGAGGGAAGGCTCATTCACTCCAGCTGCTTCCTAGAAAGGGCTCACCTCCTTTCCTCCAGTGCTGGGAAACAGTGTAAGCAATCGTCCTAGGTTGGCGGGCTGGCTGAAGGGACCTTCCACCACCTCTGTTGCTAGGAAACCCGAGTCCCTCCAGACCCTTTTTTCTGCTACAGGCCCCAATGCGTAGCAGATGGGAGCACAAAGTCTGGCACTGGATTACCTGGATTGGAGCCTAGCTCTTGCTCTTACTAACTGTGTGTCCTTTGGCCAAGGTACTGATCCTGTCTATGCCTAGTTTTTTTCCACATAATCAAAATTTGGTTTCACAGTTATTATTACCCTAGGATTGTTGTAAAGACTAAATGAGTGGAGTGCCTGGGTGGCTCATTCGGTTAAGCACCAGACTCTTGGTTTTCGGCTCAGGTCTTGATCTCACGGTTTGTGGGTTCGAGCCCCACGTGGAACTAAGGAAGATAACGCAGTAACTCAGATGTTTCACACGAAGGCCCAAAGGATTGAGGGAAGTAACTGGAATCCAAAGAAGAGAGTTACTACCGAGAAGCCCTTCCTCTTTTTTTTTTTTTTTTTTTTTTTTTTTTTTCAAGAGACAAAGCCAGCCTCAGTGTAGGCAACCCTACATGGATAAAGACAGGAGAATAAATGTTCTGGGCACCGACTTATCACTGCAGTTTCTCCCTAGGGCTCCTATTGGCTGAACCCAGTAGATTCAGAGGTCACAAGAGTTGTATTGGGTGTAGCTGGAAACGCCTGGGGGTTTTCAAGACCTTTCCAGAGGATTCTTGAAGTCAAAACTATTTTCATAATAATACTAAGATGTTATTTGCCTTTTTCACTTCTATTCTCTCAGTAGTGAACAACGGCCTTTCCCAAAGGATGTCTGACCTGTGGTATTTCTACTGATTGAATGCAGAAGGAGATGTGAAGATGCAGCTATCTTCTGTTAATCCACACGTTGAGGAGAGTTACAAACATGGAAGGCAATGTTTTTTATTTAAAAACAATGTTGGTCGTGCCCGGCTGTCTCAGAGTATAAAGCATGTGACTCTTGATCTCAGAGTTGTGGGTTCGAGCCCCATGTTGGGTGTAGGGATTACTTAAAAAAAAGTAAAATCTTGTAAAAATAAAATAAATAAAATCTTTTAAAAGATAAGAAAGGATGTTATTTATGTTAACACATAGTTTATTAATGTTATTTTATTTATTATTTTAAGTTTATTTTTGAGAGAGAGAAAGTGGGAGGAGGGTACAGAGAAAGAATCCGAAGCAGGTTTCCACACTGTCAGCGTGGAACCCAGTGTGGGGCTCAAACTCACAAGCCCTGAGATCATGACTTGAGCTGAAGTTGAACGCTTAACCAACTGAGCCACCCAGGGGCCCTTATTACTGTTGCTTTAGATGAACGAGTAAAGGGGCTTCTGACTGGCTCAGCCGATAGAGCATGCAACTCTTGATCCCAGAGTCATTATGAGCCCAGCATGCTTCCGCTGTGCTACTCTGCTCTACAGTCCCAGGGTCGTTAGTTTGAACCCCCACGTTGGGCATGGAGCCTACTTAAAAGAAAATAAAATAAAATAAAAATAGATGAATGAGTAAATATTTTCAACATTTCTCAGCTTTAATTACTACTACAGTAAATACCAATAGATATAACCCACAAAACAAGCTATTTAGATTCCTCAATAGTTATTAAGCATGCGAAAATCATGAGACCCAAAAGTTTGAGAACTCTCTGTATAGTCCATATAGGTCAGCCTCTTCTGAGGGCACAGCTGGAAAATGTGAGATCCAGCAGGCAAATAGAAGACATCAGACCATCTTTCCAAGAAACATGCTTGCTGCTACCACTCACAATTCATTGCCCATCTGCTCCTTGCATTGAAAGCTCCAATGTCTCTGAGTGCCGTCCAGAGCTTTTCGATCCCTCTTGGGCCCTGCAGGCTCAATCATTCATGACAAATGATTTGGAAAGGCAACATTCAGACATACAAAGGTCTAGAAAGGTTGAGACCTCCTAGACTACCTGTTGTTTTCTTCTGTGTAAGCTTTGGCCCTGCCTTCATCTGCCAAGTGTATTTGAATTTTGAATCTAGCTCTCATGCCCAGCTCAAACTTCCTTCTTCTCTTTAGCCCTGGGGGATTACAAAAACATCAGTTAAAAATGAGTAAATGAGGGTCACCTGGGTGTCTCAGTGAATTAAGCATCCCCTTCAGCTTGGGTCATGATCTCACGGTTCATTAGTTCAAGCCCCGCATTAGGCTCTGCACTGACAGTACAGAGTCTACTTAAGATCCTCTGTCCCTCTCTCTCTCAGCCCTTCCCCCCCCCCCCCACTTCTCAAAAATAAATAAACATTTTTTTTTAATGGGTAGATGAGAGGTGGGTGCCTAGGTGGCTCAGTCGGTTGAGCATCAGACTCTTGGTTTTGGCTCAGGTTTGTGGTTTTGAGCCCCACATCAGGCTCTGCTGAGCATGGAACCTGCTTTGGATTCTCTCTCTCTCTCCCTCTGCCCCCTCCCTACTCATGCACTCTCTCCCTCTCTAAAATTAAAAAAATACATATGTTTTTAATTTTAAAAAATAAATAAATAAAGCTGGAAAAAATGTGTTGAGGGTAGACCTCATGTTAGGTGTTCCTAACCACCCACACACACAACAATACCCACGAAGGACACAAGGACACTCTGGGAGGGGTTGGATATCTTTCTTACTTTGGTTGTGGCAATGGTTTCACAGGTGTTAATGTGTCCAAAGTCATCAAACTGTACACATTAAATATATCCAGTTCTTTGTATATCAGTCATACCTTCAATGAAGCTGTGCTTAAAAAAAAAAAAAAAAAAAAAAGAGTGATAATGTCCAGTCAGCAGGGTGCAGGAAGAGGATAGATCTACTCATATAGAGCTGGTGAGACTGTCAGTTGATACAACTTTTCAAAAGCATTAAAAACACATACTCTGACCCAGCAATGCTACTTCTGGGGATGTATCCTAAAGAAATAATCTAATGAGTACCCAGAAGCATTTGTAGTTTGTTTTGCAAAGGGTTTAAATCATTTATCTCTTGCCATAAACAAACAGTGGGGAGCCCATGGCAGGGAATGCTGTGAGGGAGCCAGACTCCTCTCTTCCTGCTCTGCCATCAGCAGTGACCACTCTTCCTCGGGTGTGCCACGTGGACAGCAGAAGCCCAGGAGGTGTTATCAGCAGCTCTGTTTCTGTCTCGTTGGCCAGAACCAAATGATATGGCGACCTGACCTGTAAGGGTGCCTGGGAAAGCAAGTGTTTATCTTTCCAGCTTCTAGAATAGAGGACAGCAGTGAAAGGCAGTTGAAGTGAGTGTTGAATGGGCCAAGTTGCAAAAAATACCCCAGGACCTACATGTTCACCTATAGGAAATTGATTTTGTTATTGTTGCCGTTGTTGTTGTTGTTAGGGAACTGGTTAAATAAAGTAGACAATACCCATACTATGCAGCCATGTATTATGTGGTTAATCCTGTTCGCTGAATATTTAGTAAAAAGAGTAAATTATACTATGTTTCACAAGATCCCATTTTGCTAAAAACGCATGGACAGTACACACTCACAATTACCTAGCGATGCTATATGCATGGTATTAATTCTGGATCTCCTTTAAGGAGCCTACATTCTCCGAATTTTTTTGGCAAGCAATCATGTCTTTGTTTTAGAACAAAGAACAGATCATAAATTTCCAGTTTTGCGTTCTCATTGGACCTGAAACAGGAGATAAACTAGTCCGTTAAAATCAGCGTGATGAGGCCTCCTGCCCCCAAGTGACCTCCAAATCTTAAGCCATAAAGCTTTCTCGAGGTTGACTCAAAGCCAAGTACAAAGAGAAAACCATAAATAAGTCATTTTGGAAAATACCGTGACTTGCAATCTGCTACGTTTCACTTTGCTTGTAAGAGGACAAACTCCCGCACATCCTCCGTTGCCTGACCAAAGCTCAGTGAAGCCAGGTGGTAGTTACTGCAGGAGTACGCTCCGTTCAAACTCACGAAGAACCGGAGTCTGCAGGAAAGCTGATCGGCATGCCAAAAAGAAGTCATGGCTGAGGACGCTAAGTGGAAAGTTCTTTGTGAATTGGTCCGGTGGGATTTGTTGCAGTAAGTGTATCATCTGCAAGGAAATTTCAGGAACAGCAACATAAAGCAGAAGCTCTCCTTGGAGTTTCAAGTGATCTGGTTTATTTGATTGCTGATAGATGGCTCAAAAGACATGGTGTAGACAATGTGCAGAGTTACATTTTTAAATCAGAAGTAGCCCTATTTGGGGGCACCTGAGTGGCTCGGTTGGTTGAGCGTCCAACTCTTAGTTTTGGCTCAGGTCATGTTCTTACAGTTCGTGAGTTTGATGTCCTGTTAGGGCAGAGACTGCTTGGGATTCTGTCTCCTCTCTTTCTCACCCTCCCAGTCTTGCTCTTTCTCTCTTTTTCAAAATACAAATAAATAAATAAGATTTTTTAAGTGAACTTATTTTCAAAAATAGTAGCATAAATAAATCTATATTGTCCCCAAATCCTCAGGTCTGAAGAGGCACTAGGCTTTGACATTAACAGTATCTGGGCGAAAGGGTTCTGGAAAACTGTGATAATTTTCAAAGTGACAGTAATCGATTGTCATAAAATTCCAGTGGATGAACCAAAAGAAGAATCAACACAAACACTTTACGGAAACAATAGATGAGCTATGATCTCTTTATCTCCTTTTACAAAAGTAGAAGAAATCCAAAAGAAAAAGGAAGTAAAGAAGGTAAAAATCTGAAAACAACATTAAGGATATAATTGTGAGGATTGGAGGCAGAAGGGAGCAAGGACCAGAAGAAGGTAGATCAGGTTGAGGGCTAAGGGAATAATGAAGGTTAAGGGCACTCAAGTATAGAGCTCACTGAGCAGCTTCATAAAATGGTGAAACCCAAAGAATATACTGTTTAAAATCAAATTTTAAAATGTGCCTGAGGTGCCTGGCCGGCTTAGTTGGAAGAACATGTGGCTCTTGATCTCGGGGTGGTGAGTTCAAGCCCCTGATGGGTGTAGAGGTTACTAAAAAAATTTCTAATAAAAAAAAAAAAAAAAACACTTTAAAATGTGCCTGACTATCAGTGTTTCCTAAACTGTCTGTATTTCTTAATCCTCGCTGATCAACAGAATCATTTGGAGATTTTGTTTTGTTTTAATATAAATTCCTGAGCCTCACATTATCTGGATTACTGTAATGTGCCTTGAAATCAGATACTGCAAGACCTCCATTTTTGTTCTTTATTTTCAAGTTTGTTTTGGCTAGTTTGCATTTCCGTTTCAGGATTCCGTTTGCTAATGTTAAGGATTTTTATGTCCATCCTTCGTGAGCAATATTAATCTTATAATGACTTTGTCTAGTGTTGGTGGATAGTGATTTCCTAAAATGAGTTGGAAGGGTTCTTTCCTCTATCTTCTGAAAGAGCTGGTGTACCATTTCTTCCTTAAATGTTTCATGGACTTCACCAGTGAATCCCTATGAGACTGGAGTTTGCTTTATGGAAAAATATTTAAATATAAATTCCATCTGGGGCGCCTGGGTGGCTCAGTCAGTTTAGCGTCTGACTTTGTCTCAGGTCATGATCTCATGCTTCATGAGTTCGAGCCCCATGTCAAGCTCTGTCTTGACAGCTTGGAGCCTGGAGCCTGCTTCAGATTCTGTGTCTCCCTCTCTGCTCCTCTCCCACTGACACACACTCTCTCTCTCTCAAAAATAAATACACTTTTTTTAAAAAATTTAAACAAAAAAATAATAAAATAATAAATTCCATCTAATTAATAGATATAAAACTACTCAAATTTTTATTTCTTCTTGAGATAAAAATGCCCTTATGCCCTCAACAGATTTGCTCATTTCATTGATTGGCATAAAATTCTTCATACTACTTATTAGACCTTCAGTCTGTTCAGAGATGACCCTCTTATACCTGATATGGTAATTTGTATTACTATTTTTTTAATCAGTCTAATTACAGGTTTATCCATTTTATTGATTATGTCTGATATATTATTCTTCATTTTAAAATATTCTCTCATTTCCTTTGCAACTTCTTCTCTGACCCATGGTTATGAAAAAGTGTGTTGTTGGGGTGCCTGGCTGGCTCAGTCAGTAGAGGGTGCAACTCTTGATCTTGGGGTCCCGACTTTGAGCCCCATGGTGGGTGTGGAACTTATGTAAAAATAAGAAAAAGAAAAAGTATGCTGTTTAAATTTCCAAATATTTGTGATGGGGGGGGGGGGTGGGAAGCTTAGTATAACTTTTGTAATTAATTTCTAATTTAATTCTATTGTAGTAAAAAAAAAAAAACATTCTGTAGTTTTTACATTTATTGAGACCTCAGTTTATGGCCTAGATTACTATCTATCTTGGTAAATGTTCCATGTGTACTTGATGAGGTAATATTGTTTCACATCTTTGTTTTTAGAGATTTTCTATCTTCCTGTTCTGTAAATCACTGGGAGAGCCATGTTGAAATCTCCAACTGAAATTGTGGCTTTGGATTTGTCTATTTCTCCGTTTGGTTCTGTCAGGTTTCGCTTAGTGTATTTTGAAATTTTGGTTTTTAGGTGCATGCATATCTCCACACCCAATGTGGGGATTGAACTCACAACCCTAAGATCAAGAGTTGCATGCTCTTCTGACTGAGCCAGCCAGATGGCCCTCAATGAATTCACTTTTTGTCATTATGAAGTGTCACTCTTTTACTCTGGTGAAATTTCTTGTCCTGATGTCCATTTTGTTGATATTAATACAGCAACTTCACCTTTTTTTTTTTTTTTAATAATTAGTGTTTGCCTAGTGTCTTTTTCTACACTTTTACTTTTACCCTATGTGTATCTTTATATTTAAAGTGCATTTTGGGGGGCGCCTGAGTGGCTCAGTTGGTTAAGTGTCCAACTTAAGCTCAAGTCTTGATCTCACAGTTCATGGGTTCCAGCCCCACGTCGGGCTCTGTGCTGACAGCTCAGAGCCTGAAGCCTGCTTTGATTCTGTGTCTCCCTCTCTCTCTCTGCCCCTCCCCTGCTCACACTCTGTCTCTCTCTCTCTCAAAAATGAACATTAAATTTTTTTTTAAATAAATAAAGTGCATTTCTTAGAGCACCTGCCTGGCTTAATCGGTGGGTGGTCTGACTCTGGATATCATGGTTGTAAGTTTAAGCCCCATGTTGGGCATAGAGCTTACATTAAAAAATGAATACAGGCACCTGGGTGGCTCAGTTGGTTGTCTGATTCTTGATTTCAGCTCAGGTCATGATCAAGCCCTGCATCAGGCTCTGTGCTGAGCATGGAGACTGCTTGAGATTTTCTCTCTCCCTTTGCCTCTCTCCCCAGCTCACACTCTCTCTCTCTCTCTCTCAAAAAAAAAAAAAAAAGAAAAGAAAAGAAAAAAAAGAAAAAAGAATAAATAGAAAATAAAGTGCATTTCTTATAGATAGCACAATAGTTGGACCTCATTTTCTTTTTTTTAAAGATTTTATTTTTAAGTAATCTCTACACCCAGTGTCATGCTGGTACCCACAACTCCCAGATCAAGAGTCTCATGCTCCACCAACAGAGCCAGCCAGGACCCCCAGACCTTGCTTTTATGTTCGATGTGACAATCTCTGGATCCTAGTTGGAATGTTTTGACTATCAGCATTTAATGTAATGATCAACATGGTTGAGTTTAAATCTGCCATTTTACTCTTTGTTTACTATTGTCTTATCTGTTCTTTAGTTCTGTTTTCTTTTTTCCTTCTGAGTCCAGTGCTATCTCTGCTTAAGATCTCCCTCCCTGTACCATCGTCCAGAAAAATATCCCCATGACATAGTAGGACTGGCCTTGTTTCCCTTCTTTCAGGGATCACAGTCCTGCACTGTTTGTGGTCCAATGTCTGAAAACAGTTGTTTATAGACTTTGTCCAGTTCTCTAGTTGTTTACGGAGGGAGGGTGTATCTAGTCCCAGATACCCCATCATCAAAGTAAATTCAATTAAATTAAATTCTGGAATATGTATTGTTAAATTATATATTGTGAGGGGCGCCTGGGTGGCTCAGTCGGTTGGGCGGCCGACTTCGGCTCAGGTCATGATCTCACGGTCCGCGAGTTCGAGCCCCGCGTCGGGCTCTGGGCTGACAGCTCAGAGCCTGGAGCCTGTTTCCGATTCTGTGTCTCCCTCTCTCTGACCCTCCCCCGTTCATGCTCTGTCTCTCTCTGTCTCAAAAATAAATAAACAAAATAAATAAATAAATAAATAAATAAATTATATATTGTGAAATTGCTAAAATACCTCAGGAAGGCCCAAGATGTTGCTCACGCTAAGCCCTGTAGCAGCAAAGCAAAACTTGACTAAGTTTCTACGCTCAGTTCTCCCAGAAGAGGAAGGCCCAGGTCAACCAATGAACACATGCCTGCTCAGCAGTTACCTAACCTGGTGCTGAGGTTCCCTTTACCCCGTGTAAGGAAAGTAGCCTTGATTTGTTTTTTTGTTTTTTTCAAGATTTTATTTTTAGGTAATCTCTACACCCAAGGTGGGGCTTGAACTCACAACCCTGAGATCAAGAGCTGCATGCTCCACTGACTGAGCCAGCCAGGCACCCCAAAAGTAGTCCTGCTTTAGCCAATCAGCAAGGAAGTAAATTTGAGCTGAGTTCTGAAGAATGAGTGGAGTTCGTTAATAGGAGAAGACAAGGAGCCTAAGATGAGGCGTTGCTCTGGAAGGAGTTTGAAATGAAGCCAGGCCTGATTGTAGTCTTAAGCCTCAGAGCAGTAGAAAACTGCTGAGGTATTTGAAGCAGGAGATTGACATGATCAGATTTGCCTTTTGAATAGATAACTGTCATTTTGGTACACTCGTACAATGAAGATTCCGCTGCACTGAAAATCGTACGATGAAGATTCTGCTGCACTGAAAATCACTGGACTGAGTAGGACACATGTTTCGGCGTGAAAACTTCACACTAATGAGATAAGTGGGGTGGGGGGTGAGGAGCAGTGACAGAAGAATACATACAATGTGATTTCTTCCACATGAAGCATTAAAATATTGAAGAAAGTATACAAATACACATACACATATGGACACATGTAAATGCTGTAAAAGTATAAAAATGTGAGAAAATGGTAAATACCAAAATCAGCGTGGTAGTTAGCCCTATCTGTAACATTGAATTACAGACATAATGAGGAGAGTATGACTGGGGAGGGTTACAAGAGGGACATAGCCATATGTATTTTTGTTTTGTAAATATATGAGTTGGATATGTGGATATACATTGTTCTTTTTCATTTTTGTGTATCTCAAGTATTTTTTTTTTTTTAAGATTTTATTTTTGAGTAATCTCTGCATCCAATGTGGGACTTGAACTCACAACCCGGAGATCTGGAGTCACATGCTCTACTGACTGAGCCAGCCAGGCGCCCCTGAAGTACTTCCTTAATGCCACTTCATAATATGGAGATTGGATTGGAAAAAATGGAGGAACAACATGGAATGAAAATCATAATTGACATGGAAAGGCTATTAGGAGATCATTACGGCAGGCTATTTGAGAGATGATGGTAATTTGGACTGCTGAGTGATAACAGAGATGGAGCAAACTAACGATGTTTGAATAATATTTGCATTTAAGAGATAAAGTCAACAGAAGCGGCATATGCTCACATGTGATCAGTATACCCTCTCTGTCCATTTTACCTTCTAAAGCGCCCTTGATTACATCTACTTAATTTCATCCTCACAGCCACTGTTGTATCTCACCTGGATTACTGCACCAGCTTCCAAACTGACCACATGCAGAGTTAACTTTTGCTTCCTTTTTTCCCCCTTTTCTTCAATTCTTCCTGCACCCTTGCCACAACTCTTCACTTCCAATCTATTTATTATATGTCATCATGTCACTGCTGATTGAAATCCCTTAACGAGGGCCCTGTTAGTCTTAGACGAAAGATGAAATATGCTAACCTGGCCCTTACCTAATTAAAACAAACTGCTATACAATGCTTGCTATCAGGTTGAGTCATATAAAATTACCTTTTATGTACACCAATTAACAGTTGATCAGCAATTTCATATGGTGCAACCAATTCATGCCAAACACTGTCCTATACACATATTAACGACGTGTATTCTTATTAACTGAGTGTAATCTTCACAACAACCTGGTAAAGGAGGCATCATGATTTCATTCTTTACAGATGAGAGAAAACTGAGGCACAGAGAAGCTAAGGACTTGCCAAGGTTTAACAACTGGTAAGCTGGTATAGCCAGGATCAAAAGCCAGACAGGGTTATGGAGCAATTGGAACCCTCACATATTGTTGGTGGAAACCTAAAATGGTACAGCCGCTGTGGAAAAGAGTTTGGTGGTTCCTCAACATGGCCCAGTGATTTTATTTGTAGGTATATGCCCAAAAGAATTGAGAACAGATGTTCAAACAAAAACCTGTACACAAATGTTTATTGCAGCACTGTTCACAAAGCCAAAAGATGGAAACAATCCAAATATCCATCAATGGATGGATGGATAAACAAATTGTGGTATATCGTACAATGGAATATTATTCAGTCATAAAAGGGAATGGACTATTGCTCACCCCAGATGAACCTTAAAACATTATGCAGAGTGGGGAGCCTGGGTGGCTTAGTCAGTAGAGCATGTGACTCTTGATCTCAGGACTGTAAATTCAAGCCTCACGTTGGGTGTAGAGATTACTTAAAAAATAAAATCTTAAAAAAAAAAAAAAGTATGTGGAGTGAAAGAAGCCAAACACAAAAGGCCACATATTGTATGATTCCATAAGTGTGAGATGTCCACAGTAGGCAAATCCATAGAGACAGAAAGCAGATACACAATTGCCAGAGGCTGGGGAGAGGAGGGATATAAGAAGTGACTCTTTGGGGCACCTGGGTGGCTCTGTCGGTTAAGCGTCCAACCCTTGGTTTTGACTTAGATCATGATCTCACAGTTCGAGAGTTCGAGCCCCACATCTGGCTCTGTGCATTCTTTCTCTCCTCTCTCTCTGCCCCTCCTGCACCCATACTCTCATTCTCTCTCTCTCTCTCTCTCAAGATAAACAAATAAACTTAAAAAAAAAAAAAGAAAGAAAGAAATGATTGCTTAATTGGTAAAGGATTGCCATCTGGGGATGAAAACATTTGTAACTAGATAGTTGCAAATGTACTTAATGCCACAGAATTGAACACTTCGAAGTGGTCAAAATGGGGGCGCCTGGGTGGCTTAGTGGGTTACGCCTCTGACTTCGGCTCAGGTCGTGATCTCACAGCTCATGGGTTCAAGCCCTGCATCAGGCTCTGTGCTGACAGCACAGAGCCTGGAGCCTGCTACTGATTCTGTGTCTCCCTCTCTCTCTGCCCCTCCCCTGCTCATGCTCTGTCTCTGCCTCTCAAAAATAAATAAACATTAAAAAAAATTTTTTTAATAATAAAAAAAGTGGTTAAAGTGTTAACTTTATGTTATGTGTATTTTACCACAATTTAAAAAAGAGAAGACTTCAGAATCAGTGCACTTAATTACAAGCCTCTCACTACCTTTGTCACCACAAATCTTACACTTGCCTGTCGTTCATGGAGTGTGGAGATCCATACTGACCACAGAGCCATGCTGTTCCCCCTGCTGGTGACCATCCCCCTGGCAGACACACAGGCACTCACTTACACACACTTAGCCTCTAAGAAACTCCCACCTACCCTTGAGTCAGCTTAGACCTCACTACCTCTAGGAGAATTTCTTGACTACATCATCCTTCTTGGGATAAAACATTCCTTTTCTGAGTCCCTCACAGCTTTAGCTTCTCCCCTATCATAACTTTAGGACCCTTGGGAGGTCAGCCACTGTGTCATCACTGTAATCCCACTGCTTATCAGAGTGCTTTGCACATGGTAAATCTTTGCCGAATGAATATGTAATAAATGTTTGCTGTTTTTTTAATTAAAAATTTAAAGTTTATTTATTTTGAGACAGTTGGGAGGGGCAGGGAGAGAGAGGGAGACAGAGAATCCCAAGCAGGCTCTGGGCTGCCAGTGCAGAGCCTGATGCGGGGCTCGAACCCATGAACTATGAGACCATGACCTGAGCCAAAACCAAGAGTCAGACACTCAACAGACTGAGCCACCCAGGCGTCCCAGCGTTTGCTGTTTAACAACCAAATTTTATTATCTCCCTGTCTCCCAAGGCTGCAAGAATGTGGGATCTCAGAGGGAAAGAGAGTAACAAGAAATGCTTTCACATTCTGAAAGCCTGACCCTTGCTTTAAGAAAGCAACGCATTCAGGTGGGAAGGTAGGACGCACCAACCTCTTCATGCCCCGGGTAGAGCATTGCACCTAGGCCATCAGGATAATAGGTCTTGCCTTTTCCAATGCTCACAGCAAGAAGGTTGAAAAGGAAGTACTGAACTGATGCCTTTCAAGTGTGCCTACCTGATCTCTTCTCTTTACCATCCTTTGAGAATGGAACAGATTTTGCGACTTTGGGTAGGCAGAATTCTAAGAATGGTCCAGCGAACCCTGGTAAACCTGCCTCCCCCCTCCTATGATTAGGTTACATTACATGGAAAAGGGAGATTATCCAGATGCACCTAATCTCCCTAAAGGGCCCTTTAAAATCATGGAGGCACCTGGGTGGTTCAGGCAGTTAAGCGTCCTACTTCTGCTCACCTCACCGTGCTGACAGCTCAGAGCCTGGAGCCTGTTTCAGATTCTGTGTCTCATTCTCTCTCTGCCCCTCACTCACTCTCTCTCTCTCGCTCACTCTCTCTCTCTCTCTCAAAAAATAAGCATTACAAAATTTTTTTTTTAAATCATAGAGACTTCTCTGTCAAGAAGCAGCAGGAAAAATCAGAGATTAACATCTGAAGGGCTAGATACCACACTGTTGCTGGTTCGATGATGAAGAAGACCACATAAGAAGGAACAAAAGTAGCGTCCAAGAGCAGGAATAGCCCCTGGTTGACAGCCAGCAAGGAAATGGGACCTCTTTAGTCCTACAACTACAAGGACCTGAATTCTGCCAACAACCTGAATGGTCTTGGAAGAGAATCTTCCTCAGAGCCTCCAGATCATAAAGCGGCCAGCATGATGCTTTGATTTTGACCTGAAGCCTCCAGGACTTCTGACCTACAGAACTGTGGCTAATAAATGGGTGCTGTGGTAAGCCACTGGATCTGTGGTCATTTGTTACGAGGCATCGACACCCATACAAGACTCCAACTTGAGCATGTAAGTTTTTGTGGGGAACTTGGTCCAACCATTACCTATTCAATTCAATATAAAATCGTGCAAAAGAGAAGTCTTTCTGTCTCCACATCTTTCTAAAAATGGGAGAGAGAGAAAGGGCAGTGCCCACGTTTTGATACTTCCACTAACTTCAGAAGGCATTTTCCCCCGGAGGCAGGATGTCTGTTTGGTGCCCTACGTTCAGGCAGCCCTGGTCCAGTTTCTCACACTCTATTCTTCCATCTCCTCTTGCCTTTGGAGTGGCACCTGAGGTATTTGAGCCTTTTGCGCCATGCTGGCAGAGCCCCTGAACCCATCAGAGGAAACCTCTTGAGAGATTCTGCAGCACGTGGAGCCAGATAACTCAGCTCCCGACGGCCAACTTCATTTGGCTTGTCTTTAATGCCTAGTGCCTTCTAATTAAGAGATTAACCAAATTCTGAGCAGTTAATGTGATATTAAGTATGGATTTTGGGGAGCCAGGGTGGCGCAGCCGGGTAAGCATCTGACTTCACCTCAGGTCATGATCTCATAGTTCATGGGTTCGAGCCCCACTCAGGCTCTGTGCTGACAGCTCAGAGCCTGGAGCCTGCTTCGGATTCTGTGTCTCCCTCTCTCTCTGCCCCTCCCTGGCTTGGCTCTGTCTCTCTCTCTCTATCAAAAATGAATAAACATTAAAAAAAGATTTTTTTAATGGATTCAAATGATGACCAAAATCTGTCACAGCAGTGGTGACAGCTGACATTAAGCACATGCTTTAAATGATGTTAATGGGAATTACTTCCAAAAACCTCCCTTGTGGACCCACCAGTTCCCGGCACTGTAGTAGGTGTTGTTTAGGCTGTGTACGACATGGTCACAGCACAGAAGGACACTCCATTAGTGTTGCCCAAACAAAGGGGACACCTTTGTGTCACTTTTCTGTACTATCCACTCTAGTGATCCCTCTTTTTCTCCCTTCTACCAGGGACCGGTTCTTTAGCAAGGATAGTGGCCTGAACCAGACTATAGTCCCTGTTTAGAGGTTACCCAACCCTCTGCCTGGACTCAGACACCCTGGCTTCTCCCAGAGTTTCCTCATCTGATTATAAAGCAAGTTGGGAAATTACCAGCTCCTGAATCTGGCCCTTGCGAAGTCTCAAAAAATGTTAGTTCCCTCTCCCTCCTCTCCACACTACTAAGGGCTGTAAAGAAAGGGATATGTGTTCAGGAAGTCCAGTCCATGTTCAACCATTTAGTACATTAAAACTACTCTTAATAAAAGGGAAATTAGAGGGGCGCCTGGGTGGCTCAGTCGGTTAAGCAGCCGACTTCGGCTCAGGTCACGATCTCGCGGTCCGTGAGTTCGAGCCCCGCATCGGGCTCTGTGCTGACCGCTCAGAGCCCGGAGCCTGTTTCAGATTCTGTGTCTCCCTCTCTCTCTGACCCTCCCCCGTTCATGCTCTGTCTCTCTCTGTCTCAAAAATAAATAAACGTTAAAAAAAAATTTTTTTTTTTAAATAAAAGGGAAATTAGACATTTAAGAAAAAAAATGCCTCTTTTATAGAAAAGTGGATTTTAAGTTGCTGCTTAATGATAGGTGGGTTCAATGGAACCATAATGATTAGAGTCCAGTCTCTGTCAGGCCAGAAGACAATGTGATTTCTCTAGAGAAAAGCCCATTAAAGATGCTTTCTCTACCAAATTCTTATTTTTCCTCCAGAGATTCATCTCCACCTAAGATATCCTGCCTTTGCCAGCTGTTTCTGCTGCCTGCTGAACTGTGTATACAAAGATGACAAGCAAATCACACATTAATGAATCCTGGTCTTGCTGGCAGGTTGAATGAGAAAGCTTTCAAAATAAGAAACTCTTCTGGAACTGTGCTGGAGGTAACATGGGTTCTTTTTTTTTTTTTTTTTTAAGTTTATTTATTTAATTTGAGAGAGAGAAAGTGCACACAGGTGGGGGAAGGGCAGAGAGAGGGGGAGAGAGAGAATCCCAAGCAGGCTCTGCACTGTCAGCACAGAGTCTGATGCGGGCTCAAACCCACGAGCCATCAGTGTGTTAAAGTGTCCGATTTAGGCTCAGGTCATGATACACGCCTCCTGAGTTCAAGCCCTGCATTGGGCTCTGTGCTGACAGTGTAGAACCTGCTTGGGATTCTCTCTCTCCCTCTCTCTCTTCCACTCCCCTGCTCACACTGTCTGTCTTTCTCAAAAATAAATAAATAAACTTTAAAAAAACAAATAAACAAGGGCATCTGGGTGGCTCAATCGGTTAAGCCCCCAACTTCACTCAGGTCATGATCTCACAGCTCGTGGGTTCAAGCCCCGTGTTGGGCTCTGTGCTGTGCTGACAGCTCAGAGCCTGGAGCCTGCTTCAGATTCTGTGTCTCCCTCTCTCTAACCCCTCACCCACTCTCATTCCGTCTCTCTCTGTCTCTCAAAAATAAATAAACATTAAAAAAATATATAAAACAAACAAATAAGCTTAAAAAAAAAGAATCTAGGCCAATTCACTAACCTTATTGGGTGCAATGGTACCAATGAGGCCAAGGGCTTGCCCTTAGGAACCAGGAGATTCAAACAGAGGATAATTTTCTTCCATCATCAATACTCCTAATCCTGCTTTGCCATCTCAAAAATGAATGCTGTATATTCCCAGGCGACTCTGAAGAGGCAGTGTAGACAGGGCCTTTCAACACTCCTGGGGAAGTGTGTCTTTATATTTTTGTAATATATCAGTAACATTATCTTCATATTCAAGGGACTGCCCTATGTTAGAAAATAAACTTAAGAAACTTATATGAAGTGAATAATGTTGAAGTTCATGTTCAAAGGAAGCATGCCCCTTGACAAAGGAGACTTGGACACATGAGAGCCTCACATTTGTAAGTGCTTTAGATCCTGATTTCCTTCTAGGTCACAGGTCTCTCTTCCCTTGCCAACCTCATACATAATGCAATGGCATCCGCTTTTGGTGAAAGCTTGATTGATTCCTTCTCTTTCAAAAGCAATCACGAGAATGAAGCAATTACTCTTAATAACACACAGTAGAAAGAAAACAGCTCTGTTTGTGTTTCAGTCCTACCTCAGGAAGATCATGTGGCTTTTGCATAATTTTAAGGAATTTTATGACAATAGTTATATGCGTTTTTTCTAGACTCTTAATTGAATCAACCTGTTCAAACAGCTCATAATTTATGAAGTTTAAGTGTTCTAAGTAATTGAATAGGAGGTTTCTTGGTAGGATATTAAAGGGCATTTCAAGTGAATAAGGACAGCCTTGTAGACATAACTTATAGCTTTGGCTCATCTTACAAATAGGCAAACATTAGCGACCTAATGTCCTGTTTTTTCCCCAAATGATATACAGCAACAAATCATTGTCATTTATTTTAATCAACAATGATCAATAAGCTTTCCAAATTGTTCCTTCAACTTTTAATCAATCTGCAGGTATACTCAAAACCTAGTTCTTTCTTGTTGTCATTAATCTGCCAATGTTATGCTTATTATAAGAATAAAGAGTATTTTGGCTCAGTAGGAAGAACAGACAACTCATGATCACTTGTGATCTCAGGGTTGTGAGCTTGAGCCCTGCATTGGGTGTAGAGATTACTTAAAAATAAAATCTTATTATTTTTTGAGTGGGGGAGGGGCAGAGAGAGAGGGAGAGAGAGAGAATCCCAGGCAGGCTCTGCATCATCAGTGCACAGCCCAATGCAGGGTTTGAACTCATGAACCATGAGATCATGACCTGAGCTGAAGTCAGATGCTTCACGGACTGAGCCTCCCAGGCGCCCCTAAAAATAAAATCTTAAAAAAAAAAAAAAAGAATAAAGAGTATTTTTACACACTAATTGGGGCCAAATAGTCTGTATTTTGTTTCTAAATCTAATTTTCCCAAAGTTTTAGAAGTTTGAATTTACAGTTCATTTACAAGGGAACCCCTAGGTAATTATTAGCTCTAAGTTGCTTCACATCACCTTACCAATAAGTACGATCCATCCACGTACATGGAAAAAAATCTTTAAGGTATTTTGGCCCTCAAATAGTATGTAGTGGTGCTCGCAAGGATGCGGACCAATAGGAGCTCTCATTCATTGTTGGTGGGAATGCAAAATGGTACAGCCACTTTGGAAGGTAGTTTGGCCATTTCTTACAAACTAAACATACTCTTACCACACAGTCCAGCACTTACACTGCTCAACATTTACATGAATAAATCGAAAGTTTATGTCCCTATAAAAAAACTGTACATGAATATTTACAGTAGCTTTATTCATAATTGCCAAAACTTGTAAGCGACCAAGATATCCTCCAGTAGCTGGATGGATAAGTAAACTGATACATCTAAACAATGGGTGTCACTTAATGATAAAAAGAGATGAGCTGTCAAGCCATGAGAAGATATGAAAGAAATTTAGATGCATATTACTAAGTGAAAGAAGCAAAAGTAAAGCCTACATACACGTTGTATGATTTCAACCACATGACATTCTGGAAAAGGAAAAAGTATGGAGACAGTTAAAATGATTCCTAGGGGTTAGAGAAGGGAGGAAGGAACAGACCGAGCACAGAGGATTTCCAGAGCAGTGAAACTATGCTGTGTGACACTATAATGGTGGATACATATCATTATACATTTGTCCAAACCCATACAATTTTCCATACGGAAAGTGAACTCTAATGTGAAGTATAGACTTTGGATGATGACAGTGTGTCAATGTTGGTTCATTGGTTACACCAAATATAGCACTCAGGAGCAGGATGTCCACAGTGTGGGAGGCTGCATGTGTGGGGGCAGGGGTTATATGGGAATTCTATACTTTCTGCTCCAGTTTGCTGTGAACCTGAAACTACTCTAAAAGATAAAACGTATTAATTTAAAAAATGTGTTGAGTACTTCCTACTGCATGCTAAACAACGTATTGTAAATACAAAGATGGATTAAGACAATGTATATGCCTTTAATGAGCTCTCAGTCTTATAGGGAGACAGACCTGTAAACAAAGAAATGCTCAATACTCTATTGGAATGCTGGGTGGCACTATGATGGAAATATATCCTGAGTATAAGGAGATCCAAAGATTGCATTTTCTTCTAGGGGATGTTGCATTATATAATGATTTATAAGAAATATATATTGGGTCATTTCATAAAGGTGAAATGGGTGTCTTCCTATTAATCAAGGTGACTGTTGGATCCCACCCAAATGCGGGGGCTGACTGCCAGCATTAGAGGGTTGGAACTTTTAGTCCCACCCTACCCCCTGAGCTCCGGGGAGAGGAGAGGGGCTAGAGGTTGCTAGTGGCCAATGGCTTAGTAAATCATGACTATGTAATGAAGTCTTCATTAAAAAAAAAAAACTAAAACAAAAACCCCAAGAGGACAGTTGTGGTTCTTTTTCTTCAGAAAGCTTCCACACTTGGAGAACCAGAATGCTTGTAACATGCCACCAAATAGGGCCCCAAGCTCCGTGAGGATGGAAGCTCCTTTGTTAGGAGCTTGTCCTATGTGTCTCCTCATCTGGCTGCTGATTTGTACCCTTTATTATATCCTTTTCATGAACTGGTAAATTTAAGTATTTCCCTGAGTTCTGTGAGCTGCTCCAGCAGGTTCATTGAACCTAAGAAGGAGGCAGTTAGAACCTCCAATCTGTAGCTGGTTTCTCAGAAGCACAGGGAACAGCCTGGGGTTTGTGGCTAGTATCTGAAGTAGGGGATGAGAGGTAGTCTTGTAGTAGTGAATTCTTTTTTCCTTTTTAAATATTTTATTTTTTTAAAAAACAGTGTGGTATTCATGGTTTTATTATTTACAGAAGTCACACATTTCTCATCAATGTTTTTTAATTTTTCTTTTTTCACATTTATTCCTTTTTGAGAGACAGAGCACAAATGGGGGAGGGGCAGAGAGAGAGGGAGACACAGAATCTGAAGCAGGCCCCAGGCTCTGAGCTGTCAGCACAGAGCCTGACATGGGTCTCGAACTCACAAACCACAAGATCATGACTTGAGCCAAAGTCAGACGCTTAAACAACTGAGCCACCCAGGCACCCCTAAATATTTTATTTTTAAGTAATCTCTATAGCCAATGTGGGGCTCAAACTAATAGCCTCAAGATGAAGAGTTGCATGCTCTACCAAATCAGCCAGCCAGGTGCCCCGGTAGAAGTAAACCCTTAACCTGTGGAATCTGATGTTATTTCTAGGTAGATAATATCAGAATTATGTTGAACTCCTGGATACCTCGGTGCTATCCAAGAATTGCTTGCTGTTGGGGTGGGAGGAGCCCCTCACATACACACACACATTGAAATTGGACCTTGGAACATTTGGGGGGAAGGGGGTGCTGGGAACTTTAAAAGAGATGAGGAGGACAAGGAAAGGTTTTCCCAGAGGAAATGTCAGTTGAAATTTAGCGGTCAGATAAAGGTCAGAGTTCTCATCTACTGTGTTTCAACTAAGCACCAAATAAATGATTCCTAGCATTATCCCTTTTCCACGCCCTAAAAATTGTGTAATAGAGAAAGAATGAGGTAGGTGTGTCAATGATATTTTACTTGCTCTTATGACCGGCCCAAGATGATGTCCAAATAATCATTAAAAATATTTTTAAGGGGGGGCGCCTGGGTGGCGCAGTCGGTTAAGCGTCCGACTTCAGCCAGGTCACGATCTCGTGGTCCGTGAGTTCGAGCCCCGCGTCAGGCTCTGGGCTGATGGCTCGGAGCCTGGAGCCTGTTTCCGATTCTGTGTCTCCCTCTCTCTCTGCCCCTCCCCCGTTCATGCTCTGTCTCTCTCTGTCCCAAAAATAAATAAAAAACGTTGAAAAAAAAAATTTTTTTTTAAAAATATTTTTAAGGGGTACTTGGGTGGTTCAATCAGTTGAACCTTGATTTAGGCTCACGTCATGATCCCAGAGTCATGGGATCAAGCCCTGTGTCAGGCTCCACATTGTGAAGCCTGCTTAAGATTCTCTCTCTCTCTCTCTCTCTCTCTCTCTCTCCCTCCCTCCCTCCCTCCCTCCCTCTCCTTCTCCCCCACAAAAAATAATAAACCTTTTTAAAAAATAAATTAAAAAGAAAGAAAGGAAATATCTTTAAAATTTTATTCTTCAAACATTTATTCAGTACCTATCAGGGACCAAACGATAACACTAGAAGAGAAGACAGTTTGGTCAAATTCATGAACTAATCAGCCCATGTTTCAGTCTTTGGCTTTTCTCACTTTATATTATGTCCCTAGGTGATCTTATGAATATCTGCAGCCAGAGTTATCTGGAAGCATGTCATTGTTGTAAATGAATATCTCCAGGTGCTTGTTTGACATCTCCAATCAAATATCTCAAAATTACCTTTAATATAATGTACTGAATTCACACACTGTCTAAACCTCGTCCTCCTTCAGTTCTTACCTCATGATTCGTTTATCACTATCCTTCCAGCTGTACAGACAGACCCCAAGGAGCTATCCCTGACATGCCTCTTCCTGCTTCACTTCTGACATCCTAGCCACCTCCCCATCCTGCTATTGTATTTTCATATCCCTTGTGTACACTCTTCTCTCCATCTCTTCCTCCATCCCCTGGATCAAGCTTCCATCAACACTCACTTTGATTTATCTCCCCCAATCCATTTTCCGTCCTGCAGAGTAGTATGTGCAAAAATGGAAACCTGAGCATATCCTTCCACTTAAAGCCTGCAGTACCATAAAAGATAAATATTTAATCTTTGCCCCAGTCCCTAGTACACAGCTCATAAAACCCTTGGAATCTCTGGAGTGATAACAGTGTCTTTTGCATGCTATTGAGGTGGCCGGGGCCTCCTAGATAGCTCCAGGATGGAGGCTGTTCACCAGAAAGACCAAATGCTGTGATTAGAGAGCTGGAACTTCCAGCTCCACACTCCAAATTCGAGGGAAGGGAGATGGACCAGAGATTGAGTCTAGCCACCAATGCCAAGTGATTTCATCAATTATGCCTGCACAATGAAACCTCCATAACCAACCACCAACCCCTGGGTTGATGACCTCGCATAGAGATGCCAGAAGCATGGCACACCCACCCAGAGAGCATGGGACCTTTAAGTTCTGTCCCCATATGTTGCCCTGTGCATCTCTTCCATTTGGCTGTGTCTGAGTTCTAACTCTTTTTTTAAGTTTTTATTTATTTATTTTTTAGTGATCTCTATACTCAGTGTGGGATTCGAACTCACAACCCAGAGATCAGAGTCACATGCTCCACCAGCAGAGTCAGCCAGCGCCCCTGAGTTCTAGCTTGTATAAGAAACCAGTAATATAAGCAAAACCCTTTTCCTGAGTTCTGAGTCATTCTAGCTAATTATCAGACCTGAGAGGAGCTGTGGGAACCCTCAAGTTTATAGCTGTTTAGTTAGAAGGAAGAATGGTACAGACTTGTAATTGGTGTCTGAGGTGGGAGCACTCTTGTGGGACAAAGTCCTTTAGCCTGTGGGATCTGATGCTAACTCCAGGTAGTGTCAGAATCGAAATTAATTGTTGTATATCCAGTTGGTATCAGATAGTTGAAGTGGTATTGGAAAAGACACCACGTATTTGGTGTCAGGAAGCAAAAAACCTCATTTGCTGTCAGAAAGGTTTTGAATAGACACTACTGAAACTCTTCAAAGGGTTCCCATTAATTTAGGGTCAAAAAGGAAAAGCCCTTAAAATTCACAAAGCCTGCATGCTCTCTAGTTCACGCTTACTTCTTCAACCTTAATGTGAGTTGTTCTCTCTCATCAGTTCTCTGCACCCAACTCCCCCCACCACCCCCCCCCCCCAGTCCTCTTAGCTCCTTGAACATAACCTCCTTGATGACCCATTCTTCAGATCTTGGCTCAAATTTTTTTCCTGAAGAACTTGTCTTTGATACCCTTCCCCAGCACACACCAAGACTAGACCAGTTGCTCTCAAATCACTTTGTGTTTCCCGTCGGAGCAATGATCACACTTCATAGATTATTTCTTAATATATGCCTCCCCACTAGAATAAAACTGTAAGTGTAGAGACTACGACCGTTGTTTGCCATTTCAAGTAATAAATATTAAATTAATGCATCTTATAGTATACTGAAAAGACTGGTAATTATTTTTCGTGAGAGCATGAGTTCTGCCCTTTAAGATGGTAGAATGAAAAGGGGCCACTGTGCCATTTTCTAAAAGTGCAAGGAAAAGAATGAATTTCCCTGTAAAAGAGCCTCACAGATTAGCTAAAATATCAAGTCATTTGTTTTGACTGAAATGATACATGTTAATATGGTATCTCTGGTAACCTCACCCTCACTTGAAGCTCTGATTGCAAGATTTATTTACCTTTGACCAAAAATCAAATTAATGGCTAAATAAAAATGCAGTTTTACAGATGAAATGAGATGTAGCAAAGAGCAATGGAAAGCAGGTTGACTTTGGAATACCAGTAACTCCAGGACTGCGATGTGAACTATGAGCATGTTCCTCAATTTCTCTTAGCCTAAATTGCCCCAGATGTAAAATGAGTTTAATAGTTTTCAATCTGATAGGGCTATACAGATTAAAAATGAAATAATAGATTAAAATTCAATATTTGGCAACTAGTGGTGAATACGGCCTAATGATTAAGACCTTTGAAGCCAACTGCTTATTATTCTTAGCTCCACTACTCTCTAGCTGTGTGACTTTGAGCATGTTTCTTAACTTCTCTGTGACCTAGTTTATACACCTATACAATACAAATATTACAAACTCCCTCACAGGATTGTTGTCAGGAATTAAAGTATATAAAACACTTGAAATAGTGGCTGACATATAATTGTGCTAAATAAGTATTAGCTATTGCTAGTATAGTAGGTATTCAGCAAATAGTACTTTTCCTTGCATAGTAAATGCTAGGTTTCATTCCTGTTCAAAAGCTTGTGTTGAGGTGCCTGGGTGGCTCAGTCAGTTAAGCATCCAACTCTGGATTTCAACTCAGGTCATGGTCTCACGGTTCATGAAATTGAGCCCCGCTTCAGGCTCTGTGCTGACAGTGCAGAACCTAGTTGGGATTCTCGTTGTCATTCTCTCTCTGCTCCTCCCCAGCTCTCTCTCTTTCTCTGTCTCCAAATAAATAAACATTAAAAAAAATTTTTTTTTAACGTTCATTATTGAGAGACAGAGAGAGACAGAGTGTGAGCAGGGGAGGGGCAGAGAGAGAGGGAGACACAGAATCTGAAGTAGGTTCCAGGCTCTGAGCTGTCAACACAGAGCCCGATGCGGGGCTCAAACTCACAAAGTGTGAGATTATGACCTGAGCCGAAGTTGGCCACTCAACTGACTGAACCACCCAAGTGCCCCAACATTTTTTTAACCTTATGTCATTTCAGGGAAAATAATATATTTCATTCTGAAAGAGAGTCACCACATATAAGCTACATCTCATTAAAAATTTTAATATTAAAGAAAAATGTTTATCTTACACAATAAGTGTAACTATTCTAAAGTTCAAAAAATGTAATAAGAAAAAGATCTGAGAGGCTCCTGGCTGGTTCAGTCAGTAAGGCATGTGACTCATGATCTCAGGGTTCTGAATTCAAGCCCTGGGTTGGGTATAGAGATTACATTTAAAAAATTAAAAAAAAAAAAAAACAACAAAAAACAAAAACAGATCTGGGCCACGATGACAACAGAACCCCTAAAAGTGCCTAAGAGTAAATTAAACAAGAAATAGAAAACATTATTGAAGGAAGTAAAAGAAGGCTTAAGTGGGGACATATGTCATATTCCTAAATTGAAATACGGTTATTCTCCCCCCCCCAAAAAATACAGTTGTCCCATGAAATCTACCAATGGATTCACTGTAAGTCCTAATCATTTCTCATAGAGATTCTTTATGTAAATTGGCAAGCTGATTCTTAAATTCATTTGGTAGAAGAAATGATAAGGAATAGAAGAACAATTTTAGAGAAGAAAGATTAGCAAGTAAAGTCTTGCCCTGTTAGATACAGAGCGTAGTCTGGTGCCATAGTTATTAAAACCATTAACATATTGGTATTGGGGGGCACCTGGGTTACGTTTTGCATCTGACTCTTGGTTTCAGCCCAGGTCATAATCTCACAGTTTGTGAGTTTCAGCCTGGAATAGGGCTCTGCACTGACAGCACAGAACCTGCTTGCAATTCTCTCTCTCCCACCCTTTCTACCTGTCCCTCTTTCTCTCTTTCTCTCTTAAAATAAATAAATAAATAAATAAACTTAAAAAAAACAAAGAGGGGGTGCCTGGGTGGCTCAGTTGATTAGGCATCTGACTTACGCTCAGGTCATGATCTCATGGTTCACAAGTTCGAGCCCCACGTCGGGCTCTGTGCTGACAGCTCGGAGCCTGGAGCCTGCTTCGGATTCTGTATCTCCCTCTCTCTATGCCCCTCCCTCGCTCACACTCTGTGTATCTTTCTCAAAAATAAATAAAAACCACTAAATTAAAAAAAAAAGATATTGGTATTAGGTATAATAAAATACAGCCACAAAAGAGAATAGCATCCAGAAAGAGGGAGACTTTCAAATGGGTAAAGAAAGAGTGGACAATGTTTCCTTATTACATAATACTGAAGGAAAAATAGTAATCTCTTTGTCACACTGCTCCCCAAAATAAATTCCAGATGGATTAACCACCAAAAAGTTAAAATCTAAAAATAAAATTAAAAAAATGCAGGAAATATAAAATACCCATAAGAAAAATTGTTTTAAAAACTGACCTGAAATAACATTTTAAGCCCATCAGATTGGCAAAAATCCAAATATTTGATAAGCACTCTGTTTTGAGGTTGTGAGAAACAGACGCAGAAACTCATATTTTGCGGATAAGAGTGTAAATTGAGGGGCGCCTGGCTGGCTCAGTTGGTGGAGCATGGAACGCTTGATTCCGCGGTTATAAGTTCGAGCCCCACATTGGGTGTAGAGATTCCTTAAATAAATAAACGAAACTTAAACAAACAAAAAAGGAACTGGGAACAAAGACCAAATATATTTTTATTATAGCCACTTGTCGAGTTTTAAGAGTTCTTTGTATATTTTAAATAATAGTCCTTTATCAGATGTGTATTTACAATTATTTTCTCCAGTCTGTGGCTTCTCTTTTTATCTTCTTGGCAGTGTCTTTCATAAACCAGAGTTTTTGATTTTAATGGAATCTAGCTGAGTAACTATTTCTTTCATGGATCAGCCTTTGGTGTTGTATCCAAAGGTCATCATCAAACCCAAGATCATCTAGTTTTTCTCCTATGTCCTCTTCTAAGAGTGTGATACTTATGCATTTTACATTTAGGTGTGTCCATTTTGAGTTAATTTTTGTGAAGGGTGTAAGGTCTGTATCTAGGTTCATTTTTTGGACATGGATATCCACTTGTTCCAGACTTTGCTCCTTTGTCAAATATACATTGGGGGTTACAAAAAGGGTACAGATGAATGTTAACCTTTGTATAAAAATAAAGAGGGATGCCTGGGTGGCTCTGTCAGTTGAGTGCTCGACTTCGGCTCAGGTCATGATCTCACACTCCATGAGTTTGAGCCCTGCAATGGGCCCTGTGCTGACAGCTCAGCTCAGAGCCTGGAGCCTACTTCCTATTCTGCGACTCCCTCTCTCTGCTCCTCCCCTGTTCGCACTCTGTCCCTCTCTCTCTCTCTCAAAAATAAATAAACATAAAAAAAATATATAAAGATGGGGGAAGGGGAACGCCTGGGTGGCTCATTTGGTTGAGCATCCGACTTTGGCTCAGGCCATGATCTCACAGTCCATGAGTTCGAGCCCCGCGATGGGCTCTGTGCTGACAGCTCAGAGCCTGGAGACTTCTTCGGATTCTGGGTCTACCTCTCTCTCTGCCCCTGCCCCACTCATGCTCTGTCTCTGTCTCTGTCTCTCTGTCAAAAATAAGTAAACATTAAAAAAATTTTTTTCAAAAAGATTGGGGTTTGTGGAATATATATATATATATATATATATATATATATATATATATATCTCCAGATATAGATATATATGTGTATGTGTATAGCTGCTTAAATATCTATAAAATGTCTCAGAAAGAGTTATAGTCCTCATTGCAACAAAAACGAAGTCAAAACAAACTTATAATATTAGTTGTTTTGAAAAGGAAAATTGGGTAGCTAGGAGGTAAAGGTGGAAAGACTTTTCCTGTTGTAGGGGCTTAGGGCAGGCTGCCCCAAGAGGGGCCATGAGACATGAAGACTATTATTTTTCTTTAATAAAAAAAAAGGTTTTTTTTTTTAAGTTTATTTATTTATTTTGAGAGAGAGCATGAGCAGGGTAGGGGCAGAGAGAGGAAGAAAGAGAGAATCCCAAGCAGGTTCCGTGCTGTCAGCACAGAGCCCAATGCGAGGCTTGGACCCACAAACTGTGAGATCTTGACCTGAGCCGAAATCAAGAGTTGCATAAACTAACTTAGCCATGCAGGCACCCCTCACATGAAGACTATTCTGAGCTGAAAGCAGTTGAGACCCTGTGGACTCAACAGAAAATTTTGCCCCTTCTTTAACTACTCAGAAGAATCTAAATCTGGGGTCTTTCCCAGAATTACAATTATTACCAAAGATAAATTTTTCTAAGTACCCATCTATATGGCAAGGCAAGTATCTAATTGCCAAACATCAGCTCTTCTTATTGCCCTATGAATTGCGTTCCTTCCCTTGGAAGTCCCAGACCCCTATCCTCTTCTCCTCACTTCAGGATGGCACGCATACCTCATTTTGCCTGTCTTTGGAATTTCAATGTCTGTGTGGATTCCCGTGCGTACGCTATTAAATTTGATTTTCTTTTGTTAATCTATCTCATGTCAATTTAATTCTTAGTCCAGCTAGAAGGACCTTGAAGGGGACAGGATATTCTTGCTCCCCAACACTATAAACCCTTTTTCAATTTGGAGTAATGTGAATGAATTAATATGAATGAGTATATACTGTCAAATGACAACACATAAATGATTTAGTAACAAATCTGATGTGCTTTATTCAAGGGAAAATAATCTGTGGATTGGGGGAGTACCATGCCTAACAAGCAGTGGAGCATTCTTCCCAAGGGATTTTGGGAAAGAGTGAATTTTATAAAGTGTTAGAAGAGGCAACCCAGAAACAGGGTATGGTAGGCTAAGAGTCCGGAATTTCCTTATAAGGTTAGCAGATCCTATTTTCTAGACTAAGGTAAGCTAGCCAAAGCTGAGTTAGATTGTGAATGATGTTTGTTAGGATTCCTTGACAGTTGTTTCCTGTAAGTGCAGGCTGACTTAATTCATTTTGTGACATGATCTCCACCACTGGTGCAGCCTCCATTTTGTGGGTCCCAATATGTGAATTAACTTTATCGATACAAAAAAAAGAAAATATAAAAAATACAAAAATTAAAGTTTTTTGTGTGTTTCCCTTCTAGAAGATATATTTTATGTGTATATAAGCAAATATGTATATATCTTTTTTGCCTGGAATAGAGTTTGGCATAAGATATGGGGAAATTAGGCCAAGGAAGAAAGATACCCCAAAACAAATCCAACCTGACTACAAAAGCTAGTAGTCTTCAACTACTGATTTTTATTAGCTTATTTAATTTTGCAATGCCAAAGCAGAAAAAAACTTTTTCGTGTATCATTTAAGCTACCTGCATTGGTATTTCCCTGGCAGGTGGCTGCAAAATCACATTAGTTCAATTATAGAACTTTGCATTATATTAGACACAACTATCTCCCGTGGGTCCTAATTAAATAAGATGGAGTCAACTTCCTGCCTACAGCTATTGTGCTAAAAAAAAAAAAAAAAAAATCCCCATTGCATTATTCTACATACCCTTGGAAAACAAAAACAAAAAGAGAATAAATATCTTCTTTCAAAGGGTTAAATTCAGACATTTTTTTAAAAAGCCCACTGGAAAATGGCTTCCACATTCCAAAGGATGAGGAAGGAAAACTATGAAATCATTTTGAATGGATTTGTTCAGCAGGGGAAGAGCTGGCTCATTTTCCACGTGGGCTGCCAAGTTCACCGGTCATGGGGGGAAATGATTTTACTCTTACTTTCTTACTTCATGTACATTTTTAAACTGCAGTCTGATGGAAATGAAAATCCCATTTGGAGATCAGATTCTTCAGATGGATTTAATTTATATACCATTTGACCAAGTCAATCAGACCAGGCTTAGTAGATGGCTTTTTTCATTATAACACTGTAAGCTTTGCTTGGGAATCTTTTTTTCTAAGTTATAGAAAGTCAATTTGGCAAATACTACATCTAATTTAGGTTTTGTAGCTAATTATCTTTGGGCTGCATTAAAATTTTTCTTCTGAGCAACAATTATATAGCTTCTCTCTTTAAAAACAAACTTTCTGAATCATTGTCTGATTTAACCTTCTAAAATCTAGAATGGCCCCTAAATTCGTAGGTATCTCAGTGTGCTCAAAGGAATCGATTTCAGCCTGTAGCCTGTTCGTGTAGTTGTCATCTATGCATAAGAATGGAGCCAAACAGGGCCAGAAAAAAGTAGTGGCATACCTCTTCTAAGAGATCAGACTGTCTCTTTTTAAAATAGGGCCCCACACTCCGAAATAAACTAAAATAATAAAATTAAAATAAAATAAAATAAAATAAAATAAAATAAAATAGGCCCAGTGTGCTAACTTCACTGCCAGGCTTCCTTTTTTTTATTGTTCAAAAATATACATAAATTAATTCACTTTCTCTTACAGAGCTGAAGCCTGTTGTATTTAACAGAAGAGCGCATACCAGCATGCGCACCCACACGGAAATGTGCGCCATGGGATTAACCGAAGAAACTTTTGCTGCTATTCTTGCCCTTCAAGAGAAACTGGAGTAAAACACACCTCCTGCCACTTCATTATGTCAGAGGTTTGTGTCTCCCATTAGTAAATCCACAGAGAGCAGGGACTTCCTGCCAGCCAAATGGTGTAGATGGAATAGATTCAAATATTTGAGACAGAACCTGCTTTGTGTCTGGTCCTTTACAGACGTTTTCTCTAGCCAAGAGAGTCAATGCGAATGCCTTGCTCTCTCCAAAGCCTGTTGGTGCCCTTAGGAATTGCGGCTCTCCAGTTTCTAGGCTTTATCCACCCTTTCTCCAACCAAAACAAGAGTTCTGAATTCTTTGCCAGAGACCTTACAAATCCTGGCACATAGTAGGTGTTCAGTGCATATTTGTTGAATAAATAAAAATACCGAATTATCGAATGTGTGACCTGTTTCCCGGACTCCTGGTAGTGATCAGAACTATTTCTGCCCATGTGGATCTTGATAGCTAAGAATTCTGGGGCTGGAAGCCTTTGGAAGATGTGTCATGGCTGTGAGCTTGAAGAGACTTGTCAGTGATATGCTAAAATATGTAGCTAGCTAAAAATGCAGATAGCTGCATTTCAGGCAGTGAAGGGAAGGCTTAAGTGCTTTACAAGTGCTAAAATGCATAGTTTGTTTTGGGTAAATGAACCTTTGTTACTTAAACTAGAGTTAACCTCCATATCAATGGCAGAGAAGAAGCTGATGATAGTAGCAATGAGTAGGCTCCTTGAAAGCTTCCAGGGAGGTTAGGTGTGAAACACGCACCCTTGTTGCTGACACATAAACTAAAGAACTGGCAAAGCAAACTATTAAAAGTCTGTGTGTGGGAACTTAAACTTTTGGATTTGGAAGTGGATATTCTGAAAGTATTCAAGTCTGCTAACAGACAAATCTATTCTGATATTTCATAAAACAAGGATATCATCTTAGGATCTAGTGTTCATTACCAGCTTCACTGTGATGGGTGCCTGGGTGGCTGAGTCAGTTAAGCATCCAACTTTGGCTCAGGTCATGATCTTATGGTTCGTGAGTTTGAGCCCTGCATCAGGCTCTGTGCTGACAGCCTGGAGCCTGCTTCAGATTCTGTCTCCATCTCTCTGTCCCTCCCCTGCTTGTGGTCTGTCTGTCTCTCTCTCAAATATAAATAAACATTAAAGTTTCTTTTTAATCTTTATTTATTTTTGAGAGAGAGAGAGAGTAAGCAGGGGAGGGACATAGAGAGGGAGGCACAGAATCTGAAACAGTCTCCAGGCTCTGAGCTGTCAGCACAGAGCCCATTGCAGGCCTCGAACTCGCAAGCTGTGAGATCATGACCTGAGCCAAGGTCGGAGAATTAACCAACTGAGCCACCCAGATGTCCCAATAAATAAACATCGAAAAGAAGAAGAAGAAAAAAATTTTTCAGAACTGTATACCTAATCTGAGAATTCACAGTATTAGAGAGTGGTCAAAGGAGAGGATATAGCTCACCATTTCAGCATGGAAGGCCCAGGGCAGGCAGTGTGTATGGCCTGACTGATAGACAACACCAAGGTGGCCAGATAGCCACGTGGACTAGAGAAGAAAGGTGACTGTGTAAAGAGAGAATGTCCTCTTTTGCCTGTAGAGCCAGACTAGCCCCCGCGCTCTGGTGAGAGGGCTTTTGTGCATCTCTAAATGGGGATTTTACAAATTCCGACCTCATGGGGTTGGGAGGATTAAATGAGTTAATCCATGTAAAGTTCTTAGAACAGTCCCTGGCACAAGTAAAGACTTAATAAATATTATTATTATTACTATTATCACATCAGATATTACTCTTCGGTCACGTAAGTGTAGGCCTGGCACATGAGAGTAGTTCCTCCTTCTTTTTTCTGTCCTAGGCATCTCTCCTCACCCTAATCCTGGCCTTATCAGTGAACACTGAAGAGCTCAGGGGATCTAGATGGGTGCAAAAGACAATAGAAAAGTGGTTAGAGGCCAAACCCCAGAGTGTTTTTAGAGTCATTCCTGAGAGCGTGCTACTTACATACCCTATGGGTCAGTTTCTCAAAGTGCGGTGTTGGAATCCTCTGTGCTTTTAACTTAAGAATTCCCAAACTGATTAAAAAGGTCTTTTCTATAAAGAATACACGTTAGTCTGGTTGAGTCCCTTGGAAACCTTCTTCCTCTCTGGGAAAAAAATAGATAAGGGAGCGCCTGGATGGCTTATTTGATAGAGCCTATGACTCTTGATCTTGGGGTCATGAGTTTGAGCCCCATATTGGGTGTAGAGATTACTTAAAAATACATATGTATTTAAAAAGAAAGAAATAGATAAGATAATGTTGACAAAAATATCTAGTAAAGTCATTGGGAGGTCTGTCATTATTTTTTAAAAATTTTAACATATACATTGTGATGTTATGTGTGTACCATTTGGCTTAAACTATAACCCAGAGGCTGCCAACATTCTAATCCGGAAGGTGCAAGTCACTAATAACCAAATGCAAGGCAAGATTCTCATTGGATCTGGTATTTAAAAATCAACTGTAAAAGACACTTTAGGGACAAATGTGGAAATCTGAGTACAGACTGAGCATTAGAGGATATTAGGGTATTACTGTTGATTTTATTAAGTGTGATCGTGGGGAAATGTATTTAGGTTGTTAGAAGTGCATACTAAAGTAATTAAGGGTGAAATGTCATGATGTCTATAATTAACTATGTAATACTTGAGCAAATATGAGGAAATTATAAGAGTTATTAAATCTAGGTGATGAGTGTTTGGGTGTTCGTTATACTATTCTCTGTACATTTCATATATATAAAAATGTTAATAATGAAAAGCTAAAGAAAAAAAAAGAATTCACTGTGCAGGGTGGTGGTTTTTCTAACATTCAGAGGTAGCTTTTATAAATGCTTCTGTTATCAGTATCTTGATAACAATGATTCTTTGTAATTTGCCTACTAAATGTAAGAAATAGGTTTTACTGATAAAAACAATGGCTTGTTGACCATCATGATGAATGTTGGAAATGAGGTTTTGTTTAATGGCAAAATAAAGATATTCAAGATGTATGGTTATCTAAAAATATTCCAGACTCTCCCTGCCCTAGCATAAGTAGGGAATACAAATCTCAAGAGGCTTATAGCCTATGTCCTTAGCAATGATGCCCTAGGCTAAATCCTTCAAGGGGTCTCTAGTCAAAAACACTGGAGGAATCTGGGTGCCTGACCCAATTTTCCCTCTGGAATCTTGGCTTTTACTTGAAAAGAAAGTTTTTGGCTACTTGTATCTACCAAAAAGAACCTAAAAGTTGTGCATGCCCAAATTGGCTCATATTAATTTGCAAGAACAGAACTTGCACATAATAGGTTTTCAATATTTGTTCATTGCTTCCATTTCCTAGTTTTGAACTATTTGCTATTTTAATAATATGAGAAACATGCTATTCTTCAGCTGTATATATATATATATACATATACAAATACATATATGTATACATACATATACATATATGTATATATATACATATATATATAAAACATATATATATAAAACATATATATATATATATGTTTTGTTTTTAAGTTTATTTATTTTGAGAGAGAAAGAGCACATGTGTGAACACATCAGAGGAGGGGAGAGGGAGAGAGAGAATCCCAAGCAAGGTCCACACTGTCACTGCAGAGCCTGACACGGGGCACAATCCCACAAACTGTGAGATTATGACCTGAGCCAATATCAGGAGTCAGCTGCTTAAACGACTGAGCCACCCGGGCACCCCCCAAAAATAAATAAACCTAAAAAAAGAAATAAAGTAACAGTTATTAATACTACCAGATCATCTGTGGAACTACATATATATATTTATATAAATGGACCAGAACAGATAGCATTTCAAGTATGCATCTTTCTGTTTTTTTTTTTTAATGTTTATTCATTTTTTAGAGAGAGAGAGAACACATGTAAGTGGGGCACAGACAGAGGGAGACAGAGAATCCAGAGTGGGTTTTGTACTGACAGGAAAGCCTGATGCAGGGCTCAAATTCATGAACTGCGAGATTATGACCTGAGCTGAAGTCAGACACTTAACCAGCTGAGTCACCCAGGTGCCCCAATATCTCTTTTGATATAAATACTATTCTCTACTACAAATGATTTAATAAAGTCCTGTTGTTGTTGCTGTTGTTTTTTCAAGTAATCTATACACCCAGCGTGGGGCTCAAACTCAAAACCCTGAGATCAAGAGTTGCATGCTCTGTCAATCGAGCCAGCCAGCTACCCTGATAAAATCCTGTTTTTACTTCCTTTTCTACCCAGCTTAAATGTCATTGTTCACTCTCCTGTATATATCTTTAACTCTTTTGGTTCTTTCCCCCTTTGATTTACTCTCCTGACAAAACCCTGATGCTGGAACACTTTTCATAACCTCCTAAGAGTTTCTGCAAGCATCTCCATCATCCATCAAACAAGTTATAAAGGTCCTATGCCCTTACCAATCCCAATCAATTTGGGCATGAATCTTAGGTCCAAACTGGGACAGTTATTATTTTTTCCTCAAGGTATTTGGAGTTGAAATTCAGAGAGCCTTGTCAGTTTCTTCATGGCTAAAGACTTGAGCAACAATGCTATTGAACATATTCAGTGGTTGGAGTGGTATGGGAACTGGCCATTCAGAATGAGTGTGAACCGTGTTACACTAGGATGGTCTGATATACCTTTTGTTGTACCTGTAGTTGCTAGATCACGAGGAGAACTCAGAAGTCCTAAGAGAGATGGTTGGTATCTTTCAGTATTTTAAAACCTATATGTGAAACTTGGGAGCTCTGTGCAACCATGCTTCTTGCCATGTTGTTATATTACCTCTGTTATAATTTACTTTAAAATACTTCCTTATAAACAGTGTAATGTACTTGTGTGTAAATTAGCTTTCATCTACACTCTAGGGAAGGTTAGTTATCATTAGAGTTACCCTATTAGGAATTCACACTCTAGGGGTGGTTAGTTATAATCTGAAGTACCCTAATCAGGGATCCATACTCCCCAGGTGGCTATTTAAGCATTTCAAGGATCTGTATTGAAATTTATATCCAAAGGTTCATTAATTAGTAAAAGGGAGTTTAGAAATACATTTTCATTGGTGAAATAAATGATGTCCCAGATGTATGGCTGGTTAGAGAGATTTCACAGCCCTGTCACTCTTGTGTGAATGAGATACAACAACACAACTGACCAGAGTATAAGTTTCACGAGAGCAGGGATTTTTATTGGCTTTATTCGTAGCTATATACGCAATGCTAAGAACAGTGCCTGACACGTAGTAGACACTCAACATAATCAATACATGGTGAAGAAGTTGCTTGGAAGCCCAGCAATCTACTACCTTCTTGGTCTAAGTTCTATTTGATTCTGTGTTATCCACCTCTCCCCAGGGCCTTCTATTCAGTGGTTGGAGACATAGACTGACAGATCTGAATAGAAGGTTGACTGATTCTGCTGTTTGGATATTGCTACAGCCACCTCAGAGTGAGTCTCTCATACGAGATGCTTGTGGGCATGCCCGAGGACAAAGAGTGAGGATTTCCTGAAACCTTATATGAATATGTTATATGACTTTTTTGTCCACTTGCTAATAAAAGTTTATATATTTGGAAGAATTACAATGAAGTCTTGCTTTCCTTGTAATCTATCACATGATATCAATGTTTGGAGAAGGGCACGCCCAGCTTCCACCTAGTCCAATCAATAGATGCTATTGACATTTACTAACAGAACCTGACAGTTGCTGAAAGGCCAAATAGACTGAAGTCAATTTGCGATACATGGGGAAAACTGAGACAGAAGCACATACAATTTTGTTTATTAGTGTCAGTATAAATCAAGGATCTTCCACATCAAGAAAGAATCAGTGCTCTCCAAAAATATGAATGAATGAATCCAGGAGGTTCTCATCAGAGATCAGAATCAGCAGGACAGATGTTATTTGCCAGGAAGACTTTGTAGAACCAGAAGAGAATGAGTCAAGGATGTAGACTTGGGAACCAACATCTCAAAAACAGGGCGGTCAAGAAAAATCTATGAAAGAGACCAGCAATCTAGAAGGTGTGGCATTGTTGAAATAAGAGAGGAGAGAAAATGAGGACGGAGCAGAGGAGAAAATGCAGCGATGTACATGGTGCAGAATTTGGCCTGAGACTTATTTTCATTATAAGGTGAGAGCAAGTTGTAAGTGTAGAACTGAGGAGTATCCTCCAGATTTAATTAATAGTTTTACTGGGAGTCATCTTAAAAAATGTGGGAATGGACATCACTTTGTAGTAGAAAGACAGTGTATGGGAGGTAAGAAGATGGAACAAGCAAGTATAGTTCATATTTTCAGAAATTTGGATGAAAAAGGGGCACCTGGGTGGCTCAGTTGATTAAGCATCCAACTTCAGCTCAGGTCATGATCTCATGGTTCATGAGTTCAAGCCACACATCAGTCTCTGTGCTGACCGTGCAGAGCCTGCTTCAGATCCTCTGTCCCCCTCTCTCTCTGCCCCTCCCTCACTCTCTGGCTCTCTCTCTCTCCCTCGCTCTCTCTCAAAAATAAACACTTTTAAAATAAAAAAAATTTTGGATGAAAAAGAAAGAAATACTTTGTAAGGACTTGATCATGTTTGTAAACTGAAAAGGAGCAAGTATAGAGGGTGAGATTGAAGACATAGAAGAAGAGATGGAAGCTGATGGGTCAAGATGTAAAGGTTTATCATTTAATGACAAGTAAAGTTGTCTTTAAAAAAAAAGAGACTCTAGGGTGCCTGGGTGGGTCAGCCAGTTAAGTGTCTGACTTAGGTCATGATCTCACAGTTCCTGAGTTCAAGCCCCACGTTGGCCTCTGTGCTGACAGCTGGAGCCTGGAATCTACTTCTGATTCTGTGTCTCCCTCTCTCTTGCTTGTGCTCTCTCTCTCTCTCTCTCTCTCTCTCTCAAAAGTAAATAAACTTAAAAAAAAAAGAGACTCTAAAATATAGTAGCTTGAATAAAATAGACGTTTATTTCTCTACCATGTAGAAGCTTGGTCAGTGTAGACTGGCTGCCAGCTCCAGATGGTGAAGTTACTCAGGGACCTATATTGCTTCCATATGATTGCTTCCATTACTGCATGTTGAAGTTGGGTCAATGGTACAGTGCTGTTCTAGCACATGGGAAAAGAAGTCAAGAACAATTTAGGTGGAAGTTGTACATATTACCTCTGTTCACATTCTCTTGGTGAGAATTCAGTCATGGAACTAATATTAACTATTAATACTTCCATAATTCAGTTCAAAATCCTGTACTTTGGGTGGTTTATGTGATACTATGTATGTGCCAACAATGTAAGCTTTAATTCTATAGACTCAATTAATATGCTAAGAAAAAAAAAATCCCAGGTCACTAGTCTTTAGTTAGCAGTCCATCAGAAAGGGGCATACTCCAGAATTTGCTGCCAACATGATCTTTCACTATCAAGATCTCCATAAAGCCTTGCTAAATGGCATAATGAATGTTAGAAATGGGTTTTATATTAGGGAAGCTAGTGATTTGTTAAACAGAATGATGGATGTTTGAGACAGTGAAATTAAAGTTATTCAAGGTATAAGGATTATCTATGATAGTCAGGAGACTTTTCTTATGTTTGTAGGAACAGCAAGTTTTGCTATCTGGTATCTTAGGGATTCCTCATGATGCTTGTCCTAAGCTGTCCTATTCTGAGCTATTTGGATTTCTGATTCTGTGATGGTAACTATAAGGGCACAGAATCCTGCCTCTGAAATGTTTTTGTATTTGTTTTGAGTGTATCTTTCATTCAACCTGTCATCAGAGCACCTACAAGGACAAAGAAAGCTGCAATTTTACCTTGCTTACACAACGTGTTATATTTACAGTTCTTTGGAAACTACTGCTCTCTACCTGAAAGGATCCAATATTTGGATTAACAAAATATTGCTTAGGTTAAATAACCGAATGTAAGGGAGCATGAAGGAGCCAAGAGCCCAAGTAGAGGGTGAGGAGAAAAAAAAGACCATATATACATATATGGTCATTTTCCCTCCTTTTTCAGGACACCTAAGAGTTTGCCACAGTAGAGTGCTTAGGCTTACGTAGGGAAGGAAAAATGAGTGTGGATATAGATGATTTTATAGGTGAAGGAGCAGAAAAAGGAAGACCTCGGTCCTGAGGATCTCAGATTTCTGGGAAATAAGAAACGATTATTTGCCTGTTTGTTTATTTTAAATGTTTATTTATTTATTTTCATTTTTTGAGAGGAGTGAAGGGCGGGGGGGGTGGGGGGGGGAGAGAATCCCAAGCAGGGTCCACACTGTCAGCACAGAGCCTGACATTGGGCTCACACACACAAACCGTGAGATCATGACCTGAGCTGAAATCAAGAGTCGGATGCTCAACTGATTGAGCCACTGAGGCACCCCTATTTATTTTATTTGTGTATTTGTGTATGAATGTAGGTATTTTTAGTAATCTCTACATCTGGCAAGGGGCTTGAATTCACCAACCTGAGATCAAGAGTCACATGATCCAGGGGCACCTGGGTAGCTCAGTCAGTTGCGTGGCTGACTTCAGCTCAGGTCATGATCTTGTGGTTTGTGGGTTCGAGTCCCGCGTTGGACTCTGTGCTGGCAGCTCAGAGCCTGGAGCCTGCTTCTGATTCTGTGTCTCCCTCTCTCTCTGCCTCTCCCCTGCTCGCTCTCTGTCTCTCTCTCTGTCAAATAATAAACATTAAAAAAAAAAAAAAAAGAGTCACATGATCCACCTATTGAGCCAGCCAGGTACCCCTATTATTTTTAAATTTTTTACGTATTGGGGCGCCTGGGTGGCTCAGTCGGTTAAGCGTTCGACTTCAGCTCAGGTCACGATCTCGTGGTCCTTGAGCTTGAGCCCGGCGTGGGGCTCTGGGCTGACGGCTCAGAGCCTGGAGCCTGCTTCCGATTCTGTGTCTCCCTCTCTCTGTGCCCCTCCCCCGTTCATGCTCTGTCTCTCTCTGTCTCAAAAATAAATAAACGTTAAAAAAAAAATTAAAAAAAAATTTTTTTACATATTTAATTTTTTAAGAGTTTGTATGAGCAAAATTGATTCCAATCGGGCAGCGCCAAACTGGAAGTAGTTAGGAACGCTATCTAATTTGTTCATTTTACCTGCATTAATTAGGATATTGATTTGGCTGGTTTAATTTTTTTTTTTTAATTTACATCCAAGTTAGGTAGCATATACTGCAATAATGATTTCAGGAATAGAATCCAGTGATCCATCCCCTACATATGACACCCAGTGCTCATCCCAGCAAGTGTCCTCCTTAATGCCCCTTGCCCATTTAGCCCATCCCCCCACCTGCAAACCCTCCAGCAACCCTCCGTTTGTTCTCTATATTTAAGAGTCTCTGTTTTGTCACCCTCCCTGTTTTTATATTTTTGCTTCCCTTCCCTTATGTTCATTTGTTTTGTGCCTTAAATTCCACATTGGAGTTAAGTCATATGATATTTGTCTTTCTGTGACTAATTATGCTCAGCATCATACTTTCTAGTTCCACCCATGTTGTTGCAAGGTTTAATTTTTTTTTAATTTTAATTTTTTAAAAGATATTCTGCTATTTATTTATGTATTTATTTAGAGAGAATGAGCAGAGGTGGGGGAGGGGCAGAGAGAAGGAGAGACAGAATCAAGAACTCAAGTACAATGAGATCATGACTGGAGCAGAGATCAAGAGTTGGATGCTTAACTGACTGTGCCACCCAGGTGCCCCTAATTTTTTTTTAATGTTTACTTATTTATTTTGAGAGAGTGAGAGAGAAAGGAGGGGGAGGGACAGAGGGTGAGAGAGAGAGAGAGAGAGAATCCCAAGGAGGCCTTGTGTTGTCACCGCAGAGCTCCATACAGGGCTCCATCTCACAAACTGTGAGATCACGACCTAGGCTGAAATAAAGAGACAGATGCTTAACCATCTGATCCACTCAGGTGGGCCTGATTTGGCTGGTTTAGAACAGACTAACTACATAAAAATTTCTTTCTCCCTACAAAAAATCTGAGTTATTAGTCAATGGGAGTGGATGGCACTGTAAAATGATACCCTGATTCCTTCATCTTCGTCTAGGGACACAGGTCCCTTCTCTTGTGGCTCTGTTATCCTAGGGTCTGGTTCTGGTATGCGTGGTTGAGGCTGGCTCATCCCCGTTCAAGTATATGCCCCAGCCCAAGGACAAGACACAACAAAAGTGTGAGAGGAGGGAGGGCAAGCAGCTTTCTGTGGGAGGATGTGATCCTTCTGCTCCTGGCTCCTTCTGCTTCTGGCTCATTAGAACTTAGTCACATGGCCAAATCTAGCTGTAAGAGATGTGGGGAGGTTAATTTTTTATTTTTATTTTCCTTTTAGAGAGAGTGTGACAGAGGGAGAGAGAATCCCAAGCAGGCTCCACACTTAGTAGAGCCCTATGCAGGGATTGATCCCATGACTCTGGGATCATGACCTGACCCCAAATCAAGAGTTGGATGCTCAACCGACTGAACCACCCAGGCACCCCACAAAATTCATTTTTTTAAAGTTTATTTATTTATTTTGAGAAAGTGAGCATGTGAGCACTAGTGGGAGAGGGGCAGAGAGAGAGAGAGAGAGAGAGAGAGAGAGAGAATCCCAAGCAGGTTTTGTGCTGTCAGCACAGAGCTGCACTCAGGGCTTGGACTCATGAATCATGAGATCATGACCTGAGCAGAAATCAAGAGTCAGACGCTTAGCTGATTGAGCCACCCAGGTCCCACAAAACACCTTTAAAAATTAATTTGAGGGGCAACTGACTGGTTCAGTCAGTAGAGCATGTGATTCTTGGTCTTGGGGTCATCAGTTCAAGCCCCACACTGGGAGTGGAGTTTATTTAAAAAAATAATAATTTGAGATAATTTACCAAAAGATGTATAAAGGGCTACAAAGTAGCTATCAAAACAAGTAACAAAATAAGGGAGAAAGGGAAGAACAAAGGGGAAAAAAGTGTATGAGTAAGGTTAGTGGTCAAAATAGATGCCATGCATACTTCAATAAAAGAAGGGGTGGGATAACTTTTTTGTTTTTTGTTTTGGCCTGAAGCCAAGGTAATTTATCCAAACTGCTGATTTGCTTTTTTAAATATTTCACCCATTATGTATTTTGTTTAGATTTTGCCCTGTCTTCTTAGAGATTTGATGGTCTTGTAAGTTGTATGCTACAATAACTAACCCAGAAAATTCAAATTTAATAATTGAGAGCATTTTGAACATTGAAAAAAATTATTTGGTTAGCAAGTCAGATGCAAAATACAAAAGAGAGCAAGAAATGTGTTTAAGTTATTCACCTTTCACATTGTGCCTACCCATTCACTGATAGCTTATAGAAAGCATATTTAGTAAATTCCAAATGACTGACTATTCAAAATACCAGACATGCACATGATCTCCTTATTGTGGAAATTTGCCAGCCAAAAGCAGTTGTGTCTCAAAATATACTAACAAATTTTAACTATAATCTATATATGTATACACAACTATAAAACTGAAAGAACAAAAAAAAGAAAGAAAAATGGGGTGCCTAGGTGCCTCAGTTGGTTAAGTATCCAACTCTTGATTTTGGCTCAGGCCACGATCTCATGGTTTGTGGATCAAGTCCCAAGAGCCTGCTTGGGATTCTTTCTCTTCCTCTCTCTTTGCCACTCCCCTGCACGGGTTCTCTCTCTCTCTCTCTCTCAAAAGAAATAAACTTAAAAAAAAGACTATGAAAAAACTATAATCATTATTTGGTTGTGTTTTGGTTGGATTGCAATCTACAGGTTGGAAAAGCTTTCATCAGATTTCTAGTTCTTTCCAGCTTTGATCCTATCTTTCCTTCATTCGGTAAGATGTTCTATCATTTCGTGTATACTTTTTAAAAAATTTTTTTTAATGTTTATTCATTTTTGAGAGACAGAGACAGAGTGTGATTGGGGGAGGGGCGCAGAGAGAGGGAGACGCAGAATTCAAGAAAGGCTCCAGGCTCCAGAGCTGTCAGCACAGAGCCCGACGGGGGACACAAACCCACAAACCCACGAGATCATGAGCTAAGCCGAAGTTGGACACTTAACCGACTGAGCCACCCAGGCACCCTCATGTATACTATCTTTAGACTCCAAGTCAATCAGAGAATGAAGTCATTATGTTGCTATTGATCTTGCTCACTATGGTAGTACCTACATGCAGAATGAGGAGGCTGTAAAGGTGCAAAATGTGTGACAGCTGCATGTTTTAGAGACATCCTTTGTCGTTTTCAGAAGTATCTCACGTGTGGTGTAGCAGGAATCTCAGCTTAAATCTAAGCTGGGTCTGTTGCTGGGTTCCAGCATGTCTGGGCATGTCTGGCAAACTGGTGAGGCAGGCCTGAAAGAAACCTGCTGACATGGGGGCTGAGACTGCTTCCTAGAACAGAACTCATTTTAGTGGAAGAGAATGAGACAGAGAAGCTCTATAAGAAAGACTTAGTCATTGGATGGGGAATAATAAATGCAGTTTGGGGTGGCTGTTACTCAAATCTGTCGCCAATCCAAGGCCCATGAAAGCATGTCTGGGTGCCTAAGAGAAACAGAGCTCTGAGTAAAAACATAAAGAGCTATTTCACTGAAAACCTTCTCTGATATTGGGCACAAGCAGTCTGCCTCGGGGTTCCCCTAAAACGGGTCCACACAATCATCTCCATTTCTGCAGGCTACACTGTGGCTTTGGCTGTTTTGCCTGTGTCACAGGTCCCAGAATGGAGCCTGCAATGCCTAGAAGAGCAGAGCAGGGAAGGAGGCCCCTGGGAGAAGAATGTGTGAGTATATGAAAGACCTTGTACCCCAGAGGCTCCTGGAAAGCTAGAGGGGTCCTTACTTTGTTAGTAGGCTTGGTAGGTAGAAAAGCAGAGGAATTCAAATTACTGCTAATCCAACTCCATTAGTACTGTGGTCGATGGGTTTGAATACTATTCCTAATCAAATAGTTCTTATGCAATGGTGTATTATCTGGTAACTTCTAATATGCATAGAATCACATATTCTCCTAGCGGGAAGAAGGGAACTATAGAAGCAGTGATTTTCAATCTGCAAAGGACCAGTATTTTTTTTTTTTTTCTTAAATTTAGTGGACTGATACTTTTGCAAAATATAGTAAAAGTGAATTACTAGAATAGAATAAACTGATGACATCAAAATATAAGCCCCATTTTTTTTATTATTAGATTCAGTAGGCATAAAATTACTGTCAAGTGGTTATAGAAGTTTCCAGAAGCTAATTTCAGTACTTATCTAGCTACAGACCAGTAACAAATAGTTTATGGAGGTGCACAGGTCAGTAGACAGTGGGTGGTCCTATCCACCCACCTCTTACCTGATGCCGCTGGAAGGAAATCCATCATCCACAAGTCTGGCCTCTAGCCACACACTTCAGTGAGTGGGATAATGACACTTTAACATTGTGGTTATGTAGGAGAGTGGCCCTGTTCTAAGGAGATACATGCAGAGTAATGATCTGCAACTAAACCCAGATGGAGGGAGAAAAGGAGAGGGGGTAGAGGTAGGGGTTAGAAGAGAGGAAGGGGGAGGGGTAAAGTGGAGGGGTAAAGAAGAGAGAAGAAGGGGCACCTGGGTGGTTCAGTTGGTTAAGTATCCAACTCTTGATTTTGGCTGAGGTCATGATCTCCTGGTTTGTGAGTTTGAGTCCCCTATTGGGCTCTGCACTGACAGTATGGAGCCTGCTTGGGATGCTCTGCCTCCCTCTCTCTCAGCCTGTCCCTTGCTCTCTCTCCAAATTAAATAAATAAATTTTAAAAGAGAGAGAGAGAGGAGGAGGGACTGAGAGACAGAGGAACACAGGCTGTGCTAAAGTGGCAAAATGTTAATAATTGCTGAATCTATACAAATGTATAGTGGTTTATTATTTAATTCTTTGAAATTTTCAGAAAATTTGTAATTAAAAAAAAAAAAGTCTCTGGGGATGGGTGGGACCTGAACTTTAGCCAGTTCCAAGATAACTCATTGTATTCTCCAAGTCCAACAAATACTGCAGCTAATGCATTCACTTATCGCTTTGATACCTGCCATTTCCACATGTTGAATCCCCATTCACTTTCACTCTCTTCACACTTTTCTTCTTATCCCCTATGCATTAGCCACCGTTACAGATAACTTCAATCATATCAGCACATCTTTAAAAAACAAATCTCAGTGTATGTTGTCTTCCAGAGTCAATTTGTTCAAGATTTTATGCAATCTAATCTTAAAGTCTTTTTTAGTTTTCTAGATTGCTTTCTCATGGTTGATTAACACTGTCCAGAATAAATTTTTATGTGTTTCCATGTTTTTATTTCTCAGTCCTAGAATTCCCCCTCACATAGAATTCTATTTGTCACTCTTCAAGATTCAGCTCAAATTAATTAAACTTACATGTAGTTATATATGTTACTATACAAATTTGTTCAAATCCTACATCCTTTATGAAGTTTTCCTTGATTAGCACAGCTAAATGTTAACCCTAATTTCCAGGGTTTAGTACAGTGCCTGGCACATACACTTAGTATACGCTTTGCAGTTAAACTCTCTGATAGTACTTAATTTACAATACAGGATAGGACATTCCTTGTCTTTCACAAAGAGTGGCTTTGAGGCTGAAATGTTTGAGGTTAGGATTTTGCATTGTATGTGTGTCTGAAGGTATTTGTAAACCATAATGCCCCATACTATTATTTAAAAATTTTTTTGCTTTCCCTTGAGGCAACATATGGAACATATAATAGCTATCCAAAGGCCTAAGGCAGCAGATACAAAACTGGGGTACTCATGGTCTATGAAGACTTTTCAAGATGTGTATGAGTAGGAGACTACTGTTTTAACATAATCAGTTCTCAGATCCTCACTTCTCTCAGGTGGCTGTCTCTAAAAGTGATCTGCCTGAAAGTATGCCTCTGGGGTCAGAGTGTAAAGTTCTTTCCAGCCTTCCTTATCCCAACCGCCCCTCCCCTACTTTAAAAAAAGAAAGGCGTAATTCTTCCCCATCCCAAATATTACCTAGGTGCAATACCCTGGGGCGGGGTGGGGATGGGGGAGCAAAAAATCTCTAGGACATCAGAAAAGGAACAATTGACTGGTAAATGAGAATGGGTAACACATCCTTTACAAGTCTCCTGGTTTCAGGTTACTTGCTTTCAACAAAGTTTATAAACTAATAAGAGCTGTCAGCTGACCATTTTTGTTAGGGGTACCTGGGTGGCTCAGTGGTTAGTCTCTGACTGGCTTAGGTCATGACCTCTAGGCTCAGGAGTTCAAACCCCACATCAGTTACTCGGCTGTCAGCACAGAGCCTGTTTCAGATCCTCTGTCCCCCTCTCTCTGTACCTCCCCTGCCTGTGCTCTCTCAGAAATAAATAAAACATTTAATAAAAAATGAAAGTACTTTTTGTTAGATCTTTATGTGATTTTTTTTTTTTTTTTTTTTTTTTGGTATATAACTTGGAAGGGGTTCAAAGATTCGAGTGGCATTACTAAAAACTCCATTCATTTTCATCCACTCATTTTTGGAAACAAGTTTCTTCAATGCATACATCCATGGAATTGAAAACTTGGAATAGAATTGATGCTGAACTTGTTCTCATTCTAGTAATTACTCATCCACCAATAAAATAGACTAGTTGGAACTAGGAGTTCCATCTCTGTAAGATGCATTTCCAACAAAATTTAACTTTTGTGTTTAATACTTACATACAAGTAAGTATTTAAAATACGTGTTTTGATCAATTGAAATAATAAGATTTAGGATTTTATGATAACAGGAAATTTAAAAACTCTTACATTTCAATTTATTTCATTTTATTACAAGGAAATATAAGATGATCAATACAACAGTTCAAATAGGACATTTATTATTAGTATAAAATTCTGGAGGGGATGCCGAATATAAATGAGTTCCAGAAGATAAAGGAAGGATGGAAATTAACCAAGTATAAAAGAAATTGTATTTTAAAAAGTGGATATTGGTGGATATTAAATCCCTGCAGTATTTAGAGTTCATTGGCTACATTTAAAAGTGTGACAGTTATAAAATATTTATAACAAGCTGAAGAAAAATGTATATTTATTTTTAAACTATATTAAGGATGTACAAAATTGTTTTACAGGACTCCTGAGCTAACAAGTTTGAAGATCTTGAACATAAGACACATTAGCTCTGATACTGATTTAACCATTTCTTGGGGTATTCAAACGAAGGTTGGACCAAAACCTGTGGCTGCCCCTATGGATTTAGTACCTTGCATTGTATTACTTATTTTTATCCATTTTAAATATCTCTCCTCGTAGATTACAAGCTCTCAGAAGCCCGGGGCTCATTGCCTGGCTCATTGCCGGTACCCAGGGGCACTCCCCAAACATCCCCGGAATGAATGACTTTATCGTGAGAACTCAGACGGCTGTTAAAATCCCCGGCTAGCACTCAAGCTTTCGTTCTGCGTGTCCTGGCGGCTGCGAGGAAGGGGAAGGCGTGGGAAGGCCCCAAAGAAACTCTGAGGACTCGACGGATCCGGGCGGGTGCCGGGCGGGTACACGGGTGGGGGCGCGGGCGCGGAATCCGCGGCCCGGGGGAGGCGCTACCTCGTGCCGCCGCGCAGGCGCGCAACCGTCTCCGCGTGAATGCGCGCAGTCGCGCGCCTGTCCCCGCGCGGGCTCCGTAGCGCGTGTGTAGGCTGACGCAGCTCGCGGGCCCTCCTCCTGCTCTGCAGCGGCGTCGGCGGAGTTTTGGGCGTTTGGGAGGGGGCGAGGGAGCTAGAGTCGGGAGAGGGAGGTGGCGGCGGCGGGGAGGAGGAGGAGGAGCAGGCGCCGCCATGGCCGCCGCTATCACCGACATGGCCGACCTGGAGGAGCTCTCTCGCCTGAGCCCTCTGCCCCCCGGCAGCCCTGGCCCGGCGGCGCGGGGCCGGGCTGAGCCCCCCGAGGAGGAGGAGGAAGAAGAGGAGGAGGAAGAGGAGGCCGAGGCCGAGGCGGTGGCTGTGCTGCTGTTGAACGGCGGCGGCGGCGGTGGGGGCGGCGGCGGTGGCGGCGGAGTGGGGGGCGGCGAGGCGGAGACGATGTCGGAGCCGAGCCCCGAGAGCGCCAGCCAGGCCGGGGAGGACGAGGACGAAGAAGAGGACGAGGAGGAGGAGGACGAGAGCAGCAGCAGCGGCGGGGGCGAGGAGGAGAGTAGCGCTGAGAGCCTGGTGGGCAGCAGCGGCGGGAGCAGCAGCGACGAGACGCGCTCGCTCAGCCCCGGCGCCGCCAGCAGCAGCAGCGGGGATGGGGACGGCAAGGAGGGCCTGGAGGAACCCAAGGGACCGCGGGGCAGCCAGGGCGGCGGCGGGGGCGGCAGCAGTAGCAGCAGCGTCGTCTCTAGTGGCGGCGATGAGGGCTACGGGACCGGGGGTGGCGGAAGCAGCGCGACCTCCGGGGGCCGGCGAGGCAGCTTGGAGATGTCGTCGGATGGGGAACCCCTGAGCCGCATGGACTCGGAGGACAGGTCAGTGCACTGAAGCGTTTTCCCTTCCCTTCCTCCTTTTGCACTCATGGGCCCCTCAGAGGGGGCCGAGGGGACTTTTTGCTGAGATCTCCCCGCTCCCCAAATCTTCAGCCCTTCCCCCAGGTTCTCAACTCGCAAATCTCTCCTGGTCGCCGCGCCCCTCTCGCTGCGGATAGCCGCTTCCAACTCTCAAACCATTTCCCCCCAACTCTCCTTTCCCCGCCCTCTTTCCCCTCGGCTCTACACTCTTTACGAACCTAAGCACAACTCTAACTCAGAAACAATCCTCAAAGTAGGCCCAGATCCTCTGGCAGGGCTTAAGAGGGCCTTGATGTACACACCTCAGTACACAAGGTTAGCTTCATCCAACCGTGTTCGCGAACACTTGTCAGAACTATAATTGACAAGTGTTTTCCAACATGGCTGGTCTCGCCTGGATTTAACAGAACTTCCTTGTTCGGGGAGGAGACCCCAACTATCACTTTTCGCTACTTAATAGGGAAAAGACTAGTCTTTTGTATTTAATCAGTGCTTCTAAAATCCCTAATGTGTGGTCATTAATATGATCTCCAAACTGATTTTAGTAGTTTCTATTTGTGATCAAATCTGGGAGAAAGTTTAAAACAAGTATAAATTATTGTAGAAAAGAATAATGAGTTGATATCCTTTAAAGTAATTTTACGGAATCAAAGAGTTGGAATCATAATAAAATACAGTGTGGAAGGAAACACTGTATTAGTGTGTGGTTTATATAAATCTTTATATAGTAGTGCTTTAACATGGATGTCATGATTTTAGAGGATAATATTTAAAGTCATGTATTGGAGAGCTCGCTGAAGAAAGTAACATTTTTTTAAAGCTTGTGAGAAATAACGTGGATACCAACAAAAATAAGCTTCATTTTTTTCAAGACATTAAAATTTATTGTATTAGTATGTCTCAATTGTTGTTATTACTTTTGATCACTTTGGAAACTAATTGGTTTTTAATGTACTTTTTTAAGCGCAGAGAACCATGTCATGTATGTTCTGCTTCTAAAGTATACTAGCATGTATTTTGACCATCTAGTATTTTGATGAACAGTAGAATTTTTAACAATCCATATTGATTTGGCTTGAAAAGCTTTAAGTATTCTAAAGTTCTAGAAATTCTGATTGGTAACTGATAAAAAGACCATTTTGGTTCATATTTAATATTATAAGGAATACCAAGCTTTAAATATTATGAAAATACAGCTTTAGATACAGCTAGTGAGGAAAACATCTTGGATGGGCTAAAATAAACTACAAAAATTGTACTAAACTACATAGGCATGGCAGGAAGGAGAATGTCTTCAAGACCACTAAAAATTGATGAGAACCACACAATGAAGTATATGTTATTTATCCTTTTATTATATCCTCCTTCATTGGTACCAGTAGATGTTTGAAAGTTGATATTAGTTTATACAGTTAGCATCTACCATAGTTCTTCCATTTATCTAGAGTGCGGACACACACACACACACACACTCACACTTAGTACTGCACAATTTAAATATCTCCGCCTCATTCGCACAACTCTGGTGCAAGATAGGTATTATTTTGACTTCCATTTAACAGATGAAGAAGCAAGTTGAGTGTCTTACTCAAAACAGTAAGTATAGAATGCAAGTGGTAGAGCTGGATCTGAATAAAGTACATTATCAAGTCCCCTGCTATTTCCACTTCACAAGAGTAAAAATACTTCACCTTAAATAACAAGGTGTATGTGTCAGGATTTTTTTTTCTTAATCTTGTTTTTTTTTTTTTTTTTTAATATCTGTCTACTACATCCCTTTAGGGGATGATGGTTGGTCAAGTAGTATTTCAGGAAGTGGAGTTTTGACTTCATATTTATAAGGTATACACTGGAATATCTAATTTTACATCATATTTCAGAGTAAGGAGTAAGAGATATTAGTGCCACAAGTCCAAATAAGGTTCAGACCTGATAATCAAACATACTTGGTTTTCTGAATGCTTGAACATAAGAGACTACAAAATCTCGTAATCATTTTACTGTTTCAAGGTAATAAATTTATCACTTGTATGAAAAAGCTTTACTGGTGAAGCTGGTTATGGTGGTCTTGATAATCTTAATTCTGAAATGACCCCTTGTTGCCTTTTAAGTTTTTTTTTTTTTTTTTTTAAGAGTCCTTTTAAATTTGGGAAGGAATCATAGTTCTTAAGAACTGTCCTGCAGATTACACTAATCTATGTGGATTTTATAAATTGATTTCATGGTAGGAGGTGTATATTTTGTAACCGATGGAAAGATATTGTGGTTTTAAAGTGCTTTTAAAAAACTTGAGGCATTCTTATCAAAATGATTTTATCATTAGAATTTACTGTTTCTTTTAGAATGCCATTCAGTTTTTCTCACTTTGAAATGAGATCATGCTTTTGAGTTTATCTAGCATACTTTAGAATTTGTTGAAATATCTTAAATATTTTTGACTGTAAGTGCTTTTTAAGAAACATTTAGATATAAAGACTTAGATATGAAAGCTCATGATCCAAAGTGTCAGTCTACAAGTGTGTACTATAAGTGTTGTGTGGTGAACAGTGACTAATTTATAAAATGAATAAATGACACTTGGTACAAAAACATTGGTTATTTTCCCTGTGAGAAAGTTATTCAAAACCAGAGTAAGTGTATTATTAGTGTGTTTATTTTGATAAAGTTAGAAAAACAAATGTAATTTCTTTTCTTTGGAGGAATATTGAGCTGTGCAAGACCATTAAAAACTAGTTTCTCTTTTACTTTGAACCTAAGCTTAAATACTTTTTAAAAAATTACCACTTAAAAATTGTAACCTTTTGGGTTACTTTAGAGGCTAATTAATGTTTAAATAGAATTTTAGAATTTAAAATGTCTCTGAAATTTTTTTAGTTGACAAATTCTAGCTATTGAGTCAGATTATACATTGAAAATATTTTTACCTTCTTATCTGTATAAGTGAACTGATAATAACTTTTTTGTGGTTGTCTTTTTGTATATATGTCTATATACATATATTTTCAACTAGAATAGAAACCATGACTTATTTTGAAAAAGCCAAGACTGCTTTTCAGCCACTTTTATCAGCCTTCCTGGGTAAGTCCAGATGTCAAGTAAAAGGGCATGTGTAAGGATGGGATGATAGGGAAGGGCATATAGTTTGAAACTTAATGATCAGGAAGGCCAGAGGCCCTTACCATTTTGTGGATCAAAATTTGGAATCCCAGCCTTACAGGTTGCAAACTTTGAGGTATAACTAACATTGCTCAGATGCTGGCGAGATAGACCTATATTGCCCAATTTCTCATTAGTATGATTTGGAAGATCTTATGATATAGAGGCTAACCAGTCATTCATTCTTTCATTTATTTAGTTCTGAGAGATACCCTGAGCGTGCGGGGGGGGGGGGGGGGGGGGACGGGGAGGGGGTGGCAAAAAGAGAGGGAGAGAGAATCTCAAGCAGGCTCCACAGTGTCAGCCCAGAGCCCAATGTGGGGCTCTTCTCTCTCATGACCAACCATGAGGTCATGACTTGAGCAGAAATTAAGAGTCGGACGCTTAACCGACTGAGCCACCCAGGTGCCCCTTGGACTCCTTTTTAAAAAAAAATGTTTATTTATTTTGAGAGAGGGCTTGTGCAAGTGAGTGGGGAGGGGCAGAGAAAGAGAGAATCCCAAGTAGGCTCCATGCTGCCGGTGCAGAGCCCCACAAAGGCCTCCATCTTAAGAACCATGAGATTGGGACCTGAGCTGAAGTAAGAGATGCTTAACCAACTGAACTACCCAGGTGTCTCCATGATGAACTTTCAGTATTTGCCTCTTCAACTCTGAAGCAGCTGTCTATAGGCTTTGAAATCATTCTTTAAACTACCTTTTTATTTTGATTAGGGAAAGAAGCTTGTAGTAGCTCTCAGTTTTCATTGATAATCTGTATCTCTCAGTTAAAGGAAGGTATGGCTCTGTGCCAAAAACAAACCATGAAAAAACTACAGACTTCAGGGTTGAATTTATGGAGAGATTCTAAGGGGCCATTTTACTTTTAAGAAACATAAAGACTACTATGTTTAGTCAATTAGAGAATCCTGTGTGTAAGTTGACTTACTAACCAAACAGGTATTTACTATGTGCAGGACTCTTCACTGAGTATTGTGGAAAATGGGAGGAAAAAATACTTCCCACTTCATTTTGCATATTGCTGTGAGACTTAATTCCAACTGTAGGTTTTGCTCTAGTTCCTAGCACAAAACTTCATTGGCTCTAATGTAAACAAAGTCAAATTTCACACCTTGCCAATTGTATTAGCTGTTTATTGCCGTGTAATAAATTTGTCTCAACTTTAGCAACTTCAGGGAACAGAATTTCTTACCACGTGTGGTTTCTGAGAGGAGTGGAAAGGCTTAACTGGGTGGTTCTGGCTCAGGGTTTCATGAGGTTGCAGTGAAAATGTTGGCCAGCATTGCAGTCATCTGAAGACTTGACTGGGGCTAGAAAAGTGTTTCCAAGATGGCTCACTTATTGTAGCACTTGGCAGGATGCTTCAGTTACTCACCAAGTCAATATCTGTTTGTGTGTGCTCCTGACATAGCAGCTATTTTCCCTCAGAGTAAGTGATCTGAGACAGCAGGAAGAAGCCACAAAGGCTTTTTATGACCTAAATATACCTGCTTATGTTTTATTCTTCCTGTCTTTTTATTCAGCAGAGAAGTTTTTCCTATTTTTCTTTTCATTCATACCCTGTTACACAATAATTCTTTCAGATTTTTTCACTGAGGCCACCTTTTAAAACCCATCAAAATGCCACAACGAATCCTTTCCTGGTTTTCATTTCTTTTTCCTTTTAGTTCTCACATATGTATTTTTTGTCTTTTTTCTCTCCCAGCCTATGGCTCTATTCTATAGGTGGAGAGGTTAGAATATTTCAGTATTAAGAGCATGTAATCTGAGTTAAAGGAAACAATTCAGATCTTTGTATTATGATTTTAAGTAATATCTTTGAGTCTTAGTTTCTTAACTGTGAAGAAAGTTTAGCTTTTACTGTGAAGATTTTAAGAGTCCTGTGAACTTTTCTGAAGAATCCATGCTATTTGAGTGCTTGCTTTATCCTTTTTTGTTGTACAGTGGTATTTTTTTTTTTTTTAATTTTTTTTTTTAACGTTTATTTATTTTTGAGACAGAGAGAGACAGAGCATGAACAGGGGAGGGGCAGAGAGAGAGAGGGAGACACAGAATCTGAAACAGGCTCCAGGCTCTGAGCTGTCAGCACAGAGCCCGACGTGGGGCTCGAACTCACGGACCGCGAGATCATGACCCGAGCCGAAGTCGGACGCTTAACCGACCGAGCCACCCAGGCGCCCCTGTACAGTGGTATTTTTGAGAACAGGGACAGTTCAGTTCATTTAGATCTTTATCGTGTCTAAACACAGTATCTTGGATATGGTGGGTACTCAGTTATTAGAATTAAATGGAAATGCCAATAATAGAATTTGTATAAATAAAGGAGACTATAAACTGAGGGCTAGGAATTAGTGCCTTTGGTTGGATCATTGTATTGTGGTATTGATAAATTTAAAAGGGTATTGGGTCAGTGTACTCCAGTAAGGCCATTGAGGTCATATGCAAAATTTTATGTGTCTCTGAGAAGATGTCAACAACTTCTATCAGCTTTTCAAAAGAGTTTGGTCTAGGTTAAGAACTACTGCTGGCTCAGTTGGTAGAACATATGACTCTTGATCTCAGGATTGTGAGTTCAAGGCCCATGTTGGGACTAGGGTTTACTTTACCAAAAAAACCCCCCAAAAACCAAACAACAAAAAAAAAAACCCCTGCCAACTTAGAGGAGGTCCAGAGGTGCATGATAAATGTTTAAGTGATCAGACAATTCTGAAATTGTGAATTTTTATAAGACACGTTTTTATAAATGAGTATGAGTGTGGAAAATCCAAAACGGATAGTCACCAGAGGGTTTTTTCCAAATCATTGTTAAGGCATTTATTGTATAAAAATGCTTAACATTTTATTAAAGTTAAATGGAAATTTTGAAGTTAAGGAGAAAGTATAAGGAGTAGTGGTTTAAGTCTGTGATTTGAGTCAGAATGTGTGGTTTGAATTCTGGCTCTCACTTAAACTGGTGACTATGAGACCTCACGAGGAGGGGAGACAGACTGCACAAATGAACTAGAAATAGCTAGTAATGATCTTTTGTTGTTATGAAGCAGTATAAGATTTGAATGCCAAAAAGTGCCAGACCAGCTGTTAAATGTGTGGCAAGTATCTGTAAATGAGTGCTGCAGAAACTTGCAAAAGGAAATGCCAGGTCAAATATTTCATTACAAAATCTACATTTTAATCAGCTTTCTTTAACATGTATATCTATTCAGTGGTTGACCTAAAAGGTCTCAATACTTTTTAATGGTTTTTAATATGTAAGCGAAGCTGCTGACCTATTACTAAAAGTCTTTGGGGTATGTTTTCTAGTAATGGTAATGGATTTGCAGTGATCTAACCACATGTTGAGTTCATTTTTATGACTGATAGTTTGCTTTTGTGAAAATAGTGGTTATATTGGCCTTAGAACTAAATGGACAATTTTGGGCATGGATCAGAGGGATGGATGGATGTTTAAAAAAAAAAAATCACATTTTGAGCATTTACTCTGGTAGTTAGCATGGTGCTCTGTTTAGTGATAAGAGAGAAATGTGATAGTGCCTCCCCAGATACTTCGCTTTTATTTTAATTTAATTTAATTTTATTTTAAAGTAGGCTCCATGCCCAGTGTGGGGCTTGAACTCACTACCTGGAGATTAAGAGTCCCCTGCTGGGCAGACTGAGCCAGCCAGGCACCCCCAGATACTTAGTTTTTAATGAGAAGACTAAAAAGATGACTCCGTTGTTTCCTAGTTTTTCTGTAAATTGTTTGTGACACAGTACATTAAAATAAAAAGTCAGTGATTAAAGTTTTCGTGGGGAGAGGGCTGAGTTTTAGGGTTAGGTGAGTGATGAGAAATTTTTAGAAAGCCTAAATGAAACAGAAAAGAAAGAGCCCACCATGTTCACGAGGCTTTCTGCCTAGATCAGAGGATTCACATTGGAACTGAGAAATAAGAACGGCTAAAGTGAGATTTTGCATGCCAACACAGATGTGGGCATTTTGTCAGTATAGGTTTGTGAATCAGATTCTTTTTCCTCACCCCAACTTCTGTTTTTGTCAATCCTAGTCACATTCAGATCTTATCTCAAGCATTTTCTCAGGCGAACTATTCCTGATTCTATGTTAGTCACATTGCTAGCATTCCCAGGTTCTTCCTTGACCTTGTTAACATTTTATTATTTACTGTTTATTTCTCCTGCTAGAATGTATGCTCCCTGAGAATAGGAATTGTGTCTCTTGATGATTGTTCTATTCACAGCACCTGGCACAGTGCCTGATGCTTATTTTAGTTTTTTTTTTTTTTTAAGATTTTATTTATTTACTAAAGTTTTTTCTTTTTTACTTTATTTTAGAGAGCAAGCAGTGCGGGGGTGGGGGAGAGGAACAGAGGGAGAGAGAGAGAATCCCAAGCAGGTTGTACCCTGAGCAGTTCCCATGATGCTGGGATCGTGACCTGAGCCAAAATCATGCCCCTGACTGAGCCACCCAGGTGCCCCAAGATTTTATTTTTAAGTAATCTCTACAGACCTAACATAGGGCTCGAATTTATGTAACCCTGAGATCAAGAGTCACATGCTCTACTGACTGAGGCAGCCAGGTGCCCCTTAGGTATTCTTGAATGTATTTTGGATGAATGATGAAACTGCTGTGTTACAGGAAAATGTGGCAAAGGTTGGAAATTTTGGGAGCTGGGAGACCAATTAGGAAGTAGTAGGAATAGTACAGGTGTGAACTGAAGAGATTTGAGCTGGGGTAGAAGTTGGAGGAAAAGTCATGCTTGGGAAACAGAATCAAAGGAAAGAAAAGCTAATTTCCTGAGTGCCCTGTAAGAAAAATATTGTTATTATTTCTGAGTAAAAAGCTTTTTTCTTGAGGATTTCTTTGGAACAATAGCTTGCTTACTTTTCCAGGCATATCCAGCACTAAAATAACTAAAAGAAAAGTTGGGTAGTGAAAGGGCATGAACCTTAAGTTAGAAGGAATTATAATTTAACTTCTTAGAAGTTGTTTCCCTGCCTGCAAAATAGAATACTTTCGTGTTGTGATTAAATGAGATGGAATATGTAAAGGGCCTAGGGCTCTATTTAATTCAGAGAGTCATTTATCCTTCCCTTTCTCATGCCTAGAGATGTGAAAAGAAAACTCTGGTGAAAATAAGTGATTGAAATTGTAGTACTGGCTTTACTAGAGACTGCTTGTAATCATTTCATTTCTTTGAACTTCAGATTGATTCTTTTTCTTAAAAGTGAGGGTTTAAACAACATAAAATAATTTGGAGCTCAAATACGATAATTCAGATGTAGACTTGGCAAATATTCTCTTTTATCCTTTAGACAAACCCAGAATATTGCAAGCATGGCTTTGCTTTATCCAGGATCTCAAAGATACTTTAGATAGGTTCTTCTGGGTTCAAAAATCACCGTAATTTATGGTGTTGTATTGAAATATTCATTTGTGTTTGTCTTGTCTAGGCTGTAACATTTTTTAAGAATTAAAATCTGGTTCTATTTATTTTTATACTTCCTTTATTACCAGCTGCACTCACTCACCTATTACATTGCCTATCTTCAGAATTCAGGGATTGGTTGAATTTAATTGCATGTGGATGTACTTGATTACACAATTTCTTCTTTCTTACTATCAGGACTATAAGAAATAAGGAGAACTGTTTTGTGCCTTATATCTTCCCCAAAATCTTTTTAAGTTTTTTTCTTTTTTTTAAATTTAATTAATCTCTAAACCCATTATGGGGCTTGAACTCATGACCCGGAAATTGAGTCACGTGCTCTTCTGAGGCACCAAGGCATCCCTTCCCCCCATTCTTTTTAACAGCATATGTGGAAACAGTATTTGAGAAAAACCGTGATGTTTGAATTATTTATTTATTTTTTGATTTTTGAATTATTTAGAAAGTGGACCTCCCATATTTTGTTTCCCAACAACAAAAAATAAATGCATATACTATTTTAGGAGAAAACTGCGAGTGTCTATTTTGCTTATGAATCTGAGACTCGAGCTAATTGAAAAGATTTTATGAAGTTCAGTTCACTGCATCCTCACAAACTGCTAATGAGGCGAGAAAGCACAGACATTATAACTTGCCCAGAGTTACACAGCTCCTTGAGAATGCAGGCAGTCCTGGCTCTGGATGTGGTGTTAGCTACTATACTGCCTAAGTGACTCTTATAACCAGCCTGGACTAGGGAAGTTTAATTAAAATAGTATTAAGTCAGTGGCTATTTTAAATTTCAACCTGTTTCTTTTGCAAAGAATAACTTAAGTACTTGAATTCATTTACATTTCTGGGCCTCATTTTCATTTGTAATTATAATATACATAGCCTGTATCTCTTTTAAGACTATGAAATACAAAAGTTGATATTTAAGTGTTGTAGTTTTTCAGTCTTTAGGGGAATAGAGAGTCTTTATTGGCATTTTATTTCTTTAATTTTAATGCTTTTCTAAGTCCCTGTCTTTCTGGTTTTCATTTATGTTTCAATATTCTAGAAAGATGAAGTGATACTAATTAGAGAAAACAGGGATTTTAGAAGGGCATTTGTATTTCTCAGTAAATACATTTACTAGTTCATTTCTTTTTTTTTCCTTCTATGTACTGATGTTGATATAAACTAGCATTGTAATGTATTCTTTTTTTTTTTTTTTTTACTTTTTTTATTTATTATTGAGAGACAGGCACAGAGCATGAGCAGGGGAGGGGGAGAGAGAGGGGAAGACACAGAATCTTAAGTAGGCTCCATCCAGGCTCTGAGCTGTCCGGTCAGCACAGAGCCCGATACGGGCTCGAACTCGCAAACTGTGAGATCATGACCTGAGCTGAAGTTGGTTGCCTAACCAAGGGAGCCACCCAGGCGCCCCAAGTTCATTTCTAAATTATAAAACTTATGTCATTGCTTTTTATAAATACTTGTTAAAGTTCTGATAGTGGATGAATCAGCTGTGGAATTTTTTAGTGCTTTAAATTCATGTTGACAGTCATTTGAAATGTCTTTTGAGGTGTTGAGGACTACTGGAGGCATTTTTGTCAGAAATGTGTGTACTGAAATCATCTGATAAAATCATATTTATGATTTAAAACTAACTTAAAAAAAAAAACCAAGTAATGATTGCTTCTGTATAAAATGGGTGTTATCCTTCACAGCAGATTTTTTTACGTACTGTCTTTGCATATAGACATTTTCCTGGAAATATTTGTAAGAAGGTAAAAGATAAAAAAGGTAAAAGATAACTCCTTGTAATGTAATTATATTGAAATAGAATGTTTCTAGTATTACAGTGTTTTTGAAGATAATTTCTTGCTGATCTTGTCTTAAACTGTGAAAAATGTGGGTGGAGTAATCTTAAAGAGCAATAAACTAGACTATTGCTTTCTGGACTAGACTAGAAATGAGAAGGAAATTTAAAATGATGTGCACAGTGCATAGTAGTGATATAAGAATGCAACCTACTTGTTTTCCATAGGCTATATTTCATCATTGTTGCATAAAGTCCCTTTTGACCAATTTAGTGAATGCTGCTGGGTCTTGAGGAAAAAATCTTTTGTTTTTATTCAGAGAAATAATTGTAGGGATGGAGAGTAGTCTTTTTCTTGATTAGAAAAACCCATTTTAGCTTTTTAAATTACAGTGATAATAGCTTGTAATTACAGTAACAATAGTAATAATAATATCTTGGTTTTGGCTAATGATTTTTAGTGTGCCTCCAATTAATTTTTATGATTATCTCAGTGTGACAAAGCCATATATTTTCCTTGCCTTAAAAATCCTACTTAAATTTGTCACTAAAAGTATGTGAGCATTTACTGTGTGCAAGGCACTGCACTACCTAGATTTAGGAGTTTACTCAAAATGAGAGGCTTATAGGTGATTCATAATACAAATCAACCAGATCATAAGGAAGCAGAATTCTTTCCACCTTAGGTGAGTAGGGAGGGCCTTAGGGAGATGTGACTTGAGCATGTGTAACACACGTAATAAAACAAGCACTTGTCTTTACTTCTTTTTTTCTTTTTTACTTATTTTTTCTAATTGCTTCTGAGTTTAGAGATCTAAAAGCCTGTGGTACCATAGCAGTTTGGAAGACAAAATCAGATGGCCTTACAGAAATCTGATGTGATCTAAATTCTTTTAGTCCCATTTACGACCAATTTCATAATTATTTGATCTTTTTAAAATTTTTTTTTTAGTGTTTGAGAAAGACGGAGTGTGAGTGGGGGAGGGGCAGAGAGAGAGGGAGACACAGAATCTGAAGCAGGCTCCAGGCTCTGAGCTGTTAGCACAGAGCCAGACGTGGGGCTCGAACCCACAAACCATGAGATCATGACCTAAGCTGAAGTCGAACGATTAACTGACTGAGCCACCCAGACCCCCCCCTATTATTTGTTCTTCATAAAGAAAAATGAAAGTGACTTCCCCTTTATCTCTAAACAAATTAATATTTGGAGTTGGATTTTATGTTGACTTTGTTAGGCTCCTGTTCTAATGGTCTAAGTTCTAAATTTGGGACAAGTTCTACCTGAGGATTGGGTTGCTTTCTGTGACCTTGAATTACTTTTTTTATGAAACTAATTGACTTGTAGGAATCAAATTTAATAGTTTATCTTGTTATCAAAGCTATCCGCCTAAATGAGTCAGGTTATATCTAAGTGTTAAATATCCTTTGTGTGTGCTATATAGGTGTGCAAAAGCAAAGAAACAACTTCTTGTGTGTGCACACCAAGTGAAACTGTCAGTTATTTTGATGTATGATATGGGTTGTATTTCAGTATTTCTCAAATCTGTGATTTACTCAGATTTTTCCTTTGTGTAAGTCTGGCAATCAACTTTGGCATTAGTGTTTTATATTTGTCTGACTTTGGGCAAGTCATGTAATTCTGTGTCTCAGTCTGTTTTATTAAGATGAGGATACTAATAGTACCTACCTGATATGGTTGTTGTAAACATTAAATGAGTTACTACATATCAAGCATTCTTCTAGTTACTATGGCTGCATGATAACCAACTCCAACATTTAATGGCTTAAAACAGTCATGTTGCTTATAAATCTAAGATCTGAGCAGGGCTGGGTAGGGTTAGATCATTCCTGTTCCACTTGGTGTCAGCCTAGAACAGCATAAAGGCTGGGGACTGTAGTCACCAAAAAACTCACCCACTGACATTATCAGTCACACGTGTGGTGCCTGGGTTGAGAAGACTGAAACATCTGGGACTCCCTGGTATCTCTTTCTAGGTCTGTGTACTTTTTTCATAAGATCTCTTCAGCATGGTGGCTTCAGGGGAACCAGATTTCTTTACATGGTAGGTCTGGGCTTCCAAGCTGTGTGTCCTGAGAGAGAGTCAGCTGGTAGCTGTAGTATATGACCTTACCTTGGAAGTCTTGCAGTGTCACTTTTGCAGTAGTCTTGGTCTTGTTCAGATTCAAGGGTAGGTAATATTGAGTCCCATCCCCATGCCATTTTGAAAGAAGAGGATGTGGAAAGTGTATATGGTGTGGCTGTCTTTGGGAAATAGACTCAGTAAGTATTGGCAGTTATGATAAAGTATAGGAAGTCAGATTTAGATAGGCTATCTTGTTTTTGTGATACAAATTTTGATATAGTAAGTTACATAATCCCTTTTTTTCCTTAACAGAAAGTCATAAAATGTAACAGGCAGGCAATTCATAATTTTCTTTTTTTTTTAAATGTTTATTTATTTTGAGAGAGAGTGTTTGGGGGAAGGGCAGAGAGGGAGAGAAAGAATACCAAGCAGGCTCTGTGCTGCCAGGGTAGAGCCCAATGTACTGGATCTTGTGAACCATGAGATCATGACCTGATCCAAAACCAAGAGATGCTTAACCAACTGAGACACCCAGGAGCTCCCATAATTTTCTTGAACTGCCTGTTTCTGTCTTTTTTTTTTTTTTTTTTTTTTTTAGTTTTTATTTATTTAAGTAATCTCTACACCCAATGTGGGACTTGAACTCACGACCCCAAGACTAACAGTGGCACGCTCCTCTGACTGAGCTAGCCAGATGCCCCTTGAAGTGCCTGTCTCTTTTAACTGGTTTAGTTTTGGCTTTTAATCTCATTGTCAGTGCCTAGAATAAGGAGCAGGGCACAAAATTATAGTCTATTCCAGCAAATGGAGGTGAGGAATGGTAGAATTTCACTCTTAAAGTTGTATATTATTAATATATCCATATAATATTAGGTATACAACTTCATACTTTTGAAGAAGGCTTGTCTTAAGTGCTTGGCACTCTTGAATTTTAGCCTTTAATAAATTTGATTATAAGTATAGAAGAGACATAATCATTCTACTAGTAAGTGGCAATTTCATAGATGAAAGGAACGTCACCCACCTGTTAGCCAAATAACAACTTACCCTGCACTATGATTACATTAGGAATCCCTGATGTGTGGGTATAATGTTTACCTACAATTTGGTAAATACTTTGAAACTTTATATAGTATACTTATTTCTACACAAAGCTTATTACCAGTTACAAAGTTAAGCTAAGTTTATAATTCTCGATTTTACCTTGTTAAATGTAACTTACAAATCTGTAGAATTTTTGTTTCCTTTTATCTCATGCCACTTTCTTCAGTCCCTAGGGAGGACCATGTTCCATTCTTTAAAAATGAGAATTATAGAATATTTGGTTTTTTTGTTAAAAAAAAATTTTTTTTAATGTTTATTTATTTTTGAGAGAGACAGAGACAGAGTGTGAACAGGGGAGGGACAGAGAGAGGGAGACACAGAATCCAAAACTGGCTCCAGGCTCTGAGCTATCAGCCCAGAGCCTGACATGGGGCTCGAACTCACAAGCCATGAGATTGTGACCTGAGCTGAAGTCGGACGCTTAACTGACTGAGCCACCCAGGCTCCCCGAATATTTGTTTTATAATAATTCAGATGGAAGCTATGAACCTAAGACTTCCTAAACATATAGTTTTCATCAGAGAACAAAAATAAAACCGCCTTGTTTCTTTAGAGATTAGTGAGGTTCTTTTGTGGAACCTCAATCAAGAACTTCCAGATCCTGAAAGAATTGGTTAGATGCCTTGATCATCCTTTTTTCCTATTACATTCTTTTTTTTTTTTTTTAAGATTAAAAAAAAAATTTTTTTTTAGTGTTTTATTTTATTATTTTTGAGACAGAGAGAGACAGAGCATGAATGGGGGAGGGTCAGAGAGAGAGGCGAACACACAATCTGAAGCAGGTTCCAGGCTCTGAGCTGTTAGCACAGAGCCCGACGTGGGGCTCGAACTCACAGACTGTGAGATCATGACCTGAGCTGAAGTTGGACACTCAACTGACTGAGCCACCCAGGCGCCCCTTAAGATTTTATTTTTGAGTAATCTCTATACCCAGTGTGGGGCTTAAACTCACAATCCCCAGATCAAGAGTCACAGGCTCCAACTGAGCCAGCCAGGCGCCCCTTGCTACTACATTCTTTAAGTTTATGGTACCTTTTATCCTTGATGTCTCTTACTCTGTATGTAATACAGCTCTATGGTTTTTTTTAATTTTTTGTTTTTTTTTTTAATTTTTTTTAAAGTAGGCTCTACACCATCAGGACCCTGAGATTATGAGTTGCATGCTGTACTGACTGAGCCAGCTAGCCGCCCGTTTTCTTACTTTTTAATGTAAAATGCCATTCATTTCATAGTTAGTAGTTCCATAATTTTAAGGACTGTTGTTGAGAACATAAACAGTCTAAAAACAATTTATAGATTGAGTAGTGGATGAAATTTTTTCCCCAAATGAGTTTTTGTGTGGAACTCCAGTGCCTGAGACATGTTCAAATGGTATTTTATTAGTATTTAGTATTTGTAATCTCAAAATTTTTACATTAATTTATAAAGTCACTCAGAACAGTATAACTTTTTAAGTAAATTTAAATTCGAAGTAGGGTTTGTGAATGTTACAAATATATGTCAGTATTCAAACAGAATTTCCTTGTTCTATTTTGGCTGCTTAGTCTTGAAAATTTGACTTGCAGATATGGGCAGCTTGTCTTTCAGCCTCCATGTACTACACTTTAGTTCTGCTGATCAAGAGCTATGAAAGGGGATTACTAGTATGGAAATTTTGTTTGAAAAACACCATTACCTAATAATTGTCTTTATATCACAAATGCAAAAGTGACTAGAACCTCAAACTTAAGCTATAAAATTCTTAATAATTGTCTTATGTCAGCCCTTTAATTTGTTATTAGCTCCCCAGGAGAGGAGAGCACATAGTAAGTAACTGGTCTTCTTGGAAGGTGTTTAATTGGGTAAGGCATAAGGGTATGATTTACAGATCTAATTTTTTATAAATGGACATGTGGAGGCCTAAATTAAATCTATAGTACAGACCTGCAACTTTGCTAATGAATGACATATTTTATAGGAAATTCTGATGTTTTAATTTTTTTTTGAGTGAAGAGAGTAAATTATACTTAAATTCAAATTATACACCCATATCCATTCGGGTCTCTGTTCCTAACTCTTCTTTCAAGTTAGACATTTTAGGGGCACCTGGGTGGCTCATTCGGTTGAGCGTCCAACTTCGGCTCAAGTCATGATCTCGCTGTCTGTGAGTTCAAGCCCTGCGTTGGGCTCTGTGCTGACAGCTCAGAGCCTGGAGCCTGTTTCGGATTCTGTGTCTCCCTCTCTCTCTGCCCCTCCCCCACTCATGCTTGCTCTCTCTCTCTCTCTCAAAAATAAACATTAAAAAAAATTAAAAAAAAAATACAGTTAGACATTTCAGTAGCCTTGTAATCAAGAGCAGGAGAAAGAAAAGGACCCAAAGATACCAAGGAGAATCCATAGTAAAATGAATTTCCTCACAGGTGAAAAGAAGACTCCTGATAAGGCTTCTCTACCCATTGGACCTCAGATTCAATTTCCAATTCAGGAATTAAACTCCAAATAAAACAAAAATATTCCAGCTCAGAAACCTACTCTTTCCAGTACATTTTAGAGAGTCATTTAAACTTTGCACCAGAACAGTGGTTCTTGAACATTTTACTTTTAAAAACTCCTTTGCTTTCTTAAGTATTTAGGAATATGAATTATATCTCAATAAACCTGTTAAAGTTATTAAAAAAAATTAAAGAGCTTTTGTTTATGTGGGTTATATTTATCAATAAACTTACAGGATTAGAAATTAAAACCAAGAACTTTAGAAACATTAAAAATAAACCAATTATATGTTTGTTTGTTTGTTTGTTTCTTTCTTTCTTTCTTTCTTTCTCTTTCACATAGGCTTCATGCCTAATGTGGGGCTTGAACTTAAGACCCTGAGGCTGGTAGTTGCATGCTCTACCAACTGAGCCAGCCAGGCACCCCTACATAGTATTTTCTTAATGTAAAATAACTTTTACTGTTAAAAAAATAGAAGAGTGATGTTGTTTTATATTTAACATCTTTAATATCTGACTTTACAGCTAGTTTTTCATATCTACTTCTGCATTCAGTCTGTTGTAGTGAATTGATTTGGTTGAACTATGTGAAGACTGGCCTCATACAGATATGTAGTTGAAAAGGAAGGAGTCTTTTAATAACCTTTTTAGATTAATTGTGTGGCTATTTGATTATACACCCAAACTTGACAGGTGATAGTTTTTTTACAATGTTTGCAATGTGGAATCTGAAACTATATCAGTGAGCTTTTCTTATTCTGTGGCATTTAGACCGTGGGCTTGTCCTCCATCTTGATAATGTAACATCCATGTATTGCTTCCTCTATTCCTGTGTTTTGTCATTAGTAATCTGCCCTTTGCTTTTTAAAGTTGGCAACCCTGATGGCTGTGGTTATGTCTACCACACAAATGTTTTGCTTGACAGTAATTTGAGTTCTCAAAGAAGGGTATATTCTTACGTGTATTGGTTGGCCCTTGAGTTCCCACAGGACATAATTTTTTTTTTAATGTTTATTTATTTTTGAGAGAGAAAGCAGAGTGTGAGCAGGGGCGGGGAGGGGCCTAGAGAGAGAGAGAGGGAGACACAGGCTCCAGGCTCTGAGCTGTCAGCACAGAGCCCAACACGGGGCTCGAACTCACAAACCGTGAGATCATGACCTGAGCCGAAGTCGGACGCTCAACCGACTGAGCCACCCAGGTGCCCCCAGAGGAAATAATTTTCATAATAGCAATGTAGTTTACTCTAGATGTTATGGTAGAAATGGCTGGTGTGCCGGGTAGTTTCTTAAGAGGAAAAGAGAGAAAATGTTATGTTGAAAATCCTTCCTGTCCTTCCCTAAATATTGCGTTTGAATTTCTAACATCGTGTGGGATTTTCTTTTTTTTTTTTGAAACTTATGGATTATGTGTTATCACAGGGTGTGTGTGTGTGTGTCTGTCTGTTTTTGTGTATGCTTTAGTTTATGTGATTGTGCAGTATCAGACACACACTTCATGAGATAGTCTGACCTGTCTTACTTGGGTAATAGTAAAAGATCTTTTAGTCTTGCTACTCAAAATGTTGTAGTAGTAGCATCAACAAGTAGGTGCTTATTAAAAATACAGTATCTCAAAAGAAAAATACAGTTATCTCTGGTCCTACCCCAAAATTCACTAAATTGGTATCTGCACATAATAAGATCCCAGGTGATTGTTAGAATATTAAATTGAGAAGCACTGCATTAGATTATTGTAACTATCTGAATAGTAGGAGTGCTTTTTTCTGGCTTAGGTTTCCTTCCAAATACTAAGCTGCTTTTGTTCACATTTTACAGAATTAGTAGGTGTTCACTGGGAAGGAGAACTAAGTGAATGAAAAATGTTAATATGTAGGATCCTAGGAATATTACAGGATCAGGTGGAATGTCTTCTAGTTCAGATCATCTTGTTATCTTACTGTTACAGGAGGAAGGACACTGTTTCTATGGGATCTATATCTAGCTCAGTGTCCTGTCAAAATAAAAAATTAACTATAACTTGTCTCTTTTGTTCTCCCACGTCAGGACTGTTGCCTTTTTGTTTTAGGAGTGGAGAAAACCATAGATTCCAGCATGGATCTAGGGCCAAAAGGGATCCTGGAGGCTTAGGATTTGGACATTTCCTAGAATTTGCAGGAGCCTAAGAGGGGCTACGCAGCAGGACTCCATTTGGCCCTGCTAGGCTTTGGGAGGCTCTGTGGTATGCTGCACATATGTGAAGGTCTCTTGAGTCTTCTAGGGCATGAGGTCTGTCCCTTACCACCTCTGCCACTGCATATGCAGCTCAGTTGCCAATGATAGACACAGTTCATATTCTTAATATCAGCATTATACTGTCTTTTTATGAGGATCTGTATCCACATGAAGGCTTGTGTTTCAGTGATACTGCACATAGACTGATTACATGATCTTCAGTGTATATGGATGTTTGCAGTTACAAGGTTCCCCTTCTATGGTAAGATTAATAAAAGTACATTAAGCACTATGTAGATAGACTGTATATTGCTAGTTGGATTTATTATGAGTCTCTTGGCCTTTGTCCAATTTAAGGAAAATTGGTTTCATTTTCAACTGAGTTTGGACTTTTCCATAAAAGCAGTACAGGTATGTGGTTAAAAGTGATACAAAAAGGTATTTATAGTGAAAGTTTCTCTCCTTCTGATCCTCCATCTGCCCCTCCAAAAAAACATGGACGATGTTTTGTGTATCCTTCAAAGGAAGTTTTGCCTTAAAAAAAAAAAACAACAACAACAACAACAAAAGTTTTGTCTTGAGAGAACACCCATGTCTATATCTGTCTCCCTCCCCGGCCTAGGTATGGATATGGAAATTGGAGCATTACTACCCTGTGTGTTTGTGTGTGTGTGTTACACTTTGCTATACCTTAGAGATTGCATTGCAATAGATCATTGAGATTAATCTCTTTTCCTAAGATGGTTTATAATTTGAGTGTGGTTGGTTGTCCACTGAAAACTATTACTATTTTATTTGCCTTTGGTGTTAATTAGTATGGTTTATAAAAGTATGAGCTTTACAGTTAAAATGTTTTAAAATCTATGAAATCTAGGAAAATAGGTGATTGTTTCATGGGTTAAGGGCCTCATGAAACTTGAAATTTCTAGGGCCCAAATAAAAATAATGTATTTCTGTATAGAAAAAACGCCATACTCACAATTTATTCCTGCAAAAAATATGACTAAGTATTCAGATAACCAAGCTTATTTGCATTTGAGAACTTAATAGAGATTACAGAAAAATTTTTTAATATCTACACCCAATGTAGGGCTCAAACTCACAACCCTGAGATAAAGAGTTGCATGTTCTATGGATTGAACCATCCAGGTGCCCCAAGATTACAAAGTTTAGAATGAAGTTTTAAAGTTCTAATTTAGAACTTACATTGACTGGTAGATAGCCAGATGAATTTAAGCATGTGAATATTCTTTAAAGGGGAATCAGACATTTTTCATGTCTGAAGCATCCTATTAAAAAAAAAACAAACATTTTTGCTAGCTCTTTTTAAATGGGTGCATTGGATGTTAGACACTTTTTTTTTTTTAAAGTTTATGTATTTATTTATTTCAAGAGAGAGCCCGAGCAGGAGAAGGGCAGAGGGAGATGGAGAATCTCAAGTAGGCTCCATGCTCAGCTTGCAGCCTGATGCGGGGCTCAAGCCCATAACCCCGGGATCACTACCTGAGCTGAAATCAGGAGTCTGACGCTCAACTGATTGAGCTACTCCCAGACACAAATCATTTTTACTTTAATAAGTTAAACTTTATTTTGACTCTTACATATAAGCAAATGAAGTTGTGATTATAGATAAATGTTCTTATTTTTAGGTGGTGTGTGCTGAAGTGATTGTGGTTGAAGTATCACGTTTGCAACTTGCAGATGATTGAGAAAAACAAATTACATATAGCAAGTAGGACAAAATGTAAATTTAAAAAAAATTTTATTGTAAGTGATCACTATACCCAACATGACACTTGAACTCACAACCCTGAGATCAGGAGTCGCAGGCTGTACCGACTGAGCCAGCCAGGTGTCCCCAAAATGTAAATTAAGTTCAAATTTATATAACTTTTCTGTGTCTTTGAAATTTTCTGTAGTAAAAACTTGGGAGTCGGGAACATACTCCTTAAAAGTTAATATAATTTTCATAATTTATTGGTACTTAGATTGCAAGCAGATAAATAAATAGCTTTTGATGGATTTAATGTGCAAACATTCTTACTGTTGAGCCCTCTGGTTGAAGCTACTTTCCTGTAGTCTCTGTTGGGAAGATACTGAAAAAAATTGTTTTAATGAATTGCTTTTAATTTTTTAAAAATTTTATTTTTATTTTTATTTTATTAAAAATTTTTTTTTGTTTATTTGTGAGAGAGAGAGATAGAGTGTGAGCGAGTGAGGGGCAGAGAGAGGGAGACACAGAATCCGAAGCAGGCTTCAGGCTCTGGGCTGTGTCAGCACAGAGCCCGATGCAGGGCTTGAACTTTTGAACCTTGAGATCATGACCTGAGCTGAAATAGGATGCTTAACCGACTGAGCCACCCAGGCGCCCCAAAAAGATTTTATTTTTAAGTGATCTCTACATCCAGCATGGGGCTTGAACCTACAACCCTGAGATCAGGAGTCAGATGCTCTACTGACTATGCCAGCCAGCCGTCCCCTTAAATGAATTGCTTTTGAAAGGAAGGCAAAAAAGTGTTTATTAAGATGAGAAATTTTGAGCATTCAAAATTCTATTACTTTCATTTCTTTCTTTTTTTTTTTTTTTACTTTTATTTCTACTAGTATGTAATTTTCTTAGTAAATAAAAGTGTCACTAATATGTTATACTTAGTTTAGTGAATAAAAAATAAAAAAAGATTGGCTTTTTCAGTCCTTTTTTTGTGGATAGAGATTAGCAAAAAAAAAAAAATTGAGGTCTAGAAAAAGACATTTTATTTGGACTTTGGTAAAATTGGAGAAACTTTTTATTGCACCCAGTTTTCTCTCTTCTGCTTGTTTATTTAGAAGGGAAAATATTGCACAATTTCCCAACTTTTTTGAGTTGGAGAGAAGTAGGATATGACAGCAGTTGTATTCTTAGATTAGTGAATAGAGGAAATGATTATGGATTAACAAGTGATTTGCAGAATTGTAAACATACTCTTGGTTCTGAATTATTTATAGCTGGACACTATAACTCTATTACTTTATTGTGCTTCTCAGAGCTATGCAAGGGCTGAAATTTGAGGAGCTATACGTATGGGGTGTGTGTGTGTGTGTGTGTGTGTGTGTGTGTGTGTGTGTGTGTGTGTTTGCTTTGCTTTGCTTTCTGTAGGTTATAGTATTGAGTTCATGTCTGCCAAAAGTTACTTAAATTATCCCATATCTGGTTTTGAGGTACCAGCATTTCTTTTTTTTTTGCCTTGATTTGCACTTTATTGCCAACTAAATGATTTCAAAGCAGTGTTGTTTTCTAATAGAAAATATGGTTTAGTATGCTTTGTATGGAGCAGAATGTCAAGTAGTAATCTTAATTAAGTATAAGATCATATTCATGTTAGTGAATTTCTAGGAATAACACAGCCTTTTTTCTTCTTTTGTAGCATAAGCAGTACTATAATGGATGTAGACAGCACAATTTCCAGTGGGCGTTCAACTCCAGCAATGATGAATGGACAAGGAAGCACTACTTCTTCAAGCAAAAATATTGCCTATAATTGTTGTTGGGACCAGTGCCAGGCTTGCTTCAACTCTAGTCCAGATCTGGCAGATCACATCCGTTCCATACATGTAGATGGTCAGCGAGGAGGGGTTGGTTTTGTCATTTCTTTTTTTCACTCCCTGTTTTTATTAGTTTTATTAATTTGTAATCGCTAGCTAGGTTTTTTTTTTTTTTTTTAAAGTAATTTGAGATTGTTTTTACACAGGCTTTATTTTTTTCAATTTTTTTTCATTTATTTCCCACATAACTTGAAAGGATCAAATGAATATATGTGTTGGATTTTAATTTGCTCTTAGAAGAGATTAGACTTTCTAAAATACAGTGCGAAGAAATTCAGTTTTCTAAAATACAACGGTAATATTAGACTTTCTACAGGATTAGTATAAACAGTTCTGTTAAATGACGGCTTGCAGTCATTATTTGTGAATGAGAATTGATCATCTTTTCCCAGGTCTTAACAGAGCTGGCTTAGATAGGAAGTTCTGGTTAGTGAGTATTGACCTATACCTTTTTAGGAATAAATTTAATTGTGTCAGTCTATATAATTTTTATTGGATAGTGCTTTAAGAGCTAAGCAAATTAGGTGAGTCAAAGTGTAATGGATCAAAGTATTATAATGTTACTTACAACTTTTTTCAATTTTATCTAGGTTTGTCTTGAATAGTTAACCACACTTTAGTGCACTTTCCAGAAATTAATGTCACATTGTTAAGTACAGATAATCTTTAGGCCACATATTTCCTATCAGCTTGCCATCACTGTTGAGATCTACTGATACTAAAATGGTTTAGGATCATTATGGTTTAAGTGAGTGGGTAGCTGTTTCCAAGGTTGCATTGATAGTTAGATTGCATTGATCTTTTTTAAAAACATGCAACCATATAAGCATCTCTCACATTGTAACCAGTGGTATTTGTGCATTGAAATCTTTTAAGAAATCTTTGCCTTTGTCACAGTATGTTGAAATGTATCAGCAATTTTTTGATTATTGAAATTTGATGAGTAAACATTTGTCTTACTAGATTTGAATTTTGTGATGTCTAGGTAGACAACAGATAGTGTATTAAAGAAATTTGCCCATCATATGGTATTTTCACCGCTTAACCCAACCCAGCTCAGTGGTTAGGTTACTTTTGTAACAGTCTTTTTTCCTTTCTTACATATATCAGATTTTTATTGTGAGCTATGTTAACCAAGTTGGTTTCCTAGTTATTATAGAGTTGTTTTTTGTGAGCCAGTGCTTGATATCATTCGGTATATATCACTAAGTCTTTTGAGCCATGGCATGATGCTTTTTTAGTCACTTGATTTAGCAACTATATATAGGATCATGAACTATGTAGAAGGTTACTGAGCTTCGTGTAGTAGGTGTGGGAAAATCTCACATTTCTAAGTCTTAGATCTTACACATTGAGGAGTTGGTACATAGCCTTATGAGAATGTTTTCAGCTCTTGAAGGATCTACAGAAGGAATCGAGGTGCAGACTGAATCTATCATGTAGTCACGGCAGCTATATTTACCTTATGTCATAGAGCAAGGCATGAAGTCTTGGTATTTCTACAATAAGTATAAACTTGTTGAAATGACCCCCCCCCCGTGTCATTTCTCAAATACTTACTCATAAAATTACTTTATTAAAAATAGGATTCTCTGGCTAATTTTAAGCTTAATGCTGTTTTGACCACAGAAAGGAGGCCTGATCTTTGAAGGACATTAATTGCTAAACTACAAATGTTAGAGAATAGAGAAAATACACTCAGATTATTTTTACATATCAGTCATTGGCCTATAGATCAAGCTTTCAGTCTGTATACCGATGTATGAACGAAACTTTGAAAACTTTGTACAACTATGTAACAGGAAATCTTGATCTGGTTTTGTGCTTAAAATAGAGTGGATGTTGGTTGGGACATCTTTTTTTTTTTTTTTTTTTATGGCCTCTTTGAAGGGAACTTTAAAAAAAAAGTGTTTTTAAGTGTAGAGTTCATTGACGTTAAGTACGTTTATATTGTTGTACAACCATCATCACTGTCTATCTCCAGAATTGTTTAATATCTCAAACTGACATCTGTACCCATTCAACAATAATTCCCCATTCCTCCCTTTCCTCAGCACCCCAGTTCTACTTTCTGTCTTCATGACTTTGTTCTAGGTACCTCATACACCTGGAAAACAGCTGATTTTCATAACATAATTTTTTTTTAGATTTCTTATCTCTTCTTTCTACCCCAAGTGTTAAACTGTCTTAATGGAACAGAAGCAAATGAGGAAAAAATTGGTAACTCTAGAGGACTTTATGCTTCTACTTATTAAAAGTTGATGGTTTTATTGGAGTAGTATGTTAGCAAGATCTGAATACTATATTATATTAATTCCTGTTCTTTTTCTCATCCCACTCTAATCTTCACCCTGGGAAAACAAAACCATCCTATAATAGCTTAGAAACTTCTCTCTCCCCCCATCCCCCCTTTAAGCTTTTTATGTTTCCATGTCACATGGACTTTAATTATATTTGGAGGCTGAAATTGGGTAGAGTTTGGGTCTTCATTGACCTTTTCATATATCAAAGTGGGTAGATTCTTCTATTTCAAAAGTTAAGCTAACCACTTAAACACCAGATTGTGAGTGTACCTTTTTTTTTTAATTTTTAAAAAATACCTTTTTAAAAAAATGTTTATTATTTTTGAGAGAGAGACAGCATGAGTGGGGGAGGGGCAGAGAGAGAGGGAGACAGAATCCGAAGCAGGCTCTAGGGTCCTAGCTGTTAGCACAGAGCCTGATGTGGGGTTCAAACTCACAAACTGCAAGATCATGACCTGAGCTGAAGTCGTATGCTTAACTGACTGAGCCACCTAGCTACCCCAATTTTTTTCTTTCTTTCTTTCTTTCTTTCTTTCTTTCTTTCTTTCTTTCTTTCTTTCTTTCTTTTTTCTTGCTTTCTTGCTTTCTTTCATGTTTATTTTTGAGAGAGAGCGTGCGTGAGTGAATATGCCTTTTAAGGAAGACTCATGAAAGTACTTTTTCCTATTTAAAATACTAAAAGACGCAAAACATTTTTAAACTTTTTTTCGTTAGGTATAATAGAATCGGGTTCTGGGGTCATACTTCTGTGCATGATTGGATTTCAAAAACTAGAATGAGGTATTTTATTAATCACATTTCAAATCCCAGTGTCCTATTCATATACACTGAAGTCTTGGTAAGCAGGAAACTTTGTCTTCTAGGATTTCTGTGGTTTAGTAATATCCATTAGTGTTGTGTTCTTTCCGTCTTAACTATTTCTTATTAAAAAAAAAAAACAGATTTGCCAGAAAGAAACCTGTTTGTGTTTCTTGATGCACGAGTTATTTTACACGTGTCATTTTATTAAGTTCATTTTTGTGTATGTTCTTTGGTGTGTTTGAGGGCAGAGGGCCTGAAGGAGATTTCGGGGAAGGGATGGTAGGGTATTATTCAAAGGCTTGAATAAGATCAGTTACCTTTATACGTTACATAAAATGACACTCAGGGTTAAATTGGAATGAGACTAGAAAGTGAAATCAATCTTAGGAGGTCACTTTGAGTTTTGATTGCCTATCTGATGGCTTCTAAAACATGCATGAAATTGGTCATAGATTTTGTAATAAAGGAAAAATACTTAATTCTTGTAATTTGAGTGTTCTATTAAATATTTTTGTCCTCTGTTTTATTAAATATCTTTTAGCAGAGAAAATTGAAAATGTTCATTTAATGTGGCTAAAAATAATAGGATATAAAATGATAGCTGTTGTTTTAGATCTTGGAAGAACAAACTGATTAGAAACAATAATTACATGTAAAAAAATATTTTATTTCTCTTTTGTTCGCATTTTGTAAAAGAGTGAGCTGGGTTTTTTCTAAGTAATATTAAAGCTTGGGGTGCCTGGGTAGCTCAATCAGTTAAGCATCCGACTTCGGCTCAAGTCATGACCTCACAGTTCATGGGTTCAAGCCTCGTGTTGGCCTTGTGCTGATAGCTTGGAGCCTAGACCCTCTTCAGATTCTATGTCTCCCTTTCTCTCTGCCCCCCACCCTCAAAAATAAAATAAAACATTAAACAAAAAAGAAATGAAAGTTTAAGGGATCCATAAAAATCATCCAATCCCTTCCTGACTTTAGATGGTGTTATCTCTTGCTTTATACAAAATCTTTTTGTATCATTTTACTGCAAAAGGAATCTAATTCCTTAGTAAAGCCAGCCCCTTCCCCCACTCCTGCATGTAAATTATATTGCCTTCTGGCTCTATTTAGAATATATTTGGCTGATTTTAATTTACCTTACTACTAACTGAATTTTCCTTATGCATACTTAGATTCTGTCAGGTTACATTGCATTTTTTTTGCAGTAGATTTTACAATTTACTTACAGAAAATTTTAATGGATCATTTGCACACTTTAGTGTGAAATGTTAGTGACCAGATAAGTACAAGTATCTTTATACTGTCACACAAGCTGTCAAAGGTGTAGGCCGTGAATAAATTCAGAAAACTACGTTGCTGCATTTGGTCAAAGAAATTGATGAAAGTGAAGAACATTTAACACTACCCTTGGTTCTCAGGTTTGTACCAGTCTTTTTCATTTTGGGCATTTTGGAGGAGTTGCCTTAAAGTTGACAGTTTGAATGAGTGAGGATTTCTAAAGGACTTCTCAACAGAAAGCCCAAACCTATAAAATTGAAATTTTAGACCTCTACATCTTTAGTTGGGTCATTGTAAATTTGAAGATTCTTTGGTAGTCCAAAAATATTCTGATTTAATTTAATTTAATTTAATTTAATTTAATTTAATTTAATTTAATTTAACTTAACTTAGTTTTGTTTGAGAGAGAGCCAGGGAGGGATGGGGGTTGGGGGAGAAGGAGGGGAGAGAGCGAGAGGGAGAAAGAAAGAAAGAAAGAATCCAAAACAGGCTACACGCCCAGCATGGAGCCTGATGTGGGTATCCCTGAGTTGAAATCAGGGAGTCGATCGCTTAACTGACCAAGCCACCCAGCCACGTCCACAAATATTCTTTTAATAACTGTGTGTTTTGATTTGATTTTTAAAGATAGTTTGGCAGAAAAATTTATTTGGTGGCAGTTATTTTGAAAAGGGGCCTCCAGTGTCTAATATAAACCCAATTTTTCTGTTAAATAGTTTAGAGTATCATTTTGCATTTTCATTGTATTTTGGAGTTAGCGAATGAGTGCTCGTAGTGTCTGTTTGATGAGAAAGGAAATAGACGCTTAAAGAAGTGATTCTTCCAGGATTACAAAGCTGCAAAGTATGAAAGCTCTGTATACAATTCAGGTCATTTACTGTGTGCTATTTTTGTTACATCTAATAACCTAATACAAGTCTGTCTATTATGAGAGACTAGACTATGTACCTATATGTCTCAGTATTCTGATTAATATAGCTAGATCTTAATTCATTTTTTTTTAGAACTTAATTCATCTTAAGGTATTATAGAGGAAGCATCACAGATTTTATGCTTGAATAATTCCTTTCACATTTGGATTAGTTTCCTGTGGTGTTTGATTTTCAGAGTTAATTTTTACAATGAAGAAGTTTCTAAAAATTGATTATGAGAATGTTTTTCACATATTGTGCATCTAAAAACTCTCAAGTTTGAAGAAAGACCCTTCTGTCAGATTTTAACTCTTTATCAAAGGGTGTCCTAACATAGATTAGGGAAAGAAATTCAGCTTTTAACAGTTTTGTGATTTTTGTGGATCCATGGTGTGGAGTTTTAGTGCCTGTTTTGTCTTTGTGCAAGTTTAGTGCTTCCTCTCCCCCTCTCTCCAAACCCAAAAATTATTTTCTAAATATTTCACCCCAGTATAGCTAAATATAGTTAGCTTTGGTCTCTTTACACTTACTTCCATTTCCTATAAAATTCATTAGGTTGAAGGTTATGGTTTTTCTTTGAACCTGAAGGTGTTGCTCTAATAGTGTTACTAGACATTATTTCATCTAGAGTCTGGACCATAACTACTCATCTTGAAGGCTATTATCTGGTGGAATTACAGTCTGCCATTGTCTCCATATGTGTGTTTATTTCTAGGAAAAAAAATTGCTAGTCAGAGATTGTTGTTTCTTTCACATATAGTGGTTGGCTAATGTAAGGGGCAGTGTTTGAATATTTATCTTCTTGTTTCTTTGAGAGTAACTCAGCTTAAGAGTTAAGACGATAGAATTCTTCACTGTTTTAAAAATTATTACATAAATGATGGTAGATTTGTTTCAAGTTACTTTAATGCATCTCTCTTTATGTGGTATGGCTTGTGAGAGAATTTTAAATCAATCTCTGATTCCTATTTATTCCTTGAACATTTAAGACTCAGAGTTGTCAGTAAGGAAGTTGATAGCACTACTGATTATCTGCATGTGATTATTAAACATTGAATTAATTTCCACAACACAATTCATGTAGTTTTGAAAACATTTTTTCCTTTTTTTGGATTCATTTTAAAAAGTAGCTTTGAATTCTGGGAACTTGTGGAATCATTTTATAAACACAAACTAGGGTCAAGGATTTTAAATATGAAGGAGGAAATGTTTTGATTTCTATGTCTGTTTAATTGAAAGAAATGAGCCAATCTGTAGAGGAATCAGGATACATGATAACTCTATAAACAGTCATATCAAACAGCAATAGCAGTATTGCCTTGTTAGACCTATCTAATATAAAATGACTTTGGTTTTGAGTAAAAATTCAGTTATTTTAGACTGTTGATTTTTCTAGGCTTTAAAAAAAGTTTATTTTAAACTGTTTAATGATGCTTCATTTCTGCATGTATCTTCATTCTATTCTACATGTAGTATGTAATAGTCTTGAAAGTATGGCTCTATTTATAATTACTCTTCCCTTAGAAAAGAACAGAGCTTATATATAAGTGGCTCTTTGAAGGCTATAACTACAGTGGATTCAGACTTCTTTTACTGGTGTTGGGAAGCAATTTTAAATGTTCAGTTTGATGGAAATACAATCAGTTAGAAACTTGATATGTCACTAGTAAGAAGATGATAAAGATTAGATTGTTAGTTGTTAGACTGGTATTTTCCAAACCCAGTCATACTCAATTACCTGAATCCAAGAATGTGGATCTGTTATGATAAACAGCTTATGCCCATTGCTTTTACAACTGTATTAATTTAACATTTTGTATTAGATTTTGTTTCATAAGATAATGGGAAATAATTTTTAAAGAATAGAATAGTATAAAAATAAGTATTAGCATGCATATGAGAATAAGGAATCTAGAGCAGAAAATTTTAACTTAGTAATTTAATTACTATACTCATTTTCTGACATTCATCTTCAGAGATTAATATTTGAGTATTTTGATTTATTTTCATTATTTCTTTATACCGTTATATTTTCCTGTCATAAATAATACATGTTAGTTCCCTCATGCAGTAAATACAAAATAATGGTGTATAGTTCTGGTTCCAAGGCTATATTGTTAATATTTTGTAGTTTTCCTTCTGAGTGACACTTTGGGATTGGTTTTTCAGTCCTCATTGAGGGAATCGGACAGCAGCCTTAAGGGGAAAGGATTGACACTGTGCTTTTCATACTGGAAGTTCAGAAGTTTATGCTAAGCATTTTGATTGACTCCTACATTAATGGCTCTTTCTGTCAGTTAAAGACTTGCAGCATGTTCATTTGAACTTACAAGGAATAAAACTGTTGAAATAAGTGATGAAAATTATTATGGCTCTTCTTTTAACAGGTATTTGTTTGCTTATGGAAAGGTTGTAAAGTATATAACACTCCATCAACCAGTCAGAGTTGGTTACAGAGGCATATGCTGACACACAGTGGAGACAAACCTTTTAAGGTAAGTAAGTATATGTGAGTTGTTTTTAACTTTTAGTTGATGTATTTCTTTAAAAAAATTTTTTTAAACGTTTATTTATTATTGAAGGACAGAGAGAGTCAGAGCGTGAGCAGGGGAGGGGCAGAGGGAGAGGGAGACAGAATCTGAAGCAGGTTCCAGGCTCTGAGCTGTCAGCACAGAGCCCGACGCGGGGCTCGAACTCACAAACTGCGAGATCATAACCTGAGCCGAAGTCGGACGCTTAACCGACTGAGCCACCCAGGTGCCCCTGGTTGATGTATTTCCTAATGGGCATATTTTTGCCCTTCTAGCAATGTTTAAAAATATTCCTGTAGATACATGGAATTTAAAAAAGCGATGGAGGTAAAGATAATTTAATCCAATTTGTAAAATTTGGAGAACAGAAAAAAGTCACTGTGGAGGGTGGATTGAGAATAGCTAATGGGCAGACCTGTTTGAATGCATGTCTTTAAAATTGGTGGCTTTTAATACCTTGTGATGTGTGTTTTCATTGCTATAGGTTTCAGCCTTTTTATTAGCAAACCACACTGATTATTAATAATTCCAAAAAGTGAAATTGTACAACGTTAAGGGAATTGATTGCTTTCACTCAGGTTTGAGGTCATGTTACTGAGTTTACTTGTAAATTACTGTGTCAAATGGATGTATTCTGAAAAATTGTATGAAGAACCAGTTCTGTAAAAACCGTTTTTCCATTTATCTTCATTAAAAATTAAACAAAATATTTTGGTTTGTAATTATGGAAAGCATATACCATAGAGGTTAAAAGTTTGTGTTTAGAAAACTTTAATAGCTGTTAAACCCATAATTTACTGGTATGTAAATACCGTGCCAGAAACGTCCCCTGGGTTTCATTAGAGAAGGAGGTAATTCTTATGGAGCTGCTTTTTAAAAAAATTAGTTTATTTTGAAAAGACAATCTTTAACAAGTTAAAAAAAATTTTTTTTAAAAATTTTTAATGTTTAATTTTGAGAGAGAGAGAGACACACACACACACACACACACACACACACACACAGTGCCAGCAGGGGAGGGGCAGAGAGAGGAGACACAGAATCAGAAGCAGGCTTCAGGCTTTAAGCTGTCAGCACAGACCCCAGTTGGAGGCTCAAACTCAGGCACCATGAGATTATGAGCTGAGCTAATGTCAGACTCTCAACCAACTGGGCCACCAGGCGCCCCAAGTTAAAAAAAATTTTTAAGGAAATTATTTACGTAGAGAAATCTTGCTCCCTTTTCTTCTTTCCTTCTTCCCTCTTCCTCAAATATGTAACCACTGTTACTAGTTTCTAGTGAATTCTTCTAGTATTTCTTTATGAACCAATATATGTAGTTTCATTCTTCTTTCTTACACAAAATCCAGTAAACTATATACTGTCTGTACTTTATTTCTAACTATCTTTTTTTAAATGTTGGTTGGTTGGTTGGTTGGTTGGTTGGTTGATTTTGAGAGAGAGTGAGAGAGAGCGTGCACAAGCAGGGGAGGGTTAGACAGAGAATCCCAAGCAGTCTCTACACTGTCAGTGCAGAGCTGTATGCAGGGCTCAAACTCAGGAACCGCGAGATCATGACATGAGCGGAAATTAAGTCGGATGCTTAACCGACTGAGCTACCCAGGCACCCCTGTCATTTTTTTTTTTTTTTTAATGATTTTATTTTTAAGTAATCTCCATACCCAGTGTGGGACTCAAACTCAAATCTCTGAAATCAGAAGTCGCATGCTCTACTGACTGTGCCAGCCAGGCACCCCATATACCTTATTATTTTTTTCTTTAATCAACCTTTTATTTTATAGCAGTTTTAGATATACAGTAATATTACAAGGATTATAAAGTTCCCTTATACCCTATGCCAAGTTTCTCCCACTGTTAACCTCTTTCTTGCATGTATGTGTACCTTGCTTTTTAAACTTACTGTATTCTAGAGATCTTTCTATATTTGCTCCTAGAGAGTATTCTTTCAGTTTATTTAACCAAATTTGTATAGACACTTGGGTTATTTCTAGTCTTTGGCTATTATAAATAGTGCTGAAGTGATAAATCTTGGAACATACGTGTCATTTTGTACATGTGTAAATATATAGGGAGGAAGAATTCCCCGAAGTGACATGAGTGGGTGGATCAAAGGCTATATAAGCATTGATGATTTTGATAAATCTTGCCAAATTGCCCTCCTTAGGGTTTGTGTCCTCATCATCATTGTTAGACGTCTGCCTTCTCAGTAGCTGTGCTAGGATAAGAAGGTGTTCTCAAAATTTTGGATTTTTGCCAATCTAATAGGTTAGAAATTCCATCGTTGTGTAGGTTTTTTTCTTGTTTTCATCCTAATGTAGTTTTAATTTGCTTCTCTTTAATTATGAGGAAGTTTGGGTATCCTTTTTTTCTTTTTCTTTTTTCTTTTTTAATGTTTATTTTTGAGAGAAACAGAGGATGAACAGGATAGTGGCAAAGAGAGAGGGTGACACAGAATGCGAAGCAGGCTCTAGGCTCTGAGCTGTCAGCACAGAGCCCGATGTGGGGCTCGAACCCACTAGCTGTGAGATCATGACCTGAGACGAAGTCAGACGCTTAACCGACTGAGTCACCCAGGCGCCCCTGGTTATCTATTCTTATGTTTAACTATTCGGGTTTATTTTTCTTTCTTTTTAATTTTGTCTATTTACTTTAAAAATTTTTTTTAATTTTTATTAAGCAAGCTCTGTGCTCAGCATGGGGCTTGAACTCATGATACTGAGGTCAAGAGTCTAATGCTCTACTGACTGAGGCAGCCAGGAGCCCCTCTTTATTCTTTTTTAAATAAATGATCTCATTGACCTTTCTGTTGGCATGTGGGCCTTATAACTTTAACACCCTAGTCTTTCTTGGGGTCTTACTATAGATTCTACCCCTGGTATGTTCTGGAAGTGTATGATCTGGGACAGTTTTTAAACTTCCCATTAAGATGTAGCTAGTAAGAATAGTTACCTCATAGAGCCATACGGTATGTATCCAATAAACATAAGAGATTATTGTTGTTAAAGTGAAAGAATCATTTACTTTTTTACTGTATTTCTATATGTTTTTCTTTAAGGCAGCAATCCTCCTGGTTGATTGTGATGTGCAGATTGATTTCAAAGCCTGTCAAATGCTTTTTTCTCCCAAATCCTCCTTTTAGAAACTGTAGAAGATTCCCATTGGAGAGGGGGAATGAAGTTGTCTTTAAAAGATAAAAGTTGGGGTGCCTGGGTGGCTCAGTCAGTTAAGTGTCTGACTTTGGCTCAGGTCATGATCTTGCTGTTCGTGAGTTCAAGCCCCACCTCAGGCTCTGTGCTGACAGCTCAGAGCCTGGAGCTTGCTTCAGACTCTGTGTCTCCTTCTCCCTCTACCCCTCCCACCACATATATTTTTCTCTCTCTCTCTCAAAATAAATAAACATTAAAAAAAAAAAAAAGCCAGAAGTTAAGGAGTATGAATTAGTGAGGCATTGTTCTGTAAGTCATAGGAATCATTTAAATTCAGAAAGTTGATATCTATAGTACATGGCAGTGTGCTAGGCACTTTGGAAGGAAGGTGAATAAGATCTAAATTTAAGTAATGAAATGTTTTACGTGTTTTAATAGTGACGTATGAAAGGTTCTATGGAAACTTAGATTAGGTATCAATTAAATACTATAATAGGGACTGTGGAGGAATAGTAGAAGGTAAGTGGGAGTCAGCTATAGAAAGAAGGTCATGAGGTGATGATGTTTGAGGTGAGTCTTTTTTTTTTTTTTAAAGTTTTTACTTATAATGTATAATAAAGTGTCTTAAGTATACTTAAGTGTTCAACAGTGTAAAGATATGTTTTATATGTGTGTATGTACCTGTGATGTATGCACCTGTGTCACCACCACCCTGATGAAAAATATTTTTTAATAAAATGGAATTTCTTTAATGACCCTTTCCAATCTATTCTTCTCCTGTCCTCTGTTTTTCCCCACAGGCCATATTATGATTTTCCAGTCTATTCTGTCCTCTGTTATTCTCCTCAGGCCATATTAGATTTCTGTCATCTGGTTTCGTTCTGGCTGTACCAGTTTATTTATTTACATTTTAAATGGTTATTTATTTTTGAGAGAGAGAGGGAGGTGGAGAATCCCAAGCAGGTGCTACACTGCCAGTGAGGAGCCTGACACAGGACTTGATCCCATGAACCATGAGATCACGACCTGAGCCAAGATCAAGAGAAGGATGCTCAACCGACTGAGCTACACGGGCACCCCAGAATAGGGCATTTTTAGCTTTGGAAATGACAAACTCTTCTCCAAATTGGTCATATTATTTACATTTCCACCAGCAGTGACTTAGAGTTTTTAGTTGCTCTATCTTATATTATCAAATGTCTTTTAATTTTAGCTATTCTGGTGGATATATAAGTGGTATCTCATTTTTGCTTTCATTTTTATTTCCCCAGTGAATAATGATGAGCACATTTTCATGTGCTTATGGCTATTTGAATTTCCTGTTTTGGGGAAGTGCCTATTTGAACCCATAAACCATGAGATCATGACCTCAGCCAAAGTCAGATGACTTAACTGACTGAGCCACCCAGGCGCCCCTATTGTATAAATTTTTATATATTTTGGATATAAGTTCTTTGTCAGTTATATGCACATCCCTTCTGTGTTTGGTTTCCTAATGAGATCTTTTGAAAAAGGTTTTTAAATTTCAATGAAATCTATCAGCTTTTTTTTTCAATATATGAAGTTTATTGTCAGATTGGTTTCCTTACAACACCTAGTGCTCATCCCAAAAGGTGCCCTCCTCAATACCCATCACCCACCCTCCCCTCCCTCCCACCTCCCATCAACCCTCAGTTTGTTCTCAGTTTTTAAGAGTCTCTTATGCTTTGGCTCTCTTCCACTCTAACCTCTTTTTTTTTTTTTTTCCTTCCCCTCCCCCATGGGTTTCTGTTAAGTTTCTCAGGATCCACATAAGAGTGAACACATACGGTATCTGTCTTTCTCTGTATGGCTTATTTCACTTAGCATCACACTCTCTAGTTCCATCCACGTTGCTACAAAGGGCCATATTTCGTTCTTTCTCATTGCCACGTAGTACTCCATTGTGTATATAAACCACAATTTCTTTATCCATTCATCAGTTGATGGACATTTAGGCTCTTTCCATAAATTGGCTACTGTTGAGAGTGCTGCTATAAACATTGGGGTACAAGTGCCCCTATGCATCAGTACTCCTGTATCCCTTGGGTAAATTCCTAGCAGTGCTATTGCTGGGTCATAGGGTAGGTCTATTTTTAATTTTTTGAGGAACCTCCACACTGTTTTCCAGAGTGGCTGCACCAATTTGCATTCCCACCAACAGTGCAAGAGGGTTCCTGTTTCTCCACATCCTCTCCAGCATCTCTAGTCTCCTGATTTGTTCATTTTGGCCACTCTGACTGGCATGGGGTGATATCTGAATGTGGTTTTGATTTGTATTTCCCTGATGAGGAGCGACGTTGAGCATCTTTTCATGTGCCTGTTGGCCATCCGGATGTCTTCTTTAGAGAAGTGTCTATTCATGTTTTCTGCCCATTTCTTCACTGCGTTATTTGTTTTTCAGGTGTGGAGTTTGGTGAGCTCTTTATAGATTTTGGATACTAGCCGTTTGTCCGATATGTCATTTGCAAATATCTTTTCCCATTCCGTTGGTTGCCTTTTAGTTTTGTTGGTTGTTTCCTTTGCTGTGCAGAAGCTTTTTATCTTCATAAGGTCCCAGTAGTTCATTTTTGCTTTTAATTCCCTTGCCTTTGGGGATGTGTCAAGTAAGAGATTGCTACGGCTGAGGTCAGAGAGGTCTTTTCCTGCTTTCTCCTCTAAGGTTTTGATGGTTTCCTGTCTCACATTCAGGTCCTTTATCCATTTTGAGTTTATTTTTGTGAATGGTGTGAGAAAGTGGTCTAGTTTCAATCTTCTGCATGTTGCTGTCCAGTTCTCCCAGCACCATTTGTTAAAGAGACTGTCTTTTTTCCATTGAATATTCTTTCCTGCTTTGTCAAAGATTAGTTGGCCATATGTTTGTGGGTCTAGTTCTGGGGTTTCTATTCCATTCCATTGGTCTATGTGTCTGTTTTTGTGCCAATACCATGCTGTCTTGATGATGACAGCTTTGTAGTAGAGGCTAAAGTCTGGGATTGTGATGCCTCCTGCTTTGGTCTTCTTCTTCAAAATTACTTTGGCTATTCGGGGCCTTTTGTGGTTCCATATGAATTTTAGGATTGCTTGTTCTAGCTTCAAGAAGAATGCTGGTGCAATTTTGATTGGGATTGCATTGAATGTGTAGATAGCTTTGGGTAGTATTGACATTTTGACAATATTTATTCTTCCAACCCATGAGCACGGAATGTTTTTGCATTTCTTTGTATCTTCTTCAATTTCCTTCATAAGCGTTCTATAGTTTTCAGCATACAGATCTTTTACATCTTTGGTTAGATTTATTCCTAGGTATTTTATGCTTCTTGGTGCAATTGTGAATGGGATCAGTTTCTTTATTTGTCTTTCTGTTGCTTCATTATTAGTTGCTTCATTATTAGTGTATGAATACAACTGATTTCTGTACGTTGATTTTGCATCCTGCAAGTTTGCTAAATTCATGTATCAGTTCTAGCAGACTTCTGATGGAGTCTATCGGATTTTCCATGTATAATATCATGTCATCTGCAAAAAGTGAAAGCTTGACTTCATCTTTGCCAATTTTGATGCCTTTGATTTCCTTTTGTTGTCTGATTGCTGATGCTAGAACTTCCAACACTATGTTAAACAACAGTGGTGAGAGTGGACATCCCTGTCGTGTTCCTGATCTCAGGGAAAAAGCTCTCAGTTTTTCCCCATTGAGGATGATGATAGCTGTGGGCTTTTCATAAATGGCTTTTATGATGTTTAAGTATGTTCCTTCTATCCCGACTTTCTCGAGGGTTTTTATTAAGAAAGGTTGCTGAATTTTGTCAAAGGCCTTTCTGCATCGATTGACAGGATTATATGGTTCTTTTCTTTTCTTTTACTAATGTGATGTATCACGTTGATTGATTTGCGAATGTTGAACCAGCCCTGCATCCCAGGAATGAATCCCACTTGATCATGGTGAATAATTCTTTTTATATGCTGTTGAATTTGATTTGCTAGTATCTTATTGAGAATTTTTGCATCCATATTCATCAGGGATATTGGCCTGTAGTTCTCTAGCTTTTATTTTTTATAGTTAGTGCCTTTTGTATTATTTAAAAAATTTTTGCCTACCTTTAGTGTGTGAAGATGAGGAGGCTCTTACAGAAAAGCTGAGTTTTATTTTATGGTTATAGGAAGATCATTTCAGGTATATATTTAAATAAAATTTCATTCTGTAAAGTTTACCCAAGTGTACAATTTAGTAGTTTTTTTTAGTGTATTCATAGTGTTCTGCAACCATCACCACTACTTAATTGTAGATGGAAGTGCCTTTGGGAGAAAGAAAAGGAAACATAAAAGAATGAGTGGACTATTTAGGGAGTAGTATGTTGCATATATATAGATGGTACTTTATTGTGGGAATTGAAATATTAAAACATTTTTTTTTAAGTTTATTTATTTTGGGGGGAGAAGGAGAGCACAAATAGGGGAGGGTCTAGAGAGAGAGGGAGACATAGAATTCGAAGCAGGCTTCAGGCTGAGCTGTCAGCACAGAGCCCAACATGGGGCTCGAACCCACGAACCATGAGATCATGACCTGAGCCAAAGTTGGACAGTCAACTGACTGAGCCACCCAGGTGCCCCTTAAAAAGATTTTTGAAGTTTAAATTATTTGTTTTGAAAGAGTGAGAATCCCAAGCAGGCTCCACCCTGTCAGTGCAGAGCTTGACATGGGGCTTGATCTTGTGAATCATGAGATCATGACCTAAGCTGATATCAAGAATTGGATGCCTTGATGTCATGGTTTGTGAGTTTGAGCCCCACAACCCCCACATCGGGCTCCCTGCTGTCAGCGTGGAGCCCTCTTTGGAGGGCTTTGGAAATGGAATATGTCTCCTTTGGAATATGTCTCCTCTTTGCCCTTCACCTGCTTGTGTGTGTGTGTTTTCTCTCGCTCCCCCTCTCTCTCTCTCTCTCTCTCTCTCTCTCTCTCTCTCTCTCTCTCTCTCAAAAATAAACAAAAAAAGAGTTGGATGCTTAACCTAAGTGAGCCACCCAGGCACCCCTGAAATATTTTCAGACCTAGTTCTGTAGACTGGTGAGCCTGGACTATCTAGAAATTAAATGTATAAGCAATTGGTTTCATAAGTTTTTCATATTGGGATGCCTGGGTGGCTCAATCAGTTGAGTGTCTGACTTTGGCTCAGATCATGATCTTGTGGCTTGTGGGATCAAGCCCCATGTCAGGTTCTGTGCTGACAGCTCAGAGCTTGGAGCTGCTTCAGATTTTGTATCTCACTCTCTCTTTTCCCCTCCTCCATTTGTGCTCTGTCTCTCTCTGTCTCTGTCTCTCTCTCTCTCTCTCTCTCTGTCTCAAAAATAAACAAACATTAGAAAAAAGTTTTTCATACTGAATGTTTGAATATTTGTTGTATAATGAACAAGATGAAGGTAAGGGTCAGAAATAATCATGATTAGCAAAGGCTTTAATACTACTTTGTGGCTTGCACATTACCTACATATTTTATTGTATTACCTATTAACTACCTCTTAAAACAATTCTGTGAAGTAATTACTGTTTTGCCCTCATTTTATTTATTTATTTTTAAAGGTTTATTTATTTTTGAGAGACAGAGAGCGTGAGTGGGGGAGGGGCAGAGAGAGAGAGAGAGAGGGAAACACAAAATCACAAGCAGACTTCAGGCTCTGAGCTGTCAGCACAGAGCCCAATGCAGGGCTGGGACCCATGAACTGGTGAGATCATGAGCTGAGGTGAAGTCGGACGCTTAACCTACCGAGAAAACCAAGCGCCCCTTATTTTATTTTTTTAAAGTTTATTTATTTAAAGCAAGCAGGGAAGGCAGAGAGAGAGGGAGAGAGAAAATCCCAAACAGGCTCCGCAGTAGTAGTTTTAAGCAGTCCCGTGTTGGTGTCAATCTTATGAATCGTGAGATCATGACCTTCCAAAATCAAAAGCCTGTTGCTTAACCGAGTGAGCCTTCCCAGGTGCCTGCCTTCATTTTATACATGAGGAGATTGATGTTGGAAGAGAAGAAATATTTTCTTTTTTTTCTTTAAGTTTTGGTTTATTTTGAGAGAGGGGATGCAGGGGTGGGGTCAGAGAGAGAGAATCCCAAGCTGACTTCACACTGTCAGCACCGAGCCCAATGCAAGTCTCTAACTCAAGAACGGTGAGATCATGGCCTGAGCCTAAACCAGGAAGTCAGACCCTTACTCAGCTGAGCCACCCATGCGCCCTGAAATGAAATATTTTCTAAGGTCATGGGCAGTTAGTGGCAGATTCAGGACTTCAGAGGCAGTATAAATCAAGGGTCTGTGTCCTTAACCATTTGTATTCTGGTAATTTATAATGCAGAATGGCTTTTGTGTAACGTATGTATTGTATATTTGTGTTTAGATTACTGTTATTACCTCTCACTGTTTGTTAGCTTGGAATTTGATTCTAAGGAGTTTGCATTGTATATTTTGGCCTTTTTCATTGTGTTTATAATATGCTTTAAGCATTCACCAAAAAAAATGGTTTTATTCATACCTTAAAAAAATGACAGTGTGGCTGCTCTTCAGTTGTGCTTTGTGTGTGGATAATTGATTAAATTACCTTGGGGCACCTGGGTGGCTCAGCAGCATAAGCCCCTACCTTGGCTCAGGTCATGATCTCATGGTTCTTGAGTTTGAGCCCCGAAGTGTGGTGCTCTCTGCTGTCAGTACAGAGCCCGCTTCAGATCTTCTGTCTTGCTCTCTGTCTGCCACTCCCTTTCTTTCTCTTTCAAAAAAAATTAAAATGAAAAAAATACATACATAAGTAAAAATAAAAATGTTTTTAAAAATTGATATGGGTTTTTTTTAATGTGTACTGTTTTTGCTAAAAATATTTAATTCTTTAGGATGAAGTCTGAATAAAGAAAAGGGATGGAGAATAGGGAAAGGAAGGGCTTAGTATATAGTACGTAAATTTGCCTGACTCTGACAGACCTTGGAATTTCACAACCAGCAAAGTTTTTTCTGAATTCCTAGTAGTTGCTTGCTCTTCCACTCTGTCACATGGAAATAAGTATAACAAATGTAATACTTGCTACTACTAAAGAATTTTAATTCTGAAAAGCTTCAAGAAGATAGTATAACTTTAACATCTATAGAAAACCATTGTTTATTTTTTAGTACTTATTTGATTTCTTAACCTGTACAAAGCAAAGAAATAAATGGAATCATTTTGCACCTACATGTAACTTACTTTTTCATTTCTATATTGGACATTGCTTCACATTTATAAATTTATTACTTTTTAATGGTTGTATAGTATTCCTATGTGATAGTTTATCATATTTAATAGTCCTTTCTTGATGGATCGTTTTTTGCACAATTATCCCCAATGTAAAGAACAGTGTAATTAACATTCTTATAAACTGCTTTTGGGAGCTAATATAAATCCTAAAACCTATGTTACTAGGTCAAAGAGTATGTATAGGCTTGCTTTTTATTGTTATTTTTTAAGTTTATTTATTTTGAGATAGAGCTTGTGTGAATGGGGGAGGGGCATGACCTGAGCCTTAATCAAGAGTCGGACACTTAACCAACTGAGCCACCCAGGCATCCTGGATTTTTTCTTTCTGATTTATAAAAGCCTTAATTTTGGGCCCTAGGTGGCTCAGTCATTAAGCATCTGACCGGCTCAGGTCATGATCTCACGGTTTGTGAGTTTGAGTCCCACATCGGGTGAGCTCATGCCCCACTTTGGTTGATCTGGAGTCCCCCATCTGGTGAACTCAAGCCCTGCTTCTCTCTCACTTCCCTGTCTGTCTGGCTGTCTGTCTGTCTGTCTGTCTCTCTCTCTCTCTCTCAGCCCCTTGCTCACTTGCGCCCTCTTTCTCTCTCAAAAAAAAACCCCAAAGCTTAATATAAAGTGTACATGTTTGCTGTAACAGATATTTTGGTCTAGCTTGTCATTTCTCATAAAATTTTGTTTGTTCTGCCATCTGGAAGCTTCTGTATATTGGTATTGTACATTTCTACATATATACATGTAGTTACACACAATGTAAATGTAAATACGTGTATACACAATGTAAATATGTTTCTATATATTTTCATTACCTTTCTTCCTGTATTATTTTTGTAATTTTAGGTTGGAAATCTTGTTAATCTGCTTAAAAGTAGGAAAAACATTTCCCTGCTATGATAGGAATTAAATATTTTTCTTATTTTGACTTTTTTTTTCCTTTACTTTTTATGGTGCTTTTTCTAAAATGCAGAGTTTTAAAACTTAATTTTGAAGTAATTTCAACTTGCAGAGAAGATGAAAAGCTCCCATATATTTTCTCTCTCTCACATGAATGTATAAATTCCATATATCCTAACCCGGATTCACCAATTAACTTTTTACTACATTTGTTCTATATTTATCCATCATCCGTTTCTTCATCTGTCTACCTTCCTTCCCTTTCTCCCTTTTTCTCCTTCCTTACCTACCTACACACACATTTTTTGGAACATTTGAGAGGAGCAAAATCCCTAAATACTTCAGTGTGTACATTTCCTAAGAACAAGGATATTCATTTACGTAACCTTAGAATAGTTGTCAAGACCCAGAAATTTAACATTGATGCTATTAGTTATTGAAGTTCACTAATTGTCCCACTAATGTCTTTTGTAGCAGGTTTTTTGTTTGTTTGGTTTTTTTGTTTTATTTGTTTGTTTTTAATTTTTTTTTCTCCGTCTGCTTAGAATCCAGTTGAGGATCTCATATTGCATTTAATTTTCATAAAGTTTTCTCAGCCTTTCTGTATTTTTCATGGCACTGATATTTTTGAAGAATATAAACCTTTTATTTTGTAGTATATTCCCTGTTTTGGGATTGTTGGTAATGATGAGATTGGGTTTATGAATTTTTGGAGAAAATACAACAAAATTCTCACTATTATGTCAAGGGATACTTGATGACAGTTTGTTCCATCGTAGATAATGTTACCTAGATCACTTGATGAAGGTGGAATTTGCCAAGTTCTCCACTGTAAACTTATTCTTTGTCCCTTTATAATAAGTTTTGGGGAGATACTTTGAACGTACGTAAATAAGTTGTTTCCCATTGGAATTAGTTTTAGTTTCTATTGGTGATTCTTGGCTGAATCAATTATTAATATAAGGATTACAAAATGAGTATGTTTTCCGCTTCTCAATCTAAACTTTTGGTAAGTATTATACTTATAGAGCCTTCTTTGTTCTTTATATGTCTGTCTGCCAATTAATCATTTATTTAGGAATGGACTTGTGGGGTTTTTTTTTGTTTTGTTTTAATTTTTCTTAGTGTTTATTTTTGAGAGAGAGAGAGAGAGAGAGAGATGGAGCGTGAGTGGAAGAGGGGCAGAGAGGGAGACAGAATCTGGAGCAGGCTCCAGGCTCTGAGCTGTCAGCACAGAACCCAAGCTGGGGCTTGAACCCACGAACCATGAGATCATGACCTGAGCTGAAGTAAGATGCTTAACTGATTGAGTCACCCAGGCGCCCCTTAACTTGTGTTCTTGTTTTATTCCTTGGTTTGTAATTCATGACTATTATTATTTTGATGCTCATCCAATCAGATTTTAAAATATTGAATATATCTGAATATATATATCTGAATATATATATCTGAATATATATGTAGTTTCTGGGGCAACTGTCTAAATATTTGAAGGGTAGTAGTCTCCATTGTAGTGTTGGCAATGGCAGAGGCTTGAAACTGAAAGTCATTAAGACCTAAGTAACTTGTTATTAGAAATAAAAGAAAGTGGTGGATGTGTCATTAGGTTTAAGGCTAGTTTTATGTTTCCTAAACTTAATGTCTGATAAGAATATAGTATCATATGAAAATAATCATGTTAGCTTATGAAACTTTAGTTTTGTAAAATCAATGTACTCTTAAAATGCAAATACAGTTTCTTTGCCAAGGGCTTTTATGATATTTATATTTGATAATTAAAGTACAAGGATTGTTCCTAGATAAAATTCCCCCACCCCACGTTCACTTTGTCAGGTATATATACCTGTGCTTTATATATACATTTAGACTTTGTGGGAAGGGGAGTTGCTGCTGCCATTTTGTTAAATGTAGTGAAATATTTTAGTTATTAAAGGTTTGGAAAACATTACATGTGTTGGAATGCCTGGCTGGTTCAGTTGGTAGAGCGTGGGACTCTTGATCTTGGGGTTGTAAATTTGAGCCCCACATTGGGTGTAGAGATTACATAAAATCTTTAAAAGCAAACAAAACATTACATGTGTTCACAGTAGTAGAATATGGCAATATTTTAAACTATTCTCTTGGTCTTCTTTTTTTTCCTTTTCAATTTAAATTTGATTCTTGTTATCTGGTGTTAAGCTTTATCAGAGTCAAGTGGCTTCAATACCACCACACTTAGAAATACATATTTTGCCTAACTGAAGAAAAAAAAAAGTAGTTATATACAGCTTGTTTGGTGATTCTTTTGATTTCCTTTATTGCTAATGGGGCAGTGGTTTGTCTTGATGGATTTGTATTTGTTTGAAATTATGTAGTTATACTTTTTATGAGATAAGCTCGATATGTAGTTTTGCTTCCCTTACATGTTTCTCCTTACTTTGTAAGTGGAGTGTTAAAGTCCCCTGCAATTACCACATTCTTATCAATAAGGTTGCTTATGTTTATGAGTAATTGTTTTATATATTTGGAGGCTCCGGTATTCGGCGCATAGACATTTATAATTGTTAGCTCTTCCTGGTGGATAGACCCTGTAATTATTATATAATGCCCTTCTTCATCTCTTGTTATAGCCTTTAATTTAAAGTCTAGTTTGTCTGATATAAGTATGGCTACTCCAGCTTTCTTTTGGCTTCCAGTAGCATGATAAATAGTTCTCCATCCTGTTTCTCCTTACTTTGAACAGAGTATAGTTATTTAATTATCTCGGATTAATTTATTTATTGTGACTTTTCCTCAGCAGATAGCGTCCTGTAGCTCAACATGATTGACTCCATTTGTAATATTGACACATTTGAATAACTTCTCATTGTGTTAGAGTAGTGCTTGAAAACTCAGATTTTCTTTAAGCTTGATACATAAAGTAGTCATTCTTTTTAGGTGTTTTGGAATCAAAACGCTAGCCTGCATTCTTTTTTTTTTTTTTTTTAATTTTTTTTTAACGTTTTATTTTATTTTTGAGACAGAGAGAGACAGAGCATGAACGGGGGAGGAGCAGAGAGAGAGGGAAACACAGAATCTGAAACAGGCTCCAGGCTCTGAGCTGTCAGCACAGAGCCCGACGCAGGGCTCGAACTCACAGACCGTGAGATCATGACCTGAGCTGAAGTCGGAAGCTTAACCGACCAAGCCACCCAGGCGCCCCTAGCCTGCATTCTTGATAAAGAAAAAATTTTTTATCAAACCATATTTAACCTATGATAACTTTACAGTTGTGCATTCAGGCAGTTTCTGGTAATTTGTTACATAGTGAATGATACTGGTATTCACTGTGGTGGATGATGAAATAATTTCCTTCTCATGTTCTTTAATGACCTGTTTTGTAATGATAGTTGATTTTGATAATTTTTAAATCGCTTGCTTTTTTCCCCCAGGTTTTTGAGGTATAATTGACAAATAAAATTGTAAGAAATTTAAATTATACATCGTGGTGATTTGATACATGTATACAGTTGTGAAAGTATTCTCTCCATCTAGTTAACTCATCCATCACCTCATATATATATGTATTTTAATATATATATTTGTAAGAATCTTTTTATTTTTAAGACACATTCTCTGTAATAATATGAAGCTTTAAATACCCTGTTCTGCTGTCTTTAATTCTTCTTTGACATTTTGTATGTCTGTATTTGAAGCTCCCTAGCCTTGGCAGCCAGTGCTTATTAGGAGGCTCCTGCTGACCAAACATGGAATTATTTGACTATAAAAAAGAATAATAACTGCATTGGTCATCATGATTCTAAAAGACAAAAAATGATTCCCTTTATTCCCCCAAAAGAAAAATGAGTTGGTCACCATTGGACAATGACAGGGATCTCATTATTTGGAAAGCTGTTAAGACTGAAGTAGTTCTTCCTTTACTGTATGAACTGTGCTACTGGCTGTCCAAATCCTGGTGCTAGAGTTGCATCCAGGACCAGTTAAATCAGAATCTGGGGCACACAGCCAGGCATTTTGCTATGTTTAAAAAAATTGAGGGGCACCTGGGTGACTCACTCAGTTTAGTATCCGACTCTCACAGTTCGTGAGTTTGAGCCCTGCACTGGGCTCCGTGCTGACAGCGTGAGCCTGGTTGGGACTCTCTCTCTCCCTCTCTCTCCGCCCCCTTCCCTGCTTGCTCTGCCTCTCTCTCAATAAATTAACATTTTTTTAAAAAAATTAGGTGATTTGGATGTGTGCCTAGGCTTCAGAATTACTGTTCTACAAGGTATTTCTCTTACCAGGTACTCTATACTAACTAAGCAGCATTTCTATGGTAAATGTGACTGCCAGTTCAATGGTCTTTGAAAGGGGGGGAAAAAGCATTGAGGGGGAAAAAGATATGCTGTGTGTACTGTGTGCATGTCACATTTGGGATCTTATTTTTATTGATGTAACCTTTCTTTTCTAGGCCTCTTTTATACCACACTTGCCTATTCTTCATCCCTCCAACCTCTATTTCCAAAGCCATTGGCTGCTGCTCCTGTCTAGTCAGTTTTGCTGATCTCTGCTCGGTATACCTGACTTCTAAATGTTGGAGAGTGCTCTCAAAGTTCTTACCCTAGGTGTCCTTTGGTTTTAAATACTAGTAAATACTTTTTATATTCTGATTACTCTCAGATGTTTATCTCTAGCCCTAACAATATTACCTCTTGGATTCCAGAATGGAATATTTGGCTTGGATGTCTAATAGAGTATCTTGAACTTAACATGTACAAAATCTTGAGGTTTTTCATTTCAAACATGGTTCTATTCTAGACTCGGTAAATAGTAAGATCAAGGGCTCTCACTTTAAGAGCCCTGTATCATTCTTGATTCCTCTCTTAACTTTTCCTGTACTCCTGTAAATACATTAGCAAATCCTGTCAATTTGACCCTCTGTATATTAAAAAAAATTTTTTTTAACATTTATTTATTTTTGAGAGAGGGACCAGAGCACGAATGGGGGACAGGCAGAGAGAGGGGGAGACACAGAATCCAAAGCAGGCTCCAGGCACTGAGCTGTCAGCACAGAGCCCGATGCGGGGTTGGAACCCATGAACCGCAAGGTCATGACCTGAGCCGAAGTCAGATGCTTAACTCTGAGCCACCCAGGCACAGATCCTCAATATATTTTGAATATGACTGCTACTTCTTACTCTACTCTTTTACCCCCCGTTTATCTTCTGTGGTTCTGTTAGTCACTCAGTTTGAAATCCATGATAACTCCTCTTTCCAAATTAAAATCCCTATTTCTTAGCATGATGCATAATAAGATCTTCATACCTGTTATTTATCTGCTTCATGACTCATTTGTTCCCTTACTGTAGTGTTCCAGCCATAAGAACTACTTGTAGTTCTCAAATGAATCACAATCATTGTGGCTGTGCTTTCTACTTGGATTTTTTGTTTGTTTGTTTGTTTGAGAGACAGCAAGTGTGTGCACCCATGTGAACAGGGGAGGGGTGGAGAGGGACAGACAGAAAGAGAGAATCCCAAGCAGGTTCTGCACTGTCAGTGCAGAGCCCAACATGGGGGCCGATCTTGGGAACCATGAGATTCTTGAGCCAAAATCAAGAGTTGGATGCTCAACTGACTGAGCCACCTAGGCATCCCTCTACTTGGAATTTTTAAAAGCTTTTTATTTTGGAAAAATGTTAGATTTACAGAAAAGTTAAGCTGCAGAGATATAACAGACTATTCATGTGCCTTCACCTAGTTTGTTTCCCTTAGTGTTGCCTCATTCATATTACTGTGATACATTTGTCACAACTAAAAAAACCAACATTTCTACCCACCCGGAATTTTTATTTTTCTTTAGATTACCTACTTTATTAATAAATACTACCATGTCTCCTGTGAAACTGATGTTTTGTCCTTGGTGTTTCAGTAGCCCCTTGTAGATTTTCATAGCACTTCTGGGAATATATGAATAAGGCGGTCTTAGTACTAGAAAAGACATTGTTAGTATTGCTTCATTTGAACATGTTTGGGGCGAAAAATAAAAACAGTGATTCCACATTTTAGAACAGCTGCTTGACCACAACAGTAGTCAGTATATAGAGAGTATTTCAGTGGATTTGGGAAATAGATCATTTAAAGCATTTGGTATCCAACAACCAGATTTTCCCCTGATTGTTGAAATCAGGACATCAATGTGGTGGCTTGAATTCATGGATCATTGTATGTGTTGGGGAAAAAATGAATCTTTGAACATTAAAACCACATTCACCATGAAATATTCTTGTTGAGAGGAATGAAAGTCCACTTGAGGCAATAGCTGATTTGTCTCTTACCTTGTTTTCTGTGATATATACATAATGGATGGAATTTTCATTAGATGATGCTTAAAATTATTTTCTAGGGTAAAATTTGTATTTAAGTGAAATGTGTGTGATTCTTGTATTTCTTTTTTTTTTTTTTTTAATGTTTTATTTAATTTTTGAGAGAGAGACAGAGTGTGAACAGGGGAGGGGCAGAGAGAGGGAGACACAGAATCCGAAACAGGCTCCAGGCTCTGAGCTATCAGCCCAGAGCCTGACGCGGGGCTCGAACTCACAAGCCATGAGATCGTGACCTGAGCCGAAGTCGGACGTTCAGCCGACTGAGCCACCCAGGCACCCCCTCGTATTTCTTTTTAATAAAGGACTCTCTCTCATTTTAAATTCTCATTGTACTTTTAGGTTTTCTTTTTTAGATTTGTTTATGATTCTTGATGGATGAATGATTAAAAGCAAAGATAAAACTATTTTCTACTAGAATTCTCATTCATTTCCAGAGCATTGAATCACCACTGATTAAAATACACTTGTGATATTTACTCAGTTCTAGATGCTTTCAGGGCCTATTCGTTGCAGTCTTGAAGGATTCTGGGACAAAATGTATCTGCTATTGTATTGGGACCCTTATAATTAAGGGTAATGCTGGATGGAATTATATCACAAAATCCTTCTGAATTTAAACCTGAGGGCTTGGATCTGAAACTGTTACTGTCATCTCTGTCTTAATTGTATTCAGGTAGCTATTCGGAAGTTTGAAATGTGATGTTTTTCCAGCAGATTTGTTTGAATAACCAATATTAAACTGGGAATTCCAGGGCAAAGACTATCTTACTTATATTGTATTCCTTAAAGTATCTGACACATGGGCCACCAAAGACAATTAATGTATGTTTTTAAAGTAGATGTTAGGAAATACAAGGATGATATCTTCTAAAATTGAAAAGTAAGAAAAATAAATACTCTGTGGCTTTATTTTGTGCAGTACTGTGTAACACAAATATGTGTGAACCAAATATATAATTTTAAATTCTCCAGTGTTTCATTAAAATAATTGAAATGGGTGAAAATAATTTAAACAATATCTTTGGCTTAACTCCTTGTATTGATTCAACATCTTAGCAATATACAGAATTAATGAAAGTTTTTGCTTTTTTGGGTACTAAATCTTCAAAGTTCAGTGCATATTTTATACTTACAATATTTTTTAAGAAGAGCCATATTTCAAGTGCTTAGTACTATAGGTATCTAATGATTAAAATGTATTGGACAGTGTAAAACTAACCCATGAGGGTAATTTTACTTAAGCCTTCTCATTTCAGATGCTTAATACTTGATCTTTATTTAGATTTCAAAAATTTGTAGTTGGAGAGGTAGATTCACGTAGCAAGCTATTGCAGATACATTTAAAAGTTTTTCAGTAGTGAAATTGAGTATCAGGTATTTAATTGAAAATTAAAATGGAAGGGCTGGCCTGAATGTTAATAGTAAAAGATTACTTTTTTTTTTGCTTTTTTAAGATTTTATTTATTTATTATTTATTCTTTTTTAATATGCAATTTATTGTCAAATTGGTTTCCGTACAATACCCAGTGCTCATCCCAACAGGTGCCCTCCTCAATAAAAGATTAATAAAATAAACTGAAAATAACAAGTGTTGACAAGGATGTGGAGCTAGCTGGTGGTTATACAATGTTGTGAATGCACTAAAGACCACTGCATTATACACTTTAAAGTAGTGTGTTACATGAATTTCACCTCAATAAATAAAAATTAATTTAAATAAAATTAAAATTTTGTTTCTTAGTTACAGTTGCCTTAAAGTGTTAAGTAGCAACATTTGGCTAGTGGCTTTTGTGGACAGTGTCGTTCTATGGCAGTGTGGTAATCAATAGGAGATGGAAACTTTTAAAAAGCATTATTTTTTCTTGGCACTTGAAATATATATATTTTTTTAAATATAAATTTTTTAATTCTAAGAATTCAGTAACCATTAGATGCTAAACTTTTCATCGCCAGAATCTGTAGCTGAACATTCTTGATATAGGCTGAGGGTAACACTATTGATAAGGTCATTGTAAGACTTGAATGAGGAGCACCTAGGTGGCTCAGTTGGTTAATTGTCCAACTCCAATTCAGGTCATGATCTTGTGGTTCTTGAATTTGAGCCCCACTTGGGGCTGTCTGCTGTCAGCACAGAACCTGCTTTGGATCCTCTGTCCCCCTCTCTCTCTGACCCTCCCCTACGTGCACTTTCTCAAACTGATCGACTGTCTGTCTCTCTTTCTCTCAGAAATAAACATTTAAAAAAGTATTAAAAGAATTGAGTGAAATACTTTCAAGCACTGGATATGGTTAATTGCTCCTTTTCAGGGTTCCCATAGCACTCTGCCCCCTAAGCCTAACTGTAGTTCTTTAAGGTGTCATATGCCTACTGACATATTGTAAGCTCTTTCAGGGGGGTACTGTGTCTTATTCATCCTTATACTTCTAGCATCTTGCATGGTGCACAGTACATAGAGTAAATATTTTTTATTTTATTTTGAGGGAGAGAGAGCTCGCGTGTGCAAATGGGGGGGGGGGGAGGAATCCCCAAATAGGCTCCGTGCTTGAGCCTGACACAGACCTGATCCCACCACCCTGAGATCATGACCTGAGCCGATACCAGGAGTCAGATGCTCAACTGACTGAGAGCCACTCTGGTCCCCCTGCCCCGTGCCCTTAAAAAAAAAAATTTTTTTTTTAAATAAGTATTTGAATTAAAACCTTGAATCATTCCTCTGCCTCTTAGTGTACACCTTAGAATGGGCAGAGGTTTTTATTAGCAATGCTGAGTGCCATTAAGCCCATAAAAGGTCTGTTGTATACAGAATAAATAGAATATTTATGAATGACACTGCCTGAGGGGCTTGCTCTGAAATGTTTCAGCCAGCATCAGTTTTACCAGAATCTATAAATAGTTGAGTTCTTCAGATATATTTAGAAATAGCTATGATTTGCAAGGTGGTTCTGGATACACACACACATATGTATACGTATATATATTCATAAAAGTATGTTCTTGCCTTCAAAATACCTGAAGAAAGGATTAATTGCGATACGTAGATAAGCAGTCTGAAAGTGTGAGAGTATCTTCAAAGGAGGATGAGCTTTTTTTTTTTTAATTATTATTTAATTTATATCCAAGTTAGCATATAGTACAACAATGATTTCAGGAGTAGATTCCTTAATGCCCCTTACCCACTTAGCCATCCCCCCTCGACATCCCCTCCAGCAGCCCTCTGTTCTCTATATTTAAGAGTCTCTTAGGTTTTGTCCCCCTCGTTTTTATATTATTTTTGCTTCCATTCCCTTATGTTCACCTGTTTAGTATCTTAAATTCCTCATATGAGTGAAGTCATATGATATTTGTCTTTCTCTAATTTCGCTTAGCATAATACCCTCAAGTTCCATCCATGTAGTTGCAAAGGGATGAGCTTTTCTTAAGTTGGGAAGATTTAGAGAGAGTGAATAAAGATATGATCCCTAGTAGAGAGTTGAAGTTTAAAATGGTAAAGTTGCCTGGATTGAAAGAAAGAGCCTGGAAACATGTACATTTTTTTGTGGTATTATCTAGATAAACTCTATTGTACGTTGAACCACCTAGGAACAATGTGATAGATTTATTTGGTGTTTGACATGATTTGGCGGATTTGGATGCTTGGAGTTTGGTTGTCAAGTCAGAATCTAAGTAAATTGGCTTAGTTACCAATAGAAGAGCCCCTGGAAATCTAGCTATGAATTTTGCTGTGGTGATCATTTTGTAAATGGCATTTGTTTTAATTACTAACATTCACTTGTTAGATGTCATACACTTTGTACTGTAGCTAATTTGTTTATTATAATTTTAGTGATATCTAAACGTTCTGCATTCATTGTTGGAGTAGCAGATCTGCCAGGTGACTTGGGTAGTTATCTCAGTCTTGGCAAGTGCTGAAGGCTAAAGAGGTATTATTTAATGGAACTTAACGAGTTGGGTAAAACCAACCCTGAGGGTAAGTTTTCTCGGAGTAGCTGGGTCTAATTGTTTAAAAGTCAGTATCACTGTATTTCTTCCCTGTTACAACAGGGTAGAACAGTAGGGAGGCTGCTGAACGTATTAAAGTAGGATGTATGGTTAAGATAAAAATAATTTTAGAAATCTAGGAGTCCCCAGGTGCCTCGGTGGCTCAGTTAGTTAAACATCCGACTCTTGATTTTAGCTCAGGTCATGATCTCACGTGTCATGAGTTTGAGCACCGCGTCAGGCTCTGTGCTGACAGCACGGAGCCTGCTTAGGATTCTTTTCTCTCCCTCTCTCTCTGTCCTTCCCATGCTCATCGCGCTCTCGTGCTCTCTCTCTCAAATAAATAAATAAACATTAAAAAAGAAATCTAGGAGTCCCAAGTAATTGTCAGGATATGTAATTCTCTGATTTAAAAAAAGTTAACTGTTTTTCTTAGCAAAGTGATTAATTCAAAACCTGATTTTTCTGGGAAGAAGATCTCACTATTTTTGTCTTGTGTACAGTGGGAAGAGCAGTAAACTGGAGAGTCGTGACACTAGAGTTTTATTTCCCAGCTCTGCCACTGCCTAATATGTATTATTTGGGGCACCTTATAAAAAGAAAGGGTGTAGTAATCTCTCGTAGTTTCTATCTGGAATAGTTCTATAGTGTTACTCATTTACTTCTGAAAATAACAGAATATTCACTCCTTCATATACTTGTGCCTTGCATAGCATCCCTGACATCCTTTTTTATCTTTATCTAGTGTGTTGTTGGTGGCTGCAATGCCAGCTTTGCTTCTCAGGGAGGGCTAGCTCGCCATGTACCCACACACTTCAGTCAGCAGAACTCCTCAAAAGTTTCTAGCCAGCCAAAGGCCAAAGAAGAATCTCCTTCTAAAGCTGGAATGAACAAAAGGAGAAAATTAAAGAACAAAAGACGACGTTCATTACGTAAGTTTTTCACTAAAAATCTGTATGTAGTAGATAGCTTTTGTTTCTATGTTGGGCTTTCATGCAAATTCAGGTTTTACTGTTCTTTAACTCTGTGTATTTTTGTTAACAGTAATAAACAGATGGGATCCCTTGGGTGTTAGTGTGAGAGTTCAGTGATATATGTTTTGTCTTACCTTTCTAGTTAAGAGAGGGTAAGTATATGTGGCCTTAGAATACAAAGTCTGTATACAGTTAGAGTTTGAGGGTTCCTTTGATTCTGCTGTAAAACAAGAAAATTTAAAATATGGCGGTGTTGGTATTTTAGAAAATTTGAACATGTTAAAGGTAATAATGAAGTAAAAGTAACCAATCTGCTGCACAGTGGTATGGGTGAATAGCAAAACTATTTGTAGTGTGTGTCTCTGTACTTAAATGTGTTGTAACACATATGTTAATATGTTTAATTACCAGATTATGAAATGTATCCTCAATATTTAGGATATAGTCTAGATGATAAGTTTTATATACGTGGGGAGCAGGAATTGATGTTGAAGCTCCACAGCCTAGCACTCTGCCTGGTTTGTGGTGTGCTGGCTGACTCAGAGCATCCTGAATGGAGAGCGAGAATTGACTGAAGCTGTTATTGAAAGGGAGTCCACTGCAAGGGTGAACTAGATAGAAAAAAAATAGATTGTACCTTACCTTTTCTCTTGGGATTTGATTAGAACGTAGAAGAGACTCCAGACACTAATCCAGACTAGAAGGCTTGTCTCTAAAATGTTCAATTTTTTTTTGTTACTACAGAGCTACAGTGGACAAATGAACAAACCGTGGGTGACAAACTTTTCTAAGCTCTCTTTTAAGTTTCTTATTTTTGAAATAAATGTTTATTTTTCAAAGTTGGCTATTGAATTTAGGTTATGGATCCATTTTCCTTTTGACTTCCTTTTAGAAAAACAGAAATTACATCTGGTTTTTTTTACTTGAATATTGATGTGGTACTTGCAATCACACAGAAAATTGCTAAATATATATTATGGTATTCAAAGTTGAGAATCACTTTCCCGCCTCTTTGACTCAATAGCCTCATTACTATTTTCATCTCTGTGTATACGTAGTAATCATTTAAACTTACTGACTTTTCGTATTATTTGGTAGTATCTATGCAATTTGCTAGTTCTTTTAAAGAGAATGGGTTAAATATCTAGTTCTTTCTTAGAGAAGGAGGGACTGGTGCCTGCTTAAGTATATGGCCTCTTTTGAGAGTGTTGTTTTTTCCAGTATTAACTACTAAAACAGGCTGTATAGGGAGAGTGGTGGGGAAAAACAGTCTTTTTGTTTCCTGTTTTATGGGGGGAGAATAAAGATAATCCTGAGTATATGAGCTTTAAAAGATTCAGGAGCTGTCGTTGTGAGCAGTCACTATTAAGATTTGAATGGCAGGGTTGCTGCTGTTGCAGTCCATTCCTTCTTTAAAAATGTGCCTATCTGTAGCAGTGTAGTAAAATCATCACTTTGCTAGTGCCTTCCTCATGTGATTCAGAAAGGTCATTTTCACTCAACTGAGAGAGAAGTATATCAATGAACAGTAGAACTGCAGCTTAAGTCATTTTCTCTTTGATACAATTTATAAAATTTATTTCGAAGCTTTTCTGTTTTAACATACTTCAAAGTAAAGTGGAAAGAAGAGTACAATAAATACTTGCGTATCCTTCATTTAGAGAATATGCCATATTTGCTTTATCTCCCTATATATGTAGTTTTTTTGTTCTGATTACAACATAGATTCTTAGAATGCATCTCCTAAGAATATTCTTTTACATAACTATGGTACTGTTCTTGGGAAGGATACCCATAATACCATACCTGAAGGGCAAAAAAAGAAATCAGATGGTATGTTTAATTCTGAACCACAGGAAAATAGAGCCTCTATTTTTGTGGTCTCCAGAAGTTTTTGATTGTACAGCTCATCAGTTAAAAAGAAAAACAAAAAAAAATGCTTGGGCACCCTCTCCCAACATGTACTTACACAGTACACACAGGTAATGCTGCTGATGCACGTTATAAAACAATCACCAAGAAGGATATATGAAAAAAACATTGAGATGGAAAAAAAAAAAAAGTAGTGATACTATTTTCTTCCCTTACCCTAATGGATCATGACAAGACCTGCTTTGGAGACTATTATTTTAGTTTCTATTTTTCCTAAGTGCTTATCATGCTCAGGAAAAAGTGTATTTGGAGAGCATGGACAGAATAGAGTATGCTTTCTTTTCCTCCCAGTAGCTACAAATCTAACAGGAAGGGAATTTGTTTCTCAGTGTTTAAGTAAAATCATGACTTTTTTATTCCGTATATGTCAGATATTTTTTTCTTACTGATTTCCTGTTGCATTCCTAGTGTTGTGGGTTTTGCTAGTTTATTACTTGATGTTGTTTTGCTTATTTCCTTTTGAAGAAAGATCCGGTAAAAAAAAAAAAAAGCTATTTAGGTTGTTGTATTGAGTATGCCAACTGGTGAAACATTTCCCCACAAAAGCTCTGGTGAATTTGTGTAGGTGTTCTGAGAACTCCATGATTAGTAGAGGAAAATCCACTTCATATAGTAGTAAATCAGAATAGTGTGGTAAATCAGCATCCGTGTAATTCAGAATATGCTGTAGCAGGAAATCAAGCCCTCTCTTTTAATGTCAATAAAATGTAATTCTTAATTACATATGATCTTGAAAAATTACATGTATTAGTAAGCTCCGCAATTGTAAAATAAATTCATTTTCCTTGTTGTGAGCAATGTTCTTATTAGGAATAAAAATAGCACAATTTATAATAATACTAGCGGGATGAAAATAGAAATTTAAAAAATGTTCTTACCAAATTAAACCTTTAGTGTATAGTTTTGTGATTACACTAAAGCTTACTCTAGGTTTGTGAGTTTATTTTTAAAAGTAGTATAAGCTTATTAATATAAACTGCTTTGTGACTTATGAAGGCATTTTTCACATGCATTTCTTTTTCCTAAACTATAGCTGTTGTTACCTCCGTTTCACAAATAAGGAAACAGGCCAAGTAGATTAAGCAGTTTGCCTAAAGCTGCACAGCTAATAACTGGTGGAGTTGGGAGTTAGAAAGAATTTTGGCGGACTCATTGGCATTCAAGGATGTATTCATAATTTTCTTAGATTGTTATTGGAAGAGTTATTTACAGTCAAGAAAATAATTGTCAAGAACTCCAAAGTAATATTACCAGTTTGTCAAATTTGGAATTTTTTTTTAAGTTTATTTGTTCAGATAATCTCTACACCCAGCGTGGGGCTTGAACTCATGACCCTGAGATCAAGAGTCGCATGCTCCTCCCACTGAGCCAGCCAGGTGCCCCAAATTTGGAAAATTTTTGATTACATGTTTATAAATATAGAGTATTCCTGACATACATGTTATATGTTTGGCTGTGGTGAATTAGATCTCAGTGTGTTGATAGATGGAGATACTCATCAGATTGTTGAAAATGCAGGACTGGTGCTCAGGCAAGATGCTGGAGTGAAATATGAAATTACATGGAAAAGATAGCTGAAATGTGGAATCATGAGGTCTGAGGTTACAACCTCCCACACCAAACGGCACAATTAAGCCACATTCACTCATTAGCTTTTGTATATTCTTCTTGTCAGCTAGAACCCATGTTCTGAAAGCAAAATAAAATTTTTTATTTAAACACCAGATAGATTCTTGTTAATTGTTTTAACCCTTACTTATTACATTTTTGTAGAAAATGGACTATTTGGCTGTTTGGCAAATTGTTACATTTTTCTAAATATTCTTTACTTCTTTTGTGTTGACTTTTAGCACGACCACATGATTTCTTCGATGCACAAACACTGGATGCGATAAGACATCGAGCCATATGCTTTAACCTCTCAGCTCATATAGAAAGTTTAGGGAAGGGACACAGTGTTGTTTTTCATAGTACTGTAAGTATTTGTTTTTGTTTTTTAATTATCTATGTAGGTCTGCAAGAACATGTATTTTGACTTTCACAATCACATTTCTAAACTGCTCAAAACCTTAGAATATATATTTTAACAAAATCAAAAAGTTCTGCTTTATCAGTATTTTAAAAATTACTTGTATTGTTGGTTGTAAAGCAAATACAGTTAACTCTTAAGCAGCATGGGTTTAAACTGCACAGATCCACTTACATACAGATTTTTTTCAATAAACATAGTAAAGTACTGTAAATGTCTTTTTTCTTCCTTATGATTTTAGTGTTTTCTTTTAGTTTACTTTATTGTCAGAATATAGTATATAATACACATAATGTACAAAATATGTGTTAATCGACTGTTTATGTTTTCGGTAAGGTTTCTGGTCAACAGTAGGCTGTTAGTTCTTGGGGAGTCAAAAGTTATATGTGGGTTTTTGACTGGGTGAGTGGTTGGCAGCCTTAACCTCTGGGTTGTTTAAGAGTCAACTGTATTCCCCACAGTTCAACATTTTGATGATTCAATTGAATATTTTAGCCTTTAATTTGAGCTATTTAGGAATATTAGGGTGACATTTGGGCTTGTAGGCATTTGCAGATCAGGCTTTGACCTTATAATTAGGTGTCTTTTCTGGTTTCCTCATTTGTAAAGTTAGAGTATTAGACTTCTTTTAAGTCTTATCCCTGAGTGCTTACATGCTTTTCCTTCAGCCTCAGAAACACATCTAAAGAAATAAGATAATGGCCATAAAATTAAAGATTTATGAAAGAGGGATTTTTTTTTTTTTTAAGTTTATGTATTTATTTTGAGAGAGAGAGACATGGAGACATTGTGAGTGGGGGAGGGGCAGGGAGAGAGAATCCCAAGCAGGCTCTGTGCTGCCAGCACAGAGCCCACCATGGGGCTTGAACTCATGAAATTGTGAGATCAGCCTGAGCCAAACCAAGAATCTGATGCTTAACTGACTGAGCCACCCAGGTGCCCTGAAGGAGGGATTTTTTATTTATTTATTCTACTGATGTATCCCAAGTTTCTGTAATTGTTCCTGACACATAGTAGTCCGTTTATTTGCTGAATGACTGTGTTGTTCAATATAGGAAAAGTACCAAATTTGAAAAAGCAGTAACTATTTTTGGTTAGCTAGGAGGTAACAGAGTTGTTCTTTTTTCCCAGGCCCTTTGCTGTTTTATTATGCAGTCATCTTTATTATTTTTTTTAGTGTTTTTAAAAAATGTTTATTTATTTTGAGAGCGGGGGTGGGGGTGGGGAGGAGAGGAGCAGAAAGAGAGGGAGAAAGAGAATCCCAAGCAGGTCCCATATGCAGTGTGGAGCCCGACGTGGGCCACGCTTGGTTTTGTGAACCGTGAGGTCACGACCTGAGCTGAAATCAAGAGTCAGATGGTTAACCAACTGAGTCACCCAGGTACCCTGAGGTAAATTTTAGGTCAGACCTTGTTGATTTGAATCTCTGGAGAAAGAGATTGTTTTGACTCTTGAAATATAAAATATACTAAATTTAGGTTTTAGTATTTAGATCAATCAGAATACACAAGGATAAAATACAAAAGATCATATTGATACCAATTTCTCTGCTGGTTTGAATATCTGTTTTTTCCATCTCCTGTAACCTTGAGGTTTTGTTGCATTGCATTTTTACTTTTTCATTTGTGTATACTTCCAATGAAAAATTCCCAGTTTTGACTATGATTGCCAGAATTAAAGGCAACAAATGTAGAAGATTAGACACAAAGCAAGGGAATCATTGCTCTGAGATTGGAGCACATGAGAGGTGTGAGTTTGGGTTTGAGGAAAGGTGAAACTGTATATTCTCTATGAAGAAAAATTGGATTAAAAAAAATATTGGAGGGGCACTTGGATGACTCAGTCTGTTAAGTGTCTGACTTTGGCTCAGGTCATGATCTCACGGTTCGTGAGATCAAGCCCCCCCACGTCAGGCTTTGTGCTGACAGCTCAGAGCCTGGAGCCTGCTTTGGATCCTGTGTGTGTGTGTGTGTGTGTGTGTGTGTGTGTGTGTGTGTGTGTGTGTGTGTCTTTCTGTCTGTCTCTCTCTCTCAAAAATAAATATAAAAAAAATTGGAAATACAGTTATCTAAATAAGAACAAAAGTATTGAAAGGAAAAACAGAGTTTGTGAAGACCAAAGTTAAAATGGCTGTAATGGGAATTTTGTTGGGATTCAGCAAGATCAGGGGCTTGTTCAGCAGTGATGGTTGAAGTCCTCCTTTGAAGTTTGGTAACGTAGGCTTATGATTTGGTCTATAATTGTTCTTCTTTTCAAAGCTCAATAAGTAAGTTGTGGTCACCAGACCCATAGTATGGCATTAGTACTCATTTGTCCATTCACTTAAATACTGAGCACCTGCTTTGTACTAATGATACAGCAGAGAACAAAACTGATTAAAACAAAACAATAAACTATGTCTAGTGGAAGAGACATGATAAGATGAAATAGTAGAGGAAGTGAGGGTGTGAACCATTCAGTTATTAGGGGGATGAACATCATCACTAGAGGGAAAATCAAATATAGAATTGCAAAGTGGGAATATGCCAAGTATGTTTGAAAATAGGCCAAGTATGCACGAAAGCAGAGAGAGTAAGAGTTAAGTCAGAGTGGGGAGAACCTTGTTTGACTAAGACTGTGGCTTTTATTCTTTGTGTGATGGGAAGCCATTGAAGAAATTGGAGTAGCCATGGTCTGATGTTTTTTTTTTTTATAATAATTTTTATTGAGGTGTAATAAAATTGTACCCACTTAAACAGTTATCTATGAGTTTTGACAATTGTACTTACCTGTGAAACCACTACCACCGCCACAATTAAGATACAGAACATTCCCATCACTCAGAGGTTTTCTACTGTAATTTTATAGTTCATCTCTGCCTCCATCCCCTACCCTGGTGAACTCACTGATCTCTTTTCTCTTATGGATTTTTTTTTTTAATGTTTAGTTTTGAGAGACAGAGAGCGCGCAAGCAGGGGAGGGGCAGAGAGAGAGGGAGACACAGAAGCTGAAACAGGCTTCAGGCTCTGAGCTGTCGGCACAGAGCCTGACATGGGGCTAGAACTCACAAACCCTGAGGTCATGACCTGAGCTGAAGTCGGACGCTTAACCGACTGAGTCACCCAGGTGCCCCTCATTCATGTGGATTTTAATGTGCTCACTTGTTTTGTGTGTTGAGGACAGAATGTAGGTCAGGGTGGGGGAAAGAGACATCAGCCTTTTTATTTCAGGTGAGAAAAGGCCAGAATGGTTATGGTGGAGATGCTTAGAATGGTTAGATGTGGAGAATGGTTAGATTCTGGATATCTTTTGAAAGTACTACTAACCAGAATTATGATGGATCAGATGTCAGGTTTGGTAATGAAAGTAAGGGATGCCCACAGTGTTTCTGGCCTGGGCAACTGGGCAAAATAGTGGAGTTGCTATTTAATAGAGGCTTTGGGGAAAGCAGACTGGGGGAGAGGGGAGTGTCAAGATCTATAATTTTGATACATTCAGTAGAGAATCTACTCCCTCTTTAACTTAGGCACATGGATGTAAGAGTTTGAGCTCAGAGAAGTACGGCAACAGGTACAAATATGTAAGTTTTCAGCATATTAGTGGTATTTAAAGGAATCAGACTGGATAGAATCATGTAGGAACTAAGTATAAATAAAGAAGTCTAAGGAGTGAGATTTGGGCTTATCACTGATTTTAAAGGACAATAAATCTGATGAAATAATGGTTTGGTAATGAGCAAGTATCTCTACATATTAGGGAATAGTGGTGACAATGATGAGTACAGTTGTGTTTTAAGAAATGAAGCATCAACATTCACATGCTTTCATTAGAGCATCTCCCTTGTGATGAAATCCTTAGGTTCACCATGGGAGGAATAGTTATGATCAAAAAAGTGAAGGACCTAAAAATAGTGGTGATTATACTAGGAGTCTGGAAAAATTCTTTTTTAATTTACGTGGACAAAACCATTTATGAAGATGAAAACATAAGCTTTTTAGCTGTAGAAAACATTTGAGAGATTTTAAGAACATACCTATGTTTGTCATACAAGGTATGACAAGTTTTTTTTCCATAAAAACTAAGGAGTAGGGATGATTTGCATCTCAAGTGACCTTGTGGAAGGACCTTGACTAAGGAAGAGCCACAAAAGTAGAGTGTAATCTTGAGGAATGCTTTTTGCTGAGGAAAGTGGATGGAAGAGGCATCAATCTGGGAACAGGTCTTCGTGGACATAATAGAAAAGAAAGGAGTGGGACACCTGGGTGGCTCAGTCAGTTAAGCGTCTGACTTCAGCTCAGGTCATGATCTCACAACTCTTGAATTCGAGCCCCGCATTGGGCTCTGTGCTGACAGCTCAGAGCCTGGAGCCTGCTTCGGATTCTGTGTCTCCTTCTCTCTCTGCCCTTCTCCCACTCACGTTCTATCTCTCCGTCTCTCAGAAATAAATAAATGTAAAAAAATTAAAAAAAAAGAAAAAGGAGTTAGGTGGACAGGTTCACCCAAGTTCCATGACTAGAAAGGTTTTGATGGAGGTGGTATGTGTTAAACAGAATCGCTTCTTTTAGCAGTCAGATATTCAATACGAACTGCAATTTTAAGTTTCCTTAGTAATCAAATAAGCATTTATAGGAAATACCTGTGTAGATAATGAAACGGTTTTGCAGAAAAATATATGTGTGAGGTGGTACTATGCTATATGCAGTTTGCCTAATTTGTCGTCTTTAATTGAAACATTTTCTTCTGAGCCTTCTCCAGAAGAGGTCAGCAGAATCCTAGTTACTAGTCAGTTGGTTTGCATTGTTTTTATATTATAATTTTTTGTAGAGGTGTTTTGTTTCAGCATCCTCAGATTTGTCTTTAGTCTTTTAAATTAATCTTATTATCAAGTCTAGAATTAGAGTACCTAACTATTGGTTTTTAAGTAATGGGAATTATAGGTTTTATTGATGTATAAAGTGCTGTTTTTACTTTAATATAATACTTCATCATATTTTGAGGTGGCTGTTTGCAGCTTAAAGTTGGTGAAAATACTGAGACTTCGATTATGAGAACACTACAGTGCTAATTTTGCTAATATGGAAGTTGTAAGAGTTACAAAATACCATTTTGGTCAGTTATTATTTAAGCATTATCTTAATTTTCAGAATCTAGTAATGAATGACCAGTATATTACCCTTTGTTAAAAATGTTTTATTTATTTTTGAGAAAGAGACAGAGCATGAACCAGGGAGGGCCAGAGAGTGAGGGAGACACAGAATTCCAAGCAGCTCCAGGCTCTGCGCTGTCAGCACAGAGCCCTACGGGGGGCTTGAACTCACGGACCGCGAGATCATGACCTGAGCTGAAGTTGGGCACTTAACTGGGCACCCCAGTATATTCCCTTTTTCATACTTTATGTTATGTAGGTCTTTTTAATTTAGGTCGATCTGTAGATTCCTTATAATTGAACCTAAACACTGATTGGCTGTTTCATTTAAAGTAACACAAACCAACCAGCAAACAAAAACACCCAAGCAAACAACAAATATCTTAGTCATAAATTATAGACTTCTCCCATCTCCGCAGTTCTTTTTTCTTTACCATCTTATTCTTTAAAAATATTTCAACTAGGGGCACCTGGGTGGCTCAGTCGGTTGAGCGTCCGACTTCGGGTCAGGTCATGATCTCATGGTTCGTGGGTTCGAGCCCCGTGTCGGGCTCTGTGCTGACAGCTCAGAGCCTGGAGCCTGTTTCAGATTCTGTGTCTCCCTCTCTCTCTGCCCCTCCTCCACTTGCACTCTGTCTCTCTCTGTCTCAAAAATAAATAAACATTAAAAAAATTAAAAAAAAAAATTTTCAACTAATGCATTGTTGGTTGGCAGTCTAGCTAATCTTCAGACTTTAATAGTAAAATAAATAGCATTTTTCAGTCCCTTAATAAAGATAATATGGTATTAATATTTGGGCATACAAAATTTTTTCAACTCCTTTTTTCTCTGTTTCTTTTGTGAAAATATATGATCAAAAGGTGAAGCTGCTATTAAAGCAGGTGAGAACAAAATTCTGTGATAATATCTGGTCCAGGATATGAATACTTAAAAATTCTTAATTAGAATCAAAACTGCTTTTTATTGATGCATTAAAATAATGTTTTACAAATAATTTTTATGATCTCTTATATCATTACTAGGTAATAGCTAAGAGAAAAGAGGATTCTGGAAAGATAAAACTTTTGCTTCACTGGATGCCTGAAGACATGTAAGTATTTGAAATACTGTATAATTAATAGACTCTTATTTTCTTTAAAAAAATTTTTTTAATGTTTATTTTTGAGAGAGACAGAGAGAGTGCGAGCTGTGGAGGGGCAGAGAGAGAGAGGGAGACACAGAATGCAAAGCAGGTTCCAGGGTCTGAGCTGTCAGCCCAAAGCCCAGTGCGGAGCTCGAACTCACAAACCATGAGATCATGATTGAGCCAATGTCAGACGCTTAACTGACTGAGCCACTCAGGCATCCTTCTTATTTTCTTTTTAATGTTTATTTTTGAGAGAGTGAGTATACAGGTGCACGTTTTGGGGGTGGGGCAGAAAGAGAGGGGACAGAGGATCTGAAGTGGCTCTGTACTGACAGCAGAGCTGAAGTCAGATGCTTAATAACTGACTGAGCCATTCAGGTGCCCCATAGACTCTCTTATTTTTATTATGATCTTACACTCAAATATCTACTGTGTTTGAATAGTTACTGTGTTTGAATATAAAAGAATTACAGAAATTAGACTGCAAAACATTTTGACCTGTCAGGGTTAAAGAATCTGTGGAAGTTCTTATAGTACCTGACTCAAGTTACAACCTTTACAACTAGCTGTTTCTGTTTTCAATAAAAGTTGTAGCAATTTTTAATCATTTTTAGAATGTAATTATTTTTATGATTTTTAGATGACCCTCAGGCAGTACGCAAGCAGCCTTAGTTTTGCCTGTGTTTGAGTCATTTAAAAACGTTCTAAACATTTTCTAGCTCACAATGATAAAGAAAAATCATTTGGCTTGTTTTCCAAAAGCATTATATTTTTCTGGCCCTGAAAATCCTTAGGTTTTTCATGTTTTTGTGTTTAATTTTCCTTTTATCTTTTTTTTTAATGTTTATTTATTTATTTTGGAGAGAGAGAGAGCACAGTTGGGGGAGGAGCAGAGAAGGAAGAGGAGGAGGAGGGGGAGAGAGAATCCCAAGCAGGCTCAGCACTGTCAGCGCAGAGCCTGATTGAGGGCTCAAACCCACGCACTGTGAGATTGTGACCTGAGCCAAAATCAAGAGTCGGATGCTTAGCCGACTAAGCTGCTCAAGTGCCCCTCCTTTTATGTTTTTATTAAAATTCTTTTTGTTAGAAAAGGTAATAAAGGTATATAAATCATAGAAGTTTGGGGTAAAATCAATAAATACCAAGAATAGAATAAATGAATGAATGGACTCTCATTGTGTATACTTGGTTTTTCAGAAATTAATAGTATGTGGTTAACATTTATCTTTTGTTACTCAGTATTTTTCTACAGTATTGTTTCTCAGACTTCATTCTAAGGAGATGTTAATGTGATGTGAATTAAGAGTTCTTCAATAGATTTGAGAGTTTACAATACATGCTAGCATATTAGTAAAGAAATCTAGCTTTTTTTAAATCCTGTGACTATCAAACTTCCATTAACGTAGAACATATTTTCCACACACATCCCCTCCATCCAGGTTTTGTGGAAATGCTACTGTAAAATATTTTGAAATGGCTGTGTAAAACTTATTTAATGAACTCCTTTTTTTCCTGAAACACTAAAGGTACCCGTTTTTCTCTGCTGTTAAAGAGATATTAAGATCAGCCAGTACACAAACTATGCAAATTATTGATGGGTTTCAATACACATCGCCTTCCTGAAAATTTGTGCCAATTATAATCCTACCCACTACATTAGAGAGCTTATTTCTCTAGTTATTAACACTGTTATCATTCTTACATTTTATATTTCTTTGATTACAAATAAGATAATTTTTAAACTGTTTTTATCTTTGGTGAATTGTTGGTTTGTATCCTTTGTCTATCATGTTCCTTTTTCCCTGATGAATATTCACCTGTTTCATACTGATTTGTAAGAGCTCTTTTTATGTTAAGGTTATAAACAGTTTCTTTAAAGTATAGTCAAATATCTGTGTATATCTGTGTATTTTTAGTATTTTGGATATTGATCAGTATAAATATCAATCAAATTGCTTTTATTTGAATTTCCTGATAGGATTGAATTTCTTTGAATTCAGGATTTTGGTCATGTGCATTTTTTTAAAGTAGAGTTTAATCTACTTCGTGTTTACTTATTTCTTAACTTGGTGTTACCATAAGGAATATAGTCAATATTACTATAATAATATGATATGGTGAGAGAGTAATTTTTGGAATTGTCGAATTACTATGTTGTATACCTGAAACTAAAATAGCACTGGATGTCAACTGTACTTCAATTAAAAAAAAAAAAAAAAAAAAGAAAAGAAAAACTCCATCAAGTCAAGCTCAAGTATGACATTTACTCATTGAACTAAAAGACAAGGCAGTGTTCTATAATATGTGTTTCTAAGTTTGATATGGCTTTGCCACCAAAAATTCCTAATTCATTCCCAAATTCATGCCTGAAATTTCACTGTCATTTTTTACCTGGGACTCCGCATCCCGTTGCTATTTCTTTGGCTTCTGAGAAGGTTGTTAATTTCTGTGGCTCAGTCACGCTAATGGAAAAGTCTGGGTAATGTGAAGTTATATAAAGGGTAAGTTTAAAATGAATGCTATTTCATTTATGACTTGTTTTTTAATTCATAGTCTGCCTGACGTGTGGGTGAATGAAAGTGAACGACATCAATTAAAAACTAAAGTAGTTCATTTATCAAAGCTACCCAAAGATACTGCCTTGCTTTTGGATCCAAACATATACAGGTAATCTAATTCTTGATTAGATGTTTTAATTTTTGAATCATAATCTTAAATTTCCCTAAACTTTTTGGATATAAGGTTAGGACTTAATTTTAAGTACTGAATTTCAGTACCAAGCATAGCTTGCTTTCTGGAGCTTTGTATATGGAAATTACATCACAAAAGCTTATAAATTGTAGAATCCAGAAAGATAATTATTTTGGTAAAGTTTATATGCCAACTTAATTCCAGATTTATCTTACATAGCTTAGATTCTAATGTACATACTATTTTGAAAATAAGTGTCTTTTGTTTACATACGTAATTCTTTTTACAATACCAGACTTTTATGGATCTGGGATTATACCACAAATGCCCTAAAATACCATAAATGATGAATTTTTTAAACTTCTACTCTACCCAAGCCTTTAGAACAGTTTAAATATTGTTGTGTTTGTTTTTAAGAGGAAGCTCAGTGTTCACATTGCTAATAATTTTCTGATCTGACCTTTGTTTTAGTGTGCTGTGCTTATGAAGGTATAGGGGGGGAAGGAGAAGAGACCAACATTTCTGACTATGTGCTGAGTCACTTTGCTAGGTGCTTTACATACACTTCATCCTCACAGCAGCCTGTGAAGTAGGTGTTACTATCTCTGTTTTACAGATTGGAAAACTGAGGCAAGAGTTTAAATAGCTTGCCTAAGGTTACACAGATAGGGTATGACTGAACTCCACACTGCCTCCATCCAAATGATGTATACTAGGGTGATTCAGAAAGTGGGGAAAATGCTTAAAAGGCACTCTTTATGAGCAGATTTTTATGTTTTAAAAATCAGTTTCAACTTGATATGTATTTTGCATAGGAATAGGTTGAATAAGAATAAGATAGCGTATAATTGATAATCCCAAGTATGGATTTTAGCTGTCATAAAGAGACTCTGTCCCTATGTCAAATCCTGTAGCAGTTAAACATTCTGAAGGTTCTGTTTATTCTATGACTCAACTTCCTGGAATGTAATTCAGTTTAATAGGATTTCTATAATTTAAGATCTCTTCTGAGGGAAATTCTCACATAGTGAATGGGACTTGCCTTGTGGAAACCCCAAGATTCTTAAGTTTTCCCTATTCCCCCCAAATTATTATTTTTTAAGTTTATTTATTTTGATTGGAGGGGGAGGGCAGAGAGAGGAAGAGAGAATCCCAAGCAGGCTCTGCATTGTCACCATAGAACCCAACTTGGAGTCGATCCAACGACTGTGAGATCATGACCTGAGCTGAAATGAAAAGTTTGATGCTTCCGACTGAGCTACCCAGGCACTCCAACCCCGCAAATTGTTTTAAAGATCTTCTAGTGCAGATGCTAATAATAAGTACAATAAAAACTTGTTTTCTGTGTGATGGAACTGTGTTATTGAGAAATTAACTAGCATAAAAAACGGTGAAATTACCTTAGAGGAGAGATTGAGGGAAATCCACTATCAGAAATACGGGCAAGTCATGATTTACCTTTTTCTTTTTGAGAAAAATAATTGAATATTCTTTATTTACTGGTACTTAATTTAGGGTTTATTTCTGCTTACTCTTTGAAGGGAGTAATTAAAATTAGCATTTTAAAAGAGTGATATTTGGGGAGAGCCACCCTGCTATTAGAACTGGTTGTAAACATCCCTTAGGCAGAGAGTTGACAAAGGGGCATGAATCTTAATTATAAGATTCAGACTAACTTTTGTGTTTCTTCCCTGCATTCTACTTCTCCCTCTCTGAGGCTCTTCCTTTTTCACAGACAGCTTATTTTTGCTATTTTGTGTATATAGGAAGCAATTTAGATATTAGTGAAAGTAACTTAAAAAAAAAAAAACCATTTGGGTGCAGAACTATTGTCCAAAAGAGCATAGGAATTGCATTGTATGTTCTGAAAAGTGTTAAGTCTGCAATTCTAAATTGATGTCACTCTTGGGTAATGAAGGTGTTCTTAAGACATATTAAATGCATCTGTAGAGTTAATTTTCTTTAACTGTATTACTGCCCCCTGCCCCGGTCTTAACATTTAATTTTGACTCTAAATTTTCATGATTCTGCTATTCCGGAATTAGAATGGAGTCTTTCCTAAAGTGGTACAGATTAATAGAACTGGCTACATTTGCTGTGGTGTAACATGTGAGCGAGGTCTGGATTTTGATTTGGAGAACTTGTGAAATTAAGTAAAAAGAATAAAGTGATTATTCAAACTTGTTTTAGGAGAAATATTTTGTGGCTTATACACATCTCAAAATGAAAGCATGACAAACCTAAAAATATATTAACTTCAAAATGAAACTAAAAAGAACATATTTATTCAAGGTTTAAACATCAGTTTTAAAGACCTCGTTGGCTAACATGCATGTGTTAGGCATGATATTCTTTTTTAGAATCACATTAGCCTACATAAAAAGGATTTATTAAAAAGCTATATTATATAACTGAAATTTGCATCCATTAATGTATGAATGCTTTGGAAATAAATTTTAATGATCAGTGATTATCACACTGCCTATATCTTATTAATGTTTTTAATGTCTCTTTTGAAATACTTAATGTGTTTTTGATTCAGTCCAATAAAAGAATATTCCTTTTTCTCTCTTTCTAGAACAATGCCGCAGAAGAGGTTGAAGAGGTAAAAAATAAATAAATACATAAAAAGCAAACAAGCGGGGACACCTGCAGTCTTAGTCACTGACAATGGGTTTAGTAAAAGTTGCACATTAGAGTCATAACCCCCTTCCTTTTTTTTTTTTCTTAAATCCGGTATTTAGAATAATATTTATGCTTAGTGTAAACATTCTGTGAATGAAGTAGGCTCTTCTGTGGAATATATTAATATATTACTGTATATCCACATTTTCATGGAATGGTACTGTGGGAGACTGAGCAAACACTCTTCTGGCAACTTAGTGGAACAGCTTCTTAAAGGCTTTGCATGCTTGCTGCTTTAAGCTGCTTTTTTTTCCCCCTTTAGCAATTACAGTAGTTTATATTGGAAAGAAAAACAATTACAACATGTGCCCTTAAAATACCAAAAGCACTGTAAGGATATTTGTCTTGACAGTGTCTGTTGAGTTGAAGTCATATTAGGAAATATTTAGACAATGAAAATTATCAAGAGATAATTATGATAAATAGATGTGATTGGTTGCCATTTGTGTTCTTTTGCAGAACTCTGATAAGAAAAGTGTTCAATTTGTATTTAAGCAAACAGTGAACGACATTTGCAATCAACTAAAAATTCGTCTATCGAATTAGGGCTGAAAATTTCTGTTAAAGAGTGTTGCAGTATGTCTGGTGGCTCCCTTTTCAGGACTAGGGTTTTCTCATGGAGTACAGTATGTTAATATTTACCTATATAACTAATCTGTTAACGGTTTTTGAAAAACCTCTATTTCAAATTATTTGAATAATCCTCATATTTTCATTTTAACCTATATAAGCCTCTAATTTTTTTTCTGAGGAAAGCATTTGGTTTATGAGCTGTTTTATCTTAACATAAGAAAAATTGTTTTTTGTTTTTTTTTTTTTTAAGTATCTTCAAACTGAATCCTTTATGCACCAAAGTTGGTTTTGAAAAGGAAAATAAAATCACTTTCTTGCTTGGTAAGCAAGAAGCCATATGGATTTTTTTTAACTTACAGAAATGGAAATATGTGTAACTTGTTAGTATTGTATCAAACAAATGTTGCATAGAGATAATAGAACATTGCTTGTAAATAATTCAGCAGATTTGTAATATATTTTTATATTATGAAATGTACTGTAGATGTTTTTCTAGAGGCATGAAAGTTAAATGTATATATTATGGGTAGAAATAATATTGAAGGATATTGTAATTCACTAGTGCTGCCAGAGGAATTGTTAATAAAGCACCTTCTTTAACAATAAATGTCTTTGCAGACTTAAGGGACTATGTACTACTGTTAATATCTATAAGAACAAAACACATTGAACATCCTTCCAGAAAGTCTTTGAGGGAGGACCTATACCCATAATAGAATTATGGCACTCATTTCTGACAGTGACCGTGAAATCAATTATTTCCTTACTGTTGGAAGGACATATTGTAAAGTATATGTGGTTATATGCAGTCAAACTGCAGAAAAATACTCCTGATTGAGGAGTTTTCACTTTACTACAGTGATATAAAAACCAGCAGTTTTTACACTAAATTTTTTAAAGAAAAGAATAGACAAAAATATAGAATTAAGCCTTTGGTTCCAAAATGGGAAAGGTTCCATGATACATAAATCATTTCTCATTTACTTTAAAAAAATTTTTAAAATAATAAAAATTATGGGAGACTTTATTCGTTAACAGTGGGGTAAAGAGCTATCTATATACATGAAATGAGTCATATAAAATTAAATGAAGTGCAAATAAAAGCACTGCTACTATAAGACATTCTGGAATGGTTGTTTAATAAGGGTATTATCCATTTGATCTGTAGCAAATGTGATTTATTTTTTAAAAAGAAAAGGAAAGCAGTGTGTTTTACTTTTTTTGTTTTCTTTTGCTTAAGCACTTCATCAATTGCTTTATTCTGTATCTACAAAGTAATCTGCGATCTCCTTTGTTCTTTTAAAATTTTGATTTGTTATAAAATTGCCAAATAGAAGTGTTTCAGATATATAGTTTGTACCTGTATTTTTTATTTTATTGCCTCATGTTCTTGTAAGTCATTCTTAATTGACCGATGATTGTAGACCTTGCCTGAGTATTTTTTCTAATAAAACAAAGCAAATCACATTTAGCTTCAAAATTGTAACAATTCAATTGAATTTTAAAACGACATCTGAAATATACATCTCATTTTCTTTAGGGGCACAGCAAATAAATTAATTTTTTCGTGTAGAAATATTTATAGATGTCAAAACCTAATTTCATGGTTATTGATTAGCTAGCCTCTGAGTACTGAATCTCTGATGGTACTTTGCTGCTTATCTGACTTTGGTCTGATACTATATTAACACACCAAAAAGAATATGGAATTGAAATGAAATAGTTTTGTAACTTGTATATATACACACATACAATTAAGATTGGGAAATAAGTGTGAAATTTTTAATTTATAATAGTTCATTTAGTGATGTTTACTCTTTTATATTGTTCCTCCTGACCCCCATATGTGACATATTTGTAATATGGCACCTGAAATAATCTCTTACTCAAAATCCATTGTCTAGTTCAGCAGCAGACAAAGTGCAGCCCACAGGTATATCCATTCAGGAGAAAGTATGACTGCTTTCTCCCTGTAGTAGCAGAGTTGGGTAGTGAGAACTTAGGGCCTGCAAACCTAAAATATTTACTCTCTGACCTTTTAAGGAAAAATTTGCCAGTTCCTGGTATAGTTGATAAAATTTTTGGAAAAATAAACCTAAACCACACAACTTAATCTACATTTTGATTTGATAATGTTAATTTTGGTAATACACCAGTACATTAAGTTCAGTGAAAGTTGTTTATACTTTTCAGTAAATATTGCCATATTAGGTATCTGCAACAAATGGTGTTTTTAAAAAAAATTTTTACATTGAATTTCTCAATTTCACCATTTGTGTTTTTGTATCTTTAGGACTAAATGAGATTTTGTAAGTCAAGTTTATGTTTAAACCATAAGGCACATTTGCTCTATATAAAAGAATTTTGGAAGTGGAAAATATTGTAAAATTTAAAGTTGTTTATTTTTCTAATAAACTTTTTCATATATAAATCTTCCCTAAAGTGGACACATGACTTCTGAATTTCAGATGAAAGGAAATTAAAATGGACAATAATTAACTCTCAATGCGTATTTTAAGATTTGTTTAACTCTGATTGAAAGCATTGATAATCATGTCAGTAAATCTTTGACTGTAAAACTTTTTTCCCTTTCACACCTTAATAAAATGTTTTAAATATGCAAGTACTCTTAAAAGGATAGAATTTGCCACAATTACTTAAAACATCTTTTATTGTTTGCTATTTGAATTCTTGTTTTAATAATATATGATCAGCAGAAGTGTTAGATACTCGGATAAAATTTTAAATGGAAAAATATGGTTGGAGTCTGTAAAATAGTTGGGTGCTTTCTGTATAAACTTTTGTTGTTGTTGTTAAGCCTTTAATACCACTGCATAGTTCTCTAAAAGGCAGACACAAATTCTTGGTTTAGGTAGATTCTCAGTATGAAAAACTGATATTTATCTGTAAAGAAGGCCTAGGGTTGTAGACCTACAAAGAGATGCTAATATACATACATAGTCTTTTTTTAGAAAAGTAGTTAAGTCATATATGTTATTTGAATTTTTTTTTTTAAGATTTTGTTTTTAAGTAATGCCCAATGTGGGGCTCGAACTCACAACCCCAAGATCAAGAGTTGCATGCTCCCCCGACTTAGCCAGCCAGGCACCCTGAATGTTGTGGGTTTTTGAGAGAGGAAACAGTACATTTTGAAAATTAAAAATATTTTTCTAGACAATTAGAGACTATTTCTTAAAAGGATAAAATTTGTTAGAAAAATTTTTTTTAAATTTTTTTTTTTTAAACGTTTTATTTATTTTTGAGACAGAGAGAGACAGAGCATGAACAGGGAGGGTCAGAGAGAGGGAGACACAGAGTCCGAAACAGGCTCCAGGCTCTGAGCTGTCAGCACAGAGCCCGACGCGGGGCTCGAACTCACGGACCGTGAGATCATGACCTGAGCCAAAGTCGGCTGCTTAACCGACTGAGCCACCCAGGCGCCCCTGTTAGAAAATTTCTTACATGTTTTTCTTTTTTAATTCTTAAAGAATCTGTGACCTGGTAGAAGGTTATATAATTCTAACATTATAGCTTTAATATAAATAAGAGCCTGCAGAATGCAGAATTCTTTTTTCTTTTTAGGTTAGAGTATTTTGTCATTTCCAATGGTTATGAGCCTCAGAGCCTTAAAAATGTAATGAAATGCTGTATTCTTATTTTTAATTAAAAAAATTTGTTTAAATATTTACATACTCCAATCAGATTTTTCTGAATCAGTTTTGCATGGTACATAACACATAGTTCTATTACTCTGAACATAAAAAGGAGTTGTTAGTGGTTAGGGCAGGAATTGCAACCCACATTTTTTTCTACATCAGTATTCTTTTCACTATACCACACTGCTTTTCACAATGTGAGAGAGGAAATAAATGTACAATTGCAATACCACAATAAACAACACAAACAACAATAAAGTTGTTTCCAGTGTTTCTGCTACAGCCAGTCCCTAGCATGATACATGGCACAAAATAGTCTGTAAAGGATTTGTTGAAAGAGTATTATAGGTGAGTACTTGTTATAGTAACATATTTTGAAGAATTCTGTCCATAAAACAATAGTAGGGTTGAAGCAGTCAGCTTAAACCATACTATGATAATGTTATGTACTTTTATTTATAAACCTATAAAGGGAATTGTAGTTTGCCTAAGCATTCTCAGTGTAAAGGATTACTGATGCTGTATTTTTATATATTCAGTTGTAACCATTTTTGGTTTATTTAATTTTGTGAAAAAGGTGCTTAATTTAGTTTTTGGTAAAGCTCCATTTTTTTTATTACAATAAGACCTCAATTATATTTATGATATGAGTAATATGTTTAAGTAATAGTATTTTGAAGGAGTTATCCAGCATTTGATTTCTTTATTTAAATGTGTTGTTGTCCCAGAGCATTGTCCCCACTCAAGGACCTTTTTCTCTTTGATATTTATATGCTTCTGCTAAAGAAAAATCTTAATGAATTTATGTGTCTTACAAATCTTATGAATTTATTAAGAAATTGCCAAGGATTTATATGTTTATTACAACCATTTCATGAATCTATGCCTAATAGCTCTTATATTAAGTTTACATTTGGGGTCTTTTTCCTTTTAGAAAAGCAGAAATAATTTTCTGGAGAATATGTAGCAAAGGAATAATAATAGATTGTAAAACATGAGCGTATTTACTCTTAATAGCTGGGCCCAGTGTGGATAGTTTTATATAAATGTCATTGAGTGTTGCAGAAGAGTGGGTCAGGAGATTCCCAGGTATGTCTTCTTGAATTTCAGAGATTAAGAAAGCCTAATTGGTTATCTTCTTATTACCTAAATATCTTTTTAATACCTGCATAATGCCCCTAAAAGATTGTAGTAAATGTCATTCTTTATAGAAGGTAAGAAAGCTTAGTTAAGTTTCTGTGAATCTCTTTCACTGTATGTTCTTCCCTAAATCAACCAAAATGTCTAATTTTCTTTTTAAATGTAATTCAGAACACTTGGCAGTTCATTCAGAATTTGTCTTTAACATTGATAGTCATTAAAAATATATCTTAGTTTCTTTGTTATTAAATTATGTTTGCAAAAATGAAGAAATTAACAGTATGAGAAATAGGGATAAAAGTGAAAGTCATTACCTTCAACTGAGCACGCTTTTCCTGGTCTCCAGATAAGTATTTTGATGATTCCTTCCCAATCTTTGTGTTTGCTTCTTAAATTGTTATACACTCAGTTCTAGGATTTGGCTTTTACTCAAGACATCTGTATAGATCTCATTCTTTTTTTATGGCCAGGTGTGATACACCTTAAATTATTTAGCCATTTCTTATTGGTTAACATTAAGATTGCTTACAAATTTATTGTCATGTAATTAATACAGCAGCATTCTTGAAAATATAGTTGAAAAGATTTCTATAGTGTCATTTCCTGGAAAGGGAGTATTAGCTTACTTAAAAGAGTTGTGAGTTGTGTCTATTTTAAGTTTGTTATTACTGAAATGTTTTTCTGAAAGGGTGGTGCCAACATAAACTGGATGTCAGTGCTTTTTTTCCCTGCCCTGTACCAATACTTGAATATTACCAACCTTTAACTTTAGTCATTCTAAGGTGGAAAAGTGAGTTAAGAGAATCGCTTGTGTTTGATTCTCATTTCAGCTGAAAACTGTGGTTTGGGGGAAGTTGAACCCTCTATGCCGGTTTTTTTTTCATTTATAAAATGGCATGCTATTATTACCTGAGAGGATTTGTATAGTCCTTGTTTTGATGAGCATGGTTTGATGGGTACAGTCTTAACCTGTTTATCTTATCCTTTCAAACCCATTTGAGATGTATGGTCTTTTCTTGTCATTGGAAGAAATCTATGTAGGTTCCTTCATCTTTCTGATTATTCTTGGGGAATAAAAAACTCCCCAGTCATGGGTGATCACACAAATAATCTTAACTAACTTCAGTAAGTATTTTATTTGTCAGTCAATTTTAATTGTACAGTTAGGTGAGTTTTGACAGATGCACCTAACTTTGAAATCAACAGTTAAGACAGAACATTTCCATCACTTCCGTAAGTTTCCTCATGCTTGTTTGTATTCTGTCCTTCTCTTACAGCCCAGCCCAGGCAACCACTGAGCTCTAGTCTCCATGTAGATTGGTTTGCATTTTCTAAAATTTAAATAAACAGAATCATACAGTATGTACTCGATTGTGTTTGGCTTTCACTCAGCATAATGATCTTGAAATAGATCAATAAATACTGTAAGTATTTACATTTTCTGCTGATCTAGTGATACTGAACATTTTTTGTTATTTTCTGTTCATATTTTAGGTAGTGGGGGCACAAAATTTCTGAACTCTTCTGACTTCAGATTATTATTTCCGATCATTATTTCAGATTTACTATAAGTACAAAAAGACTTCTGGGATGTGATTAGGCAATGTTGAAGAATGAATTGTCCATTTAATCATAATTTATGTCAGTTTTTAGGTTACTTGTGTGGCTTCAGATGGAAGTCTAAGTATTTATACTGGAGATTTTAGAGCAAGTATTTCTAGCAAAGAAATTTGTTGCTGTTGTACTAGGGAATGTCATGAAGTTAACTGTTAGCCTTCAAATTTAATAAAAGATTAATGGAACGCAAACTCTTGGGGCATTTGCAATGTGCAAGGCGCTGCTCTGGATGCTACGGGTTCAGGCAGTGAACAAAATAAAATATTCTTGATCTCATGGAACTTATAAGTGTGGGGATGGGAGATGACAGGCAATATGCAGATGAGTAATACATATAGAGGGGGAGAGGTGGTGGAAATTCTGTGAAGGAAAACAAAGTGGAGGGAGGGATAGAGAATTTGGGATGCGATTTAAGTAGGGTAGTTGGTAAAACCTTACTGATCGGTGACATTTGAGCAAAGCCCTGAGAGGCTGAGTGGGAAGTCATGTATCTGAGGGATTAGCATTCCTGGCAGAGAGAACAGCAAGTGTAAAAACCCTTGAGGCAAGATCATTTATTTAAATACACATGAGTTTCTTACGTTGTCCTACTAGGATTCCAGGTACTGGTGATGCTGCATTCAACAAAACATTAAAAATTCCAGCTGCTTGGAGCTTACATTACATCATGCATGGTGTGTTGTAGGGCTGGGGTTGATGTGAAAGGACTTTATCTTTGAGCAGATGGGGAGCCATTGGAGGAATTTGAGAAAAGGATCTGGATTATGTTTTTCAAGAGTCACCCAGACTGAAGAATTGACTATAAGGGAGCAAAGGCAGAAGCTGGAAGACCATTTTCTTTCTTTCTTTCTTTTCTTTTTTTTTTAAGTTTTATTTAGGTAATTTCTACACCCAACATGGGGCTCAAACTCATGAGATCAAGAGTACATGCTTCTCAACTGAGCCAGCCAGGCACCCCTTGGAAAAGCATTTAAAAACTGAATGCTTATTCAGGAATTCAACCTAAGACCTAGTAGAGACAGATACTATTTGATATGCTTATCAGCTGCCAAATGGTGGTAAAGAATGATCAATGGTTCTAGTTACTTGTGATAAAAAATTTAGGTACACTAAGACAACTGCTTATCCCTTACAGCCTGTGTACCAAACACCAATTTAAATGAGTCACTTTTTTTTTAACCAGTGTGACAACATTTTATTTTTTATTTTATGTTTCAGCCAGAAATTTTTTTAATTGAAATCTAGTTGCTAGACAATGTTACATTCGTGTCAGGCGTACAATATAGTTATTCAACAGTTCTGTACATTACATAATACTGTATTCTCTACATTGTACTTGTCATCCACATGACTTTATAACTGGAAGTTTATATCTCTTAATCCCCTTCACCTGCTTCTCCCACCACCCCACATCAGTTTCTGCTCTTTATTTATGAGTCTTTTGAAAAAAAATTATTACTCATTTGTTTAGATTCCATGTATAAGTAAAGTCATATAATATTTGCCTTTCTCTGACTTATTTCACTTAGCAAAATACCCTCTAGGTCCATCCATATTGTTGCAAAAGGCAAGATCTTTTTTCTTATTGCTGATTGGTATTTCATTATTTTTACATATACATAATATATATGTGTGTGTGTGTATAATATACAGTTATATACATATTACAATACAATACATATATTAATACATAATATATTAGTACATACATAATATACATTACAATATATACATATTACAATACATATGTATATACATATGTATATATATTGTATATTTTACACACACACACACATATACCATACTTTATTAATGGACACTTGGGCTGCTTTCATATCTTGGCTATTGTAAATAATTATGCAATAAACATAAGGATGCATATATCTTTTTGAATTACAGGTTTTGTGTTTCTTTAAACACCTAGCAGTGGAATTACTAGGTCATATGGTATTTCTATTTTTAATTGTTTGAGGAATCTTCATACTGTTTTCCACATTGGTTGCACCAATTTGCTTTCCCACCAACAGTGAACAGAAGTTCCCTTTTCTCCACATCCTTACCAACACCTTTCATTTCTTGTGTTTTTGATACTAGCCATTGTGACTCAAGTGAGGTGATACCTCACTATACCTCACTATAGGTTTTTCTGTTGTTTTGTTTTTTTTATTTTAGAGGGAGTGTAAGTGGGAGAGAGGGGCAGAGGGAGAAGGAATCTTAAGCAGGCTCCATGTAGGGTTTGATCCCACAACATGATTGCAATCATGACCTGAGCCAAGAGCAAGAGTTGGATGCTCAACCAACTGAGCCATCCAGCCAGCCATTGTGGTTATGATTTGCACTTTCCTGATGATTAGTGAAAATTGAGCATCTTTTTATGTGTCTGTTAATCACTGTCTTCTTTGGAAAAATTTCCATCAGGCATCTGCCATCTTTTAATTGGATGATTATATTTTTTTGGTGTTGAGTTGTACGAGTTCTATATATATTGTGAATTTAACCCCTTAATTGGATATATCATTTGCAGTTAAGTGAGTCATGTTACATATTTTTCCTTAATAATGTGGGTTAAGTAGGCATTAACATTATCGCTTGGAATAATAGGAATAGTGAACACCAAGTACCAGACTCTGTTCTTAGTACATTAACTCATTTAATCCTTACAATAACAAGTTGATATTACTCCATTTTATGGTGGAGGAAGCAGCTGCAGAGAGGGTGAATGATGTTTTCAAGATCATGTAAATAACAAGTATTTGGAGAAATTTCTTACAGAATTTGTGAGTGATATCCCAGAGAAAGCAACTTTGAAACTGGACATAGAAGGGGCATCTGGGTGGCTCAGTCGGTTAAGTGACCGACTCAGCTTGGGTCTTGGTCTCAGGGTTATGAGTTTAAGCCCCACAATGGGCTCCATGCTGGGCGTGAAACCTACTTAAAAAAATAAAAATAAAAATAAACTGGATGTAGGACATGGTGAAATTTGCCGGAGGAAATGGCATGTTCAAAGAAGACAAAAAGTTCAGTACAATTGTATAAATATTTAGTACCCAACACAAACTTACTACTTTGAACAAAAATGAATGCGTTCTCTTTATGCTTTGCAGACTTGGGAGTAGGGAGAAGTATGTGTGACAATTTCTGTCCAGTGTGAAGTGTCATGTCGGAGCTCTGTCTGGAGCATGGTGGAAGCACAGAGAGCATTTGGCTAGTCCCAGAGGATCAGTGTGGGCTCCCCTCAGAGGAGAACCCACAGTTACCTTTTAAAGATTATGACCAACTTAGTGCTGGAGAATGGAGGGGGACATGGGGTGGTTTAAGATAGGATCTCCATGTGCCGCAGCAAGGAACAGCCTGGTGTTTAGGTGGAGGGGTTGCCTAATGGGTGTGTGGGAAGTCTGCAGAAGTAGGGAGGGTCCCCTGCTGAGGGTCTCATCTCCATTTGTCACAGTTTGCACTTTACGTAAAAAATTAGTGTAAGTAATTTAAGGTTGCAAGAAGGGAAATGATGGTCAGATTTGTTTGGGCCACCCTGTCTAGTAGTAGATGCAAAGCTGGGCCAGGTGAAGAGGCAATGGAAATATCAGTCCGAAGGCTGCTGCTCTGTCTTGCTTTCCAGATAGCAGAAAATAAGGAGTAAATCAGGAAGCCTGGGTGGCTTAGTCAGTTGAGTGTCTGACTTTTGATTTTGGCTCAGGGTATGATCTCATGGTTCGTGGGATCAAGGCCCACGTTGGGCTCTGTGCTGACAGCACGGATCCTGCTTGGGATTCTCTCTCTCTGCCCCTCCAATGCTCATTCTCTTTCTCTCAAAATCGATAAACATTTAAAAAAAAAAAAGTAAATCATAATTTTCAAAGTTTAAATTTTACTGAAGAGTAAGTTCCCAAGATTTTAAAATAATAGAATTCATTACTGGGAAAGTTAAGATCAGGTGTCTTGTTTTGTTTTGTTTTGTTTTGTTTTGTTTTAAATGTTTATTTTGGAGAGAGAGAGGGCAAGAGGAGGAGGGGCAGAGAGAGAGGGGAACAGAGGATCCAAAGCAGGCTCTGCCCTGATAGCAAAGAGCCCAATGTGGGGCTCGAACTCATGAACCATGAGATCATGACCTGAGCTGAAGTCTGATGTTTAACTGAGTAAGCCCATTAGCACCCCTAATATCAGGTTTTAATCAAATATACTATCAAATTCAGACTTGCTTTGGAGTGAGGTAAGGGGCTAGAATGAGTGTCCTTTTTAGCTCTGTGATGCTTTGATTGTACCATTACAGGTTTTCTTTTAAAATGGGATGTAAAAAAGTAATGGCCTAATACAGAACAATACGTTGCTCCTTTTATCTTTGTGAGAGGTAAAACATCAGAAATGTCCTTAAAGCACTTAAAAGTGGGTCTTGCCTTTATGGTATGTTATATTCAATCTGGCAGACAAGTCCTACCTAGATGCATTTCCAAATAGGGAAAAATACAGCCTTGTTACCATAGGACTGAACCAAAAATTATTTGTTTTTTGCCTTCAGCATTATGACTTATTTTGGCAAACCACTTAGGAACTTAGCAACATATTTCCTGAAGTAGAGAACAATATTTAGTATGGAGAAGATAGTTGATAGTTATAGTTTGTAAGGAAATTTGAACACAAGACAAATTCAAAGCAAATTTAGCTAATATCAGTTGAAATTTTATCTTCTTTGCTAGGAAAAAAAAGGGCAAAAGAAAATACAGAAGTGATTTATAGTAAGCAACAAAGAGTATGTAGCAGGCATTTCCTGTGGCTGTTAATATGGGCCACTGGGTCTGCCTAGATGCCATATTATGAAGATTGGAAGTTGAGATATTTTGTTAGTTTATTTTTGAGAGAGCAAGTGTACATGCACAAGTGGGGGAAGGGGCAGAGAGAGGGAGAGAGAGGATCCCCTGTCAGCTGTCAGTGCAGGGCAAACCATGAGATCATGACTTGACCCAAAATCAAGAATTGAATGCTTAACTGAGCCATCCAGGCACCCTGGAGGTTGAGATACTTTTAAAATGCCCTTCTAGGATCATTTCCTCCATCCCTTAGAGAATATAGAAAACTATTGGTTTGTTTTCCTTTTTAGTTCGAAATTACTTGAAAAAACTGGGCGGGGTGGGGGGGGGGGTGCGGCGCCTGAGTAGCTTAGTCTGTTAAGTATCTGACTCTTGATTTCAGCTCAGGTTATGATCTCACGGTTCAAAGGATTGAGACCCTGCATCAGGCTCTGTGATAAAAGCACAGGGCCTGCTTGGGATTCTCCCTCTCCCTTTCCCTCTGCCTCTGCCTCTGCCTCTCCCTCTCTTTCTCTCCACCTCTTCCTCTCCATGCCCACCCCCCCAAATAAATAAACATTAAAACAATTTGAAATTACTTAAAATAACGTGTTTTTTTTGTTGTTGTTGTTTTTTAACATTATTGAGAGAGAGAGCATGGGAGGGGCAGAGAGAGGAGGAGACACAGAATCCAAAGCAGGCTCCAGGCTCTGAGCTGTCAGCACAGAGCCCAACGCAGGGCTGGAACTCTCAAACCACGAGATCATGACCTGAGTCGAAGTTGGAGTTGGATGCTCAACCAACTGAGCCACCCAGGTGCCCCTGAAGTTACTTTTAATTTGCAACATGTAACAAAGTAAATATGGCAAAAAAAAAAAAAAAAAGTGAGTATTTCATCCTCTCTTATTTCTTCTCTATTGCTCTTCCTTTATACAGATCTGAGCTTCTGACCTATATCATTTCCTTCTCTCTGAAGAACTTAAAAAAAAATTTTTTTTTTAACTTTCATTCATTTTTGAGAAACAGAGCATGAGCAGGGGAGAGGCAGGGAGAGAGGGAGATACAGAATCTGAAGCAGGCTCCGGGCTCTGAGCTGTCAGCACAGAGCCTGATGCAGGGCTCGAACTTGTGAACAGTGAGATCATGACCTGAGCCTAAGTGAGAGGCTTAACCAACTGAGCCACCCAGGTGCCCCTGAAGAACTTAAAAAATATATTTTATTTATTATTGATTTTTTAAGTAGGCTCTATGCCTGACATGGGGCTTAAATTTATAACCCCGAGATCAAGAGTCACATGCTGTACCAACTGAACCAGCCAGGAACCCCCTGAAGAACATCTTTTAATATTTCTTGCAAGGCAGGTTACTGGTAACAAATTCCCTCAATTTTTGTTTGCCTGAGAAAGCATTTCTCCTTTACTTTTTTTTTAAATTGAAGTGTAGTTGACATAGTAGTATCAGGTATGCAACATAGTGCTTCTATACACACACACACACACACACACACACACACACACATGCACATTATGAAATGATCACCATGACAAATCTAGCCACCATATGTCACCACACAAAATTGTTATCATATTGTTAACTATATTGTCTCTGCTGTGCATTTTATAACTGGAAGTTTGTTTTTAATCCCTTCCCTCTATTTCACCCATCCTCCCACCTCCCCTCCCCTCTGGCAACCGGATTGTTCTCTGTATCTGAGTCTGTTTCTGTTTTGTTCATTTATTTTGTTTTTTAGACTCCACATATAAATGAAATCATATGGTGTTTGTGTCTCTCCTTCACTTTTGAAGGATAATTTCACAGGATACAGAATTCTAGCTTTTTTTTTCTTTCAGTACTTTATTATTATCTTTTTCCCTCAACACTTTAAATATTGCATTCCACTTTCCTTAATTGCATAGTTTCTGAGGTGTTGTCTGATATTGTTCTTATTTTTGCTCCTCTGTAGAGAAGATATTTTTTGCCTCTGACTTCTTCCAAGATTTTTCCCTTATCTTTGATTTTCTGCAGTTTTAATATGATATGCCTAGTAGTAAATTTTTTTGTTGTTTGTTTTTATTTTTATCCTGCTTATTCTTTGAGCATCCTGTATCTGTGGTTTGCTGTCTGACATTAATGTTAGGAAATTCTCAGTCTCCTTTGCTTCACATATTTCTTCTGTTTATTTCTCTCTCTTTTTGTATTCCCATTACATGTATGTTGTGCCTTTGTAGTGGTCCCACGGTCCTTGGACATTTTGTTCCTTCTTTTGTTTGTTTGCTTTGCTTTTCAGTTTTGGAAGTTTTTTTTTTAATGTTTATTTATTTATTTTGACAGAGAGAGAGAGAGAGAGAGAGAGTGGGGGGGGGGGGGAGGGGAAGGGCAGAGAGAGAATCCCAAGCAGGCCCTTTGCTGTCAGTGCAGAGCCTGACAAGGGGCTCAATCTCATGAAGTGTGAAACTATGACCTGAGCCAAAATCAAGAGTCAGATGCTTAACCAATTGAGCCACCCAAGCATCCTAGTTCTGGAAGTTTCTATTGATATACCCCAAGGTCACAGATGCTTTCCTCAACTGTATCCAGTCATTTACAGTGTTTTTGATTTCTAGCATTTTAAAAAAAAATTTTTTTAATGTTTTATTTATTTTTGAGACAGGGAGAGACAGAGCACGAACAGGGGAGGGTCAGAGAGAGGGAGACACAATCCGAAACAGGCTCCAGGCTCTGAGCTGTCAGCACAGAGCCCGACATGGGGCTCGAACTCACGGACCGAGAGATCATGACCTGAGCCGAAGTCGGACGCTTAACTGAGCCACCCAGGCGCCCCTCTAGCATTTTTTTTTGATTCTGTTAATTTCCATCTCTCTGCTTCCATTACTCTGTTCTTAAAGGTTGTCTACTTTTTTCATTAGCATATTAATCCTCTCTTACCATATTAAGTTTTAAAATTTCTCAGTCTAATAATTCCAACATGCCTGCTGTATCTCAGGGCTTACTCTGTGTCTTTAAAGTGTGCTTTTTGCCCTTTAGGATCCATGTCATTGTTGAAAGCAGGACATGATGTGCCTGGTACAGCGTGCTGTGGTGAATAGGCCTGGGCAGTGTGGTGATGAGGTATTGGGGGAGGGCAAGTGGTCTATAGTCCCCTGATTAGGTGAGCATGTGCCCTGAGGCTGTGACCTTCACAACTGCTTCCTGTTTCTCCCTCCTCAGGCGGGGCAGCATGGCTGGAGGAGGCTGGAATTGGGTATTGACCTTCTCCCACTGGAAGACTTCTCCCCGGTCAGTTAGGCTCTCATAAAACCTTGTAAATAAATTTAGGTTCTGGTAAAATAGTTTCCTATGAGGGCAGGTCTTGTTAAGAACTGATGAATGCTTTGGGCGTATTTCAAAATGTCTACTTTCTCTCTTCTGCCAAAAGCAGGAAAGGGCTTTTTCTGTCTTCACTATGAGATTTGTTAGAACTCCTGGAGGTAAAACTTAGAAAATTATAGGAAGCCCTTCCCTATGACTGGGTCCCCTTGGAGTTTTCACCTCTCAAATTTGTCCACATCGAACCTTCTCAATTAGCCAATTACAGGTTAGGTTTTTCTACCCCAGTACTGGTTCCCATGGAGATTTCTGCCGCAGGTAAGTTGTGATTCTCTGTATCCAGCTGTCTCTCTAGTTTTGGGAGCAGGGGTTGGCCATGTGATCTCAATTCTCTAATGGATCTAAGAAGAGTTGTTGATTTACAATTCAGCGTTTTCACTTGTTCCTAGGACAGAGTGATGATGTCTTCCAAATTCCTTCCTTGCCGGACTAGAAACCAGAATTCAAACTGTTAGAAATAAATAGTAATCTGCTATTGATTCATCCATTTCTCTGGCTTCATTACTGACAAAGAGAATTAAGCATATACAAGGATCAGGGATGTATTTTCAGATGGCCTGTTATATAATTTATATCCTCTTACATTAAGCATTCTCAGGCAGAATTACAGAATTTTTGTTCTTATGATTTTTAAGTTTGTTTTTCCTCTCCCATCTGTTCAAAATAAAGGAACTCAAAGAAAAAAAAGGAATCAGATGAGCAAAAAGGATCAAATGCGGATCAAAAAAATTCATTTGTTCGGTGCCTGCTGAATTCCTGCTATGTGCAGTGTGCTGGGCATACAGGAGTGACTGGAACAAAAGGCCTGCACTGATGGAACTTACGTTCCATGGGGAAGCGAGGGATGACCTATAGGAGGTCACTCCTAAGGGCCATAGAGAGGAGTAAAGCAGAGTGAGGAGCTAGAAATGTCGGATGCTATTTTATTGGCACAGTCAGGGAAGTTCTCTTTGTGGTGGTAATGTGAGCAGAGAGGCCTGATCTATGTGGGGCATGTGGGAGAAGCATGTTCCGGGCAGAGGGTGTAAGTACCGAGGCCTGAGGTGGGAGTGGGCTCAGCATGGAAGAAGAAGCTCACCAATGTGGCTGGAGCACAGCGAGTGAGGGGAGACCAGAGGCACATCAAACTTCTTTCAGTAAAAATATTTGGGTGCTTTAAGGTCTCTGTCATAGCTGCTAATCTTTGACATTGTAGCAGGAAAGCAGCCACAGGTGTTACATGGACAAGTGGGTGTGGCTGTGTTCCAGAAAAACCTTTTTTTAAAAATTTTTTAATGTTTTATTATTGAGAGAGAGAGAGAGAAAGCGAGCAAAAGCAAGCACAAGCAGGGGAGGGTCAGGGAGAGAGGGAGACACAGAATCAGAAGCAGGCTCCAGACTCTGAGATGTCAGCACAGAGCCCAGTGCTGGGCTCAAACCCATGATCCATGAGGTCATGACCTGAGCAGAAGTCAGATGCCTAACCCACTGAGCCAGCCAGGTGCCCCTCATAAAAGCCTTTTTTACAAACACAAGCAATGAGCCAGGTTTTGCCTGTTGACCCTAGTTTGCTAACTAGTAATTTAGGGTCTCATAATCTGTTGGAGAACACTCTGGGTTTTATTCTGAATATAACCAGAGTCACTGGAGGGTGTTGAGTAGGTGAATGGGATAGGACTTACCTTAAAAGGATTACTGGTTGCTTTATGGGGAACAGAGTGTATTGTTCACACAAGAGTAGAAGCAGGGAAAGCAATTGAGGGTTTTGTATGAGTCAACTGAGGTATTGGCACTGGCAAGAAGGGGTTTGGCAAGAAGGGGTAGGAGTTGAGAGAGAGAGAGAGAGAGAGAGAGAGAGAGAGAGAGTGTGTGTGTGTGTGTGTGTGTGTGTGTGTGTGTAGAGGGGTGACTGTAAGGATATTTGAACAACTGAGTAAAAGGTGGAACACCTTACTAGTTTGGGGAAGAATAAGATTTGGTGGAGCAAATGAGTTAGGTTAAATTTGAGATGCCTATTTAGACATCTGAGTGCCAGAAGTGAGTAGGCAACTGGATGTATTCCATTTTCTCCCAGGAAGAGAGACAAAGGTGTGAAAATTATCTGGAAGAGTGAATGGAATAAGGAAATGTAATAGCACTGAGCTAACATGAGGTTTATCCTAACTTATTTTTTTAATTTGAATTTTTAGTTTAGACAGAACACAGGCATGAGTGGGGTGGGGGCAGAGGAAGAGAGAGAGAGAGAGAGAGAGAGAGAGAGTGTGTGAATCTTAGGCAGACTCCATGCTCAGCATGGAGCCTAACTTGGGGCTCAGTCCCACGATGCTGGGATACTGACCTGAGCCAAATTCAAGAGTTGGATGCTCAACTGACTGAGCCACCCAGGTCCCCCTGTCATCCTAACTTTAAAGTGAGAGCAGATACCATTACTATGTACATTTTCCCTCAGCCACAGTGAACTATGTGGGTGCAGGTGTGGAGTTAGTGAAAGGTTGGTTTTAACTAAAAGTTGAATTTTACTAGGCAGGTAGAATGGAGGAAGAGATTCCTAGGAAAATATGTGGTCTGTGGAATCCAGTTTGGTTAGGGAATAAAATATCAAGAGATCACAGGTTCTGGTGGGGTTGAAGAACTATTGGACTCATTGTCACTAGAGGAAATGAACTGGAAAGGCAGGAGTTTGGTCTGAGCAGACTGCTTGAAATTAAGACTGCTCATGATACATTAGTTGCTAAGCTAAATATCCAACAGATCCCGTTGAGAGTGGGTGATTGAGGTGAGAGTGAGGATGTGATCATTGGATGTAAGGAAGTCCAGTAACTGAGAGGCTAGAGTGTGCCATTAATCCTTTATATGCATTTTGGAATCAGAATGATCATAAGAATAGTAGCGGAGATCAAGACTATGCATGGAGGCAAGCGTCACATAAATCATAAGTACTCTAAAATCATTATAACTGACATGCATCATGTTATATTTGTCTCTATTTTAGTCTCTACCATGTTTTATATTTTGGAAGATGTTCAAAAATTGTTATTGAATGAATATAAAAGACTTCCTAAAATTAAACTGCTTTTTCAGAAGCAGTTTTTCACCCTTTATGTGAATACAACATGATGAAAGTAGAAAATAATGGTTCTAATTGGCATATTTTGCTTAAAGTATGTGCCATTTACTAATTTTTTATATGTAAATAATTCTAAAGGGTATAACGTCTTTCTGTTAATAAGAATTTTGTAATCTGTAATATTGAACAACCAGTGTGTTATAGCTGAAGTATGTTTATAATAAGATATGATCAGGGTTATTTAAAACTCAGTTGGGTCAAATGCAGGAAAATGAATTTATTTCTGATAATGTTTCCAATTTGATCTTTTCTCTTTCAAGGATTTCAGTCTCAGATGCAGGTATTTCTTGTTTCCTTTAGCTCCTAAGAAGTAATCTGTAAAGGAGATTTATTTATTTATTTATTTATTTATTTATTTATTTATTTATTTATTTATTTAAATGTTTATTTTTGAGAGACAGAGACAGAGCGTGAGCAGGGGTGGGGCTGAGAGAGAGGGAGACACAGAATCTGAAGCAGGCTCCAGGCCGTGAGCTGTCAGCACAGAGCCCCATGCGGGCTCGAACTCACAAGTCATGAGATCATGACCTGAGCTGAAGTTGGACGCTTAACTGAGTCGCCCAGGTGTCCCTAAAGGAATATTCTTTAAATCAAGATGCTCACTTTTCATTAAAAATATAGAGGTATCTAGGGGCACCTGGGTGGCTCAGTCGGTTAAGCGGCCGACTTCAGCTCAGGTCATGATCTCATGGCTTGTGAGTTCGAGCCCTGCGTCAGGCTCTGTGCTCATAGCTCAGAGCCTGGAGGCTGCTTTGGATTCTGTGTCTCCCTCTCTCTGCTCCTCCCACACTCACATGCTGTCTCTCTCTCTCAAAAATAAATAAAGATTAAAAAAAAAAAAAACAAAGAAAATTAGAGATATCTATTTATTCCCATTAAAAAAAAATCAATCCAAGAATAGGACCAGGCATAGAGTGTATATAGAAGTATACTGAGTTGGGGCGCCTGGGTGGCTCAGTCGGTTAAGCGGCCGACTTCGGCTCAGGTCATGATCTCGCGGTCCGTGAGTTCAAGCCCCGCATCGGGCTCTGTGCTGACAGCTCAGAGCCTGGAGCCTGTTTCAGATTCTGTGTCTCCCTCTCTCTGACCCTCCCCCGTTCATGCTCTGTCTCTCTCTGTCTCAAAAATAAATAAACGTTAAAAAAAAAAATTAAAAAAAAGAAGAAAGAAGTATACTGAGTTTATAGACTATTTAGAAGGCAGCAGGAAAAAAAAAAGCCTTTATGTACATATGTGCTCAAGAAGTATTTGTTAAGTGAATGAACGGTGATGTTGTTGTGATGTTAGATTTGTCTCTAGAGTTCTTTTAAAATTTACAAATCTCCTAATAACCGCTAAGGGCATTAGTGATCAAGAATGGAGATCATTTCCCTGTGAAAAGAGCAGTAGAGTGCAGCTGGGTTTTGAAAGGCTAATGGCTTTGACAAATTTTATTTGCCTACTTGGCTTAGGCAACAACTCTCATTTACAGCCATAGTTTGTGCAGACTGCTCCAATTTTGTGGTTGTAGATTTCTCCCCTTTATCTAATGAAAAATATCTGAACTCGTTTTTACTAGGTGCCATATAACTAGCTGAGAAATGTTCCTTTGGCCATGATTTACAGGAGAAATTGGGGGAGTTTTTGCTTTTCATCTAGGACTAGCCAGAGAGAAGTTAAGAGGAAAACTTAGGATATTTGGAAAATTGATGAACAAACCTCTTAGTTGTTTGCAGTCTTTTATGTACACAGTATGGAAGAAGGAGGTTTTGGTTCTAAATCAATTACTGTCTCAGTGACAAGACCCAGGGACTGGTGGACCCCACAGGAGATAGTATGTCATGTCCGAAGGAAGCCTTCCTTTTAGGTTACAAGATTAGCTAATTCATAAGGAGGAAATATGTATTGAATCTCCATTTAAGTTGTGTTGGCTTTACTTTTGGGAGGAGAAAACAGGTCGAAATTTCAGAAGAAACTGGAACACTCCAGATAGTTTTTACTTAAAATAGCAGGATAACATACAAGTAAAAATGGTGACTTCATTCTGAGCATTGTTCATTTGTGTTTCTTTTTACCTGAGCCCCTTGGTAAAAGAACAAAAAGTTGGGCGCCTGGGTGGCTCAGTTGGTTAAGTATCTGGCTTCGGCTCAGGTCATGATCTCACGGTTCCTGAGTTCAAGTGCCACGTTAGGTGAGCTCAAGCAAGCCCTGCTTCAGGTGAGCCCCACTTCTCTCTCTCACTCTCTCTCTGCGCCTCGCTCACTGTGCCCTCTCTCTCTCTCAAAAAACAAATCAAAAGAACAAAAAATTAGAGTAATTCCTAGCCAACAAAGTACATTTTCCAAAGTCTGAAATAGTCTCCTTGAACATTTTCTAAATATGAAAGTAACATATTCAAAGTAGAGAATTTAGGAAAAACTGACAAAAATAAGCAAAATTTATGATCTAATTGGGGTGCCTGGGTGGCTCAGTCTGTTAAGCATCCAACTACAGCTCAGGTCATGATCTTGCAGTCTGTGAGTTCGAGCACCTCATCGGGTTCTGTGCTGACAGCTCAAAGCCTGGAGCCTTCTTCGGATTCTGTGTCTCCCTCTCTGTCTGCTCCTCCCCCGCTCATGCTCTGTCTCTCTCTCTCCTTCAAAAATAAATAAAAACATTAAAAAAGAATATGATCTAATCATGTTTTGTTAATATATTGGGTATCAACGTATTGAGGATGTTTTCTTCTATCTACACAGATTTTTTTTCAGGTTAGGTTAATAAAGGATCGTGGATAAGTTGAGCATCTTCACATCATTGGACTCCTAGTGCTGATGTAATATTGTATGTGTGTGCTGTACTTCAGTGGGCAGGTAACCTGTCCTTTAATATTTCAGTTTCCAGTGTCTCACCAGTATAAATAGTGCTTTCATAAACATCTTTGAACTGAAAACTTTGTGTATTTGGTTACTTCCCTAAATTAAGTTCCTGCAATGGGAATTACTTTCTCAAAGAGTAGAAGCCTTTTTTTAGTTCTGGTGTCTTTTGTTATTTGCATTCTAGAAATGATATGTGGCATTGTTTTTAAGTACTCTTCCAATCTTGAATATTATCATTAAAATAAAAAAACATTAAGAAGTATAAAGGAGAGCTCATTGTTTTAATTTACATTTATTTTACTACAATAAAGACTGGGTATATTATTATACTTATTAGTCAATTATATTTCTTAAAAAAATTTTTTTTAATGTTTATTTATTTTTGAGAGACAGAGTGTGAGTGGGGGTGGGTCAGAGAGAGGGAGACACAGAATCCGAAGTAGGCTCCAGGCTCTGAGTTGTCAGCAGAACCTGACATGGGGCTCAAACCCATGAACCGCGAGATCATAATCTGAGCCCAAGTCAGACTCTCAACTGATGGAACCACCCAGGTGCCTGTGGTCAGTTATATTTCTTATTTTATTATTCACATATCTAAGAATACTAATCCTTTTGTATGTTGTAGGCAGTGTTTGTCTAACTTTTGTTATTTTTAAACAGATTTTTAATCAAATCTCAATCTTTTTCATTATTTATCTTTTCTTGTTAATGTATAGACAGTCCTTTCCCATCTAATATCTGAATAAGTTGTTTACTTCAGATTATTTCTTGGTTTCATTAAAAAACCCAATTATGTAAAATTTTAACCATATTTAAGAGTAGAGAGAGGCATAATGAACCTGTGGTACCTATCACTCATTTTTAGCAAATATCAATATATGGCCAATCTTATTCCATCTCTATCTGCCTCCAGACCCTCTTTGGGCAGTTTGGGACAAATTCCAGACATCTGAATATCATTTAATCTGTTGATATTTAGGGTTTTACTTTTTAAAACATAACCACATGATCACTTATAAAGAATTTAGGGAAAGAATCTAATATCCATCATTTAGTTTCATTTTCCTAATTGACTTATAATTGTTTTTAAAAATTTGAAATTAGTTATCAAGTAAGGTCCACCCGTTGCTTTTTTTTGATACATATTGAAGTTTCTTTTAATCTGTAAGTATCTCCTCCATATTTTCCCCTTCCTTCCTCCCCTTATTTTTTGTTGAAGAAATGGCTTAAAATTTTTTTTGACTCTGTAATGCAGCTGATTTTTTTTAATGTATATTTTGAAGCTAGGGTTTACTTCTTGCCCTTTGCTTCTAACAGTTAACCAATACCATTCTTTTTTATTAAAACATTTTTTAATGTTTATTTTTGAGAGAGAGAGAGAGAGAGAGAGAGAGAGAGAGAGAATGGGGGAGGGGCAGAGAGAGAGGGAGACACAGGATCTGAAGCAAGCTCCAGATTCTGAGCTATCAGCACAGAGCCCAATGCAGGGCTCAAACTCACAAATTGTGAGATTGTGACATGAGCCAAAGTTGGAACTTAACTTATTGAGCCACCCTGGTGCCCCTAACCAGTACCATTTAAAATATAATCTTAAATTCTTCATTGAAGTTCCACTTTTATAATACAGGAGTTATTATATAAGAAAAGTGTCATTTCAAATGAATGGAGAAATACAGTATTCTTACTACGTAAGAATTGACATCTTGACAGTATTGAGTTTTCCTACACGGAACATGTATCTTTTTCATTTATTTAAGTGTTCTTTTGTTTCTGACAATGAAGTTTTGCTTTTTCTTCACTTTGTTCTTCTTTTTTTTTTCTTTGCATTTTGTCCTATTTGCTTTTCCATGACCACCTTGTCATCACGCACATATATTTTGCTGAACCACTTGAGTGCTCTTTGTAGACATCACCCCTAAATACTTCAGCCTTGTCTCCTAAGAAGATACAATTAATCACTTCCAGAAATATAATGTTAATGCAACAGTATTACCTAATTATGTTCAAATTTCCCCCAGTTGTCCACGTGAACTTTATAGTTATTATAACAAAGACCCAATGAAGGAACAAGTGATACATTTATTTGTTTTGTCTCTTTAACTCTCCTTTAGGCTAACCAGTATAGTTTAGTAGCTTTATTATTATTATTATTATTATTATTATTATTATTATCTTTCATGACACAGTTTTTGAAGTGTCCAGGTCAGTTATTTTACAGAATAACCCTTAATTTAGATTTGCCCAATATCTTTCTCGAGACTGATCTGGAACATTTACTTACAGCAATACTTACAGTAATATGTAGGTGATGTTTTGGTCACTTAAGTGCAATACATGAGGAGGCACATAATAGCGGTTTGTCCAGTTATTATTGATATTTGATCTTTTGGCAAGTAGTCTGCCATGTTTTTCTAAATTCTGTTTTCCATCAGTCTTTTATCCAGTGGTTTCAATATCCATAATTATAGCCTGAGTCAATTATGACGATGGTATCATAAAATGATGGTTTTCAATTTCTGTCATCTTTAGGTATTTATTTGTTGGCATTCTTCTGTCTTTTCCCTTTCTTTTTTGATGTGTCCCCATTTGGTGAGCCCTTCTTTCCTGGCACAATGAGTTATTCTAGACTCAACTTATACTTGCTTTGTTCACTTTGCACTTTCCCTGAGCATTTTTCTAAGGAGCCCCGGCTCCATTTAAGGGAGAGAACATTTAGGAGCCAAGATCTAGGCCTGGGTATGGGACATTTCCATCACCCCAAGAAGTTCTCTTATGTCCCATTCAAGTCTGTTCCTTTACCCTCAGCTCAGCCCCAAGCAACTGCTTACCACCTTCCTGCCACCATAAATTAGGTAGGATTCTTTTCTAGGGTTTCATATAATTGGAATCATGTTGTAATTTTTTGTGTCAGACTTCTTTTGCACGGCTTATTAATAGTTTGTCCCTTTGTATTGCTGTGTAGTGTTCCATTGCATGGATGTACTGCAATTCACCTGTAATGGATGGACATTTAGATTGCTTCCATTTTTTGGCTATTAAGAATAAAGCTGTCATGAGTATTTGTGTCAAAGTCTTGTGTGGACATATGTTTTCATTTCTCTAGGGTAAATACGAACATGTGGAAATGCTGGGATATATGGTAAGTGTAAGTATGTTTAATTGTATAAGAAGAAATAGCCACACTGTTTTCCAAAATGGTTGTACCATGTCTAGCATTAGTGAATAAAAGTTCAGGTGTTCCATATCGTCATCAACACTTGGTATTGTTTGCATGTTTATTTATGTTAATTTTTTAAAGTTTATTTATTTTGAGGGAGAGAGAGAGAGAGAGAGAAAGGATGAACGGGGGCAGAGCAGAGAGAGGGAGAGAGAGAATCCCAGGCAGGCTCTGTGCTGTCCACACGGAGCCCAACATGGGGCTTGATCCCATGAACCTTGAGATCATGACCTGAGCCAGAATCAAGAGTCAGACTCTTAACTGAGCCAGCCAGGTGCCCCTGTATTGTTTGCATTAAAAAAAAAAAAATTTTTTTAATGTTTATTTATTATTGAGAGATAGAGCATGAATGTGGGAGGGGCAGAGAGAGGAGGAGACAGAATCTGAAGCAGGCTCCAGGCTCTGAGCTGTCAGCACAGAGCCCGATGCAGGGCTCAGACTCACAAATCGCAAGATCATGGCCTGAGCCGAAGTTGGATGCTTAACCAGCTGAGCCACGCAGGCACCACTGTTTGTATTTTTAATTCAACCATTCCAACTGGTATCTGGTATGCAGTATAGTATTATCTCTGTGCTTTTATTTTGTATTTCTCTGATGACTAATGATGTATATGTATTGGCTATTTGTATGTTTCTTTGAAGTTTGTGTTCAAATCTTTTGCTTATTTTTTAATTAGCTTCTTTGGTTATTTTTAAATTATTATATTGTAAGAGTTTACTATATATCGTGGATACACTTTCTTTTTGGTCAGAGATATGAATATATGTAATGCAGTTTGCTATTTTATCTCTTTTTAATATCTGTTGAAAAACAAAAGTTTTCCATTTTTTTTGAAGTGTAGTGTATTAGCTTTTTTTTAAATGGTTGGTTTTGTATGTCCTAGCCAAAAAGATGTTTGCCTACCTCACGGTAATAAAGATTTTCTCCTATGTTTTCTTGTAAAGTTTTATAGTTTTAGCTTTACAATTAGTTCTGTGTGCAAGCATTTTATGTTTTCATGCTTGTTGCAAAATGTAAATACAGTAGTCCGCCCTTACCCACAGTTTCACTTTTTAAGGTTTCAGTTAGCCGTGGTCAGCTGGGATCTGGAAGCAGATGACTCTTTCTGAGGTATGGTCAGAGGTCAATAGTAGCCTAATACTACGTCCCAGTGCCTACATCATTCACCTCATTTCATGTCATCACGTAGGCATTTTATCATATCATCACAAGAAATGGGAGTACAGTTCAGTAAGAAATTTTGAAAGAGAACATTTGTTCACAGAACTTTTATTACCATATATTGTTATAATTTATTGTTGTTAATTTCTTACTGTGTATGAGATTGATGATAGGTATGTATGTATAGGAAAAATCATGGTATATATAGGGTTTGGTACTATCCACGACATCAAGCAGTCACTGGGAGTCTTGGAACATATTCCCTGTGGATAAGGAGGGACTACTGCATAATGTATACATTATTTGTCTTTTAGGAATATATTAGCAAATATTGGATAAGGTCAAAAGACAACAGCAGCAGGTTATTAGTCCTATTTGTCAGACACAAGGAGATGTAGTAGATACAAGAATGACTCATTGTTATTTCCAATTTTGTAGACGCGTGGGCCACTCACCACTGTTTCTTCTCTCCTGCTGAGTGGATGGTGCATTATATTTCACCTCTTTGTATTACAGCTGTGTGAAATATGAGTGGAGATAACATACACTCTCAAGTAAACATTTAAGGAAATGTTTAAAGGAAACATTTAAGAACTGCAGCAAAATTTCCCTTTCTCTCTATCTCCTTCTCACTGCTGCTGTGACTAGCATGTTTCAGATGGTGGAAATAAAAGAAAGAAATCAATCGTTTTAAACTAGTGACAATAGGGGCTATCTCTTGCTGCAGCCCAAGCTAAGAGAGGAGACTAATATAGGAGAAATATATTAATTTCATGGTGAATATTCGAGGTTGGGGCTTCAGGGAAACTGAACCAATAGTCTCCAAGAACAGATAGGTGAGTTAAATTTGGGGCCGTAACTAGTAATTAGCAACAATCTGTCTAAACAGCGAACAAGTTATTACAATATGGATTTATTGCTGTGGGAATGTAAGTGAGTTTATAGTTTCTTATGATGGGAAGGAGCCTATGGAGAGGACAAGGTTGAAGATACAGAAATGAGGGAAAATGATTGCTAATATGTCCTGTAGAAGGCTGGAAAAGATGGGATCTCCAGAGCACCAGGGGAGGAGAGGAGTTGCCTTTCTTATAGCAGGAAGAGGGAAGGAAAGTTGGTGGGTGCAGACACAGGTAGGTTTATAGATGTGCTGGGGGAGGTTGAGAGGTAAGAATTACAGTTGCTGACAGTGCTTCCCACCCCACTTGCTGATCCAAGTGCTTCACGAATTACAACTTGTTTAATCCTCACAACACTGCTATGTGATAGATACTATTATTATCTCCATTTTACAGTTGAGGGAACTAAAGAAGTTCTTTTTTTTTTTTTTTAATTCAAATCCAAGTTAGTTAACATAAAGTGTAATAATGATTTCAGGAATAGAATTTAGTGATTCATCATTTCCATACGACACCCAGGGCTCATCCCAACTAGCGTCCTCCTTAATGCCCTTTGCCCATTTAGCCCATCCCCCCCGACCCAGCAGCCTCCCAGCAACCCTCAGTTTGTTCTCTGTATTTAAGAGGCTCTTCTGGTTTGTCTCCCTTTCTATTTTTATATTACTTTTGCTTCCCTTCCCTTATGTTCATCTGTTTTGTATTTTAAATTCCACATGTGAGTGACATCATGTGATATTTGTCTTTCTCTGACTGACTTATTTTACTTAGCACAATGCACTCTCGTTCCATCCACGAAGAAGTTCTTGATGGGTGAATTCACTTTCGTCTTAGAAGTCTGAGGTGAGGTAGGTCATCTGCTGAGATTGAAGGTGGAGGTGAAATGGGAGTAGTTTTTTCAAAATTCATCCATCCTCACCCCTAAAATTACTTCAAATTGGAAAAAAAACTATTTGACAAGGGCAGTGGATCTTATATGAAACTTAAGTAAATTATAAATGAAAAGACCTTTTTTTTTAACTTTTATTTAATTAAGTAATCTCTACACACAATGCGGGGCTCAAACTCATGACCCTGAGATCAAGAGTCACATGCTCTTTTGAATGAGCCAACCAGGCACCCAAAAATAACTTTTAAGTAACTTTGTTACTTCAGTTGACATGTTACCTAACAATCTAAGTATGAATTGTGAGACTCTGTGCAAATTCATCTCTGGATCATTCTTTTAGCCTCTTTACCAATTGTGTTGCTGCTTCTAAGTCTCTCTTATAACAACTCCTGAGTTGGTCCTGGTGGAGGAAGTGTGGAAATTTGGAGCCAGGAAAAACCAGTGTTCCTCTCACCCAGGCCAGGAACACCCAGTCCCTATCTTTTTTTTTTTTTTTTTTTTTTTTTTGGTCTAATTGAATTTTTAATACTTTTTTTTTTAATTTAATTTAATTTTTTATTTTTTAAAATTTATATTCAAATTAGCATACAGTGCAACAATGATTTCAGGAGTAGATTCCTTAGTGCCCCTTACCCATTTAGCCCATCCCCCCTCCCACAACCCCTCCCGTAACCCTCAGTTTGTTCTCCATATTTATGAGTCTCTTCTGTTTTGTCCCCCTCCCTGTTTTTATATTATTTTTGTTTCCCTTCCCTTATGTTCATCTGTTTTGTCTCTTAAAGTCCTCATATGAGTGAAGACATATGATTTTTGTCTTTCTCTGACTGACTAATTTCACTTAGTATAATACCCTCCAGTTCCATCCATGTAGTTGCAAATGGCAAGATTTCATTCTTTTTCATTGCCAAGTAATACTCCATTGTATGTATATACCACCTCTTCTTTATCCATTCATCCATCGATGGACATTTGGGCTCTTTCCATACTTTGGCTGTTGTTGATAGTGCTGCTATAAACATGGGGGGGTGCATGTGTCCCTTCGAAACAGCACACCTGTATCCCATGGATAAATGCCTAGTAGTGCAATTGCTGGGTCGTAGGGTAGTTCTATTTTTAATTTTTTGAGGAACCTCCATGCTGTTTTCCAGAGTGGCTGCACCAGCTTGCATTCCCAACCCAATCCCTGTCTTTAAAGCTGTCTGTCCCTAGAAGTTTTTGTAAAACTGCCCATCTTTGTAAGAAAGGCCACTCTCTTCTCAGAAATCTTTTTCTTCCTGGAAAGTCAAAGCTCCCCTCTCTTGGCATCAAAGTTTGTGGTTTTTAGCGGCGCCTGGGTGGCTCAGTCGGTTGAGCGTCCGACTTCGGCTCAGGTCACGATCTCGCAGTCCGTGAGTTCGAACCCCGGGTTGGGCTCTGTGCTGACAGCTCAGAGCGTGGAGCCTGTTTCAGATTCTGTGTCTCCCTCTCTCTGACCCTCCCCCGTTCATGTTCTGTCTCTCTCTGTCTCAAAAATAAATAAACGTCAAAAAAAAATTAAAAAAAAAAAGTTTGTGGTTTTTAGGTGCCCATTTTTTCTTCTTTTATTTCTTCTCCTTCACAATTTTTTGGGGTTTTGATCTTCTGCCTGAGCGATTATTTTTTTAGAAATATGGGAGGTCCCATTTTCCTCCAACTAAATGGGTCTCGTGTCAGTTCACGGAGTAAACAGAGAAAGTGAATTTTGGTTGTAGCTTTATGGTGATTTAGACTGATCTGAATATCCTCCTTAGCATAGGTTGATACTGCTCTGGACAAAGATACTGGTGGTGTCTGTTGTATGTATGTGCAGGGATGGGGGCTGTGGGATGGGATGTGAGTCACTCCTGGTGATTTAGACAAGCACTTGGTTTCAACCATCCATGAAGGGGATAGGAGGTGGAGACTTAGCCTGGGTGGTTCAGGGAGTTAGAAATGAGATCCTCGCATCAAAACAGGACTCCTGAAGGCAGTTGGAGAGAAGTGTCAAAGGTTTAATGAAATCTGCTCAAATGAGACATGAGTGAGAATAATGAGTACAAATAACCATGGCAGCTGAGATCACGAGGGAATGAAAGTGAGTTAATGTTCATTTTTTTATTTTTTAGTTCATTCATTGATTTTTGAGAGAGAGAAGGAGTGAGTGGGAGAGGGGCAGAGAATAGTGTTTCCATTCAGTAATTTCCAGACTTACAGGGAAACCAGATTATTCTGGTCTCTTTTTTTTTTCCCCTCTATCTTTGGACAGAGAGGTCTCTCTGTCATGTTCATTTGCCAGGTGATCTCAAGTGACCTGGCAGAATAAAGCCTATCAGCAGTGTATTTATATATTTAGGTATTTATTTGTTTACTTATTTGCACTTTTATAGTACCTATTAATTACATGCCATATAAAGCTAATAAGCATTTACTTATAAGTAAAATAAATAAATAGTATAATATTTATCATAGTTGTATTATAATAACAAATAAATAAATGCTTATTAAAAATCTTGACAGGTCTTGGCATATGGGTTTTGTGGAGTTTCTTGCTCCTCTACCCTCTTATCTTCCCTATGTGAATGTTCAGCTGGTGGAGAGAAGCCATTTTGGACCAGTTTCCATTCTTTCAACGCTCCCTGCCCTCTTGTGCTTTGGTGCCTTTAAATATGCTGCTCCTTCTACCTGGAACAGTGTCCACACCTTTCTACCTGAATCCCTGGTCTTGAGCATTCATCCTCTGGTCTTGGCTTGAGCATCACTTTCTCAGAGCAGCATTTGTTGGTCCCCCTCTATCTCTCTTAGGGTCCCCTGTTTTAGCTTATGTCCTGTGGTACCAAAGTACTGATCGTGTTCGTGTCCATCTGTGCCCATGTGTCTTCTTCACTAGACTGTTAAGTTCCATGGAACCGGAATCTTATTTCTCTTCCCCACTTCTGGTGTTTATGTTGCCTGGTATGTAATGGACACAAAAGAAACTGGAGTCACAAATAAATGTTATTTTCACATGTATTCTTGGGTTTTGTTATGGAGACCTTCAAAACTCAGTTTCTAGTTACCACGAGCCACAGCAGTTGTTTTCTGAGTTGTAAGACAAAACTAGAGATAGGTGTGACCCAAGTCTTGTTAAGAAGGATGGGCTGCTGGGGCACCTGGGTGGTTTAGCTGGTTAAATGTCTGACTCTTGATTTTGGTTCAGGTCACGATTTCACAGTTCGTAGGTTCGAGCACTGCATTGCACTCTGTGCTGACAGCTCAGAGCCTGGAGCTTGCTTTGGAGTCTGTGTCTTCCCCTCTCTCTCTGCCCCTCCCCTGCTTGGTCTCTTATCTTTCTCTCTCTCTCTCAAAAATAAAAAAATAAACATTAAAAAAAATTAAAGAAAAAAAAAGAAGAAGGATAGGCTGCCATTTAATTCTTAGCTCATTGCATGTGAGAAGTTCATTGATGAGAGAACTGGAGCTGAGCTCCCTGATCACTTGAGCCGAGATAACAGTACTGTTGAGAATCCATTATTAGTTGCTGCGATGGAAAAAAACAATTATGTCTAACTGGTGTTTGGTCTTTATTTGGATACAATATATGTTGGTGTCATGTGAGTATCTAAAGAACTGGTTGTTCTATTCCTTCATCATGGAATTATTTAGGAATTTAAAAGTCAGGGTGTCAGCCTTGATTGGGAGCTTGTTAAAAATGCAGAGTTTCAGACTCCACCCTAGACTTACTGACTCAGAATATGCATTTTAACATGATTCTCAGGTGACTGGTAGGTCCTTTAAAGTTCAAGAGGCACTATTTTAGTATATATATATATTTTTAAAAATTTTTTAATGTTTATTTGAGAGAGAGAGAGAGAGAGAGAGCAGGGAAGGGGCAGAGAGAAAGGGAGACACAGAATCCAAAGCAGGCTCCAGGCTCTGAGCTGTCAGCACAGAGCCCCATATGGGGCTTGAACTCATGAACTGCAGTATCATGACTTGAGCTGAAGTCGGAAGCTTAACAGACTGAGCCACCTAGGTGCCCCTTAAATTTATTTATTTATTTATTTATTTATTTATTTATTTATTTATTTATTTTTAACGTTTATTTATTTTTGAGACAGAGAGAGACAGAGCATGAACGGGGAAGGGGCAGAGAGAGAGGGAGACACAGAATCAGAAGCAGGCTCCAGGCTCTGAGCCATCAGCCCAGAGCCCCACGTGGGGCTCGAACTCACAGACCGTGAGATCGTGACCTGAGCTGAAGTCAGACGCTCAACCGACTGAGTCACCCAGGCGCCCCTTAAATTTATTTTTTAATGTTTATTTTTGAGAGAGAGAGAGAGAGAGAGAGACAGACTGCGAGTGGGGGAGGGGCAGAGAGAGAGGGAGACACAGAATCTGAGCAGGCTCCAGGCTCTGAGCTGTCTGCTTGAACCCATGAACCATGAGATCATGACCTGAACCGAAGTCAGACACTTAACCACCCAGGTGCCCCATGGTTTTAGTATATGAATAACATCACAGATGATCGAGAGGCTCTAAGCAGAACCATTTGTGTGTGTGTGCGTGTGTGTGTGTTTTAATTTTAGAGAGAAAGAGCAGTTAAGAGGGGCAGAGGGAGAGAGAGTCTTTTTTAAAAGTTTGTTTGAGAGAGAAGCAGGGTGCGCAGAGAGAGGAGAGAGAGAATCCCAAGCAGGTTCTGCACTATCAGTGCACAGCCCAATGTGGGGCTTGAACTCACAAACCGTGAAATCATGACTTGAGCCCAAGTCAAGAGTTGGATGCTTAACCGACTAAGCCACCCAGGTGCCCTGAGAGAGAGAGAGAGAGAGAGGAAGTCTTAAGCAGGTTCCATGCTCAGCATGAAGCCTGATGCGAGGCTCAATCCCATGACCCTGGGATCATAATCTGAGCTGAAATCAAGAGTCGGCCAGCCCCTCAACCGACTGACTGAGCCACCCAGGCACCCTTAAGCAGAATCACTTGTAAATATTCATGTATCAATTCTTTCATCCACAAAACAAATAACTTTTAAGCATGTAATTTTTATTAGGCATTAGTAGTTTTGGCAATAATAACAAGAATAATGTAATAGGCACTTTACATAATGCATTGTTTCTAATTCTCACAACAACCTTGAAAGGAAGGTGTTGTCTGTTCCATTTGACATTGAAGTCACTGGAGTTTGGGTAGCACGTCCATGATATCTCAGCAAGTGTGGGACTGAGCCCGGTCCCATCTGAGAAGTCTTAATTTTTCTACCTCTTTGTCCTAAAAACAGAGGGTGTAAGATCTTATTTTTCGAAATCCTTCATAATCTTATAGCTCATTTTTGGTGTGCATAAAAAAAGTGAAACACGATCTGGTTACTTATGTACTTAACTTGATACAGCTTCTCATGGGAAAAGGATGTGGAGAGGAGAAAAGCAGAAATTCCTAAATAAAAATGTTATGCTTCTCTGTGCACAGCAGATGTAATAAATGCAATAATATACCCAATGTGCCTTACAGTCTTAAGTGGAGGACTAAAATTAATTTCAAACCACTGAGTCTGAAAATAACCTGGAGAGCTGCATTTCTTGATGTTTTGCATCAAATCTTCTGTTTGACCCTCAGAAGCCCACTAATGACTTCAGGTAAAAACCAGGAAAGGGATGCGTCTGCATGGCTGTGAAGGGGCTACTGATTTCTCTGAATCTCAATACACAATATTAACTAGGTGAATAGACAGGGAATACCACCTGTGGTGTGGGGCAAGAGAGCCATTTTTATTCTTGCTCACATATCAACTTGCTTGTCAGCTGAATACTGCCTGAGGTCTTGCTCTGTGTCTCTACCTTCTTTTCTGTCTGGAGAGAGATTCCAGCTGCCAGGCAGTTGATGCCACGAAGTGCCTTTGATTTCTTCTCCATAGTATTGGGACATGCATGTTTGCTGGGCCCGTAAACATAGTTTTTAGTGTCATAGTCATATTTTCCAATGCAAGAAAGCCCCTGTATGATTTTAGCACCAAGAAGCAAAGAAACTTGTTTCCTTTTCTAAGAAAAAAAAAAAAAAAAAAAAAAAAAAGTACTATTTCAAAATAGTGACCAATTCAGGCAAAGCAAGGAAGATGTTTGAGGTGGTAAATCTACTTCAGGCTTTCCCAAAGCTGGGGAATTGGAATACCCACCCATAGCTTTGTTTAGGATTGCTATAGGCTCCACAAGCTCACTTTCTGTTTGTGCAAGAAAAGTTGCCTTTTGAAGGAATGTGGTACACACGCTCTTAATATAACATGAAAGGAAAGGTTCTTCGTGCCAAGAAATCACTCACGTGGCATGGAATCCTTTTAAACAAATCTGGCGGCAAGCTTTTTTCTGGAAGCTTGACGGGAGAATGAAATAATTTAAAATTTTGTTCACAGAAGTCACCCTCGACCTCTCATATGGAGCTCTCAAAGCTGGTCTCCAAACACAAACTCAGCCCTTGCAGCTCTTCTGTGCAGCCCAAATGGGGTGCAAAACCTGCTGTCACTAATTGGGATGGCTTTCAGGTGGTGGTGATGATTTTTAGATTTATGGCAAGTTCTAGATATGACTAGAGACACAGCATATTTGGAAGAATGAGGTGTAAGGGCGCCTGGGCTGGGAGGAAGCAGCCAATGCCTCCCAGGGTGATTATGTTCAAGTTCAGAACTGCAAGTTCAGCAATGAGAGAAACAGGCTTTTTTGGAGGTTTCTGTTTTCTCTACAGCCAAGGACTGAGCTTTTCTTTATTACGTTTGGCTCAGTACCTTTTTCTTTCTTTTTTTTTTTAACATTTATTTTTGAGAGACAGAGTGAAACAGAGCATGAGTGGGGGAGGGGCAGAGAGTGAGGAGAGACAGAATCTGAAGCAGGCTCCAGGCTCTGACCTGTCAGTACAGAGCCCGATGCAGGTCTTGAACTCACTGACCGCGAGATCATGACCTGAGCCAAAGTTGGCTGCCCAACCAACTGAGCCACCCAGGCGCCCCTTGGAACTTTTTCTTAACTAGTCATGTTTTCCTTAGGACAAGTCATGTTTTGTCCTTAGAACATCTTTTTTTTCTCTAAAATTTTTTAATGTTTATATTTGAGACAGAGCATGAGTGAGAGAGGGGCAGACAGAGAGGGGTAAATGAAGCAGGGTCCAGGCTGCAAGCTGTCAGCACAGAGCCCGACACGAACCTCCAACTCACGAACCTGTGAGATCATGACCTGAGCCTAAGTCGGATGTCCAACTAACTGAGTCACCCAGGCACCCCATTCCTTAGGACCTCTTGATGCTGCTGGAAGCAGAGGAACTTTCCACCTTTGGTCCCTGAGCCTCAGTTAAACTCCACTCATCTCCATGTTTGCAAATTTTTCCCATCCCGTTAACATTCCTCTTTAAAATGGAAACACACTGTTTCCATCTCAGCCCTGCTTGCTTGACCTTCCCTATCACTGATGATTTGTAGAAACAGAAAAGGCACTGCCGCCTTTGCATTCTTTTCCCAATTTGAGGCTTTTCTCCATTTGGAGAGACGGCTGCCTGTTGTTAGTGAGGCCCCTCTGACCTAAACCTTTGGAAAGAATTCAACCAAGGCAAGGACTCAGCCAAGAAATTAAACTGGATCAAACTTCTGAAGATTGGACAAAGCACAATGTTGGAGCACATATCTTCCCGAAAAAGGGCCCAAATCCCCCCTGCAAGTTACTTCCCTTAGCAACACCGGCGTGATAGGAAATATAAGGATGTTATTACCTTTTTATTTTTCTTTTTAATAAGTAATCTCTTAGGGTGAAAAAAAGTAGTTATTTTATTCATAATGGAAGTGGTAGCCATCATAAATCCCTGTTCTCTTGTTCTTTTGTCTTTTTTCTGACTCAATAGAATACGACTGTTTGAAGTTTGTTTGCTTTTGCCATCATCAAGGGCAGAATTCAACCCTCTTCCCAAATACGTGAGGATTGTTTTTAGATTTATGATGAAACCTAGACCTGCCTATGGTAAAGAATGGGTATTTATTTCAATATGAAAGGCAGTCTCTTGAGAGCTTTGTGTGGGAACCATGCTATTTAAATATTTTTATGTTGGAAAGTCTGTCTTTTTCAAATCATTCTTGGCTTCCAGCCCTGGAGAGTGAAGCCTCATCCAGAGGGACAGGAGAAGAATCCTGGGTTAGAAATCAAGAGATGTCCATGCCTTAGCTCAGTGTCTACTATGAATTTCCTCTGTCATCTTGAGCAAGTCATTTGTCTCCCTCTCTGCCTTGGTGGACAGGTGAGTGGAGTGATGTGGTTGAACCGAGGCAGTGAATTTGAACTTTTTTTATTTTATGTTTTTCATAGCAGTGTCCTCTTTGCAAATGTAATCTTACATAAACTCTAGTACATAATGTAGATAAAAGCTATATTTTACTAGATAATTGATGAATCCTAAATTACCATCTTTATTAAAAAATTAGGGAATGAGGGGGCACCTGGGTCTGTGAGTTCGAGCCCTGCATCGGACTCTGTGCTGACAGCTCGGGGCCCGGAGCCTGCTTCAGATTCTGTGTCTCCCTCTTGCTCTGCTCCTCCCCCAGTCATGCTCTCTCTCTCTATCTCAAAAATAAATAAACATAAAAAAAAATAAATAAAAACAAATAGCATCTAGCTACCACAGCTGATTGCAACTAAATTACATTTGAAAGATGTTTAATTAATGGAAGGTTTTTGTTTTTTTTTTAAGCACAGAAGTTATTTATATTTTAATTTGAAATATATGTAGTAGGGCCTTATCTTGGAACTCCTAAAAACTTCAGTGTAAAAACATACATTCAGGAACTTGCCACCCTTATCGTTAAAATAACTCTGAGAAGTCCGCCTAAGTTTAAAGACTCTGCCTCAACAAATTTGGTCAATTTTCATGCTTATCCAACTCCTTTCACGATGCCGTGTAGACCATTATTCTACATGGATGATGACCACAAGCATGTTTCAGCAACTGCTTTTATCTGAGCACCAATTTCTATGTCATCGGAGTAGATATGATACACTTTTGACAAGTTATTTGATGGTATATCATAATCTAATCTAAAAACCTAATTTTTTTCTCCAGTCATGTTTTATGTAGTAAGTCTTCTATGTGCTCATTAAAAAAAATTTTTTTAATGTTTATTTATTTTTGAGAGAGAGACAGAGTGTGAGCAGGGGAGGGACAGAGAGAGGGAGACACAGAATCTGAAGCAGCCTCCAGGCTCTGAGCTGTCAGCACAGAGCCTGATATGGGGCTCAAACTCGAACTCACAAGCGGTGAGATCGTGTCCTGAGCTGAGCTGAAGTCAGGTGCTTAACCAACTGGGCCACCCAGGCACCCTATTTGTTTGTTTGTTTGTTTGTTTTTTAAGTAATCTCTCCACTCTACATGGTGTCTGAACTCACGATCCCGAGACCAAGAGTCTCACACTCCACCATCTGAGCCTGCCAGGTGCCCCCTCCCCCCATTTTAAAAGTATTCCTTGTTTCATTTGTGTGACTTTGTGTAAAAACAAGCAAAACACAGACACCCAAAACTCCATATTTTCATTGGTCTGAATCATAAAACCGAAACTTTCAAGGAGTTTGCCAGATGTGTACTTTGAATGTCCAATTTGGGGTTAGATCAGTGATGATAACCAGCATGGGATGGGCTCTCATAGGTATTTGGAAATTTGGGGGGACATTTTTGGTTGTCTTGATACCTAAGGGCATCCTTTCTGGAGCCAAGGATGATGCTAACTGACCTCCACTTGTCTCCCTTAAATGCCAGCAGAAAGGAGGGGAGATTATGTTTTTGTAAACATCTGCTTGTTGAACATAACCCGGACTTTAAAAAGCTCTTTCTGGTAGAATTTATCTTTTCCTCACTTGTGACTTTGGATGGGCCTGTTAAGGAGCTTTTATTGTCTGATTTAAGTTTTGTTCATAGAAAATTTTTGTTGATGACACTGAGTAGTTCAGTTAGGCAGGAGTGTCTGAGTTGCTTGTTTTTGGAACTTTTGTGTTTTGTTTCAAAATCATGTAATGTAGCAGAACCAGAGATTGGAAGATTTCACTGCCTGAACTATAAGAAGCTGAGCAATTTTAGTCACACTAAAATGAATGAGACTGGGTGACCACTGTCATTGTACTTTCTTGCCTTCAAAAACTTTCATGTGAAACGTATATAGGCACTTGTTTTCTTTCCTCCCCCCTACCCCGCCCCAATTCTTATTTAAATTCTAGTTAACATATAATGTAATATTGGTTTCAGGAGTAGAATTTATTGATTCATCACTTGCATATAACACCCAGTGCTCAACACAAGTGCCTTCCTTAATGCCCATCACCCATTTAGCCCATCCCCCCCCTTCCCTCCAGCAACCCTCAGTTTGTTCTCTATAGAAATCAGAGTTTCTTATTGTTTCCATCTCTCTCTTTTTTTTCCCCTTCCCCTATGTTCATCTGTATTGTTTCTTAAATTCCACATATGAATGAAATCATATGGTATTTGTGTTTTCTGCCTGACTTATTTCATTTAACATAATACATCCTAGCTCCATCCACGTCATCACAAATGGCAACATGTCATTCTTTTTGATGGCCAAGTAATATTTCATTGCATATATATACCACATCTTCTATAACTATTCATCAGTCGTTGGACACTCAGGCTCTTTCCATAGTTTGGCTATTGTTGATAATGCTCTTACAAACGTTGGGGTGTATGTGTCCCTTCAAATCAGTATTTTTGTACCCTTTGGGTAAATACCTAGTAGTGCAATTGCTAGGTCATGGGGTAGTTCTGTTTTTAAGTTTTTGAGGAACCTCCATACTGCTTTCCACAGTGGCTGCACCAGCTTGTATTCCCACCAACAGTGCAAAAGTGTTCCCTTTCTCTGCATCTTCAACATCTGTTGTTTCCTGAATTCTTAATTTTAGCCATTCTGACAGGTATGAGATGGTATTTCATCTTGGTTTTGATTTTTATTTCCCTGGATGTGTGATGTTGAGCCTCTTTTCATGTGTCTGTTAGCCATTTTCTTTGGAAAAATGTCTATTCATGTCTTTTTCCCATTTCTTAAGATATTATTTGTTTTTTGGGTGCTGAGTTTGGTAGGTTCTTTATAGATTTTTGGATACTAACCCTTTATCTGATATGCCATTTGAAAATATCTTCTCCGATTCTGTAGGCTGCCTTTTAGTTTTGTTGACTGTTTCTTTTGCTGTGCAGAACTTTTTTTTTATCTTCATGAGGTCCCAGTGGTTCATGCTATTTGCTTTTGAGACGTGTCTGGTCAGAAGTTACTCCAGCCCAGGTCAGAGAGGTTGCTGCCTGCTTTCTCCTCTAAGAGTTTGATGGTTTCCTATCTCACATTCAGGTATTTAATCCATTTTGAGTTTATTTTTATGTATGGTTTAAGAAAATGGTCCAGTTTCAGTCTTCATGTTGCTGTTGAGTTTTCCCAACACCATTTGTTGAAGGGACTGTCTTTTTTCCATTGGATATTTTTTCCTGCTTTGTCGAGGGTTAGTTGACCATATAATCATGGGCACTTGTGTTCATTTCATGTATTGTTGTACCATGCTGTGGTTGATCATTAGTAGAACATCACTTAGTACCAAATTGGCCCTTTTCATGATGAGGTACAATCATATTTATTTAACATATTTTCTCATTAAGCTTAATTTTTCAACCAATGACTCATTTCTACTTTTGAAGGTAATTACTTCATCTCACTAGAAATTTTTCAAAAAAATTTAAAGAAAACGTATCCAAAACTCACCATAAATCCTAAGCTTAAATAATTATCATGACATATGTTACTTGTTTGCTGCACAGCTTTCTGTGGCTTTCTGACAAGAGCAAGCCCTGGGCAGAAGCATCTGAGCCTCGTCAGGCATTTGACAAATTTGATTAATGTGTGCTAGGGTTAGTCTACTTCCCTGTATCATTTTACAGGAGAGGCCATGTGCAAGTCTGGATTAAAAAAAACAAAAACAAAAAAACAACACTGGTGCAGAATTACTACCTATTTAGTGTATTTTATATATATCCCAAAGATGACTAAAAAAAGAGAAAAAAAAGTTATAGTTCAGGGTCCCATGCATAAAAATGAAGAAACCTGTGGAACGCCTGGGTGACTCAGTCAGTTGAGCGTCTGACTATTGATTTTGGCTCAGGTCATGATCTTACGGTCTTGAGATCAAGCCTCGAGTTGGGCTCTGCACCGGGTGTGGAGCCTGCTTAGGATTCCCTCTTTCCTTCTGCCCCTCAATTTCTCTCTCTCTCAAAAAAAAAAAAAAACTTAAAAAAATATAATAAAATGAAGAAATTGGAATAAAAGTTAATATGATGGTGGTCTCCAGTGTTTTAAAATAAACTTCTTTTTAAGGAGGTGCCACACTTGTGGGGCTTGAACTTCCGACCCTGAGATCAAGATCCGAGCTGAGATCAAGAGCTGGATGCCTAACTGATTGAGCCACCCAGGCACCCTTCAAAGTTGGTGTATTTAAAAAATTTTTTTAAAGTTTATTTAATTATTCTGAGAGAGAGAGAAAGTGCGAGTGGGGAACGGGCAGAGAGAGAGAGAGAGAATCCTAAACAGCCTCAGCACTATCAGCACGAAGCCAGATGCAGGGCTCAAACTCATGAACCATGAGTTCATGACCTGAGTGTAAATTGGATGCGTAACTGACTGGGGTGCCACACAGGCACCCCAAAATCGGTGCTTTTTTTAATGTTTGTTTATTTTTGAGAGGGAGAGAAAGTGTGTGTGTGTGTGTGTGTGTGTGTGTGTGTGTGTGTGAGTGGGGGAAGGACAGAGAGAGAGGGAGACACAGAATCCGCAGCAGGCTCCAGGCTCTGAGCTGTCAGTGCACAGCCCAATGCAGGGCCTGAACTCACGAACCGTGAGATCATGAGCTGAGCTGAAGTCGGACACTTAACCGACTGAACCACCCAGGCGCCCTGAAAGTTGGTGTTTTTAATGGCACTTTAAAAATAGTTATAATGTATACTGGCTGATTTCGACCTGCCTGGACTCTCAGTCTGCCTAACAGTATTGCTTGGTCTGGTCCGAACTAGCTCCATCCTTTTCTTTTTCCACAATCCAATCTCATCATTTCTATGTCAGCTTCAGTTTAAACAATTCTGGTGCAGACATGGGCCCTTCTCAAGATTTCCTCTTTTTCCCTCACCCAGCTCCCAATTCTAAACCCCCAGGGGCTGACACAATCACTGTGATAGTGGAGGAGGGGACACTTTATTTCTTGGTCTTTCCTTGGCTTGTTTCAGTGGGGAGCGAATGGCAAGTTAGCCTGTGTTTATTGAATTCACAGCAAACAACTTGGCACACAGGATGGCTCTCGAATTGAGCTGCGTTCTCTTTTACTTACGTCAGGAAGTCCATGCCTTAGCTTTGTAATGTGTTCCTTTTCCCTGCAGATGGCCTCTAGGCAGGTGTACATCCATGCCAACCCACATGGGGCCCGTGGAAACTTCTGGATCTCCTTCATCCCCTTAGGAGCTGCAGGGAAACCCAGGGGCTTGTTTTTAGCTCCTCTGTGGTATGGATAACGCCTTGTTGCCTTCTCTGCTGTCTTACCCCCTTAGAGCCCAGAGAGATCTGTAGGCTGTGACTTTCAAAATACTTCAAGTTTGGAGCTGAACACATGTTCTCTTTACCTTGGGATTTCCTAGTTTACAGGTTTTCCATATAGTCTTCTCTGGTGACTGGCTCCTGTGCTGCCATTATGCTGTTTCCTTCTCCAAAGCTCTCCTTTTTCTTTCTCCCTTCGAAAGCTTTTAAAAATCTATTTGTGGTGAGGGGTGGAGGAACAGAAGAAAATCTCTCGGTTTAGATCTACTTGTAATATTTTGTTGTCTTTCTCTGGGTAGAGGTGGGGGAGGCAATTTCCTGTTGACCTTAGAGATGAAGAATGTGGTGTCTTTCTCTCTCTCCTTGTTTTATAGCAAAACAAAGGGGGCGGGGAATCAGGTGAGCAGGTAGGAAAGAGCATACCATTAAGACTTTGAAATGTCATCATGCCACAAAAATTAAACAAACACAATGAGCACCTTAACAATCAACCATTTCTTCTTCCTTGAAATTTATTTGAAAACATCTTGTCTACAAGATGTAGAAAGTTCCTTCAAAGAGGAAATTCTTTAGTTTTCTGATGCTGAGTGATGATGACAATTATACTTTGATTTCTCAAGGATTAACACAAGCACGGCAGAGTCATCCCCTTAAACACTGGTGATGGTGAGGAGATTTTCTTTGTAGAGAAAATGCGAACTGGTGGCCTCAAGGAAGAAAGGAAGGAGAAGAGAAATCATTGAAAGGTGAGAATAGAGGTAGCAGGATCCCTGTTAAAAGGAAGAAAAAATTCCCTACCCACAGAACACTTCTGAAAACACATGTGTGGGGTTTTTTCCCACACCAGCCCTTTCAAAACCAACTGGGTGTCCTATGCTTCAACTGATGCTATCCAGAATTAGCAGAGACCCCAGAGGTCAAGGGATCCCAAGACTGCCTCCAGTAGCAAGCCCCAAGTTGTCACCTGTACTTTTGACCAACAGGCTATAAATCAGAGGCTCCTCCAACCCCCTCCTCTGGTTCAGTAATTTGCTATCACGGCTCACATGACTCAGGGAAACACTTATGTTTACTGGTTTATTATGAAGGATATTATAAAGCATACAGATAAACAGCCAGGTGAAGGCGTACATAGGGAAAAGTCTGGAAGGGTCCTGAGCATGAGGGCTTCTTTCCCCTTGGAGTTGGGGGTGTGCCAGCTTCCTGTCACATGGATGTGTTCATTAACCCAGAAGTTGTCTGAACCCTGTAGTTTTGGGATTTAAAAACATTTTTTATTTTATTTTTGAGACAGAGAAAGAGAGACTGAGCAGGGGAGGGGCAGAGAGAGAGAGAGAGGGAGACACAGAATTTGAAGAAGGCTCCAGGCTCTGAGCTGTCAGCACAGAGCACAACGTGGGGCTTGAACTCACGGACCGAGAGATCATGACCTGAGCCGCAGTTGGATGCTTAACCAACTGAGCCACCGAGGTGCCCCCATCTAGCCCTTTTCTTAAGTAGGCAACAAGGAAAAACCACTCTGGCTAGTAATTCAGGTAAAAAGTTTACTACATAGGTGAGTCTCAGTCTCCGACTAAAAGTAACATTGAGGGATTTACAAAAAAGGAAAAAGTTCCTGATGGGGAAGAGATTGTACAGTAAAGACTTCAGTATAAACCTGTGCTGTTTTTGAAGGCCCAGAGCTGGGGTCAGAATCACATAGATGTGGATACTGTTTCTCCATCCTCAGAAGTGAAGAAATGTCTCTTATGATACAATTAAGGGAAACAAGTTAAAGTTGCAAATAAGAGAGAAATACTCTTGAGGAAAAGCTAGAGGAACTTCTTCGTCTTCCTACCTTCATTCAGATCTACTAGCCCACCTCCATTTGTACCCATGCTCTCTGCCTTTTCTCACTTTTTAATGCCCCTGCCTCTGTCACAACCAACTCCTTCACCTATATTCCAGATTCCTGTCCCTCTCATCTTCTCCTGAACTCTCCTGCATCATGATGTCCCTGTCCTTCCAGGACTGGTTCTGTCAGCACATAAACGCCTAAGTGTCTCCCATTGGTTGACCCCATGGGTCTCTCCTCTGTTTCCTCATTTCTCAATTTATTGTTTCTAACCTTCTTGAAAGTGTTGTTTATAATCATTGTATACTCATTTGCTCCTCCTATTCTCTCTTAACTGTCTCCAGGCAATCATCTGAAATAATAATTAATAATATTCAGTTGTTTACTTTTTTGTTATTGGTGTCATCCTTCTAGAATTTAAATGTATTGAAAATAAGGTCTTTTTTTTTTTTTTTTTTTTTTTGCCTTGATCAATGTTGGATCCTGAGTTTCTAGAATGATGTTTAGCACATGGTTGGCATTCGCTATTTAGTGAGTAGTAATAGAACATCAGATAGTTCTTCAAAGCCAAACTTTGAGTTCCGGAACCTAATGTTTACTGGGCCAATGCATTCCTTCACTGGTAATATTACCTTTTCTCACAATGACTATTTAAAAATTTTATTTTTATTTTTATCTTTTTAAAGTTTAATTATTTTCAAGAGAGAGAGAGAGAGAGAGAGAGAGAGAGAGTGAGTGCGATCAAGGAGGGGCAGAGAGAGAGAGGGAGGCACAGAATCTGAGGCAGGCTCCAGGCTCTGAACTGTCAGCACAGAGCTCAATATGGGGCTTGAACTCATGAACGGTGAGATCATGACCTGAGTTGAAGTCGGACACTCAACTGACCGAGCCACCCAGGCACCCCACCCACAATGACTATTTTAAAACTTTCTAATCTCTCTAGAATTTTAAGTACTTCTTGGTCCCTCTTTCTCACTTTCAGAAAATATTTTATACTCTACAAATCAAAAGGGAGCTATTCCTAGGTCATTATGTCTGAAGATGAGGAAGTGACTTATGTGTGTTCTACATTGTTTTTTTATTTATCTTTATTTATCACAACCTTTTTAAGCAGAATGTAACTTTGAGCACCACATTTCCATTCATACAACTTGGTCTGAGTTATTTTTCAAATACCTTTGCAACATGCCTAGGTAGGCTCATAATTTTGCTGTCTGAACAATACTTTTTCTTTAAAAAACAAGCCCTATGGATAGTTACTCCCACCAAGTTGGATCAATTTAACGTACTAATTTCCAGTGGACTACACGGGAGAATAAAAGACACAATGTAATTTTCTTTTATTACATTTTCTGCACATCTGGTGAAACTTCACTAAGTTAAGATGCTAACAATCCTCTGCTTTTTTACTTGGTTTATTTAAACTTCTTTCAAATTAGAAGTGAAAAGGAAAAAGTAATGAATTGAGTGAATGGCCAGAAAACCTCATTGTGCAATACTTCAACCTGTTCCTCTTTATAGCACTTAAAAAATTATTTTTTATTTTTTATTTTTACTTATTTATTTTTTTAAAAGTAGGCTCTATGCCCAACTCAGACCTGAACTCACAACCCTGAAACCAAGAGTCGCAGGCTCCACTAACTAAACCGGCCAGGTGCCCCTGGAGATTTTATTTTTAAGTGATCCCTACTCCCAGCGTGGGGCTTGAATTTACAATCCTGAGATTAAGGGTTGCATGCTTTACTGACTGAGCCAGCCAGGAGACCATATTGGCACCTTTTTGTAAAGAGCTAGTATCTCTTAGCTTTGTAAAAATTTATTTGCCCGTGAACTGAACTCCTTTATACCCTGCATGACCAATGTTCATAAAAACAGTTAAGAGTTAACTTCATTCATTGTTTCCATGTACTGTCTTTCCCCTCTTCAGCTGATTCTAGTTTAACTTCTAGCCCACCACTGCACTGAATCTCTTCTACCAGTGAACTCCATGTTCTAAATCCAAAAATTTATCAATCTTTATTTGTAGACTCTTTATCAGTATTTAACACTATGGACTCCTTTCTTCTTCAAATGCCCCCTTCTATTGTTTTTGTGACCCTCCCCTCTTCTACGTTTCTTCCTGTCTCATCAATTTTAGCCTTGTGGGCTTGTCTTTCTTTATCCTTTAAATTGGCAATTTTTAGGTTTCTATCTGGAGCTGTCTTCCTGGCCCACTTAACACGTTTCCCCTCAATAATCTCCATTTTCTTGGTTTCAAGTATTTTGTATGCCAACAATTCCATCCCTTTTTATCCTGAGCTTCAGACCTATATATCTGCCTAATCTGTTAACATTTCCATTCAGTTATCTAGTCTGAATCTAAATCCATTGTCTTACCCACTAGACCTTCATTTTCCTGAGTTCCCATCTTCATGAAAAGTACTTTTTCAGCCAAAGCCAAGCTTGACAAAGCCAAGTTTTTATTCCAAAATCTTGAAGAATATCAAGATTCACTCACACCCATGCTGTGTCTTAACAACACACATTTTCTCTAAGCAAGTGAGGAAGAATAGAGGAGAGGCTTAACCAGTGTCTACTAATTTACAATTATAGTCTCAAGCTAAGTATTTTTAAGACCCAGATGTTAACCTAACAAGGATAATAGGAGGTCAGCAGGACTATTTAGTGTAAATTGAATTAATGTACTCTTTATGGCCAGAGTTCTATTGTGTATTGATGGTTTGGACATTTGTTAATCTACCTTTCAATGATTTCAAAAGATGTGGCCTAAAGAGTTGTTGTGGTGATTTCTGGGGAGATTTTGAATCTAAACCCGGGGTACCTATATAATAGTCAGGTCCACTAAAATTTCAGTGAAATACTGTACAAGAAAGAAGAGTCTTCTATGCTAGAGTAAAATGATGTTAAATGAAACTTTTCCTTTTGTCTTAGGTTTTGGCTGAGGTCCCAGAACTGGGTACTATGGTTATTAAAATCCCACATTAAAGAGATATAATAGACCCATTTACTAATTTTCATTGGAGAGAGAAAGAAGTTTACTCAAAGGATTTTGTAGTAGAGTTTTGTGAAATTTTATCTCTCTGGCCCTTATAGAAGAGGAGTCTTTATCCATGGGTCCCTTAAGCCACGTGATGGGAGGATTTGGAACCAGTGTCACAGGGACTGAACCAAACAAAGTGCAATTACATCATGCTTAGGGGGATCCAATGATTTCCCTGGGGAAGAGAGACTGGTGCTTGGGATTGGGAAGTTGTGTTGGATGAGTAAGTTTTAAATTGGATATATAATAGAGTTTTAAAAAAATAAAATTTTATTTTAGAGTAGTTTTAGAAAAATAATTGTGAAGGCGTTCAGAGTTCCCACATATCCCACACTCAATTTCCCGTTATGAACATCTTATATATTAGTATGACAGAGTAGTCACAAACAATGAACCAGTTTTTTTAGTTTTTCCCTGAACTTTTCAGAAAGATACATAGGAAAAAATAAAAATAGCCAAAGTGTATATAATAGAACAAAAAAGATATATGAGAAATATAGTGAAGATATAACATGAGTATTCTCCTTCTCTTTTCCATCCCACTGTTATACACAGTTTGTCCTGCAGCTAGGAATTTATACATAGCACAAAAATTAGAGAATACTTCTCTAACATAGTTGAAAGAACTGTGGGTGAGAACATGTTTGTTAAATGTATGTTAAGCCATTGTGTCATAGGTCGCCCATTAATTAGAGTGTTAACTATTCCAAGAAGATTCATAAAAAATTAAAAATATGAGATTCCGTTTCCTTTCAGAGGCACAGATAAAACTTCTGTGCAATGAAAGTAAAAGAAACAGAAATGGCAAATATGTATGGTAAATGATCAGTTAAAGCCTGATATCAAAAATATTTATAAAGAAAAATATTTTTAAGGAAATTATTAAGTTTGCAATGGAAAAGTGGACAATGGCTATGGTGATAGAGAAATTGCATACAATGATATACAAATATTCATTTAACATTTATAAATTGTTGAAAGGAAAGCAAGCTAAGAATAATATAAACAAAAGTTTAAAAATCCATTGATAAGATTTGGGAGAAATTGGCAAATCACGATTTCTTGGAGGCACTATTAATTGGTTCAACCTTTTTCTAAAAAAAATTTTTTTTTAAATGTTTATTTATTTTTGAGGGAGAGGGAGACAGAGTGTGAGCAGGGAACAGGCAGAGAGAGAAGGAGACATAGAATCTGAAGCAGGCTCCAGGCTCTGAGCTGTCAGCACAGAGCCTGATGCGGGGCTTGAACTCACCAACAGCGAGTTCATGACCTTAGCCAAAGTCAGGTTCTTAACCGACTGAGCCACCCAGGTGCCCCTAAAAGATTTTATTTTTAAGTAATCTCTACATCCAACAGGGGGCTCAAAATTTACAACCCTGAGATCAAGAGTTGCATGCTATACAAACTGAGTCAGCCAGGTGCCCCTGTATACATTTTATATGCATGGAACAAAAGAGTTGTATGTATGTAGCAAAAGAATTTTAAGTAAAAAAATTAAAAGATAATTTTTTATCAATAAAGATTATGTAAAAACAATACATTTTGAAAAAGTCATAGAAATGTAATCAGTAGGGCTTACATAAACTGGTTATCAGTACAATTTTTTAAAAGAAATTTTAATAACAAAACTGTCATTTAACATTTATTACTTTGATATTAATTAATATTTTTAAAAAGATAAATTGACGGATATATTTTCTTCCTGAGAAGAACAAGTAGGTATTATGACAACAATACATATGATAGTATCATATTAAATATCTGTCCAAATAGTGAACAAAACCTAAAATGCTTTTATTTCTTTTCCCTTTTGTTTAATTCTTTTCCCTTTTGTTTAATCTATGCATATTTCAGAGAAAATTTCATCCAAATCTCAGATTCATCTTTTAATTCGTAAGAATGCTGATTTGGAAAATTCGGTGTTCTGTGTTCAAGAATCTTATTTATTAGATATTCAGTGTTCTCTTGTTTTGGTGACAGAAATCACAATTAAACTTTCTATGGTTCTGTTTGGGAAACCATGCCCCCTTTCCTACCGATAAAAAGTGCCATGACACATTGTAAAGGTATAATGTGCTAGTTACAAGCTTATTGAATTTTTATGAAGAGAAAAGGGTCAGAGCAAGTTATATAAGTAGGTCTCATGTGAAAAGAGATTCTATAATCTGGAAAGCAATAAAAATAGAAGTTATAAAACACAACTCATTAAGGCCTATGAACAATGAAGGGGTAGGTTTATCAAGACCATTTAAAGAGGAGAATTGAGTCTTAATTTTGGCTTAATTAGCAATTAATACCAGATATTTACTTCTTTTGCAAGGCAAGGAGCCAAGGCAAACCATGCAGTTTGTTCAAAGCTCATAGTTTTTTTCCTGTGGTGCAAATAATGGTAATATAATTAACAGAATACAGCTCTATCATCCATTTATTTATTTTTTTTTATGTTTATTTATTTTTGAGAGAGAGAGAGAGAGAGTGCAAGCAGGGAAGGGGCAGAGAGTGAGGCAGACACAGAATCCAAAGCAGGCTCCAGGCTCCAAGTTGTCAGCATAGAGCCCAATGCGGGGCTCAAACTCATGGACCGCAAGATCATGACCTGAGCTGAAGTCAGACGCTTAACAGACTCAGCCACTCAGGCCCCCCTCTATCATTCATATTTATATTTTTCCGTAAATTTTGATACTTTGACAGGCAACACTGAGTACATATATTGAATATTTGTGTGATATGACACATGATGATGACGTTTAAACTGAAAATGTTGAATTTCATTAAGTATATTTAAGAACTAGCAATGGTACGATGGTGAAAAGGACACTTTCCTCCCTCTTCTGTCTCATTTGTTCACATAAATAAAATCAGACTGTCGTCAAATGTTTTCCCTGCTAAGATTTTAATACATACTCATTTTAAAAGACAACAGTTCAGTTTAAAAGACTACAAATCTTCTGGTTTATGTTTCCAAAGAATAAGATAGTTGTCGCAGAAATGAAGAAAAGCAGATGATGGCATGTTTGTAAATCTGCTTGAGAATGAATCATCAAAAGTTTTTGAGAAAAAGTCCCTTTTTCAGGGTCCTTCAAAGGATAAAGGAATGATTTTCTAGACACCTCCATTTTGGGTAGCTTTATTTATTTATTTATTTATTACTTTTATTTATTTTTATTTTTTTATTTAAAAAAATTTTTTTTAACGTTTCATTTATTTTTGAGACAGGGAGAGACAGAGCATGAACGGGGGAGGGTCAGAGAGAGGGAGACACAGAATCTGAAACAGGCTCCAGACTCTGAGCTGTCAGCACAGAGCCCGATGCGGGGCTCGAACTCACGAACCGTGAGATCATGACCTGAGCCGAAGTCGGTCACTTAACCGATTGAGCCATCCAGGCGCCCCACTTTTATTTTTTTTTAAATATAATTTATTGTCAAATTGGCTTACAACACCCAGTGCTCATCCCAACAAGTGCCCTCCTCAATGCCCATTTTCACCCATTTTCCCCTCTCCCCCATCCCCATCCCCATTCCCATCCATCTTCAGTTTGTTCTCTGTATTTCAGAGTCTCTTATGGTTTGTCTCCCTCCCTCTCTGTTTTTCCCCCCTTCCATTTCCCCCATGGTCTTCTGTTAAGTTTCTCAAGATCCACATAGGAGTGAAAACATATGATATTTGTCTTTCTCTGATTGACTTATTTCACTCAGCATAGATTGCCATGCACAGTATAGCTGTTTTAAGGCTTCGCTTTCCATAGCATTCTCCTCACCTTGAAAACAACATATGGTCTCCAGACCTCCTTGCCACCTGAAAAATGACTGTGAACAACAGCCAGATCTTTCCTGTTCTTTATAGAATTTTTTTTAAATGAACGTTTCTTTCTCCTCCATCAGCCTTTTCTCGTCTGAAGTTTTATATGAAGAGAGACATTCTCTAAATCATTCGTTCAAATAAATTTATCAAAAATTGCCTCAGACATACCACATAGTCATAGACATGTCTGCTCAGAAACTCTATATTAACATCTAAGAAATTGCTGCCTCTGCTCTTTTTTGAAAGAATAAAATAGGATTTAATATCACGTTCAAGAATAATTCTGAAATGTAACTGATGGGGAGAACATAGGTCTGTCTGTTCAGCCATTTTGTTTGAAGGCCTCAATAGATTAGGAAGGCAGGAGAAATGGGTTTTAGAATTGTCTCTTCATGAACTTACTGTGTGGCCTACATTTTCTCTCCTGGAGTGAGGAACACATTGGTCTAAAATAGATGATCTTCACAGTGTTTCCAGTCTTATGACCTGACTTTGTTTTCTATATTATCATCATATACTATGTTCATATTGTCACCTAAGAATTATTTCAGTTATTTATTGCTGCGTTACTAACCACCAAAAACTTAGTGGTGTAGAAAAACGAACATTTTATTATCTTTCATGATTCTTTAACTTGGCTAGGATCACCTGGGTGATTCCTCTGGTCTGTGGGATGTTTACTGGGGCTGTTGGCATCTAAAGGCTTGAATGGGCTAGAATATCTAAGATGTCTTGTCAGTTGGTGCTGGCTGTTGGTCTGGAGCTCAGCTGGATTCACTGACCTTGATTCTCCTCAATTCAGCTTCTCCATGTGGATCAGGATTCTTTTTTTAATTTATATATGTATTTTAAAAATTTTTTAAAATGTTTTATTTATTTTTGAGACAGAGAGAGACAGAGCATGAGTGGGGGAGGGGCAGAGAGAGAGGAAGACACAGAATTCTTAGCAGGCTCCAGGTTATGAGCTGTCAGTACAGAGCCTGATGTGAGGCTTGAACCCATGAACTGTGAGATCATGACCTGAGCTGAAGTCGGCCGCTTAACTGACTGAGCCACCCAGGCGCCCCTGGATCGGGCTTCTTACAGCATATTCTAACACAGTTTCAAGTGGCAGAAAGTGTGAGTAGCCAGTTCTTTCAAAGTTTGGGCTTGTAAGTCCCCAAACATCATCTATGTTGCATCCGATAGGTGAAAATATGCACAGGATTAGCCCAGGTCAAAGAAAGGGGAACTTACCCCTACCTCTTAGTGAGCTGTGGCATATGTACAACAGGAAGGGAGGGAATTGATGGTGGCCAGATTTGAAAGCTTTAGTGCCTCTAAAAGAAGAGGCCAGAGAGCTGGCTAGCTTTCTCTCTTCCAGCCATGGGAGATCTAATGAAGTCAGTCCTCTGAAACCCAGAAGAGGGCCCTCAATAGGAGTTGATCATGCTGGCATCCTGATCGTGGGCCTCCAGCCTCTGGAACTGTGAGAAACAAATTTCTGTTGTTGATAAGCCACCTAGTTTATGGTGTTTTGTTATAGCAGCCTGAGCTAAGCCAAAGTGTGGCCAGGATTCTTTGGTGTAGTTCCTTAGAAGGAAAGCCATGTTAAAAAAAAAAAAAAAAAAAAAAAGACAAATGGTCTGACACGTATCCAGCACGTAATCATGGGAGAGGGATAGGGTAGCCACAGGGGCAACTCTGTTCCAAAAGGGGGCAGAGAGGAGGTGTGTAGCAATTTTGGAATCAAGTTGGCCACAAGCCACCATTTCTGTTGACTCAGTGAACAGGAAGTACTCTTTAATTAGGGTTCTGCTACTGGAAAGTAATTTTCTGTGGCTTCTGGGTCTGCCTTCTGGGTTCTGGGTCAACCCTCTAAGTCACACTATGTTTCCCACAGGAAATGGCACATGCTTGCATCTGAGTAGCACTCTCAGCTTGATTTCTGCTTCGAAGCCTCTTTTTATTTTGAACTGTCTTTGACCCATTTAGCCAAAGACTTTGTAGGCTTCCTACATACTTCCTATGTAACTTGTGTTTCTACACAACTGTATTTCAAGTTAGGATCTGCTCCTTTAGACAAAAGCCACACTTACAAACCCCCCTTCTACCTTGTGCTGAGACACAGAGTGCTATAGGAGGAATGCTTTTAAGATTCTTAGTAATCTTATGGTCTCTCAGAAGATCTACGAGGAAACAACTTCAATATTTCTGAGTTTAACGAAGGGTCTTATAGCCACATTATTATTTTATTTTATTTCATTTTATGTTATTTAATTTTAATTTTGTTATTTTAATTTTATTTCCAGTGCAGTTAACATACAGTGTTTTAAGTGTACAATGTTAGTGATTCATTGATTACGTATAACACCCAGTGCTCATCACAAGTGCCCTCCTTAATACCCATCACCCATTTAACGCCCCCCCCCCCACTTCCTTCTGGTAATCCTCTGTTGTCCAAAGCTAAGAGTCTGTTTCTTTCTTTGCCCTTCTCTCCCCGCCTACCCTCCCCCACATTCATTTGTTTTGTTTCTTAAATTCCACATATGAGTGAAATCATATAGTGCTTGTCTTTCTCAGACTGACATTTTATTTAGCATAACACTCTCTAGCTCCAACCGTGCCATTGGCATAGCCACACTCTTAATCCAAACTTTACCCTGAGGCCGCATTTTACTGGCAATATTATTATCTCATTTTAAAGACGAGGAAGCTGAGGCTTAGAAGGTTATGTGACTTCCAAAAACACATACTGCCAATTTCCTCTCTTCCTGAAATCCAAAATCTAATAGGAGGAGCCAGAAATAGAGAGGAAAAATAAAAAGAAAATAAAAAAAATATAAGGAAAATTCTGTCTCTAATACAAGTTCAAAATGCTGAGACCCATGAGGGAGAAAGAAGATCAGACAGGCTTCTTGGAAAAGGCAGCACTGGGTTTGGACAAACATGAAATGGGAGGGAAGGACACTTCAGGCAGAGAAACCAGAAGGGAGAGGATTGGATGTGATGAGGAAGAGAGTCCACTACTGAGATGCAGGGGCCTTTCTGGGATGGATAGTGGCTATGGGGATGATAGTGAGGTATAATGAGGCATATGACTGAACGTGTAGGGTTGGGTGAATTTTGGAACTTGGACTCCTAGACTGAAGAGGTTGGATTTATCAAGAATTCAGGGGTTTTCAGCATGATCTGTTGGTTCTACTTGTGTACATTATCATTCACACATCTTTACATGTTCTTTTCGTAGTCCAGTCTGAATAATGAATATGAAAAGAGTTTAAATGGAAGCAGTGTGGCATAGCAGTTGAGAGCCTGAATTCTAGACTCAGGCAGACCTGAATTAAGACCAAGTCTACCACCTACCATTTGTATCTCTTTGGGAAATGATCTTAGCTTCTAAGCCTCCGTTATCTCACGTTGAACTGAAATACCTATCTCAGAAGTTTGCCATGAATATTACATGAGATAGTATGTGTAAGCCACTTAGTATAGATTAGGGCACGTGGTAAATTATCAGTAAATATTGTTATAAATGATTTTATTGGGGAGCCTGAGTGGCCCTAAGCCCCAATGTGACTATATTTGGACATAGAGCCTTTAAGAATGTAATTGAGGTTAAGTGAGGTCAGAGTGGTGGGGCCCTAATCTCATAGGACTGGTGTCCTTATAAGGAGAGGAAAAGATACTAGAGACTTCTCTCCACACCTGCACACAGAGGAAAGGCCATGTGAGGTCATAGTGAGGAGGTGGCCATCTACAAGCCAGAATGAGAAGCCTCATCAAAACCAATCCTGACGGCATTTGGTCTTAGCTTTCCAGCCTCCAAAGCTGTGGGAAAATAAATACTTGTTTAAGCCCCGCGGTCTGTGGCATTTTGTTATGTTAGCCCTAGCAGACTAATACACTCTTTAATGAAAATGAACTCACTAATAAATAAAAGAATGAAAAACTGTATTCTTTTGTACTACACTTGATCTTAGCCAAAAGGCCGAGAATCGATGAAACTATTCTTTTGTATTCTAACAGTCAATGTCACAGAACTTTCCTTTTAGCAAGACAATAAAGATTTTTTTTCCACCAGCCTAGACAATGGTAGTTGAAGCACAAATATTTTATTGCAGCTTTAGAAGTTTATTATAAAATCTTATGAAAACTCATGTTACAAAATTTAACATAGCCATATGGTGTTAATATGCTGTGGATTATGTGCTTGTTGGGGATGAGTGTGTGGTGAGGAGAGAATGTTAAATAAAGTATGATAAACAATATCTCTCTTAAAAAAAATTTTTTTTTTGGGGGCGCCTGGGTGGCGCAGTCGGTTAAGCGTCCGACTTCAGCCAGGTCACCATCTCGCGGTCCGTGAGTTCGAGCCCCGCGTCAGGCTCTGGGCTGATGGCTCGGAGCCTGGAGCCTGTTTCCGATTCTGTGCCTCCCACTCTCTCTCTGCCCCTCCCCCGTTCATGCTCTGTCTCTCTCTGTCCCAAAAATAAATTTAAAAAAAAGTTGAAAAAAAAAATTAAAAAAAAAAATTTTTTTTTTAATGTTTATTTTTGAAAGAGAGAGAGAGAGACAGATTGCAAACGGGGGAGGGACAGAGAGAAAGGGAGACACAGAATGCAAAGCAGGCTCTAGGCTCTGAGCTGTCAGCACAGAGCTCAACGCAGGGCTCAAACTCATGGACTGCGATTTCATGACCTGAGCCGGAGTCGGCTGCCCAACCAACTGAGCCACCCGGGTGCCCTAACAATCTCTCTAAGATGTGTACTTACTTTTCAGGGTGACCGTATATTCAGTTATGAAATGTTTCAGCAAACCCAAGAGGCCATGGATTATATAAGATGCACTGTTATTTTATACATAATATTTAGAAAGAAAATACAAACCAGAATGCTTATTATATCAAATGTAAGATATATTAACATGTGAAAAAAAAAGTTCCTTTTAGGATCTGGGAGTATAGTGGTTGACTATTAAATACAACAGTTAGGGCGCCTGGGTGGCTCAGATGGTTAAGTGTTGATTTCAGCTCAGGTCATGATCTTATGGTTGTGAGATCAAGCCCTGCATCAGACTCTGTGCTGACAGCATGGAGCCTGTTTGAGATTCTCTCTCTCCATCTCTCTCTGTCCCTCCCTCTCTCTCTCTCTAAAGAAATTAATATTAAAAAATAAATGCAACAGTCAAACTATATTAGATATGATAAAAACTCTATAGTTCTTTTTATAGGAGTTCCTGCTAGAGAATTTGTGTATGTAGACATTTTTGTATGTGATTAATTAACTGCTTTGCTCTATGTAGAATAGTACTAGTAGGTACCATCTTTTAGATAACTGATTTAAAAACTCATTATTCAAATAATTTTCTGTAGGACTATAGGACTTTGTTCTCTTGTAGAACCTCTGATTGAAAAAAGCTGCCAGAGAGTAATGAAGAGAAGAATCTTTAAGAGTTTAAAGTTTCTCATTAAGTAGATGAAAAACAGCCAGTCGGAAAATGGTTATTTTATTTCCACAGGAATTTATACTACTTTCTGAATACCATTCTGGAAGAATGTAATCATGGAGACCTCCGGACTCCACCTCCAGATATCATATTAGTAGTAGTATCAGGACCACATTTATTTTCTTTCAAGTATAATAGTCTGAACACTTTCATTGCAAACGACAGAATCCAAGTTGAATTCCATAACAATTTTTCCAGATCTTAGGTAGAATTGGATTAAACTTCTCAAATTTTGCTGTTAGGAAGCTCTCCATTTATTTGCTTTGTTTTTCTTTAACTTCCTTCTCTAATAGTCTCTCTTTTTGTGGTGGGAAAGCTCGTGCTTGGCAAGGAGGGGTTTTGTATGGTTCCTACAGCTTAGTATCTCATTAGGAGGAAATTATCTCTCCTCTATAATCTACAGGGAAAAAACACATTGGCCCTTTTTGGCCATTTTCCTGGGCCATCATTGTCATGAAGGGGTCAGGTTCTTAGATTGTCCAGTTTGAGTCATATGACTTCCTTTGTGGCTTAAGGAGTGGGCCCCTAGATTGAAAGGCACTACAGATATGCATGGAGTGTAGGGGAGGGGGGTACAATTTGAAAAATGGCTACAGGGCAATAGAAATAACACATATGCATTATTTTTTGTAATTTTTTTTTTAGATTTATTTATTTTTGATAGAGAGAGACAGAGCACAAGTGGGGGAGAGGCAGAGAGAGAAGGAGACACAGAATCCGAAGCAGGCTCCAGGCTCTGAGCTGTCAGCACGGAGCCCGACGTGGGGCCCGAACTCACAAACCGTGAGATCATGACCCCAGCCGAAGTTGGACGCTCAACCGACTGAGCCACCCAGGCGCCCCCACATATGCATTATTTTGAGCATGGCCCTTGAACTCATGCTGTAGCTGGTGGCATAAAAGTAGGACTTCTTACATATGTGTAGGTTGTTCACTGTATAAGAGTACTCTGCTTAGGGAGTAAATGGAGACTAATATCTAGCCTGTGCCTTGCATACCAAACCAGAGTGACCCCATGATCCTCCCATAGGTGGCCCTTTAACTAATTCCTACAAATGTCCCTAAGTGGCCCTGCACAAAGGACTTCTAAGACCTCTCGATAAAATAGAGTATATAAATACCTCTTTTGTATCAGTTAGCATTTGATGCATAACAAATCATACTCAGTTTTGTGGCTTTAAAGAATCATTTATTTAGCTCATTGATTCCATGGTTGGTGTTCTGGGCTGGGCTCAATTAGCTGGTTCTTCTGCTGATCTTGACTGGGTTCACTCATGTGTCTCTAGTCACTTGTTGAGTTGGCTGCTTTTTAACTGAGGTGACTGGGTCACATGTCTTTTACCCTCCAGCAAAATAGTCCAGGTTTGTTCCCATGGTGCCAGGGTTCCAAGAGCAGCACATGACAAACTCCAAAGTTAAAGTACTTTTTTTTTTTAATTTATTTTTGAGGGAGTGTGAGCAGGGGAGGGGCAGAGAGAGGTGGGGACAGAAGATCTGAAGTGGGCTTTGTGCTGACAGCAGTGAGGCTGATGTGGGGATCGAACTCATAAACCATGAGATCATGACTTGAGTGGAAGTAGGACACTCAACTGACTGAGCCACCCAGATGCCCCTAGGGTTAAAGTACTTTTTAAGCTTTTGCTTCTAAGACATTGGCCAAAGGAAATCATATAACCTACCCAGATTCAAGAGTGAAGAAACAGATTCTACCTTTTGGTTGGAGGAAAAACATTTGAGGCCATTTTTGCAATTTGTCATGCTTTTTCTGACCTTCTAAAATCATAGCAGAGCTACCTGTAATTGAATAGTCACAGAGCTATGTCAATCTAAGTCTTACTAGAGCTGCACATAGTTATGAATCTTATGTTAAGCCTATCTTCAAATTCCTTTTTCACATGTCACTAATGCTGCAAATACTTGCTTGACCTTATTTTCTTGTTTATTCAGGGCTTGGCAGGAAAGACCTTGAATCAACTTCCAAAGAATAATTCATTCTTTATTGGTTGTTAATCGTGGAAATTAACTGCTGGTTTCACCAGTAAAGATATCAGTAGAACCATGAACATTCAGAGATTCCTAGAGCTGATATATTGTCCATTTTAATGGAAAATAGAGAAGGCTCTTTTGGTTTTCTTCATTAAGAAGAAAATCAGCTGACTCTTTTGGCTTCAGGCATTTCAGTATAATACCGTAGAGTTCCAGAATGCCATCTTCTCCTGTATTCTATGGGTGGGGGTGTGGATAGAATCTCTGCCAGGAAATAAATTCAGTTTCCAAGAATCCTTCTTCCTATTCAGGGTGACCAAGGCCTCTCTTGAAGCTGATCTGCATTTTAAGGGATTTTAAGACATGGGTGGATTGATCTTTGAGTCTGATACCTTCTCTGAGGTCAAACAAATGGTCTAAATAGAGTCACTAAACTTGCTGGAATTATCATTGTATTTTGGATTATATAGCATGTACAGAGAAACTTCTTTTTAAAAAATTTTTTTTAATGTTTATTTATTTTTGAAGGAGAGAGAGACAGAACGTGTGTGGGGGAGGCACAGAGGAGAGAGGGAGACACAGAATCCGAAGCAGGCTCCAGGCTCTGAGCTGTCAGCACAGAGCCCGAATAGGGGCTGGAACTCACAAACCGTGAGATCATGATCCGAGACTAAGTCGGACGCTCATCCACGGAGTCACTCAGGCGCCCCAGTACAGAGAAACCTCTTGATGCAAATATTTTGCAAGCCCTTTTTTTTTTTTTTTTTTTACTAAAAGCTTTGTTTCCATTTGGTCCGCATTACTTGGAGAGGGCTCCCAAACTGCCTCAGTGGCTGTAGGGACGGGCTCATGTTGGCCCCTTGACACCAGTGGGATGCCAGAGGAGCCCCTCTGAGGCCACTGAGCTCTGGAGGCCTTCCAAGGGAAGAGACACCGCGCAGTCTGCGGAGGCGAGTCAGGTGATCGCCATCTTCCTGATGAGTTTCACCTCCCTATGCAGGAAGTGCTTCTGCAGGAAGTCACAGAGACGCGTGTCTGCGCAGACAGAAGCGGGGGCTCGCAGATGCAGGAGGGCTGGGTTCAGGTTCTTCTCCAGCACCCTGGCAGGTTCCATGGTGGTCAGGGCTTTACCCCAGTCATCTTGGGATGGCTTCTTAACTTGCGGGGAGAGGCCGCAGCCACTGCGGGTTTGGCATTTTCAAGAGAAGCTGGTGCCCTTGCGCTTGTGAGCTAATTCGCAGAAGCGGCCCACGCCCTCTCCCAGCCACACGGTCTCAGTGCAAATAGAAGCCTGGAAAGAGGTAAGTGTAAGAGGCCCGCAGGTGCAGATAGACAGTGGCGAGCACCAGTGGAATAATTCTGACAAAACTGAGAGCTCATGGTTGATTGGCAATGAGGAGCTAAACTCAAAAAAGTACTAGCCGGCCCTGGGGGCAGAGGATGGCAGAGAAGGTGGTCTTGGAGGCTGAGACTGGCTAGTTGGAGGGTGGTCCGAGGCTGGAATAGGGGGCGACTAGAAGAGGGAGCATTTCTGAGTCTCTTCTGTCCACTCTTTTTTCTTTTTTAGTTTATTTATTTATTTTGAGAGAGAGAGAGAGCTTGTGCAAGCAGGGGAGGGACAGGGGAAGAGGGAGAGAGAGAATCCCAAGCAGTCTCCACCCTGTCTGTGCAGAGCCCAAGGGGGGTGCCATTTCAGGAACCCCAAGATCACGACCTGAAGGAAACCAAGAGTGAGATGTTTAACAGAGTAAGCAGCCCAGGTGTCCTCTTCTGTCCACTCTTGGACAGGGACAGATCCATGGGATTTCTGGGCACACTGTGAGCTAGAATTATTCTTGAGAAACATTCTGAAGTCTGGTCTCACTTATACCGCACAGGAGGTATATATATTATATATATTTGGATAGATTTTTGTTTTCTCCAGTTGTAGATGACATACCCTTTTTTTTTTTTTTTTTTTTTTTAAGTTTATTTATCTTGAAAGAGACAGAGCATGAGCAGGGGTGGGGGCAGAGAGAGAGAAAGTGAGAGAGAAGTCCAAGCAGGCTCTGTGCTGTCAGCACAGAGCTGGACTTGGGGCTCAAACCATGAACTGAGAGCTCATGACCGGAGCCAGAGTCAGACACTTAACCCACTGAGCCACCCAGGCGCCCCTGTTAAACCCTTTTAGGAAAGATTTCTGCAGAGACTTTTAGAATAGGCTCCTGTGTAGTAAACACTCTTTTTTTTTTTTAAAGAGAGAAAGCACAAGCAGGGAGGGGAAGAGAGAGGGAGACAGAGAGAGAGAGAGAGAGGGAGAGAGGGAGTCCCAAGCAGGCTCTGCACTGTCTGCTTGGATCCCCATGTGGGGCCTGAACTCAGGAACCATGAAATCATGACCTGAACAGAATTCAAAAGCCAGATGGTTAACCGACTGAGCCACCCAGATGTCCGTCCCTGTAAACACTCTTTTTACTTGATTTGAAAAGTGGTTCTATCTTCTTTCAGAGAATTGTTGAGGATTCTTTAGCTCACATGTGTGGTTTTAGCTTTCTCTTCCACAGGGCCGGCCTCTCACAATACCCCATTTTCTTCACAGGGTTTATTGGGGATGGGAGAATTCATTTGGGCCAATCAGAGACTTTCCTTGGTGTTTTTTTTGTTTTTTTTTTTTTAAATGAGTGGAGCTCCCTCTGTTTTTTCTCTATGATCATTTAAGGATAGTGGTGAGTTACTAATGTGCAACCATTTAATATCTAGAAACAATAAACTTGTGTTTTTGCTTCTCACTTCCTTATGTTATATTCCCACATTACTCCCAGGCATTCTCATTACTTTGAGAAGTGAGCAAGAAATAACGGATTATTAGGGTTTAAATTTTTTTTGTCCTCCAAATGGGGTTTGGAGAGCCAAAAGAGAGGACCTGAGAGAATCTAGACACAGAATTTATGCTGTAGTTATAGCAGGAAACTTGAGGAAGAATGAGGTGGCCTCCTCCGTATCCCTGAGGAGACCAGTGGAGGACCCCTGGGCTAGGAGGGTGCAGTCTTACTTGTAGGAGACCAGAGTTGGAGGGTGAGAGGTCTTCACCTGGGGGGTCAGCATTAGGAGCCTGATGAGTTTCACTGGTGGCTGTGTTGAGGAAGACGATGAGAGCCAAGCTGATCCTTGCAGATCATTCATCACGCTTCATGTGTGCCAGGTATGGATTATACACCAGAAGGTCACCAGTCCATACTGAGACTTTGACAAGCTCTGTTGAAATTATCTAGTCTGTACATTTCAAGGGGCTAGCGCACTTCTCTCCCTATTTTCCTTTCTTCTCTCCAGTAAGATGAGGGAGAGGAATCATAAGATCCAGAAGAGTGATTTTTTTTTTTTTGCCATGCTATGAATGGTTTTTCTCATTTCCATCCAAGAATCTATTCTTTTCCCATTAATAAATCACATATAAAATTTATATATATAAATGGGCATGTCTCTGGCAGGCGACCATTTAAAATAACAGGACTCAAACTTTCCTGCATTTTCCATGAAAGCTGAAGGGTAGAAGGAAAGGAACATGCTGTGGAACATACCTACACTTTGTTGATGGCCCGAGATGGGCCACACAGTACTGGAACTGCAAAACTCATCTGCTGAACCTCATAGGTTTTTAATATCTGGTAGGCTGCACAAATGGAACTTTTCAAATTTGAGTAGAGACACTTGGGGAATTTGGCAGAGTAGGGTTATATTCATGCTACTCAGTTAAAAAAGAAAAATAACCTGGGCAATAATGGGAACAGAACAGATGGATCACATTGAAATTTCTGGAATATTCTGAGAACATTATAGATTAAATAGGATTTTATGAACTGGCCTAGAGAGCTGATGATTGTTTTAATGAAAAAATGCATTCCAAGTTTCAGCTCAGGATATCTGGAACACATCTTTGTCACAACTCCGGAAGGATTCACAGGAATTTCACTTTCCCTTTATTCTGATCTCGGAGATGGGAACTATACTCTCTTTAAACTGAAACTCCGTGGATAGAAGCGGGAACAAGTGGGTGGGAATGTTGATTTTTATCTCCATGGATAAAGGGAATTTTACAGCAATGAGAGCAGGGTCTCTGATGCCAGGGTCATATCCATAACATATCTTTATGAAAAGTAAAGCAGCTTAGAAAAATGTGGGAACAGAGCCCAGAACCCAGGATTTGGTGGGAAAGCAGGCCAGAACTTCCTTCCTGCATGTGAACCCTTGACTTCTTCATGTGCTGCTTAGGGTGCAAATAGCCGATAATGTCACTGAAGCCTACACTATCTTTGAAGCCTGCCTGGCATGCAATGATACCGATGTAGTATCTCCTTTCTTTTTCATTCTGGGGACAGCTGGGATGGACTTGGTGCCTGGGCATACCTTGTGAACTCATGACATGGGAGGGGGCCAAGCGTGGTCAGCACCTGAATGGTTCTGTCTGTAGAACTAGGGAACATGGTTTCTCACTGATTAGATTGGAACATGAGACAAAGATAGCCTTGATCTGTCTTGTACAGATTTGGTTTGAAAAAATCTTAAAAAGACACTGAAAGCGACTAAAATTTTCTACTTTTGCCTGGATAAAATAATTTTGTGCGGAAATCTATACATTGACATCTAAGCATAAAGAAATGCAGGTATTAGGTGTTACAGAAAAACAGATGAATCACCTCTCTTTTCCCTCTACCTCTTCTCTCTCTTTTCCCCATTTTCTCCTTTTTAATAGTTAATTTAATAGATAAAGTACATCTTTAAATGACTATAAAAATAAGGATTATGTTTAGACAGTTTTCCCAGCTGGAATGCACTGTTTAAAACAGTCTGTTTTCATGGCCTGCACTGTTTATTTTATATTCAGAGATGTGGGCACGTGGGAATGGTTTGGAGAAAATATCTGTTTGCTTCTGCGATTGATATAATACAGAAGCAGAGGGTAGAGGTTCAACAAGCTGTCTTTCTAAAGCCAGATGTACAGTCTTTTCTTTTATTGCTATTGGCAAGTAGCTTTATGAGAAAAAAGAAAAAAGAGGAAGTCATGGCAAGTCATGAAGAGAGAAATCCATTCTGTCTCTGAAAGTGTAACACCCACGATTTACAGAAATAAAGTTCTCAGTGATCATTTGGGGTCTCATTCTGGTGGAAAAGCTCAGGACTATTTCACTACTTGCATTGAAAAGTAACAATCGGTTATATAAACATGGTACCTTAGTTTGAACTCTCAGCACATCTGCTATCAGTGATCAATTGCAAGAGCCTTCCAACCTATCTCTATATGTTCAATTTCACTTTCTCACTTTCCTGATCAGTCCATTCTACATCCTGCCACCAGGGAAACCTTTAAAATTGTGGATCTGACCATGGCTGCACAAGGTCTTAAGGTTTTATAATGGTCGTTCTCTGTTGCCTCTAAAAGAGGTGAAAACTCTGGTCTGTTGGCTGAAACCAGTTTTCAAGCATATATGTAATATTTTTTGACCACATACCATGAGCCTGGAGAAAAATAAACCCCATGTAATAGTTGCCAACACTTAAAAATTAGAGAATTTGACAGAAAAGTCTGGAAATTCTGCTATTACTAAAACACTGGACTGGCAACACTAGACTTATATTTTGTGTAAAAATAATTGAACTGTTCCATTTGGAAGGGCACAATTTCCCCAGTTTCCCACAGGGTTGTACACTTCCTGTCTATTTTCTCATTTACATGATTTCGTTTTGCTCATTTGCACGATCTCTTTGGCATTTACAGGCATTTAAAATTTCAACTCCTGGACTATGGGCTTAAGTCCAGCTCTTTAGCCTCACATATTAGGACCATCTGACTCTTATTAACTTTTCAGGCTCATTTCTCACATTTTCTCCTCTTGAACTGTATACTGCAAAAATACAGGTTCCCTTAAGACCCTGTGTAGTTTTACCCTTTCCAGGCCTTTCCATCTATCTGAAAAGCCTTCCCCCCTTACCAAATATATATTTTTTCTTCTGGAAAGTGTTTTCCTGATTTCCTTAGAGTTAACCATTCTTCTTGGAGTTTTTCTCTGAGCATTGAATGTACTTCCATGATTGATTATACTACTCTATATTTTACTAATTGGTGTAAAATAAGGAGAAACATTCTTTTACAAGCAGCAAGTATCAAATTGCTTGCCGTGAGGGCCAATCTTTGAAGAGGGGAAGCTGTGATAAACTTGTCCAGGAGCCGAAGCTGAGCCCTTTGGACTCAGGGACCCAAATAAGTCTCTGCACCCGTTCCTCCTGGGGAAGGGGAACAGGTAAATTTGAGAAGACAGAGGAAACTTGGAAGGAGGACAGAGGTTTCAAATGGAGGATTTTCAAGTGAAAACCACCAGAAGAACTAAGTCCAGAATTAGTTGAAAAGAAGGAAGGAGGCTGACCTTCCAGAACATACTGGGAATGGAAAGCAGGTGCGGGGGAGGCAGTTACTTTTTACCACAAGCCTGTACTGTTTGAAATCTAGAAATCAAATTCATGTAATAGTTCGATAAAAATTTTTAAAACTATATTTAGGAAAACTACAGTGTTAACATTTGATTTTATATGATCCTTTTCTATGGTCCTATAAATTGCCATAAAGAATTCAAATAATCAGGGGTGCCTCGGTGGCTCAGTGGGTTAAGCATCCAACTCAGGTCATGATCTCCTGGTTCGTGAGTTCAAGCCCTGTGGTGGACTCTGTGCTGACAGCTCAGAGCCTGGAGCCTGCTTCGGATTCTCCGTCTCCCTCTCTCTGTGCCCCTCCCCAACTCATGCTCTGTCTCTCTCCCTCTTTCAAAAATAAGTAAACATTAAAAAAAAAAAAAGAATTCAAATAATCACCAAGTTTGGGGTGACATTTTTTTTTAAAGGAAACCAGTAAAGAAGCTGGGTTCTAAGCACTGGCTTATGTGAGAACAGAAGTGGCAGCGTGTAACTGTTAGAGAACAGCTCATATCTTAACGACATATGTATTTTTCTAAATAGAATATTTGAAAAACTTGAATTTCATTACATTTTTTTCTATGTCTTTTTATTTATTTATTTATTTTTATTTTTTTAATTTAATTTTTAATTTTTTAAAATTTACATCCAAATTAGTTAGCATATAGTGCAACAATGATTTCAGGAGTAGATTCCTTAGTGTCCCTTACCCATTTAGCCCATCTCCCTTCCCACAACCTCTCCCGCAACCCTGTTTGTTCTCCATATTTAAGAGTCTCTTATGTTTTGCCCCCTCCCTGTTTTTATATTATTTTTGTTTCCCTTCCCATATGTTCATCTGTTTTGTCTCTTAAAGTCCTCATATGAGTGAAGTCATATGATTTTTGTCTTTCTCTGACTGAATAATTTACTTAGCATAATACCCTCTATTTTCATCCACATAGTTGCAAATGGCAAGATTTCATTCTTTTTGATTGCCGAGTAATACTCCATTGTATGTGTGTGTGTATGTATGTATGTATATATATATATATATATACGTGTGTATATATATATATACATACATACCACCTCTTCTTTATCCATTCATCCATCGATGGACATTTGGGCTCTTTCCATGCTTTGGCTATTGTTGATAGTGCTGCTATAAACATTGGGGTGCATGTGTCCCTTCGAAACAGCATATCTGAATCCCTTGGATAAATACCTAGTAGTGCAATTGCTGGGTCGTAGGGTAGTTCTAGTTTTAGTTTTTTGAGGAACCTCCATACTGTTTTCCAGAGTGGCTGTACCAGCTTGCATTCCCATCCTGTCTTTTTTAAAAAAAACATTATTTAAATTCAAGTTAGTTAACATACAATGTAGTATTGATTTCAGGAGTAGAACCCAGTGATTCATCACTTGCACATAACATCCAGTGCTCATCCCAACAAATGCCCTCCTTAGAGCCCATCACACATTTAGCCCATCCCCCCCCACCTCCCCTCCAGCAACCCTCAGTTTGTTCTCTAATACAATATATTTTAAAAATATTTTTTTAATTTTTAAAAATAATCTCTGCACCCAATGTGAGGCTCAAATTCACAACCCTGAGATCAAGAGTCGCATGCTCTACTGACTGAGCCAGGCAGGCACCCCTGTAAATACAATATTAAAAGAATTTATCAAACTAATACATGTACTTGATTAAAAGATATTACAGAACGTGTAAGGAAAAAATCATGGTCCCTACCCTACTGTTGATCAGCCCCAGTTCCATCTTCCAGGGTTAACTTCTCTTCTTTTATTTTTTGAAAATGTTTTATTTTTGAGAGAGCGAGAGAGAGAGAGAGAGAGAGAGAGAGAGAGAGAGAGAGAGTGCAGGTGTGCGCAAGTAGGGGAAGGGTAGAAAGAGAGGGGAACAGAGGTTCCTAAGTGGGCTCTGTGCTGACAGCAGTGGGCCACACACATGGGGCTCACACGCGGGGCTCAAACTCATGAATCGAGATCATGACCTGAGCCGAAGTCGGACACTCAACTAACTGAGCCACCCAGGAGCCCCTCTCTTAATGCTTTTAAACTGACTCTAGATTTAGCTCTAGTGGTGGTTACCTTAACATCTCCAAATAATATGCTAAGGTCACTGCAGCGGATTGTGTTTTCTAAAGCTGATCAAGAGTGTGTCTCCTATCTCACATAACTTCCTTTTAAAAAACATTTTATTATGAAAAGAACACTTAAGGTGAGATTTACCCTCTTAACTTTTCAAGTGTAGAGTATACTGTTGACTGTAGGCACAGTGTTCCACAGGAGGTCTCTGGAACTTACTCATCTTGCTTGACTGAAGCTTTATGCCCATTGATGAACACCTCCTCATATCTTCCTCGCCTCACACCTGGCAGCTGCAATTCCACTCTTTGAGTCTATGGATTTGACTATTTTGGGTACTTCATATGAATGGAATTATGCAGAATTTGTCCTGCATATTTTACTTGGCTTTTCCTCAAGTCACGTAACTTTCTAGAAACTTGCCATTCTATCAAGAGGTAGCGTTTCTGTCTCTTCCCCTTGACGTTTGAAGAGCTTTATTTTTCTTCCCCCAAATCAAAATGTTTTTATTTACATTTATAACTGGAATTTCCATCTGTATATAGGCAAGACTGTCACGCACACTGATGTCATTAAAATTTAATTATGCAAATAATTTTCAAATATTGATAGATGTGTTACCATTCGTACAACTTAAAATTTTTTTTTAATGTTTATTTGTTTTTTTTTAATGTTTATTTATTTTTGAGACAGAGAGAGACAGAGCATGAACGGGGGAGGGTAAGAGAGAGAGGGAGACACAGAATCTGAAGCAGGCTCCAGGCTCTGAGCTGTCGGCACAGAGCTGGACACGGGGCTGGAACTCACGGACCATGAGATCATGACCTGAGCTGAAGTTGGACGCTCAACCAGCTGAGCCACCCAGGTGCCCTTGCCATTCTTACAGTTCTATATCTGAGAAAATGAGTATTGTAGTGTGTAACCAGAGCACAGTTCTCCACAGGTTCAGACTTAGCTCTGCCTCCTACCTGCCCCAAGCACAGTGGAATCACAGAAGCTCTTCTTGCCCCCCTATCAACTACTGCTTCCTGAGTCAACAGTATCATGCAAGCTTTGAGCAGGGTATCCTGGCCGTGAGCAGTGCAATTCTCTTTGGACATTTAAATCCAGTGGCACGGAGGAGTTGTCATGAGCTGGGAAGTTCTGTCGTGGGCTCTGCTAAACAAAGTGATTGAACCTCTGGCCTAAGCCTGACTGGGCCCCACTCTCAGAATGGACTTGCAGAGGCTGGCTGCACTCATTCACTGTACCATCCCTTGAACCAGTTAATAAGAACAGGATCCGTCCACTGGTGTGATGCCGGCAAAGTAGGTAAAAGAAGAGAGAACACAGTGCCCAACACAATCTTCTGTGCACATGTTAGGTGCTTCACAGATGTTTACTTGTTGATCTATATGTAAAAAAGTACAGAAACTCGGTAAATTGCCCCAGGGTGACCACATCTTGTAGCCACAGTTCAGATCAAGAAATAATATTATCAGCAACCTGGAAGCCTCCCCAGAGCTCCCTGCAGTCAGTACCCCTTTTTTCTCCACAAAGGTAAACACGATCCTAATTCCTAATATCACAGTTTATTCAATTTTATAGTCATGGCACCTTACCCTTGGGAAACAATAAAATTCTCTAGCACCGTCATTTAGATTTCTCTGTTTTTGAACTTTATAGAAATGGAGTGGTAACATGTATATGTTTGTGGGGTTCATCCATGTTGAGGTATATAGTTGTATTTGACTCATTTTTAACTTCTGTAATCAGTCGGCTGTATCTATCATGATACATACATGTACCTTTTCTACTCTTAAAAGATAGTTAGATTGTTTCCAGCTTTGGACTGTTGCAAATAACGCAGCAGTGAGCATTCTTTGGCATGTCTTTTGGGACATATGTATGCACTTCAGTTGGGTATATATCTGGGAGTGAATTGCTAGGTCTTAGGGTATATGTAATTTTTTTTCCTTTTCCAGTTTTATCGCACTATAATTGGTATAAAACATTGGATAAGTTTAAGAGGTACAGTGTGATGATTTGATATATGTATGTATTGCAGAAATGATTACCACAATAGGATTAGTTAATACCTCTCTCACCTCATATCATTACCTTTTTTTGTTGTTGTTGTGAGAACACTTAAAATCTACTTTTAGCAACTTGCCAGTATATAATGTAGTATTAACTATAGTCACCATGTTGTACCTTAGATCCACAGAACATATCATCTTATAACTGAAAGTTTGTACCCTTTGACCAACATCCCGCATCTCCGCACTCCTCAGTGGCAACCACTTCCCTACTTTTTGTTTCTATGAACTAAGCTTCTTTAGATTCCACATACAAGTGAGAACATACAGTATTTTGTCTTTTTCTGTCTTATTTCACTTAGCATAATGCCCTCAAAGCCCATCCATGCTGTTGCAATTAGCAAGATATTATTCTTTCTCATGGCTGAGTAATATTGCAGTATGTGTGTGTGTGTGTGTGTGTGTGTGTGTGTGTGTGTGTGTAAAATCTCTTCTTTATCCATTCATCTTGTAACGGACACTTGTATTGTTTCCATATCTTGACTTTTGTGGAGAAAGCAGCAGTGAACATGGGAGTGCAGATATCGCTTGAAGATTCTGGTTTCATTTCTTTTGGATTGTAATCCCAGAAGTGGGATTGCTGGATCATATATGATAGTTCTATTTGCAGTTGTGAGGAACTTCCATGCTGTTGTTCATAGTGGCCATGCCAACTTCCATTCCCACCAGCGGTGCGCAAGCATTGGCTCTTTGCCACATCCCTGCTGACACTTGTTATCGCTTTGTGTTTTTGAAAGTAGCCATTCTAGCAGGTGTGAGTTGATAGCTCTCTGTGGTTTTGATTTGCATTTCCCTGATGATTGGTGGTGTTGAGCGTCTTTTCACTTCCTGCTGGTCACCTGTATGTGTTCTTTGGGGAGGACTTTTTTGACAGTCTTGACCAGCAGAATATTGTGAAAGTGATATTATGTGACTTCGCAGGGTAGGTCTAAAAATGTCATGAAGTTTCATTTGCATGTCATGAAAGCAGAAGGAAACAGAGTCAGAGAAGATACTACCCACATGTTTTGAAGATAGAGGAAGGGCCAGGAGCCAAGGAATGTAAGGAATGCATTTCCAAAGGCTGGAAAAGGCAAGGAAAGGATTCTCTGCTAGAGCCTTCCAAGGGAGCGTAGACCTTCTGAACCTTAATTTTGGTTCAATGATACTGAGTTTGGACTTCAGGCCTCTAGGACTAGGAGAGAATAAAATTCTGTTGTTTTAAGTTACCGAGGTTGCGGTAATGCACAGCAGCAGCCATGAGAGGCAGGATGGCAAAAATTATATGAAAAGATTCTCAACATCATTAGACATGAGGGAAGTGCAAGTTAATAACAATGCAATACCACCACATACTTATTAGAGTAGTTACTATTGACAAAATAACAAATAAACTGACTAGTATGTATTGTATACTAATTTTAATGAGTAATGGAACATGCAAATATATTTTCTTGTGTTTATGTAAAAGCTTTAGATGGATATCCAAGAAATTAATCAGAGAGGTTACCTTTGGGGTGGGAGTAGGTGGGACCTGGGTGGGTGGGGAAAAGCGAGAGTATTTAAACTGTATTCTTTTTATGTAATACTTGATTTTTGATTCTGAACAAAATCTTTTTTTTTTCTTTTTTTTAAAAATGAAGACTTACACAATAGAAAATGTGATTTTGGTGGATATGAATGAGGCCTCTTTACTGGCAGGCTTCATCTGAAAGTGCGTGGCCAGGGACCCTGTTGTTAAACTGGGATCCCTAAGTTCCAGAAGAATTTGTTGTGGTGCCACAGCATTGCCACTGGCCGCTCTGGTTCACCCCTGATGGTTAATCTTACTTCTTTGGAGAAAAATCATTTTTATATTCCTGGAGGTGGGGGGATGGGGAGGGACTGGCTGCTGAGCACCAGGGGGTAGGGATTGAGAGGAAGCCAGACTGTGCCCTTTCAGTTGTTCCAGTGTTCAGCCTGGTCCCTCACTTTGGCTTCCATGGTAATCAGTGTTTCTGAGTTTCTGGCCCTTCTGTGGCTCTGCCGGGCAGACTGTCTCCATCCTTATCCACAGCCCTTTCTATGTGTATACCAGGCTGTGATTTTCCCTCCTCCATCAGTTACAAGTCTTCTACCTCCTAAGAGGTAAAGAAAAAAAAAAGAGGTGAAGAGGAAAGAAAGATGGGCTGTCCCCCATCTTGAAAAGAAACTAGTACATTTACTGGTTGTTTTCATTTCCTAACTGGTCTGTGAGCTCCTGGAAGGTAGGAAAGTTTATTCGTTTTTATATACCCAAAGAATATGAGTCCCTGTCCAGTTAGAAAATAGAAACCATACTAAAGATTTCAACAGAGACAATTTAATCTTTATTTATTTTTGACAGAGAGAAACACAGAGTGAGAGTGGGGGAGGGACAGAGAGAGAGGGAGACAAAGAATCCCAAGCAGGCTCCAGGCTCTGAGCTGTTCGCACGGAGCCTGACACGGGTCTCAAACTCACCAACAGTGAGTTTATGACCTGAGCCAAAGTCGGATGCTTAAACAACAGAGTTACCCAGGTGCCCCTCAACAGAGAGAATTTAATATAGAGCATTGTTTTCATGGGTGGTTGGAGGAGAGAAAAAACAAAAGGGAGCACTGAGCTAAAGTGGAGATAATTACCGAAGAGGTGGCTACCAACCCCCTCCTGGGGAAACAACAGAGAAGAGGTTTGGGTTGTCAAAAGCTAGAACTCCGAGTAGAGGACCTGCAAAGCTGGGGCTCAGGCCTCTGAGGAGGGGTTATGACCGGGTTGCAGCTAGTAACTCTGATGGCCTGAGATGAGGTCGGTTAGGGGTGCCATTGGTAGTTGCGCTGGGAACTGGGTGTTGCAGCTGGGACTGGTGCTACTGACAAGAAGACTAAGCAAAGGGAAGGAGAAAGTTGCTTGTCTGCTTGATCTGCTTTCCAGTCTCTCTCTAGTGCAAGTCTTAGCAGGAAACCAGCTAGCAAAGGAGCCTGGGAAATGTATTTTGCAGAGTCTTTGTCCCAGCATCACAAAGCACAGTACAGAATTGGATTTGGAGTTGAGAGACAAAAGCTAAAAAGAAAAATGGCATAAAGGATATGTATATACATTAAAAAAAATGTTTTATGCATATAAAATAGATTCAAAAATTGTATTTCTAGCCCAGATCTCTTTTGAAAGTTCTCTTTCTTTTTCCTTTCGTTTTCTTTCCTTTCACTCATTTATTTTGAGAGCAAGAGAATGTGAGAGAGAGAGAGAGAGGGAGGGGCAAAGAGAGAGGGAGAGAGAGAATCCCAAGCAGGCTCCGCATTGCCAGCACAGAGCCTGACATGGGACTTGATCCCATGAACTGCAAGATCAGGACTTGAGCCAAAATCAGGAGTCAAACACCCAATCCATCGAGCCACCCAGGCACCCCCAGGCTTGTATATCTAACTGTTTATCAGTCACCCCCTCTTTGTTTGTCTCATGGGGATATCGAAGGCAAACACAAAAAATTAACTGCTAAACATAAATCAATTTCCCCATACTCATTGTACCTAAAACATACTACACGTCAACTTTAAATTGAATGAAAACAGAAGCAAAAGTGTTGTTTTCCAGATGAAGAATAATTACCAAAACTCAATGAATTACGTTTCTTTTTTTTTTTTTTAATGTTTTTTAATTTATTTTTGAGACAGAGAGAGACAGAGCATGAACGGGGGAGGGGCAGAGAGAGAGGGAGACACAGAATCGGAAGCAGGCTCCAGGCTCCGAGCCATCAGCCCAGAGCCCGACACGGGGCTCGAACTCACGGACCGCGAGATCGTGACCTGAGCTGAAGTTGGAGGCTTAACCGACTGAGCCACCCAGGCGCCCCAATGAATTACGTTTCTATCAAAACTTGCCCTTCCTTCTGTCATCCTGTCTCATAAAGGACAATATCGCCCAGCTACTAAAGCCTAACTCATAAATGATTCTCTATGTCTTCCCTCAACCCTCCCTTCCCAGACACAGAGTCTTGTCAGTGTTACTACTTTGGGTCTCTTGACTCTGTCTTCTCTATGTTGCTTCTGCTGTTGCCTCAATTGGCCCTGATGATATTTTCTGTGGGGCGGTGCAATTGCTTCCAAACTGGTTCCCAGCTACTGTCTTATTTTTCTCTACCCATTCGTTTGCTGATGACTACAGTGATTTTTTAAAAAATAGACAAATCTCAAGTAAGTACTAGAGATGTAATGGATAGCACGATGACTCTACCGTCATCATATGTTGAGAGTAAACATTAAGAGTTCTTATTATAAGGAGACATGTATTTCTTGCCTCCCCGATTTCTTTTTATTGTATCTGTATCTGTGTGAAGTGATGGATGTTAACTTACTGTGGTGATTATTTCAGAATCTGTGTAAGTGTAAGTCACACCTTTATGCTGTAGAGCTGAAACTCACAGAGTGATGTATGTCAATTATGTCTCAATTAAACTCGGAAAAATATATGAATCTTACCAGATCAATGTCAAGTTTGTATCATTGAAAGGATAAAGGTGCTAGTAAGGTATAATTTTTAAAGACCGGCCTAAACTGGGGAGGGGAGAGCACTGTTCACCCAGTGTCAGTAACAGAAGGTAGACAGAAAAGAGAGCTGTGCATGCTCATGACCCTGTTTGAAATTACTGAATTCCTGTTTTGTGCAAGGGTTAGAGGGGGATATGGAGAAATAGAGGAAAAAGATTGATCTTGAGGCTTAGAAATTGAAAAGGTAAGATGAAAGGAACATGAGGTAAAGATTAGAAAGCGAAGAGAGAAAAATAAAATTGGAGTCATAACTTTTGTTTCTATTGAGTTGGTAAGTAACAGAATTTTTGCATTAATGTGAAGGAAATTATTATAAATCCCAGAAGTGTCTGTAACAGTTCCCTAAAAAGATGTAAAGAAAGGGACCCCAACTGATATTGTAAAGGAGAAAGAAAAAAATAAAAAGGGAATGATGTGGTTCTTTTTTGAAGTTCAGGGGAAGACCAAAGAAAGTTACAAAAAATTTCCGAGTTGCCTTTTTTTTTTTTTTTTTGAGTTTAATATCAAGACAGCCACCACCATTTTCATGAGTCTGGAAAAGGATTTTCTGACATCTGCCAAATGATCCTTAAACAAGAGCAGGGCAGGTCTTGGTGCGGCATAATGTGTGGTTGATGGAGTAGGTTTGCTTTCTAAATGGTTAAGTCTGGTATATCCTCTATTTGAAAATGAGAGTTAAAGATATCATAAGAAAAATTATGGAAAATTGGCAGCTGATAAAAAAACAGTTTGCTCACATCTGTTAGAGCTGTGGGTCACCTTGTTAAAAAAAAAACAAGAAACAGAGGCAGAGCAGGGAAATCTACGTTTTCAAGTGAAAGGGAAGACTTATGGAAAAGAAGTGGTAAATCTATCAAAATTGTATTGCACAGTGCTGTAAGCATTTTTTTTTTTTTAATTTTTTTAATGTTTATTTTTGAGACAGAGACAGAGCATGAACGGGGGAGGGTCAAAGAGAGGGAGGCACAGAATCTGAAACAGGCTCCAGGCTCTGAGCTGTCAGCACAGAGCCCGACGCAGGGCTCGAACTCACGGACCGCGAGATCATGACCTGAGCCGAAGTCGGCTGCTTAACCGACTGAGCCACCCAGGCGCCCCAATGCTGTAAGCATTTAAAGATGATTGCGATAGAAAGGGTAAGAGAGTAGTTAACATAAAATAGCTATTTCATTGGGATATGGGTAAAAATATTGCTGCCATCAGAAGCTTCCTCAGTAATGCTTTTGATCTAAATATGTTATAAAAGGTTAAAAACAAAGCCAAAGGGGACCTGGGTGGGCTCAGTCAGTTAAGCGTCTGACTCTTGACACAGATCATGATCTTGCAGTTTGTGGGTGCAAACCCCATGTTGGGGCTCCATGCTATCAGCTTGGGATTCTCTCTCTCCCCCTTTCTCTCTCCGCCTTTCTCTCCCCCTTCTCTCTGCCCCTCCCCTGCTTGCATGTGCGCTCTCTGTCTCGCTCTCTCTCAAAATAAATGAATAAACTTAAAAAAAAAGTAGAGGCACCTGGGTGGCTCCATTGTCGGGCATCTGACTTTGGCTCAGGTCATGATCTCACGGTTCGTGGGTTTGAGTCCCACATCAGGTCAGCTCGAGCCTCACTTCCGGTGAACATGAGCCCCATTTCGGGTGAGCCCTGTTTCTTTCTCCCTTTCTTTCCCTCTCTCTCTTTCTCTACCCCTCGTGGGAGTCCTTCTCTCTTTCTCTCTCTGTCCCCTTCTTACTTGCACTCTCTCTCAAACAAAACAAAACAAAAACAAAGCCAAGAAAAGCATTTTTACAGTATAAATATGTAGTAGAGTTAGTAAAAGAAGCTCTATGTAATTTAAAGGCAAAATCAAAAGGAATCCCTGAACTTCACTTTACTAGAAGGGTTATAGGGAATTGCAGTGTGTGATTGGGTGGGATGTGCTTTATACAGACTCACCTGCTAGGAAGGAGTCTTTTTCTGATTTGCTGACACAGAGGAAAGAACTTTTTGTGATTCGTCCACCCAGAGGGGGCGCTTTTCCCTAATTTATTCAAAGTCCTGAGCAGAGTTACTATGAATAAAGACCAGGAGTCGACCTTGGATAGGTGTGATAGAACATTGGTCTAGAAATATGTAGACCCAAGTTTAAGTACTCCCTGCATTACTAACAGAGAGTGTGACCTTGCCTTCTCCGTCTTGATTTCCTCATCTGCAAAATCACCTAGATTACCTCACAGTATCTCTGTGAGCACTAAAGGTGATAACATGTAAAAGTGTTTTGTAAACTATAAAATACAGTTCAGTCTTCACTCAGTAAACACATACTGAGCACTGCTATGTGTAAGGCACTTTGTTAAGCTTTGTAGATACAAAGCTGAAAGTCCTTGCTTACCCTTGGGGAGCTAGCAATCTATGGAGATGGCGGATGGACCCATAAGTATAATGCATTGTGATCTGGAATGTAAAAATTGCTCTGGACTTCGAGGATTGAGGGTCCATCCTAAGGTAAGGACCCCTTGTGCTCCTCCTCAGGAGTTCACACAATCAGTTAGATGACCTCAGTTCTACAGTACTATGTATATCTGAATAGGAAAACGAATACACAGGCAGAGGGCCACCTCTAGCACATACTACCTCGTGCAATTTAGAAAGCAAAAAACAAAACCCCTCTAGACAGATAAATTGCAAAACATGCCCTTCCCCCCCCCGCCCCCCCCCCCCCCCCCAAGACCAGTCAGAAAAAGGCATGCCTCTGGTGGACCAGATCAGCCCTGGGCAGGGTGCAAGTCCTGGTAGGGCACTGGATTGGAGCAGTTTCTTACGGTGGCCCCTGCCAGGGGATTCTGTCCAGCCAAACCTGAATCATTCAACATGGTGGCCTGATAGGGGTAGGTTTTTGTAGGTCTTGCTTTTGAAGATTACAGTAAAAACAAAAGAAAACAGGATACAGCATGTGCACTCATCTGTGCATGCAATTTAGGGGACAGATTTAATTTTGTGAACTTGGCCTCCATGGACAGACTGATACACTCCTGGGGGGGGGATGGGAGCGTTTTGTAGTAACTGGGGCAGATACTCATCAGCTTTCCCATGTGAACTTGAACAGATTTTGAAGAGATGTGTCAGGGCCTACCAGGAACACAGAAAGCTGTCTGAGTAGTTAGAGACGTTGAACGCAGGAATTGGTTGCACAGCTGTTGGAATTACCGAGAAGTCGAATAGGAGATGGTGAGCCAGCTCTGATATTGGCAGTGGAGGGAATGTCCCTTGTGGGCCGGGGTGACAGACAGAAGGGTGAATGTTACTGAGGCCTGGAGGCCGGGCACACTGTGGAAAAGTGAAGGCACGGTGGTCCTGGCTGGTCTGAGCTGGCACTACAGAGCGAGAAGATGAGCCCCAGTCTGTTGGAGATGCTGCTGAAGATGGGCAAGGAGGGGAGAAATGCCCTGGGTTCTTCTTTTCTCCATGTCTCCAGGCTCCCTCCTGTACCTTCCCTGGCTGATTTCAGATCCTCCAAATACAGGGAACCTGAGGAATGTAGCCAGTAGGGCTCAGCCCCCTTGTTCTCCAGAGCAGGCCATGGGACACGAGAGGAATGGCATCTGAGGGCTCACAGGCTCAAGGGTGGTACAGTGAGAGAGAAGAAAATATGAGACTGAATTGAATAACCAAGAACTATACAAAGTTCTTTTTATAAAGTTGCTTAGAAAGATGAGCTTAGAGGAAGAGGGGTTCGGGTTTGCAGTTAAAATATACTGTGGCTGACTGTATACATCAAATGTGCAGCGAGTGGCACATAAAACAAACATAACCATTTAAAACATGAAAGTTTTCATTTGGCTGGGGCACCTGAGTGGTTCAGTCAGTTAAGTGTCAGGTCATGATCTCGCGGTCCGTGAGTTTGAGCCCTGCCTTGGGCTCTGTGCTGGTAGCTCAGAGACTGGAGCCTGCTTTGGATTCTGTGTCTCCCTCTCTCTCTGCCCTTCCCCCCGCTCGTGCTCGTTCCAACTCTCTCTCTCTCAAAAACACACATAAAAAAAAGAGAGAAAGTTTCATTTGGTATTATTTAGACTTGGTGAAGTGGGCCTATATTATGTTGTTAAAGAATACACATTTCCCAGAGGACAATTTTTCTCCCTTCATTTTCTGACAGATGTCAGCTATGTGAAGAACAACCAGTGTGAAAGACTATGATGGTCTCATTCCATCATAGCCCAGATGAACCTGTGATGAGCTGTGACAATAGCACCTGCCCAAGTCTTTCCCTCTAGTTCAGGGGAAGGACTGATCCCTGAGGTCTCTCCAAAAATGCCTGTTACCCCTGGCATGAGCCCCTCTGGTTTTAGGATGCTGAGGTGAAATGAGGTTACTCTAGTTTGTGAATCTGAATACCTGGTGTCAAAATCAATAATCCTGCTATTTGGGACTTGAATGCTTTTCTTTCTTTCTTTCTTTCTTTCTTTCTTTCTTTCTTTCTTTCTTTCTTTCTTTCTTTCTTAAATGTTTGTTTGTTTGTTTATTTATTTATTTATTTATTTAAGAGAGAAAGCACACAAGTGAGTTGGGGAGGGGCAGAGAGAGAGAGAGAGAGAGAGAGAGAGAGGGAGACAGAGACTCTAAAGCAGGCTCAGAGCTATCAGCGCAGAGCCTGACTTGGGGCTTGAACTCATGAACCATGAGATCACAACCTGAGCTGAAGTCAGCTGCTTAACCAAGTGAGCCACCCAGGCGCCCCATAAATGCTTTTCTTTATAGTATCCACTTGGCTCTGTCTTATGTAAACATCCTTTAAGACTGCTGTCCACTAGAATTTTCTGTGACGATGGAAATGTTCTATGTCTGTGTTATCCAATGGGGTAGCCACTGGCCTACTTGAGTACTTGAAATGTGACTAGAGGAACTGAATTGAAAATTCTGTTTGAATGTAATTATTCACAACTTAAATTTAAATCTCCACAGGTGGCTAGTGGCTACCATATTGACAGTGTATGTTCATGGTATTGAGACTGAGCCTTTGGATTAGCTCACTAGTTTATTTCACAAGAGGGAACAGTCTTTCCTTTGCTTTCCACATAATCAGAGGAATTAAGCTGATTAACTCAGACCATCAAGATAGACTGAAATTTCACTGCAGCCTAAGACTTTGTTCATAATTCTATTGTTTGTGTGTCCAGTGCCCCATGCGTCCAGGAGATTCCAAACCTCTCTTCCTGATTAATCAGGGGAGACCAAAAAACAAAAACAAAAACTTGGGGAAAAATTTCTTGGCCAATTGAATCTAGGAAGAGAGGGCCTAAGGCTGCACTCCAGTTGTTTATGGCCACAGAGTGGTGTGGGAAGGCATCTGGAAGTTCCCCCCTCCTAAGGACGTATCTATGACCTCTCTCAGAGAATGCCACCAAAGAAAATTGCCAAAAACAAGACATGACAAAAATAGCAAAACCAGGGTGAGATTAGTCCCAAAGGATGCCAGTGGAAGACAGAGTTATGACTGGACCAGAAGCCTTCTTGCCATACAAAACTAAGACTCCTCATGATGCCACCTGGACTGCATTTTGCCCTTTTAAGGAAGAAATTGGAGATGAAAATCCTGAATTGACTCGAGCTCAGATCTAAACTGAGAAACTTCAGGGGCACCTGGGTGGCTCAGTTGGTTGAGTTTCTGACTCTTGATTTCTTCTCAGGTCATGATCTCACAGCTTGTGAGATTGAACCCCACATTGGGCTCTGTGCTGACAGTGTGGAACCTGCTTGGGATTCTCTCTGTCCCTCCCTCTCTCTGCCCCTCTCCTGCTCTCTCTCTCTCTCTCTCAAAATAAGTAAATGAACATTAAAAAAAACATCAAATGTGACTGAAGTTACTCCCCAGAAAACTCGAGTTACAGAAAATAATAGACTGTTTCTTTCATATGCTTATCTCAGGTGTACTCAAGCATATTAATATAAAAAAGATTAAAACAACAAAATAGACTGCCATCAGTAGAAGAATGCATCATTTGTGGCCTTGCCATACAGCGTAGCCTGCACTGTGGCAAACACTAAGGAAGTACTGCTCTATGAGCCAGTGTGGAAGAACTTCCAAAATACTGAGTAGAGGAAGCAAGTCACAGAAGAATATATCAAACATTATGTAAGATAATAAACAGGCAAAATGGAGTAATCCTTGTCTTTGGGATTCACATGTAAGTGGTAGCAACTATAAAAACAAAGAGAGGAATAATAAGAAAGTCAGTATAGGAATTATCTCTGGGAGTTGAGGAAGAGGGTGGAATCAAGGGGGCATCTGTGGTAATGGAAATGTGCTTTTCCTTAAGCTGTGTGGTGGGGACAAAGTTGTTTACTTTTGTTGTTATTACTATTAATAAAATAACCCATATGCCAAAGGAATAGTATATGTATAGTGTGATGTCATTTCTTTTTCTTTTTTATTTAAAAATTTTTTTAATGTTTATTTTTGAGAGAGAGAGAGAGAGACAGAATATGAGTGGGGAGAGGGGCAGAAAGAGAGGAAGACACAGAATCTGAAGCCGGCTCCAGGCTCTGAGCTATCAGCACAGAGCCCCATGCAGGGCTCAAATTCACAAACTGTGAGATCATGACCTGAGCTGAAGTTGGACGCTTAACCGACTGAGCCACCCATGTGCCCTTGATGTCATTTCTATAGAGCTTAACATCATATAGAACTAGAAAAATAAAAATCATACAGAATTATGTCTCGTTTCTAGATTCATATTAAAATGATAAAATGCACCCAAATCCAGGATAGCGGTTAACTCAGGGAAGAGAGAAGAAAATCGTCAAGCAGGGCTCACAGGCGCTTCAACTTCTAGAAGTCATTTCCATTTTTATTTCTATATGCCTAAAATTTTTCACCAAAACTATGAAAAGCAGAAGCCAACGTGACTTCAGTAGAGAATCTTCAGGGAATGCAGCCTCAGAAGAGCAGATTGACCAGAGAAGAAAGGACACGAGGAAAGACAGAGGCCGCATTATCTCTAGGTTCACGACAATGAGTGCTAGAGATATAAAGAAGTCTGTAGAAAACCCATGTGCAGAGCAGGGCATACAAAAGGCAAGCATTAGGCCTGTTGGCTGAGAATAATCTGATGTGAACAGCTGTGAGAAAACAGAGGCTCCCAGTATTTCATTCATTCCCTCAGCCCAGTTTTATTGACTGTTTCCATTGAGGGCTTTATTCTGCTCATCTCCTGTTTTGTGTGTCTTCTTCAACAAGTGGAGAACAAATGGAAGGGATTGAACAATTCAAAAACTAATCAGTGTCAAGTCAGTAAGGGCTTAAGAGGCTATTTAGCATCTTGCATTTCTGTTTGCTTGGTTGCTTATTTTTGAGAGGTAACCTAGGACAGGAGTTTGGGTATATGTTCTTGACCCAGATTGCTTCAGTTCAGATTCCAGCTCCACCAGTTGTTGGCTGTGTGTTCCTAAGCCAGCTGCTTAACCTCTCTCTGTCTTAATTCCCTGGTCTACAAAAACATGAGTGACTGGATCTATCTCATGGGGCTATGAGGATCAAATGAATTAATGTATGTAAAGCCTTCAGGACACCTGCCATATAAAGGTTTCCTAATAATTCTAGCCTCCTTCAGTTTTTTCAAGTTTCTAGGGTGAAATTAATTACCATCTTAGAAACAGTGTCAGAAATTGTCACACTGATTACTCAAGAAGACAGGAATAGGGTCAAGTATGGTGGGGCTGGGGCAGGGCAAGATAATCACGTATGTCCAGGTAGTAGAGGGTTAGACCACAGATAAAAAAATGTAAGAATCATTAGGATGCAGGTTTCAGTGATTGATCTTAAAGTAGGTCTTAAAATTCCCCAGGTGACACTGGATACCCCTCATTGTGAATAAAAAACTGTCCCCACTGCTGTCAAGTGACAAGTTTTATCCTGTTTCATTGCTCCCATTTACTTTCCTCCTAGGATGGCATTAGTCTGTGGTCCTGTCTTTTCTGGTGTAGTCCATTTTCACAGCGATCAAATGGACAGTGCTAGACATCAGGGAGGGAGGAGATAATGGTTTGTCATCTCAAACCATATAACACATTTTGAGGGGCGCCTGGGTGGCTCAGTTGGTTGAGCGTCTGACTTCGGCTCAGGTCATGATCTCGCGGTCCGTGGGTTTGAGCCCCGCGTCGGGCTCTGTGCTGACAGCTCAGAGCCTGGAGCCTGTTTTGGATTCTGTGTCTCCCTCTTTCTCTGACCCTCTCTCTCTGTCTCAAAAAAAAATAAATGTTAAAAAAAATAAAAAAAAAAAAAGAAACCATGTAACACATTTTGGAAAAGGGATGCAAGCTCTTTTTGAAAAAGAAAAGGAAAACACAGATTCCAGTGGGATTTAATTCTGACTCATAACAAAAAACTTGATAGGCATTCAACCATATAGTTCTCTGTTTTATTTGCAGAGATAGTGTGATGTCCAGTGAGGCCTAGAAAACATATATTTTTGTTCCTCTCTATATGTTTTTTCAAGTTTGCTTCAGTAACTAGAGAGCTGAAAATAGTTATTTTTGAGGTGGTTCTATACAGTGTTTCTTATATCTGGGATATATGGGTTTTTATTTTTTATTTATTTCATTTTTTTAATGTTTATTTTTGAGAGATAGAGAGATAGAGAAAGATAGAGAGAGAGAGAGAGAGAAGGGGAGGGTCAGAGAGAGAGAGGGAGACGCAGAATCGAAAGCAGGCTCCAGGCTCTGATCTGTCAGCACAGAGCCCGATGCAGGGCTCGAACTCATGAACTGTGAGATCATGACCTGAGCCGAAGTTGGTTGTTTAACCAACTGAGCCACCCAGGTGCCCCTTATATCTGGGATATTTTAATGTGCTAAAATACGTCAATTCTAGATGCATATGTTACCATGCTGTGGACCATTCAAAGCAGTGTAAGTTGATGTTTTGCTCAGTAGGGCTTGCTGGCTATGGTCTGTGTCAGAGGCTTGGACTTTATTATTTATGCTCTTTAGGAATATGGGCAGCTTTTTCTAGCTCTTCAGGCTAAGGATTGAAAATTAAATTTCTAGAGAAAAATAACCCTTGGATAATAATTTTGGAGAATGGCTAAACTTTCTGTCCTGTGTATTTATTCAGTTCTTATCAAGTGCCTAATTTGTGCCAGTCATATTGATGCTGAAGATGCTGGATCTAATGATAGACTTTTTATTCCAGAACACTTCATTAAGGTTCTAATTTGGTTGGTTTCCTGTGCCACTGTGTTCATTGTCATTGACTTTCTCTTTATGCTTATTGATCCCTTGGACTACATATGCTTTTCCCCATAATTGTCAGTCTGAAGTGGTTTTCTTCTCATAAGAAATGCCAGGTCACTGTTGGGGAATGTTAAACAACTTAACGGTGATTGTATCCTCAAAGTGGTCACTTCGTCTTATTTTGCTTGGCTTGTTTACCATCTGTCTTTGTCTCGCAAGTAAGAAATCTTAATATCCATCTTAGTGTGTGGTCTCAAGTTTGGAAGGAATTGCTTGTTGAGACTTTTAGAAACATTAAGAGCTCCTTTGGATCATGTACCTATCAACACAATGGAAAAATGGCCCCAGACTCTCTCCGAAATTGCAGTTAATTTATATGAAAAATGAAGAATCTACCAGGAGAGCATTATACTACTTGGTGATAATTTAGCTTTTAAACATTGTGTTAAGAGAGAAATCACTAAGCACAGCAATAGCAGCAATGTTTCTACCATAACAGACATTTCTAATTAATTCTCTGGCCATTAAACCCTTCAGGCCAATCTGCATGAGCAATAAAAAGGCAGAGAGAGGATGATGGAGAAAGTTTTTCTTTTTTGACTGTCAGTTTTGCCAGTCATATTTTTTCATTTTTCTGAGGCGCACATGAGGAGCTGCAGAAATGGCTAGGGAAAAATTTAAAAGCATCAATGGACTCTCTACATAGCTATTAAAATAAAAATGCCACCTGCGTATAAAAGAATTAAGTGATTCTGTGGAACATATTAGCTCTTAGTATTCCTGCAGTAATTCTTTTGTTACAATAACTTCCTGCAAAGAAGACTCAGTGACAGTTGCTGAACTTGTCTAGAAAGAAGCAGTGTGACTCTGATTTTTTTTTCCAGAAGATGATTTTGAAACAGGAAGATATATTTTCCTTTGGAATTGTGTACACAGTTATTTCTCCAAGAATGCCAAACTGAATGTTTTTCATCTCTCTCTTCCTTCCAGTTTCAGGGCATACAGTGTTTGCCTTCCACAGCTCCAGATGGGTAAAGGCTTACTGCTTTCCCTTAGCATCTTTAACTCTATGCTTGGATGAATCTTAAGCCAAATTTGAATAGGGATTCACTGTTTTGCAAGTAGCGGCTAGTGAAGCGACAGTCTGTTGCTTCCACATTAAATGGTGTCTAAATTTGCTGAGGTTGAGTATCAGCACCTTCTACTTTATAGATAGGAAATATCCAGGACTGGCTCCCTGCCTGCCCGAGGCAACGGCTGAATGGAAGTGCATAAAAACAATGTCTGACTTTTGTCAGTTCTTTACAGTTTGTGAGTTACGTTGGTGTACTTTATAGTGTTGCATCTTGACAGCCCTTTGAGGTAGGCACGGCAAGGATTATTACTGTGTCCTTTTTATAGGATGAGGAAATCAAAGTTTGGAGAGATTAAGAGAATTCTCTCAGGTCATTCATTCAGTAAGCAGTGGAAGCAGGACTGAAACTCAAGCTTCTGAAGCTCTTCTAGTCTTGCCCCTGCCCCCCCACCCCCCATTAACTCTATGCCACGTTGCCCTCAAGCTATAATGGGGTTTTCAGATACTCAGAAAGACACAGCAGTAGCATAAATTGTAACAACAGATTAGGGAATGAGAGGATGAGGGCTGAAGGTTTAACCCTGCTATTTCTTACTGACCTTAGACCTTTTAGTCAGGTGATTCTGCTTATCTCCAAGAGGAGTGTTCCCCCCACCAAGAACCCCACAGTGGTATAGTCCAGAGTGTCAGAAACATTTCTTTGACTTGTGGGTTAGAAGCTCTAATTTGTCTTATCACTATTCTCTTACGAAGAACTTGATAGAGGATACTGGCCAGTATTATTTGTCAAGAACATCATGACTTCAGTCCCGTAAAACGCTTAGTACCCAATGAATGGAATGGTTATTTTCTGTATTTGAAATTCTTTTGACCCTGTAAGGTTTTTAAATTTTTTTTTTTATTTTTTAATGTTTATTCATTTTTGAGAGACAGAGAAAGAGCATGCGCGGGGGAGGGGCAGAGAGAGGAGGAGACACAGAATCGGAAGCAGGCTCCAGGCTCTGAGCTGTCAGCAAGGAGCTCGAGGCCGCCTTGAACTCACGAACCACGAGATTATGACCTGAGCTGAAGCTGGACGCTCAACTGACTGAGCCACCCAGGCGTACCATACCTTGTAAGTTGTTATTGTGATAACTTCATTTTATAAATCAAGGAGCAAAAAGGAATTAGGACTTCCTAATACACTGTAAGTTCAATAAAGTAGCTCCTAAATTAAAAAAAAAATTTTTTTTAAATCTTAGTGTGAGCTGGGGCAGAGAGGCAGAGGGAGAGGGAGAGAATCTTTAAGCCGGCTCCATGCATACCGCGGAGCCCAACATGGGTCTTGATCCCATGACCCTGGGATCATGACCTGAGCTGAAACCTAGAGTCAGACACCCAGCTGACTGAGCTACCCAGGCACCTCTAAACTTTTTTGATGAATTCATATTCTAGTACAATACACAAAAATCGAAATTCCAAAGAATGAGGCAAAAAATATAAATAGCATTTTCCGTGTTTTCTTTTTTGTTCCATAAATCAGTTTGGTTTATTCCCTGGATTATGTGCAACCCTCACTGGAAATTGCTGTTCTAAAGAACAAAGAAAAATATTAATGACAGACTATATTGATCAAGAACGTATGAAACCTTGTCACGTGTTCTATAACTCATTTTCTCTGGTCCTAATCAAATGCCGATTTCCAAGAGCACATGTTAAGAATTAGAGCTTTTAGACATGCTTCATTCTAAAGAGAGAATTGATACAATGAAGTAACTTGAGAAGATTAAAGATACTATACTAAACAATTATGAGCTACTTTAAGGGGCAGCATATAGACAGAATCCCTATGTATGAGACTGTGACAATTGTGAGGTTCTAAAACTTTCTCAGGAACTGCTTTAATGACATCCATATATACATGAAAGAAAGTATCCAGGAGAACATGGAGAAAATTAAAATTTTGTAGAGAATGAAAACAAGCCCAGGGATAATTTCTAAGCACGTACATAGGATATTTATAGCCTCATTGTCTTACTCTTATCACAGCTCTGTGAAATAGGTGTTATTATTCCAAGTTTTTGATAAGAAAAACAAAGTTCAGACTAAGTGACCTGCCTGAGATCACTCACTCACTGAAGGTGGTATCAGAACTCCCAGCCCACCTGCTGATGTCCTCACTGACAGGCTGCCTCACTGTCTGCCATACACCTGAGTATAGGTCTATTCTTGGCATTCCTGAAGTTAACATTGATGAGAAGAAGCTCCTAAAGTGAGTGTCAACCTACACAAAGAGGTAAAGGGAGGCAATAAGGTGCCTTGACTTACCAGGAAGTGAGTTTATTTGGGGAATAGCAGAGGAATTGCAATTTGGGGCACGAACTATAGCAAGCTCAAGGCGCGTCCTGAGGGTTTTGGGGCAGGCCATGTTTACGGGCCACAAGTGCAGAGAAGCGTTAGGTTAGCAGGAGTCTAAACAGCAAGTCCATTGGCTTGAGGATGGGGATAGGTTCTTGGTGGCTGTTCATTGTTTGAGCGATAAGTTTCAGTTTGCTGTAAATTAAGCATTTATGGGAAACTAGTCTCTTGGTCATTGAGTTTGTTTTCCTGAGGACACATGCTTGAGATTCTCCTTTTCTATCCTTGTTTCCATTTTATATTGAAATCCTTTCACACGAGGAGGTTGCACACTTCTTTCCTGCAAAGGACTGAGGCCAGCGGCAGGGCTAAGAATCATGGAAAACATGGTGAAAGACAAGTTGTGGTCAAAACAAAATTAGAAGAAAAAAAACGTATGAAAGACTCAGCAAAAACTTGCATAAACAGAGAAAATATTAACCATATTTGGCAAGAAATATTAACCATGTTTTGAAAAATAAGCTTTTTTTTCAATTCTAGGTAAAAATGCTAATGATCTGAAAGAGTACATTAATGAAGTTTAATTATCTGCACAGATGGGAGAGTAGCCATATATACTCTGACTTCTCTTTGCTATTTTTCGTTTATTCTTTTACCTCCACATTTTATTCGCATTTTCCTCCTCTCATCCATGAGCACCCCCTCTGATAATAGTGCTTACTGTGTGCCAGGCACTTATTCGATGTGTTCAGTATATATCCTGTTTCTGGCCATATACTTAGAAAATAACCGGGGCACCTGGGTGGCTCAGTCGGTTAAGCGGCCGACTTCAGCTCAGGTCATGATCTCGCGGTCCGTGAGTTCGAGCCCCGCGTCGGGCTCTGTGCTGACAGCTCGGAGCCTGAGGCCTGTTTCAGATTCTGCGTCTCCCTCTCTCTGACCCTCCCCCGTTCATGCTCTGTCTCTCTGTCTCAAAAATAAATAAACGTTAAAAAAAAATTAAAAAAAAATAAAAAGAAAATAACCCTGGTTTTGCATACATACCCTCCCCGCCCCCCCCACCCCCCCCGCAAACATTTGATTGTGAAAAATTGTCAAAATACAGAAGAGTTGGAAGAATTGTGCAGTGAACACCATCTAGATTTTGCCAATAACATCTTGGTATATTTACCTGATCATATATTCATTCATTTTTCATCCCTGTATCCATACATCGTTAATCTTAATTTCTAGATGCATTTCAAAGTAAATTGCAGACATCGGTGCCCTTTACTTCTAAAACTTCAGCATGCATGTTATTAATTAGATTTTCATATTTGTTTATAGTTGTCTTAGTTAAAATTTACAAGCAGAGAAACGATTGACTTTTAAGGATACTCTTCAGTGAGTTTTGACAACTGACATGTAAGTATTGTTAATTTACATGGATGTTAGTGTGTTCTATAGCTTTTTCTGTTTTTTGTTTTTTTGTTTTTTTCTACTTTTTCTCACCAACCTCTGTGTATAGGATGTGTCTTTGCTGTCATGGTATACCTAGTCAGCTGCTGACCATGCCTACTTTTAGAGTAGTAGTGACTGTTAGAAGTAATCCATTTAAAATATTAAGGAGTGCCCTTCTAAGGCATTAGATGACCATGAAGGTTTTTCATTCCTTCCACATTTACTAAGTAGCTATTCAGTGTCTGGGGTGTGATGGCATTGGATTCATTGTGATGATCCGTTTTCTGCTATCAGTACTCAGAGTTTTTTGAGGAGATAGTCAGTTAGCAGTAACTCTTTTTTTTTTTAAATTTTTAATGTTTATTTATTTATTTTGAGGGAGGGATGGAGGGAGGGAGAGAGAGCGAGAGAGAGAGGGAGAGAGAAATAGCACGCATGGAGGAGGGGCAGAGAGAAGGAGAGACAGAATCCCAAGCAGGCTGTGCACCATCAGCGCAGAGCCTGATGCAGGCCTTGAACTCACGAACTGCAAGATTATGACCTGAGCTGAGATCAAGAGTCAGATTGCTTAACTGGCTGAGCCCAGGCACCCCAGTAGTAATTTTTTTTTTCAAGAGTAAGTTTTATGTTTCTTTTCACACTGACGTAAAACTGAAGCTCCTTAAAATATGCAAAGGGAACATTTAAAATGCATTAGCTTGTTAGAATTAATAATGAACATGGAAACCTGCTTAATGGAAGTATATGCTAGCTTGGTGTTTAGAGGAGATAATAAAACAGCTAACACTTATTGAGCCCTTAGTACATAGCAACCATTACGCTGAGCATCTTACAAACATCTCACTATCTACCTCGCAGGGTTGTTGTGATAACTTTCCTTCATTTTATAGATGCAGAAAACTAAGGTCAGAGGGGTTAATAAATTGCCCAAGGGCAGATAGAATAAAGGCATTGTGGAGTTTGGATTTATAGCCTTCTGTCTTTAGAGCCAGTGCCATGAGCATTTGTATACCGAGAATCAGTGGAGAAGAACTCCAGTGAGTGGCAAATATTTTGACCTAATGAATCCTGGTAGATTGCCATTTTTGATTCTGTGGAAACTCTGTTTCTCCTCCTCCTCCTTCTTTTTAATGTTTGTTTATTTTTGAGAGAAAGATAGAGAGAAAGAATCCCAAGCTGGCTCCACACTGTCAGTGGGCTCGATCCTGTGAACCGTGAGATCATGACCTGAGCCAAAATCCAGAGTTGGACACTTAACTGACTGAGCCACCCAGGTGCCCCAGGAACTCTGTTTTTTCAATGCCCACATAAATTGAGAAAACCACATGATAGAAAACCGCGCGGATATTGCTGCTCTCTTCTGCATTTTGTCTGGAGGTGCGTATTGCATTTTCTGGGCCTGATGTTCTAGCATACTCAGATAGAAAGGCCAACAGAACTAAGATGATGGTGTCCTCTTTAGTTTCTGAAGAGGGTGGACTAGAATGGAGGGGCAGAAAAAAAACTGGTGATAGGTCATCTGAGGAGGAGGTGAGAGTTCCTAGTAGTTGCTGGGATACTGGTGCAGGGGTAGCTCTCTGGAATTCTTCCCAGTGTTTCTTAATGAGGGATGGATTATCCTCACAGACACTTGGAAACATATAAGGGCTTTCAGTTGTCAGTGATTTAGGAGTGCTGTGAAATTTAATACCCAGGGTCAGAAATGATAAATATCTTACGATGCCTGAGTCAGGTTTACACAGAGCAGAATGGGCTTTCCTCAAATGCTAATTCTACTCCTGTTGGGATGAGGAATGGGAAAAAGCACAAAGAAAGCTAGAAAGGATTCTGGGAGTAAACTGGATGTATCTTTTTTTTTTTTCTTTTTGGTGAGAAAATTTGGATTTAGCCAGTGGGACTCAGTTTAGATGATCCCAATTTTGTTGGCAACATCCAAAGCGTCATAGTTGGGAGCCAGTTGAACATATGCCTTTTTTTCTCCTTCAGAGTGAGGCCTGATCAGAGTGTTGACCTTGGCCATGTCAATGTCATAGAGCTTCTTCACATCCTGTTTGATCTGGTGCTTGTTGGCCTTGACATCCACAATCAACACAAGTGTGTTGTTGTCTTCTATTTTCTTCATGGCTGACTCAGCAGTCAGGGGGAACTTGATGATGGCGTAGTGGTCAACCTTGTTTCTCCTCGGGGATCTCTTTCCAGGATACTTGGGCTGCCTTCAGAGACACAGTGTCTTGGGCTGTTGCAATGTAGGTGATTTGTGGATCTTCTTTTTTTTATGACTGTGGATGCCTTTCAGCACCACTTTCTTGGCCTTCAGAGCCTTTGCTTTGGCTTCAGCTTTGGCTTTGGCTTCGGCTTCGACTTTGGCTTCAGCTTTGGGAGGGGCAGGGGCTTCCTTTTTCACCTTCCAAGCCATCTTTGTGAAAGGTCCCGGATGTATCTTTGACATACTTTATTCATATGGTCACAGTGTGCTTCTGTGTGTATGTGGTGTGTGTGTGTGTGTGTGTGTGTGTGTGTGTGTGTGTGTGTGTGAGAGAGAGAGAGAGAGAGAGAGAGAGAGAGAGAGATGGAGGGAGAGATCTTGGAGAGTTTTGTGTTACATTGGGAAAATTATTGAATTCCCTCACGCATGTTGACATTGACATGACCTGCTAGTGATTTAAAAATTGGTTATGATGAATTGTTCTTTTAGTGCACTGCCAGAATTTATTTGATGTCATTAAAAAATGTTTTTATCCTTATTTATAAATGAAATTTCTTTTTCTTTAAAAAAAATTTTTTTTAATGTTTATTTATTTTTGAGAGAGAGAGACAGAGTGTGAGCAGGTGAGGAGCAGAGAGAGGGAGACACAGAATCTGAAGTAGGCTCCAGGTTCCAAGCTGTCTGCGTAGAGCCCGATGCGGTTGAGGGCTCAAACCCACAAACTGTGAGATCATGACCTGAGCGAAGTCGGATGCTTAACCAACTGAGCCACCCAGGTGCCCCTGAAATTTCTTTTTCTGAATTATATTTATTATATTATGTTAATAAGAACATGATAATGCATAAAATAATGCATTTGGTTGAGAATAGATAAATTAGGAATTATTTGCACCTTAAAAGTTAGGTGTAATTTGGTTGTTATATTGTCTAGGTCTAGTGTTTTTATAGAAACAGGACCTTTGCTATCCAATGTGGTCTGTGATTATTAATGTCTTTGAACTTTTTATCTACTATTTGGTCAAATATAGTATTTTTTTATTTTGGTGGAAAATCAGCATTTCTCTAAGTTTTCACATTTATCACTGTCTTAGCTTGGGATCCCTAGAACACAGAGGCTGAAGCAAGGCTTTAGTGCTAATGTTTTATGGGGAGATGCAATCCCAGGACAGTGAAAGAGAGGGAAAAGGGAGCCAGGGAAGGATGGGAAGCAAAGGCAAGTTGGTGCATTACGAAACTTTCCAGTGCTTCCTCAAGGGTGAAGGGAATCTCCAGACAGGTTGTATGGAAAACATGTTGTAATAGTCTGTTGGAGAGAGGAAGAGAGGTGGATTTATGTGGGAGTGAGCTCCCATCTCCTCTCTCTCATTCGTCAGTGTTTGCCCTGTTGGGAGTTTACTCCCTGGCCTTCCAGACTGCAACACCTGGCCTCTTTGCTGTGGAAGCTGGATCCCATTTCTGTGGAATGCCAGTGTTTCAAAGCCCTCATTGGAGTCCAGCGTGGTAGGAGGAGTCAGAGCTTATATGGAACTCATTGAGTGGTGCCGAGGGGACCTGCGCTGCTGTGGTTTCTGTCATGATGGGAAGGTGTGTGTGTGGGGGGGCATGTGTCCAGAGCCTGGCCCAGGAGAGAACGAGAAGGTCAGGGGTATCTGAAGATGAAGTGTTGGCGACCAAAGCAGTGGCAGCTGTGTGGTTGAGGAGTCCAGGAGATGGGTACATTCTTGAGAATCTGAAGTAACCCTTGAAATGTGTCTGAAACAATTTCCATAGATTTGTATATATATTTTTTATGATTCTTAAATCACTTAAAAAATCTGGAGTTTTATCACAATCAAAAATAAATAAAAAGGGGCGCCTGGGTGGCTCAGTCAGTTAAGCATCTTGATTTCAGCTCAGGTCATGATCTTGCAGTTTGTGGGTTCGAGCCCCGTGTTGGACTCTGTCCTGGTGGTGTGGAGCCTGCTTGGGATTCTCTTTCTCTCTCTCTTAAAATAAATGAACAACCTTAATAAATACATAGATAAATAAAAATATCTGTGGTTATCACCTTTTTTATGTTAAGGTTGTATATTCTTGGTTTTTTCTTTTTTTCCCCATTAAACGGGCTTGCTGGGGGTTTGTGTATTTAAAAAAATATTTGCAGAAAAAAGTACTTGCAGAGAAACAGTTTTACATATTTCTTATTTCTTATTGCATTCTGATAAAATTTCAATTTTAATTTCTAAAATTATTTCCTTGAGTTTGGTATTTTTTGTTATATTTTTAATTTCTTACATTTACTACTTTTTTAATATTAACATGTATTAAGGCATTTAATGGTATAATTTTGCCTTTGAGTATAGCTTTACCTGTGGCGCATGAATTTCAACATCAAGTAGTCTCCTTTTTATTATTTTTGAGACAGTATACAACTATAATTCTGAAATCAACAGGGTCCTTCTGGAGTGACAATTTCTGACCCAAGGGGTGGCACTACAGTTTTTTAAGGAAGATTTGGGTGTATTTGTAGGTCTTTCCTGACACTCTTGACTCAAACTTTCCCCTGAGAATCATTCTAAAAATAATTTATAATAATGATGATTTAAAAAAAAAAGTGCTTGACATAGCCCTAATACAGTTCTGGGTCAATAGACATGGCAAATCAACTTGGCATTGCTCTTCTTTGGGGAAATAGTCACTTGTGTTGTCTCTCACATTCACAACAATCGATTCCTTCACAGTGATCTTGGTGTTCTAATCTCATAGCTATTTTCACCTTGTAGATGTTTTGACTTTGTATACATGAAAATGCACATTTTAGTCAGACTTATACAGACATTGGTAACCTTTCATTAATAAAATAGCTTTTGGAGTAAACTCTATTAAGCAAATTAAATTCTTGTCCACTCCACCATTACTGCTTATTGTGATTAGTAAGCCAGTCCTGTCTCTTGTGATTGACTCTTTTGGCCTCTTCCACTCTGGGATCCTATAATCTTTATTGAAACAATGGGACCTATTCCAAAGGTGGCTTTCCCACATATCTTGATTCACAGGGTTCAATCCTCATAGTGCTTTTCAAAGACCTCAACATTTAAATATTTATCAGTGCTGTGTAAAGACCTGGGGCCTTCTTGGGAGACATAATTTGGGATAGATAAATGTATATAATAATTTTTAGTTTATTATTTCTGTCTCTCTGGCTCTTTGTATTTTTTTCTGCTACATTATATAATCTGGTATCTCAGCCTCATTTAGCATAGGCCACCATCAAGTCCAGATTTGAGTTAAGCAACTAAGAAAACAATTGGAAACAACTGGGATTACCTAGAACTAGTACATTGGATCCAGCATTTTTGGCATTTGTTTCCATATTCATAACCTGACTAGATCTAAAGTTATGTTCTTCTCCCTCTAACATCCTCAGAATTCATTTTCACCTTATTCTCCAGATTTCTGGTAATAGAAATTAACCAATTAGTGTCATTTTTCTTATTGTAGATTCATGGTTTGACTTTGTAATTTGCCTCAAAGGGCATGCTGGAATATATCTCTACTTTAAGGTATAGAAGCAGCAAAGAAGGGGACATGGGGAGAATTAGCGCCCCTTGAGAAATAACTACATTAGGTAAGGTATTTACAGTCAGGGCTTCTGTAGTAAGTCAGGAACAGACTTAGTGGAAGAGAGAACTACTTCATCTGGCAAGGGAGGATTAGTGTTTTTGAAGGTTTGGGGGTACCACTGGACTCCATGCTAGCTCTTAGGGCCTTACGCTTTCTCAGTTGATACCCTAACTTAAGAGAAGGGCTGTGAAATCAACCTGCCTTGCAATTGTGCAACTTAAGGTCACACTCTGTGTTTGACTTTTAGTGATCTCAGCCAGTCAACTGTAAGATACAGGAGACTCTTTTTTAGGATAGTCATAGAAACCCTTTATTTGATAATTATGCCTGAAGTTAAGAGTTTTAAATATCGAGCTTGGCATTTTCTTTCTTGAAGCTTTTTTTGTGAGGAAGCAGGGATGATGCGGTATTGCCAACGATAGGTTCTGTATTCCAGGTTACTACAGGTGATCTTCTGCCCTGTGTAAAAATGAACTACCAGTCCTTTAAAATCATGAGATCTTCACTGCCTTCAAACCCAACCAGGAAGAAAATCAAAGATTCCTGTTTTGTTGTGTTTTGTTTGTTTGTTTGTTTGTTTTGAGGCTATGCTGACTGCAAACTCTTTGACCAGTTACTCTGGCTTATTCTTCTTAGTTTGAATCCTGTCTTGCTAGTTAGAACAGAAAGGGCTTTATTAAAGGGCATTAGGTAGCTCACAGAATCTCTGGGATGGCCAGATAATCGGGCCTTTACATTGGAAATACAAATAAATTTCAAGTTGTACCAATTATATCTAATGGGAATTCTGTCTATCCCGACTATCACGGCCCTAGTATTGTTTCCTTTTACCCTGAAGATAATTTCCACTAAGATTGTTTTGCAGAAATATGTATTCAATAGTTTCCTTAATCCTTTTGGCTCATGTTACTAGTATAAAAGTCAGGCAAAGATATTAAAAGTGAAAGGTAAAGCCTACCCTCGCTTTTAATTGGCAAGGAAACACTGCATTCAACGTTTTATAAACACTATGCTGTTACAAGGCCAGCGACTGATGCATTGGTTCTTTCTTCTGCCTAAAAAGACCGGCAGTTGACTCTGATTTACCTTTGGGTGAACTTTTGTTTTTCATAGTAAGCAGATTTTTTTTGCTCTGAGGTTACAGAGTTAGTGCTTTTACTTTTGTTTTTTAAGGAAAATAATTACCCCAGTGCCTTTTGATTTTCCAGCTCTGTTAGCTGTTAGTAGAAAGGTAGAAACCCAGTTTCTGTTTTATTAAAGCAGAATCCTTCAGAAAATGAACATTGACAAACGACTGTTTTCTGTACTCTTTCAAAATGCCTATGGGTCTAGTGTGTAGCATTTTTGAATTAAAAAAAAATACCCAGGTAATTAATGATTTTAGCTGAAGTGACCAGAGTCCCAGCATTCAAAATCTTTCAGGCAAGGGAACTCTTGTTTCTATTTTTAAAAAATCCTTCAATATCAGAGAAAACAAAAATGAAAGGAAGGCCCAACTATATTGGCTGTTTATTCTGGCTATGTTGATCAGAATTTCTCAGTTCTCTCCTTCTCTCCTTATTTGTTGTTCTCTTAGAAGCAGACCATCATTTTAGAAAATGTATACAGTTCAGGAAATTTCAACTCATGCAAAATCGTTACTTAATCTGCCTTGAGTTGAAATCCTGTGATGTTCCATCTCTCTCCAGGAAATCTTTCAAGAGACTGATCTCAAGTAACTGTTTATACACCCTTTACTGACTTAAAAAATTCCTAATGGTGAATGATCATTAATGGATTAGTCTGAAATTTGAGATATGCAGGAGTGAAGTGAGGAAGGAAGTTGTAAATAGCACGTGACTCTTAGGTCTGGACTCCATTGCAAAGTGCTGGTGAGAATCCTGTGGATGTGCAGAAGCAAAGTCTTTCCCCATCTCAGGTCGGGGCCTGAGGACAGACTCTGAGACTCTGAGCTTTCTCTGCAGGAGATTGTTGGATGGTTTTCTCATAAATGCCTGTTAGGGAAGTGAAGGAAGCAGGATACAGTAGAGAGAGGAGTTCAACTATGATAGCGTTTTAAAAAAATTTTTATATTTCTTTTTTTTAAGTATATTTTTAAATGTGCTGCAGAGGTTTATTTTCTTCTTTTCCTTTCTTCCCTTCTTTCCTTCTCTTCCTTTCCATCCTTCCCTTCCTTCCCTTCCTTCCTTCTTTCTTTCAAATTTTAATTCCAGTGTAGTTAACATACAGTGTTGTATTAGTTTCAGATGTGATTCAGCAGTTCCATACATTACTCAGTGCTCATCAAGATGAGTGCATTGCATGATCCCCTTCACCTATTTCACCCAATCCTCCCCCCACCCCCCTCCCCTCTGGTAACCATCACTTTGTTCTCTATAGTTAAGAGTCTGTTTTTGGTTTGTCTCTTTTTTCTGCCCTTTCTTTTGTTTCTTAAATTTCACATATAAGTGTAATCATATGGTATGTCTTTCTCTGACTGGCTTATTTAGCTTAGCATTTGCAAATGGCAAACTTTCATTCTTTTTATGGCTGAATAATATTCCACTGATGTGTGTGTGTGTGTGTGTGTGTATGTGCGTGTGTGTATACCACCTCTTTTACCATTCATCTGTTGATGGACACTTGGGCTGCATCCATAGTTTGGTTACTGTAAATAATGCTGCAATAAACATGGGGTGCACATATCCCTTCAAATTAGTGTTTTCATATTCTTTTGGTAAATACGAAGTAGCGTGATTTTTGGATTGTAGGATAGCTCTAATTTTAATTTTTTTTAAGTTTATTTATTTTGAGAGAGAGAGAGAAAACGCGAGTGTGTGTGTGCAAGTGGGGGAGGGGCAGAGAACAAGGGGGAAAGAGAATCCCAATCAGGCTCCATGCTATCAGCGCAGACTCTGATGTGGGGTTCGTTGTCACAACTGTGAAATTATGACCTGAACCAAAATCAAGAGTTGGATGCTTAACCAACTGAGCCACCCACGCACCCCCTAATTTTAATTTTTTGTGGGAACTTCCTTACTGTTTTCCACAGTGGCTGCACCAGTTTGCATTCCTGCCAACAGTGCACGAGGCTTCCTTTTTCTCCACAGCCTCTCCAACTCTTGTTGTTTCTTGAGTTTTTGATTTTAGCAATTCTGACAGGTATGAGGTGGTATCCCATTGTGGTTTTAACTTGCATTTCCTTGATGATGAATGATATTGAGCATCTTTTCATGTGTCTTTTTTGGTCATCTACATGTCTTCTTTGGGGAAATGTCTGTTCATGTCTTCTGCCCATTTTTTAATTGGACTGTTTGTTGTTTTGGTGTTGTGTGAAGTTCTTTATATATTTTGTATGAGAGAGTTTGAATGGTGGCTTTGGTAATTCAGTGGGTAACCAGGGATTTAGAATGGCCATTTGGTTATGTTTCGAATTGAGGCAAAGGCTCAAGCCTTTATACCCCATCATTGAATGCAAGCTACCCCTAGGAGAGGGGGAAACTTTGGGTAAGGCAGATTCCTTCTCCTGAGGGCAATTCCTAGAAAGTGACACAGGCAAGAGTCCTGGCAACTGGGAGAATGATTGTGTTGGTGCTGCAGTGGGCGAGTCTGGGCAGGGCAACCCCAATATACACTATACACCACTTTTTTTCATGACTGTATTTGCCATTGCATTCTATTCAAAACAGTAGTAGTCTTGGGGTTTTATTTTCTGAAACTGAAAATATTTCAGCTTTTGTTCAATCATCTTAATTTTTCTAGAAGACATGCCAAGTGGGAAAGCAACATGTATCATAAAAAATGCAAAGGGTCTGAGATTTTTGCCCTACTTGTTAGCTTGCCACAGATTCATAGAACAACAAGTTAGCTTGCCACAGATTCATAGAATCTGGAAGAAGACATGAGATTCCTGGGTCAGAGACAAAGAACTTTATTAATCATGGCACAACAAACAATATGAACTTTATACTCACACAATTCTTGTGCTCCTAAGTCCCACAGAGGTGATGTGGAGCAGCCCATATGGATATTGTATATGGAATGGGTTTGTGTTCCAGCTGAGGAACTCTTAGCTTCAGAAATTCAGAATTTAGGAGGCCTTGATATTTCTTAGTGGGCTGCAAGCTAATGTGCTCAAACGTTACCCTGCATAGATAAACACAGGTAATTCTGTAATGACTTCTCATTAGTGCGTGGTTTTTGTTACTTAAAATTTGGGCTCAGATTCTTAGGATGAGATGTCAGAAGCTTGTGTCAGTTGTTGGATTACTTTATTACTTATGGTGAAGGTGGATGTGAGGAAGGGGAGGTTTGGGAGAGAAGATGGAAGTGTTATTCAAACTGTAAGACATTCTGCAGTTGTAATGGCATAACTGATGGGGGTGGTTGTTCTGGCTTTCATCTTCTCTTTAGCTATCTTCTGGCCAGGGCAGAGGGTTGGTAACAATAATAGTCACTCCTGGCCACCACCACTATTGTGATTTCTAGATGATACCTTCATCTCAGAAACACCAGTTTGGAGTTGGACACAGGTCTGGCCCTGTCTCTTTTGTTGGATCATCTGAGTTGACCGTGGCTGTACAGCATCACTTAAGACTGGTGAGTCTATACTTGGCAGCTGCAATGTGCACAGAGGCTGAGAGCATCAGACTTTGTAGAATGCTTCAAAGCTGTGATTCCACATTACCAAACCTAGGTCAAGGACACCCGCCCAGGCTTATTTGTATTTACCTTGGAGGGCCAGGTGGCCATCCCCTTCTGTTTAGAGATGAATTGTTCTGTCTGACCAGATGCACTATGAAGCCTTGGCAATGATACAGACATTTCTAGTTAATAGAAAATTTGAAGTTATTTGTTGGCATTGTCACTTGAGTCCAACAGTTTAGATTTGAGCCTTGAAAAATTTAATCTTTAATTTTATCATATCTAATTATATAATTCCCATTATAGGAATTGCTGTTAGAAACTGTACATAAAAAGTAAGAGATTCCTTGGGTTAATTTCCTAGGTTAGTCTATTGTGGCTTCACTTTGTAAGTTCCTGGGGATGTGTTTCAATGAGATATAGTCCATAATGGCCATAGGGGATTATGAGAGGAGATTCTGAAAGTGTATGTATGTAAACAAGGAAAAGTCTAGTGTGCACATGAAAATGTGTATTTTGTTTTAAAGATAGAGGAACTGTTGTTTAGAAAAGAGGGATAACTTGGCCAAGGTCATAGAACCCTAAAGCGACAGAGTTGAGATTTGAACGTAGTAGCTCCAAGTCCTTGTTTTAAACCACTATAGTATGACCTCTGCCCTTGTGCTTTGAGATTGCTTCCCATTCCATGGAGCAGCAAGAATTGTAATGGTAGTGATTGAGCTACCGTTGAATGACCCTTTCACAAAACTTGGCAGAGCTCTGTAGAAGCTCAGGGCTGCATCCATAATGCCACACTCCTGAGTCCATTAGTTAGTAGTAGAAATTGTTTTTCTTGAATTGGTTTGAAAAGCTTATGGCTCACAACTTAAGTTAATAAATTTTTATACCAATCACATAAGTATGTGTAAGGCACTGTGTTAGGCTTTTTGGAAACAGAAAATAATGTATAATTTAGGCAAATGATATCAGCAAATGAAAAAATAAACAGTTGCGTACGTAAAGATTCACCCATTCTTTGAAGATTTTCAGGCTAATGCAGCCCCTTAAGGGCTGCTCTTACAATTAGCAAAATAATATAATTATCCACAGGGTATAGATACGAGAGGTGTTCTGAACACACAGGTACCCCAATCCCACAAACTCCCAAAGCTTTGTGATCTTTTCTGAAATGTAATGTTTAGAGATTAATTCTTTTGAGGTACATGTAGTAGCTTTTTAGACTTTCTGAGTGATCTGTTAAAGTTCCAGACTTTGACTACATGGAGGCGAACACCAAGGGAAGGACACCTTAAAAACTTTGCTGATACCCAAGGGAAGAGAATTGGCCCCTCGCTGGGAGCAGCACCCTTTGGATTGAAACTGACTAGGCAGTAGGGACAGGTAAGGTTCTCTGGGATGGAAGATACCTCACCTTGTAGCTTGGAGCCCTTGGCTTTGCCCTTCCTAAACGCATCTTATGCAAGCTCCAAATTTTCTAAAATTTTACTATAGAATATATTGTTTGCTTTTCACATCTGTTTCCATATTGCCATATAATTGCTCCCTTGCTCTGTTGAAAAACATGTCTTTGTTGCAGACATGCACATGTGCACCCATCCCAAACTCCACAGTTAATGCAAGATGATCTCTTGGACTTCATTGTCTATTATGGCACTGGTTAGAGGTCAGGGTCGGAATAAGTGAAGTTTATGTCTTTTCTTGAATTATAACTTAGTAACATAGTGAGGGGATTAAAGAACTCTGCAAATGAAGTGGCAGAGTTAAGTGTATCTGCCTCAAAATACAGCACTTTGTTCCATACCCAAGAGCCTCTCTGTTTTGCTTTGTTAAAAGGAAACATGAGCATCAGGGCCCAGAATATAAGCTTTTCCTATTCCATAATTCATCTTAGTTTGTCCCTAAGTGTGTAATAAAAATGGAACCTTAGTTTCCTTCAGGATATTCTGATTTCTGAATTCTTCTGGAACTCTCTAGGGAGAGCATTCCAACTGCCTACAGATTTGTTTATCTCAGGATCTCTAATCCCTTCTGAGACAGTAGGATTGGGCAGCATGGTGTCAGAAAGGCTAAACATTCTTGTCCACTGTAGTGTTTTGAGGGAATGCTGTTCTTCATGGATTCAAACCACTGCACAGGAGCCCCTTGGGACCAATAGTATTGGGTCGTAGGGCTTAAATTTGCCATTGCTAATATGTTGGACTTCTCAGGTCCGTAAGACTGTGGCGTGATTTTCCATTTTATTTGATATCTGTTCACTTTTGTAATCACTTGATGTTGCTCTTGCTTAAAGAGAGAAATAATTTACCACCACGCTAATTATGTTGCAGCGGGAACTGTGTAGGAATGCCAGCCTGGTACAGTTTTTATTTATATTTTGCTTCTGTTCTTCCCATGAGTGTGTTATCAGGCTCATTCACCGTAATGATTTAGAGCACCCAAGATTCAAGTGTTGCTTTGCTTCCCTGCCTTCACCCCGCTCCTTCTGTCCTTCCCCTCCATTGTCCTTTTTTCTACCCTTGTTGAGTCTTTAGGCTGAGATTGGAGTCATACTGGTTAATGTCTTTCTGCAGATGGATCTCTGACTACATTTCACAGTGAAATTTCACAGTGAAATCGAATCTGAGGGTTTCACAGTCTGTTTAATCTACAGCTGCTCTTGGCTGTTACTATCAAAATGAGCATTAAAAAAAATTGGTCAAGTATATGACATGAATTCAAGATTGCCATCCAGCCGAGGGTTCACTCAGTCTTAAAAAAAATACCTTACTTGCTAAAAGAGTTTCCATTTGAATACCAGAAAGCACCAGCGATCTTTGGGTCCTGTGTTAATTTTGTATTAAAAGATCAGTCTCCACACTCTCATTTTATTGAGGCCCAGATGAATTCCATCTCCATGACGGGGGCTTGCATTCCAGGAAAATTTGCATGCCTTTTCTCTTTTTCCTGCTTTTTCATGGATATATTTCAAAATCATTGTGGTCTAAATGTTTAAATCTGGAAGAACCAAAGTGATAAAGAGCTGGAATTGCTTTATATTCTACCATCTGTTTTACCATTTGTCTTGGATAATGAGAGCATTGATTTGAACTTCCCTACCTATTTCTCTTTAAGGCTGTGATTTAGTGTATACCAGAAAGTGATGAACCATATGTAGGTCTTTCTGGCCAGTAAGAGTTAGTTGACAAATATTTTATGATGACCTTCTATTGAGCAGTAAGTTATATAGGAGGGCAGATCAATGATCTTTGTACAGGTTATATAGAAAAACATTTATAAATACACCACATGGTAAAAGGAAGGTACTTCCTGCATAGACTTAAGGCTGCATTTGGAAGGGATTCCCTTCTGTTTGCTTATTTGGGTACTATCAAGCTGGTTAATGTTTTAAAAATATTTTAGAAGGGACACAGAGGAAAACTTATAAAAATCTCATTTCTAAGCCCCTTACTTCACTAGGGACATACAGCAGGCTATGGATTTTGACTCTAGCCATATAAACACCAAAAGAAGACAGCTGCTAGTTGCTGTAAAATAGTTAAATTCTCCATCTGGTTTGCAATATGGGTGAAGATTTGCTGCAAATCTGGATTGAATGCCATGCCCCAGTTAGTTTACAAATATAGTACGTCCTTTAGTTATAGAACATGAAGTGTGGTCCTAAGTGCCAAAGAATTAAACTCTGTTACAGGTATTCAGCAAAAAGGGAGTAAAGATAAAAGCAATACCACTTTATGTAAAATTTGCTCTACTTAATATCTAAAAGTGACTTTTTACATCCTCAGGAATCTGACAAAGAATGGAAAAATCTTAGGCCTAGTTTAAACTTGGGCAGATAGTGAAATGAGAAGAAGCACAAAGGTGTTTGTGCTTGATGTTTAGAATTGAAACTGGCCCAATACATAAGGCAACACTTTAAATCCGGTATTTCTTCCTTTGAGAAAATTATTTTTCTTTAACAAAACAACTCATATTTTTATTTAAAATATCTCTTTAGATTTCTGTTTTTTATTGAGATATAATTGATATATAGCATTATATATGAGGTGTACAACATAATAATCTGACAGTTGTATGTGTTGTGAAATGATCACCACAATAAGTCTAGTTAATATCATCCATCATTGCACAATTACCAATTTCTTTTTCTTCTGATGAGAACTTTTAAGATTTCCTTCCTTAGAAACTTTAAAAAAAAGGGTTTATTTATTTTGAGAGAGAGTGCACACGCATGAGCACATGGAGAGAGGGAGAGAGTGAATCCCTAGCTGACAGCATAGAGCCCCACACAGGGCTTGATCTCACAAACCGTGAGATTATGACCTGAGTCTAAATCAAGAGTCAGAAGCTTAACCTAGTGAGCCACCCAGGTGCCCCTCTTAGCAACTTTCATTATACAATATAGTATAATTAGCTATAGTCACTGTGCTGTATATTACATCTCTGGGACTTAATTTTATAACTGGAAGGTTGTATCTTGACTCCCTTCATCTGTTTTTCCCATCTTCAACCTCTCTTTGCCTCTGGCCACCACCAATCTGTGAGTTCACTTTTTTTTTGTTTTTAAAGATTCCACATATAAGTGAGAGCATACAATATTTGTCTTTCTTTGACTTCTTTCACTTAGCATAATGCTCTTAAAGTCCATCCATGCTGTTGCAAATGGCAAGATTTCCTTCTTTTTTTTATGGCTGAATAATATTTTATTGTATAAATACACCATGTTTTTTAAAATCCGTTCGTCCATCACTGGACACTTAGGTTGTTTCTGTATCTTGGCTACTGTCAATAGTGCTGCTGTGAACATGGAGGTGCAGATATCTTTTTAGAATTAGAGTTTCTGTTTCCTTATGATAAGTGCCCAGAAGTGGAACTTCTGGATTGTGTGGTAGTTCTGTTTTTAATGTTTTGAGGAACCTCCACACTGTTTTCCACAGTGGCTGCACCAATTTACATTCTCACCAACAGTGTGCGAGAGTTCTACATCCCCACCAAAATTTGTTATTTATCTTTTTGATAATAGCCATTCTAGGAGGTGTCCATTGCTATCTCATTATGGTTTTGATTTGCATTTCCCTGATGATGAGTGACATTGAACACCTTTTCATGTACTTGTTGGCCATCTGTATATCTTCGGGAAAATGTCTGTGTAGGCCCTCTGCCCATTTGTTAATTGGTTTGTTATTTTGGTGTTGAGTTATATGAGTTCTTTATATATTTGGTATATTAACTCCTTATCAGATATATGATTTGCAAATAATTTCTGCCATTTGGTAGGTTGCCGTTTCATTTTTTTGATGGTTTCCTTTGTTGTACAGAAGCCTTTTAGTTGGATGTCATCTCACTTATTTATTTTTGCTTCTGTAGCCTTCGCATTTAATGTCAGTTCCAAAAAAATCATTGCTGAGTTTTCTGCTATGTTTTCTTCTAGGAGTTATATGGAATTCCAGTCTTATGTTTAAGTCTTTAATCTGTTTGAGTTAATTTTTGTGTAGGGTATAAGGTGGTGGTCCAGTTGCATTCTTTTGCATGTGGTTGTCCAGTTTTTTGAGCACCATTTATTGGTTAGACTATCTTTTCCTCATTGTATATTCTTGGCTCTTTTGACATAAATTAAATGACCATATATATGTGAGTTTATTCCTGGGCTATTTTGTTCTTTTAATCGATGTGTCTGTTTTTATACCAGTACCATAGAAGTTTGAATTCTATAGCTTTGTAATATAGTTTGAAATCAGGAAGTGTGATGCCTCTAGCTTTGTTCTTCTTTCTCAAGATTGCTTTGACTATTGGGGCCTTTTGTGGTTCTATACAAATTTTAGAATTGTTTATTCTATTTCTGTGCAAAATGCCATTAGAATTTTGATAGGGATTGCGTTGAATCTGTAGATTTCTTTGAATAGTGTGTCCATACTAATTGAACTAATTGGTGCAATACTAATTAACTAATATTAATAGTACAATACTAATTCCATAAATATGGAATATCTACTTATTTGTGTCTTCAGTTTTTTTCATCAAAGTTTTAGAGCTTTCAGCATACAGGTTTTTCACCTTCTTGGTTAAATTTATCTCTAGGTATTTTATTCTTTTTTTTTTTTTTTAAATGTTTACCCATTTATTTTTGAGAGAGAGAGAGGCAGAGAGCGTACACAAGTTGGGGAGGGGTAGAGAGAGAGAGAGAGGGAGACACAGAATCTGAAGAGGGCTCCAGGCCCCGAGCTGTCAGTGCAGAGCCTGATGCAGGGCTCAAACCCACATACCATGAGATCGTGACCTGAGGTTAAGTTGGGCGCTTAACTGACTGAGCCACCCAGGCACCCCAGATATTTTACTTTTTTGATGTGATTGTAAATAGGATTGTTTTCTTTCTTCTTTAAAAAAAATTTTTTTAACATTTATTTATTTTTGAGAGACAGAGCAAACAGAGCATGAGTGGGGGGAGGGGCAGAGAGGTGGGGGCGGGGTGGGGGCGGTACACAGAATCCAAAGCAGCACAGAGCCCGACACGGGGCTAGAACTCCTGGACTGCAAGATCATGACCTGAGCCGCAGTCGGACGCTCAACCGACTGACCTACCCAGGTACCCCAGGATTGTTTTCTTAATTTCTCTTTTTGATAGTTCATTATTAGTGTATAGAAAGCAAAAGATTTTCACATACTGATTTTATATCTTGCAACTTTACTGGATTTATTAGTTCTAACAGCTTTTTGGTGGAGTCTTTAGGGTTTTCTGCAAATAATGAGTTTTATACCTTTTCTGATTTCGATGTCTTTTGTTTTCTTGAGTAATTGCTCTTGCTATGATTTCTAATACTTTTTTAATAAAAGTGATGAGAATAGACATTCTTGTCTTGTTCCTGATCTTAGAGGGAAAAGTTTCAGCTTTTAGCCATTGAGTATGTTGTTAGCTGTGGGCTTGTCATGTATGGTCTTTATTATCATGAGATGCATTCTCTCTGTACCTACTTTGTTGTGAGTTTTTATCATAAATGGATATTGAATTTTCTCAAATGCTTTTTCTGTGTATTTTGAGATGATCATATGATTTTTATATTTCATTTTGTTAGTGTGTTGTATCATATTGATTGATTTGCAGATACTATCTTTGCATCCCTGGTATAAATCCCACTTGATGATGATGTATGATTCTTTTAATGTATTGTTGAATTTGGTTTGCTAATATGTTGTTGAGGATTTTTGCATCTATGTTCATCATGGATATTGTCCTGTAATTATCTTGTGTTTTTGCCTGATTTTGCTTTTAGGGTAATGCTGGCTTCATAAAATGAGTTTGGAAGTGTTCCCTCTTCCTCTGTTTTTTGTAAGAGTTTGAGAAGAATTGGTATTAATTATTTTAAGTGTTTGATAGAATTTACCAGTGAAGCCATCTGGTCCTGGACTTTTGTTTTTTGGGGAGGTTTTTGATTACTGATTGAATCTCTTTACTAACAGTTGTTCTGTTCGGATTTTCTATTTCTTTATGATTCAGTCTCGGCAGGTTTTATATTTCTTAGAATTTATCCAGTTCTTCTGGGTTGTTCATGCTTAGAATATTCTGTGCCTGTAAGTAAGGAAGTGCTAAAACAATGATGGAAACATGTCAGAAAGAAATGGAGTCCAGCTTGAATGACTCCTATTAGTCAAACTGGGGACAATCTTAGCATTAAAATAAATACTGCTAATAACAGGTATAATTCATTAAATAAGATAAAATTCTGTGAGTGATATTGATATAAATAAATGGGTAAGAAGGAAAAAGTTTTCCTTATAATAGTTTTCCAACTAATAAATGAAGGAGGATGGTAACCATCATTGTAATAATTGGGTAAGGCAAAAATCATCAGTGCGTGCTGAAACTAATGATGGAAGTTTGATGAGGCATTGGTTATTTACATACTCTTAAATATGTTTTTATTTTTATTTTTTAAAAAATATTTTTTGAGAGAGAGAAAAAGAGCAAGCATGGAGGAGGGGCAGAGAGAGAGGGAGAGAGAGAATCCCAAGCAGGCTCCATGCTGTCTGTGCAGAGCTTGACACAGGGCTCGAACTCATGAACGGTGAGACCATGACCTGAGCTGAAATCACGAGTTAGATACTTAACCGACTGAGCCACCCAGGTGCCCCTCAAAGTATGTTTTTAAAAATTTCTAATTACAAAGGGCAAAGTGATAATCTTATGGTGGAGAAACATGGGATCAAAGTTAACCTTACCAATATTGGACAAATAGTATCCTGTGTCTCCTGATGTGATGCCCTGAGGAGAACCAACATCAATTCTGTTGTATTTCTTTAAAAATTCATACCCCAAATCCAATTATGAAGAAACATCATGATTACCCAGCATCAGACAAACTCTAATTGAGACACATTCTATGTAATATTTGGCTTATCTTCTTCAAAAATATGAAGGTCAGGAAGGACAAAGAGGGATTATAGAACTGTTATGGTTAAAGAATACTAAAGAGTCATAACAGCTAATAGCAATTTGTGATCATGGCCTCTGGACCAGGTGCATGTTCTCTGTCTCTCAAATATGTACAGTGTACTAATGTTGAGTCAGTGTTAAAATCCTGATTTTGATAATTGTACTGAAGTTATGAAAGACAAAATTTTTGTTACCAGGAAATAATACTGTGAAATATTTAGGAGTAAAGGGGCATGATGTCTCAGCTTATTCTCAAATGATACATGAAATGCACACATACACACATATATATAGAGAGATGAAGAAGCAAATGATAGTAATTATGGAATGTGATTGAAAGTCATGGAGAATTTCTTGCAACTTTTTGTAAGTTTGAAATTATATCAGAATTATATAAAAACCCAGTGTAGCCAGGTCAGAGTAAACAGGCAGTGGACATGTTTGTGGCCAGAGCCTTGTGGAATGTGTGGTCCCAGGGTAATGGGCAGAATGGACCGTCATGGAGGGCACTTCCTCAACAACCTGGGTCAGTGAATGAACAGTACAGTCAGTCAAGGAGGAAGTGAAATCTTCACTTGTTTCAGAAAGTTGAGGTAGGAAGATCTGATTATCACATCACCTCATGGTCCCACATTCAGGAGAGGTGGTCACTACACAGGATATGGTAAGATGAGCTAGGCCAATATGATTAGAACACTTAGAAAGCTAGGGAAGGGCTTTATTTGCTGTATAATTTAGGATTTCTGATATGTTTTACTTGTCATTTGGTCTTCTCATGATAAAGAGAATGTCTGTTGATGAAACTAAAATAAATTTTTTTCAATAAATAAATAAATTAGTTTAAATGATTTTAATTTTATTGACCGTCCCTTCTCCCCTAATCTCTGGCAACCATTGATCTTTTTATTATGTTCACAATTTTGCCTTTTTCAGAATGTCATCATACAGTATGTGGCTTTTCAGATTGGCTTCTTTCCCTTAGTGACAGAGGCACTTAAGGTTCCTCCATGTCTTTTCATTGCTTGTTAACTTGGTTTTTTGTTTGTTTTTTTGTTTTTGTTTTGTTTTTGCTCAATAACATACAATCGTCTGGATGTACCACGTTTGTTTATCATCCACCTGCTGAAGAACATCTTGGTTGCTTCCAAGTTTTGGCAGTTCTGAATTAAGCTGCTATAAACATCAGGGTACAAGTTTGGGTAGGCATAAGTTTTCAGCTCCTCTGAGCAAATATCAAGGAACATGATAGGAACATGATTGCTAGGTCATATGGTGAGTGTATATTTACTTTTGTAGGAAACTGCCAAACTGACTCAAAGTAGCTGTATGATTCTGTATTCCCACCAGCAATGAATGAGAATTCTTGACGCTCTGTCCGCCTCCTTATCAGCGTTTGGTGTTGTCAGTGTTTCAGATGTTAACCATTCTAATTGTTGTGTGGTAGGGTCTTGTTTTAATTTTTAATTTCCTAGTGATACGTGATTTTGAATATTTTTGACATGCTATTTGCCATTTGTATATCTTCTTTGGTGAGTTGTCGGTTCAGGTCTTCTGCCCAGTTTTAAATTCAGTTGTTCATTTACTTATTGTTGAGTTTAAAGAGTTCTTTTTGTTTGTTTGTTTGTTTTTTGAGAGGGCACAAGTGAGTGAGGGGCAGAGAGAGAAACTCAGGAGGGGCAGAGAGAGAGAGAGAGAGAGAGAAGTGGGGCTCATCTGTGGTGGGGCTCGTGCTCACCTGAATTAAAGAGTTCTTTGTATATTTTGGATAACAGTCTTTTATCAGGTATGTCTTTTGCAAATATTTTCTCCCCATCTGTGACTTGTCTTATTCTCTTGAGTCTTTATGATTTTTATCAAATCAAAATGCAAAGAAGGAAACTTGATCATACACCACAGTGTCTATTAGATAAAAGAAATTCAATTTCTCAAGGAGAAACGTAATGTTTCTGCCTTTAAGAACATAAAAGTATTTATTGCAAGATCTTCAATATAGGGGACTTTTTTGTAATATAATGAAGAAGGGTACTTTTTGCAGTCTTCTCTCTCCTATTCACTAAACCATGTAATGACCTTATCTTTGTTTTGAAGGGACCTCGTAATATTGACCACTGTGTATTAAGATTATGAAGCAGGAAGATATTTCTAGAAATAGAATGTGTATAAGTAATATAATCGGACATTTGCAAACATTTAAAATGAAGGTTAAGGGGAAGGGCTTTTGTTAGAAATGTCCAGACGTGGAAGAATAATTAGGATGCTGAGAAACTGCCTAGAGAACCATTAACTGGAGCAGTAAATAGTATGCACCTGTCAAAAGGGACTCTCACAGTGCAGCAGTGGCAACTAGGTGTCCTTACCTTACCTGGAGCTGAGGCAATGGCAGCTGATTCAGAGAGTCAGAGCATCTCACTAGCATTTGTTACCCACATCACAGATTCACACAGTTGAGCAAGTCATGCCAAGGTGGGTAGCTCCAGAGACCATTTCTTACGTTCCATAAGGAGTCTTCTTACCATCTACTCCTGCCAACCAAGCCTTCAGTATCCAAGAGGTGTTCTACGACCATGGAGTTCTTCCCTCTCCCTCAATAGTATAGAGCTTCTCTCTTTCCTTTTCCGTTCTCTGCTTTTTGTGTTTATACCCCTTCTTCCCCCCTTCCTCTCTCTTTCCTCCCTCCCTCTCCCCTTTCTTCCTGCCTGCCTGCCTGCTTGCCACTTCTGTTCTCCATATTTAACTACTGGGAGGTGAAGGGAGAAGAAATAGGCCTTCTTGCTGAAAAGTTATTTCCAAAGTCTCTGCCTCTGTGTTTTCTCACCTGGCTTCCCAACTGGATTTAGTCTAAAGCTAATGGATTGGAATTCTATTCAGTCATTGCATAAAATGTGCTCACTCTCCCAGAAAGCCTTATAGTAAATAAAATTCTAAATTATACAGATCAATGCCTAGTGATCTGTTAAGACAGATGATTAAAATCACATTAATTAACATTGAAAACATCTTATAAGGCAATTGTCCTTGCCTATGCCAGCCATCATGGAAGGCATCTGCTCTGGAATGGGATTCCCTAAGCGAAGGGAGAAGGGTGCTTTGTCCTGGAGACGGGGATTAGTTTATGTATTATTTGGTGCTATAGTGAGTTTGTAGCACATACTGAAGTGGCCACAGTTATGCAGGGGTAATGAGAGATTATTAAGAGTAAGGGAGAAAGTAGCTGGGAGCAAGAGAAATGGAAGTTACATTTGTAAGGTTCAGAAAAACTCCTTAAGAAGTTAGCTACCCCCTGGAATTTGTAATAGAAATCACCTTGCCGAGAATTTGCTCTAGAGGTGAAGGAAAGCTGATGTGCACCCCCATTCTACTGAATTCATAGCTCTCACGATATACTTTGTACCTTTGGGGAAAAAAGGAAATCGGAGTCCTAGGTTCAGTTTACTTTTTGTACTTCTGGGTGCCGGAGCTTTCATGGGAGATGTAGTTAGGGCATTTGTGGTGAACTTTTCTGGAGGGAGAAGGACGGAGGGCTTTGTGTGATGAGTCACAAGCATGCCTTAAATAGTGATGTGTCACTGCTTGTTCTCAAATGGACCATCTGGATAACACCCTCATACTTATTCCTTTTTACCAGCATGAGGGTGCTCTGTGGAAACTGTGTTCTCACTAGAGTAGAAAACCAGGTAACTTTGTCAACACAGAAGTCTATTTTCTCCCTTCTTCCTGCAACCCTGTAGAGTCATGGGAAGTGCAGAGAAAAAAATGAACATCTCTGAATACTGGATTAAACCAGGAGACTATAGTGCTGCTGTTTTTGATAACTAGAAGAAGGGGCCATGTTATTCAGTCATGTTGCAACTTCTGGTAAGTTTGCCTACTTAATCAGGGGCTCAGAAATGACTGTCAGTGTCCAAAGCCCTAGCATAGGGCCTTTGGGGTGGTATGTGGGTCAGCAAATGACGTAGTATTAATTTTCTTCCAGCTTATGTTTATAGTTATTCAGGCAGTATTTTGATGCATCTGACAATAATAAATCTCCTGGGCTTTAGTATTCTGTAATAATTAACATCACTCACCACCATCTTGTTCAGTCTGCAGGTAGAACATAGATTCAGAAATGATTCACTGAGTCTTTACCACGAAACAACCAACCAGCAATATCTGTAGCTGTGCAATCCCCTTCCTCCACCTTCTGGCTTCCTGTCACCTCTCAACCCCAAGTTTCTGTCTATAGTGCAGTCAATGCCCGATCAGATACCACTGGCATAATAAGATAGTAGACATGGGAAAGGAGTGAATTTAGTTGCTTAACTCTCAGCACCAGAGGGAATTTCCCTCCTATGAAATTAATAGAACCAGAATGAAAATGTAAAAATGTTGTAAGTCATGCTAAGGATATAGACATTGCTTAGTTATATTGAATATTCCCTTGAAATGATATTTGTTTCTCCAATACAACCGTCCTTAGTGGAATATGATTTTTGCCTACAATGACAAAATCAGTCTAAATAGCATGCAGCTAGCAGTGTCTTGAGTTCCATTCAAAGTAGGGGTTAATCAGTTGACTATTAGTAGGATGTATGGAAGCCTCCACTTTCAGTAAAGCCCCAACTTTTTCTTGTTGGTAGCCCCTTAAGCAGAGAAAAGGTACATGTGGCCTTGAAAAATGTGCATATCATCTGTTCTCTTCCTTCAATCAGGTTGGAATGTGCTGACCTTGCCTGTGTCTGTTGAGTCTTATGAAGTATCTCCAGGGATTTTTAAGGCCAGACAAGAAAATGCTCTGAAGGTAGATGAAAGGGAAGTCTGTGCAGCGAGCCCCAGCACAAGCCAGAGAAAATTTTCTGAATCTAAAGCAATCTGCTTTGTTGCATCTGGACAAAGCTCTGAGAGGAAGGAGAGGCATGTGCTGCCTTCCAAATGGACAGGAGCGTCGTGTCAGACTCTTGCTGGCAGGTGCTCTTCATTGGTAGAGCTCCTCCCCAGCCATGAGAAAACAGATGGATTGTATAGTCTTCTGAACTGGAACTCTTCACTGTTACCTGTCTCTTGCACAAAGACCTTCATTTTTAGGAGATTTTGTGTTTCATCTAGAAATCAATTGTCAGGATATTGTACTTGGAAATATTTGATCTATATCCTTTGAAAATTTAAAGGTAGAGGATTGACTGGCAAGATTATGAGAAGAACCGTATAAGCTTTATGAGTAAAACAAAATGCCTTGTTTGAGTTCAGTAAACACAGACTGAGTCTCTTCAGTGCCAGTTAATGAGCCTACCTAGATGAAGATGATCCTGTCATGATGGATCCTTCAGTTCAGTCCAGTATAAAAAGTATATAATGGGGGCACATACAGTGTATCCCTGGCAGGCAGGGGTGAATGTATCTAAAGAAGATTGGGAAAGTGTCTAGTAGGGTGGATGCCATTGCTGTTGTTCACCACGTGCAGAAGAGGGGGAGGGACATCACAAGCAGAGGGATGGATGTACACAAAAGACAGTGGAGTGTGTGCACATGACCTGTGCTGGACCAGTAGGGAGGTTTGGATGGCTAGAGCTTCTTTTAAAAATTTTTTTTAATGTTTATTTTTGAGAGAGAGAGGGAGAGAGAGGGAGCGAGTGAGCAGGCGAGGGGCAGAGAGAGATGGAGACACAGAATCCGAAGCAGGCTCCAGGCTCTGAGCTGTTAGCACAGAGCCCAAGTTTGGGGGCGGGGTAGGGGGGATGGGGGTTCGAACTCACGAACCGTGAGATCATGACCTGAGCCAAAGTCACGCACTTAATTGACCAACCCAGGCACCCCAAGTGGCTAGAGCTTTATGGTGGATGGGGCCTAAGTGAGTCTAAGATCTGCTGGGGTTAGTTGGAGATGGGAGGTTGAGCGCGTGGAGATAGGGTGGGTGTCACTAGGGCGTTCCTAAACTGGAAGCAGGAGGGGGTTGAGACATAGGAGGCAACTGCTACCTGAAAATAGCTTGTATGTTGCATGAGCAATATATGTTAAGATGTCAACAAATCACAATTTATTTTTTGTCTCCCACTGAGCCTGTGTAATTTATTTAGTGGGGTAAAATACCCCATCAGTCTTCATTCAGTACAACTCTTCTTCATCCACCCTATAGCCAGGGTCTCCTATGAGCTCCTTTCTTCACTATAGCCTCGTCTGAAGCAAGTGGGAGAGAGCCAGTGGTGTCTGAAGGGGAAGCAAGGTCAGGTTCTTCTGTTATTCTCCATCCTCCCCCACTCTCTAGATGCCGGTTTGACCCCATTAGAGGGTAAGGGCTTTCTGTGATGGGATAGCTTCACTCTCTCTAGAGACCCGACACATGTTTAATGCTGGCTCTCTTCCTTGCGGGAAACCAGGTCTGAGACTTTGCATTTGTAAATTTTGGACATGATCAGCTGGCACCTTTCTTTGAAGTTTTACAATTGTTATTTTGAGGAATCTCTGCGGAAATGTTACTTTTAATTTTCTGTTAAGTGTATAATAAACATCTGGGGGTTTGGGAGATGGAAAGCTGGCTTGGAGATATGTTGGGAAGAGGGAGGAATAACAGATAGCTACAATGAAACAATAGTGAACATTTACTGAGAATGTATAATATGTTAGGTGCTGTAGGAAGCCCATTATACAGAATAATGCTCTTAACTGTCATAACTCTGTGAGGTAGGTACTAGCATTTTCCTCATTTTATAGATGAGGAAATAGAGGTACAGAGAGGGTTAAATAACTTACCCTAGGTTGCAGAGTGAGTGGCATTACTGGGATTCCAACCCAGGCAGTCTGACTCCACAGATTGCTCTTAATCACTCTGCAGCATTGACATCGACAAAATGCCTGAAATCGTACTGAATACTTTACATAGATTCTGTCATTTAACTGTTTCATTAATTATGTGAGGCATGTTTTGTTACAATTCCTATTTTAGAAATGAAGAAACTGAATCTCAGGTTAATTTACTAAGGGTCATATAACCAGAGCTCAGATACTAATCCATGTCAGATTGATTCTTAGGATTTTGCTCCCAGCTGTTGCACTACTGGATTCCTCGTGGAGAATGCAGCATGACAGGCACTGATGTGTGATATTTTGGGATAGCACAGGGGTTCAGAGTGCAGGCTGTGCACCACGACCTCCTGGGCTGAGGTTCTGAGCTCGCACTTCCCAGCTGGGGGATGTTGACCGTGTTCTGCTCTGCTTTGTAGAGTTCTTACTGCATGTCTCGTTCAACCTCATCTATAAATGGGGTAATAATTGTACTTACATTGTAGAGTCATTATGATAAAATGAATTAATGTGGGTAAAACACTTAGAAGGTGCCTAGTGCATAATAAGTGGTCTACAGATGTTAGCTATTATTATGTTAATTCAGAATAGAACCTGGAGACTTCACTGTAAGTGTGTGCCTGCCTGTTCCTAGGCTATTAATAAATAGGAAATACAGATTCAGGTTGCAGAAACAAGGTTCTGCTCCTCAGTGTTTTCCAGGACTAAGAACTTTGGGACAGAAGTAAAATTGCTTTCTGTAAAGGTGGTAATAATTTTTAGGTCCCTTTTTGTTTCCTTTAACAAATTCCGTCTTGTCACTTGAGTACACCCTTGAGCAATTATATAGGAATACAGAACTTCAAGTTTTCTTGGAAAGAACAAATTTGCTCTAATCAAAAGCTAAGCTGACATTTAAGGCCAGGATAGGGTTTTGCCCTAAGCTCATCATATGAATCCAGTCTGTTCTTATGACTTCAATGGATTCTTTTACTCAGAAACAAATGATTCAGTGCCTTTGATGTTTAGGACAATTCTAGATACTAGGAATATAGTAGGGAACAAAATGGACAAAAATACCTGCTTTCAGGGTGCTTACGTTCTAGTGGATGAGATAGGCAATGAATAAATAGGTGAAAGATATAGTAAGTCAGATAGCAATGAAAGTAATAGAGAATAAATAGGGAAAGAGAAAGTGCTGGGGGACATTTTGTTTTATTTTATTTATTTTTAAGTGTTTATTTGAGAGAGAGCGTGAGCAGGGAAGGGGTCAGAGAGAGAGGGAGAGAGAGGAGCCCAAGTAGGCTCTACACCGTCAGCACAGAGCCTGACGCAGGGCTCTATCTCATGACTTCTCACACCATGAGATCATGACCTGGGCCAAAACCAAGAGTTGGATGCTTAACTGACTGAGCCACCGAGGCACCCCTGGTGGATTTGTAATTTTAAATAAAATGTCAGGTTTAGGTGTGATGATGTAATTGAGATTTTGTTGAAAAAAAAAAAGAGCCTTTATCATTTGGACATGTATACAGACATATTATGATGAAGTATACTGAGGTATTATGATGGAAAAAAATACTTGAGATTTGCTTTAAAATAATCCAGAATTGGGCATGGGGCATCAGGAAGATCTCGGTGGAACAAGGAAGATAGGTATTGAGTGTTGAAGCAGGGTGACAAGTATGTAGGCGTTCATTAGCCTTTTCTCTCTCTATTTATTTGAAAATATTCACAATAAAAAGTTAAAAAAATAAAAATTACAACATCTTACACATGTACTAAATTCAAACAATAGGATTCCATTGTGAAAACATAGACCTGTGGGGCGTCTGGGTGGCTCAGTCTGTTAAGCCTCCCACTTTAGTTCCGGTCATGATCTCGAGGTTTATGGGTTTGAGCCCCATGTCGGGCTCTGTGCTGACAGCTCGGAGTCTGCTTGGGATTCTCTCCCCACCCCCTGCCCCTGCCCCCCCCCCCCCCCATCCCTCTCTTGCTCATGTTCGGTTTCTCTCTCAAAGAATAAATAAACATTAAAAAAAAAAAAATCTCATTGAAAACATAGACCCGAAACCCTAAATCTACAGATACAAAAATAATTAACAAAGTAATTATTTAAATTATTAAGCTTGTGGGGCGCCTGGGTGGCTTAGTTGGTTAAGTGTCCAACTTTGGCTCAGGTCATGATCTCACGGTCTGTGAGTTCAAGCCCCGCATTAGGCTGTGTGCTGACAGCTTGGAGCCTGGAGCCTGCTTCAGATTCTGTGTCTCCCTCTCTCTGCTCCTCCCCTGCTCTTGTTCTCTCTCTCTCTCTCTCAAATAAATAAACATTAAAAAAAATTTAAAAAATGAATAAATTATTAAGCTTATGTCAAGAACTTATATAAAATTATTAAATTCAAAATTAACAAAATAATTGAGTGTCAGGGATGGCTTTGCTGAGAAGGGGCTTGTCCAAGTGGAGACCTGATGGGGTGGGGCTGGGGGTGGGGATGAGGAGACTGGTAGGGTGGGGATGAGGCAGTGAGCCCCGGGAGTTCTGGAGAAAAGCCTTTCAGAGCAAGTGATCCAAAGTGTGAGTCAAATTCAGATTGTTGTGAAGGCAGGGGCATTTCCCTTGTCCTGGAGGCAAATGGTCCATGATGATGCCCTTCATGTGTAATGCTCTTTGTAGTTTGGGAATCTCTTTACAAACTTAGAAGGTAGGGTCATGTCTTACTCATCATTGCTTCCCCAGTGCCTAACAGAGGTCCTGTGCTCGTTGAGTGTTGAACATTGATTTTCTCATATCTTCTTCTGTAACAGACCTGTAGGGTAAACAGGGAAGAAATCTTTACTCCCCTTTAATGCAGACGAGGTATCATTTGATATCATTAGGAGTCTTAAATCATGGAGCTATTGCTAAATGGTGGAGCTGCTTGATTTCAAATCCTGTGAGCCTTTTCCCTCTACCACATACATAATGTATTAAGGGACCCAGTCTCCTGAGACAGAGGAATCGAGAGATGATTAAAGTTTTGGTGGTACAGTTTATTTGAGAGGCAAATAGAGCACCTAGTGCTTCATGTGTGGACTCTTAGGGCCAAATTTAATTTCCTCTAACCGTGTGTGGCCACAGAAAATAAGAAATCCTGTTAGAGTATAAACCCAGGCATGAAACTGTTGCTCTGAAACTCAGTATCACTTAACACTAAAAAAAGTAAAACAGAGCAAGACTCACAAAAGGCATTTTACAGGCGGCTTAAAAGTTATACACCCAGGAAATTATGCGTGGTGTCTATATGCACATACACTGAATTTCAAGTTCATTGGCTTTAAGCTTTCTTTCCCTATGTAGAATATTTATAACCAGAAAATAGATGAGACTTTGGGGTTTAATGAAAAGATTTGTATGTAACATATGTTTCCCTTTATAGGAAATAATCTCTTAGCCTCTTGAATATGTCTGAATTTTTAAGTCCTATGGAATAATTTTATTTGACTCTTAAATCATATAGTTTTCTTCCCTTTTTTTGGTGTGTCCTGTTTCCTCTAAGGGTCTTAGGTTTAATTCTGGAGGCTTGTTCAGAGTAAGAATATGGTAGTCTTTTGTATTTTTAGTTGATTCTATGTAGATAGGTCTTTCACAAATGTTAAAATAGTGCAGGTGTTAGGCAATTACGTCAGGAGTATATTTAGAATTGTAACTTCATGTTCTTTGTTTCATCTTTGGGGGACAGATTTAATTAACAACCTAAATGAGTTTCTTGGCTCTTAGAAGAACATGCTTTAGGGAAATTAGAGTAAGTTAGAGGCAAGTACGCATTTTTTTTTTTTTTAATCTTAAATGTCATTTGGGAGAAATGGTTTGAGTTAGTATGAAGTTACTCAGGGGGATTCATTGTCTTTTAAACACACACTTTAAAGAGCTTGTAAGTTTGTAATAGAACTTACCACAGGGTCTGATTTTTATATTTTAGGCTCCCCCTGGGTGCACTTGAAGGTCTGCAATAATGTGTCTCCCACAAGCTTTTCTAAAGGGTCAGCTGTTTGAGATTTCTGTGGAAACCAAACTAATTTAGCAGAAATAATTAAACTCTGGCAAGGTCTATGGCTAGGCATAGTGATACTTGTATGAAAATAGTAACTAATGTTGGTATTAAAAAGTTTACATTAGAAATGTAGGCGCTAACCGCAAAAGCACACAGAAAGACCCTCTTCTGAAGTTATAATTAAAAACATTGTCACCTGGGGGTGCCTGGGTGGCTAGGTCGATTAAGCTGACTCTTGATTTCAGCTCAGATCATGATCTCATGGTCTTAGGAATTGAGGCCAGACTTACTGTACAATAAATACATATATATATATATATATATATATATATATATATATATATATGGTACTTTTTAAATTACAGAAGTATCTCATGAGCATATGAAAAATCTCAAACTATATAGTTGAATTTTTAAAATATTTTCTGATGACTTGAAAAATGATTATTTATCTATTTTTAGTAAATAGTTATATTTACTGTGTGTGTGGGATACTGTATGTGTGTATTTCTAGGAGTTTCTCTGTAAATTTCCAGAAATTGTTGCTTTATTTATTTACATGCTAGGTTAGTGTCAATGTAGGTTGTGACTTTAAACAAAATAAAAAGACTTCTTAAAAATTAACACTTATATGTATTAGTGGAATATCACGTTATGGCAATATATTTTCTCTCTTTTTTTTTTTATTTTTTCAATATATGAAATTTATTGTCAAATTGGTTTCCATACAACACCCAGTGCTCATCCCAAAAGGTGCCTTCCTCAATACCCATCACCCACCCTCCCCTCCCTCCCACTCTCCATCCACCCTCAGTTTGTTCTCAGTTTTTAAGGGTCTTATTCTTTGGTTCTCTCCCACTCTAACCTCTTTTTTTTTTCCTTCCCCTCCCCCTTGGGTTTCTGTTAAGTTTCTCAGGATCCACATAAGAGTGAAACCATATGGTATCTGTCTTTCTCTGTATGGCTTATTTCACTTAGCATCACACTCTCCAGTTCCATCCACGTTGCTACAAAAGGCCATATTTCATTCTTTCTCATTGCCACGTAGTATTCCATTGTGTATATAAACCACAATTTCTTTATCCATTCATCAGTTGATGGACATTTAGGCTCTTTCCATAATTTGGCTATTGTTGAGAGTGCTGCTATAAACATTGGGGTACAAGTGCCCCTATGCATCAGTACTCCTGTATCCCTTGGGTAAATTCCTAGCAGTGCTACTGCTGGGTCATAGGGTAGGTCTATTTTTAATTTTCTGAGGGACCTCCACACTGTCTTCCAGAGTGGCTGCACCAGTTTACATTCCCACCAACAGTGCAAGAGGGTTCCTGTTTCTCCACATCCTCTCCAGCATCTCTAGTCTCCTGATTTGTTCATTTTGGCCACTCTGACTGGCGTGAGGTGATATCTGAGTGTGGTTTTGATTTGTATTTCCCTGATAAGGAGCGACGTTGAGCATCTTTTCATGTGCCTGTTGGCCATCCGGATGTCTTCTTTAGGAAGTGTCTATTCATGTTTTCTGCCCATTTCTTCACTGGGTTATTTGTTTTTCAGGTGTGGAGTTTGGTGAGCTCTTTATAGATTTTGGATACTAGCCCTTTGTCCGATATGTCATTTGCAAATATCTTTTCCCATTCCGTTGGTTGCCTTTTAGTTTTGTTGGTTGTTTCCTTTGCTGTGCAGAAGCTTTTTATCTTCATAAGGTCCCAGTAATTCATTTTTGCTTTTAATTCCCTTGCCTTTGGGGATGTGTCAAGTAAGAGATTGCTACGGCTGAGGTCAGAGAGGTCTTTTCCTGCTTTCTCCTCTAGGGTTTTGATGGTTTCCTGTCTCACATTCAGGTCCTTTACCCATTTTGAGTTTATGTTTGTGAATGGTGTGAGAAAGTGGTCTAGTTTCAATCTTCTGCATGTTGTTGTCCAGTTCTCCCAGCACCATTTGTTAAAGAGACTGTCTTTTTTCCATTGGATATTCTTTCCTGCTTTGTCAAAGATTAGCTGGCCATACGTTTGTGGGTCTAGTTCTGGGGTTTCTATTCTATTCCATTGGTCTGTGTGTCTGTTTTTGTGCCAATACCATGCTGTCTTGATGATGACAGCTTTGTAGTAGAGGCTAAAGTCTGGGATTGTGATGCCTCCTGCTTTGGTCTTCTTCTTCAAAATTACTTTGGCTATTTGGGGCCTTTTGTGGTTCCATATGAATTTTAGAATTGCTTGTTCCAGTTTCGAGAAGAATGCTGGTGCAATTTTGATTGGGATTGCATTGAATGTGTAGATAGCTTTGGGTAGTATTGACATTTTAACAATATTTATTCTTCCAATCCATGAGCACTGAATGTTTTTGCATTTCTTTGTATCTTCTTCAATTACCTTCATAAGCTTTCTATAGTTTTCAGCATACAGATCTTTTACATCTTTGGTTAGATTTATTCCTAGGTATTTTATGCTTCTTGGTGCAATTGTGAATGGGATCAGTTTCTTTATTTGTCTTTCTGTTGCTTCATTGTTAGTGTATAAGAATGCAACGGATTTCTGTACATTGATTTGGTATCCTGCAACTTTGCTGAATTCGTGTATCAGTTCTAGCAGACTTTTGGTGGAGTCTATCGGATTTTCCATGTATAATATCATGTCATCTGCAAAAAGCGAAAGCTTGACTTCATCTTTGCCATTTTTGATGCCTTTGATTTCCTTTTGTTGTCTGATTGCTGATGCTAGAACTTCCAACACTATGTTAAACAACAGCGGTGAGAGTGGGCATCCCTGTCGTGTTCCTGATCTCAGGGAAAAAGCTCTCAGTTTTTCCCCATTGAGGATGATGTTAGCTGTGGGCTTTTCATAAATGGCTTTTATGATGTTTAAGTATGTTCCTCCTATCCCGACTTTCTCAAGGGTTTTTATTAAGAAAGGGTGCTGGATTTTGTCAAAGGCCTTTTCTGCATCGATTGACAGGATCATATGGTTCTTATCTTTTCTTTTATTAATGTGATGTATCACGTTGATTGATTTGCGAATGTTGAACCAGCCCTGCATCCCAGGAATGAATCCCACTTGATCATGGTGAATAATTCTTTTTATATGCTGTTGAATTCGATTTGCTAGTATCTTATTGAGAATTTTTGCATCCATATTCATCAGGGATATTGGCTTGTAGTTCTCTTTTTTTACTGGGTCTCTGTCTGGTTTAGGAATCAAAGTAATACTGACTTCATAGAATGAGGCTGGAAGTTTTCCTTCCCTTTCTATTTCTTGGAATAGTTTGAGAAGGATAGGTATTATCTCTGCTTTAAACGTCTGGTAGAACTCCCCTGGGAAGCCATCTGGTCCTGGACTCTTATTTGTTGGGAGATTTTTGATAACCGATTCAGTTTCTTCGCTGGTTATGGGTCTGTTCAAGCTTTCTATTTCCTCTTGATTGAGTTTTGGAAGAGTGTGGGTGTTTAGGAATCTGTCCATTTCTTCCAGGTTGTCCAATTTGTTGGCATATAATTTTTCATAGTATTCCCTGATAATTGTTTGTATCTCTGAGGGATTGGTTGTAATAATTCCATTTTCATTCATGATTTTATCTATTTGGGTCATCTCCCTTTTCTTTTTGAGAAGCCTGGCTAGAGGTTTGTCAATTTTGTTTATTTTTTCAAAAAACCAACTCTTGGTTTCGTTGATCTGCTCTACAGTTTTTTTAGATTCTATATTGTTTATTTCTGCTCTGATTTTTATTATTTCTCTTCTTCTGCTGGGTTTAGGCTGCCTTTGCTGTTCTGCTTCTATTTCCTTTAGGTGTACTGTTAGATTTTGTATTTGGGATTTTTCTTGTTTCTTGAGATAGGCCTGGATTGCGATGTATTTTCCTCTCAGGACTGCCCTCGCTGCATCCCAAAGCGTTTGGATTGTTGTATTTTCATTTTCGTTTGTTTCCATATATTTTTTAATTTCTTCTCTAATTGCCTTGTTGACCCACTCATTCTTTAGTAGGGTGTTCTTTAACCTCCATGCTTTTGGAGGTTTTCCAGACTTTTTCCTGTGGTTGATTTCAAGCTTCATAGCATTGTGGTCTGAAAGTGTGCATGGTATAATTTCAATTCCTGTATACTTATGAAGGGCTGTTTTGTGACCCAGTATGTGATCTATCTTGGAGAATGTTCCATGTGCACTCGAGAAGAAAGTATATTCTGTTGCTTTGGGATGCAGAGTTCTAAATATATCTGTCAAGTCCATCTGATCCAATGTATCATTCAGGGCCCTTGTTTCTTTATTGACCGTGTGTCTAGATGATCTATCCATTTCTGTAAGTGGAGTGTTAAAGTCCCCTGCAATTACCACATTCTTATCAATAAGGTTGCTTATGTTTATGAGTAATTGTTTTATATATTTGGGGGCTCCGGTATTCGGCGCATAGACATTTATAATTGTTAGCTCTTCCTGGTGGATAGACCCTGTAATTATTATATAATGCCCTTCTTCATCTCTTGTTACAGCCTTTAATTTAAAATCTAGTTTGTCTGATATAAGTATGGCTACTCCAGCTTTCTTTTGGCTTCCAGTAGCATGATAAATAGTTCTCCATCCCCTCACTCTCAATCTAAAGGTGTCCTCAGATCTAAAATGAGTCTCTTGTAGACAGCAAATTATGGGTCTTGTTTTTTTATCCATTCTGATACCCTGTGTCTTTTGGTTGGTGCATTTAGTCCATTTACATTCAGTGTTATTATAGAAAGATACGGGTTTAGAGTCATTGTGATGTCTGTATGTTTTATGCTTGTAGCGATGTCTCTGGTACTTTGTCTCACAGGATCCCCCTTAGGATCTCTTGTAGGGCTGGTTTAGTGGTGACAAATTCCTTCAGTTTTTGTTTGTTTGGGAAGACCTTTATCTCTCCTTCTATTCTAAATGACAGACTTGCTGGGTAAAGGGTTCTCGGCTGCATATTTTTTTCTGTTTAGCACACTGAAGATCTCGTGCCAATCCTTTCTGGCCTGCCACGTTTCAAAAGAGAGATCATTCACGAGTCTTATAGGTCTCCCTTTATATGTGAGGGCACATTTATCCCTTGCTGTTTTCAGAATTTTCTCTTTATCCTTGTGTTTTGCCAGTTTCACTGTGATATGTCGTGCAGAAGATCGATTCAAGTTACGTCTGAAGGGAGTTCTCTGTGCCTCTTGGATTTCAGTGCCTTTTTCCTTCCCCAGTTCAGGGAAGTTCTCAGCTATAATTTCTTCAAGTACCCCTTCAGCACCTTTCCCTCTCTCTTCCTCCTCTGGGATACCAATTATGCGTATATTATTTCTTTTTAGTGTATCACTTAGTTCTCTAATTTTCCCCTCATACTCCTGGATTTTTTTATCTCTCTTTTTCTCAGCTTCCTGTTTTTCTATAACTTTATCTTCTAGTTCACCTATTCTCTCCTCTGCCTCTTCAATCCGAGCCGTTGTCGTTTCCATTTTGTTTTGCATTTCATTTAAGCGTTTTTCAGCTCCTCCTGACTGTTCCTTAGTACCTTGATCTCTGTAGCAAGAAATTCTCTGCTGTCCTGTATACTGTTCTCAAGCCCAGCGATTAATTTTATGACTATTATTCTAAATTCACTTTCTGTTATATTATTTAAATCTTTTTTGATCAGTTCATTAGCTGTTGTTATTTCCTGGAGATTCTCCTGAGGGGAATTCTTCCATTTGGTCATTTTGGATAGTCCCTGGAGTGGTGAGGACCTGCAGGGCACTTCCCCTGTGCTGTGGTGTATAACTGGAGTTGGTGGGCGGGCCGCAGTCCGACTTGATGTCTGCCTCCAGCCCACCGCTGGGGCCACAGTCAGACTGGTGTGTGCCTTCTCTTCCCCTGTCCTAGGGGCGGGATTCACTGTGGGGTGGCGTGGCCCGTCTGGGTACTTGCACACTGCCAGGCTTGTGGTGCTGGGGATCTGGCGTATTAGCTGGGGTAGGTAGGCAAGGTGCACGGGGGCAAGAGGGGCAGGCTTAGCTCGCTTCTCCTTCGGTGATCCATTTCAGGAGGGGCCCTGCGGCAGCAGGAGGGAGTCAGACCTGCTGCCGGAGGGGTGGCTCCACAGAAGCACAGAGTTGGGTGTTTGCGCGGAGCGAGCAAGTTCCCTGGCGGGAACTGGTTTCCTTTGGGATTTTGGCTGGGGGATGGGCGAGGGAGATGGCGCTGGCGAGGGCCTTTGTTCCCCACCAAACTGAGCTCTGTCATCCCGGGGCTCAGCAACTCTCCCTCCCTTTGTCCTCCAGCCTTCCCGCTTTCTAAGCAGAGCTGTTAACTTATGACCTCCCAGATGCTAAGTCCCGCTTGCTGTCGGAACACACTCAGTCCGGCCCCTCCACTTTTGCCAGCCAGACACAGGGGCTCTGCTTGGCCGTCGGGCCGCCCCTCCGCCCCGGCTCCCTCCTGCCAGTCCGTGTAGCGTGCACCGCCTCGCCGCCCTTCCTACCCTCTTCCGTGGGCCTCTCATCTGCGCTTGGCTCTGGAGACTCAGTTCTGCTAATCCTCTGGCGGTTTTCTGGGTTAGTTAGGCAGGTGTAGGTGGAATCTAAGTGATCAGCAGAACGCGCGGTGAGCCCAGCATCCTCCTACGCCACCATCTTCCTGCGAAGTCCTATATTTTCTCTTTCTGTAAAAATATGTGATGGCCTGCCCTAACTCCCTAGGCAGTATAAGAACATATTTCTTATGAGATGTTCAACAATCTCATTGAGAGGCAGAAAGGCTGCTTGGGTTGTGATGAGTTGTTTTATCCACTCTGCACATTATGAATAGTTTGGATCGTGTGTAGTTAGGGGCAAGGGGAGTTTTTCAGAGGAGAAGTGATGTGTCCTGTGGGAGGAGACACTAGGTTCCAACTTCCATGTGAGTCTCTGGCTTTCAGGGACAGCTAATAAATGAACAGAGCTAAAAGTTCTCAAGAGAGACCTACCTTACTGTTAAGGTTACGGGCTCAGTGGTCAGGGTTGTACTCCTGGATGGAGAATAGGAGATAGCTGAGGCATCTCCTATTATCCCTCGGGTGAGTCATTGGTGCTACAAAATGAGTCCTTGGAAGGAGAGCTTGGAGTATGTTTTTTTGGCAGAAGTCTGCTGGCAGAGTGTAGGGGGTACTTTCTGCTCTGAAAAGAGCCTTTCATCTTAGGATTGTTACTGATATGGGGGAATAGGGATATTTACCACATTGACATTTAGAACATGTGTGCATTTAGGTAAATTTGGACTTCTGTAAACATTTGTTTATTCTTCTAAAATATGTTTTTGATACTAGCATTGTGACCATTATTTAGGAAAATGTCCTATTAGGGCCATCCAATGGTAAAATTTTTCTGCGATTTCTAAGAGCAGTTTCTCAGCCAAATAAGATATGAAACCCCCTTGAAATAAAATCACATGGGCCTCTTAGACAGGACAGCCACTCTGTCCATGATCTTTTGGTACCATGGATATTTTCCTAGTGTTTGAAGTCCAGAATTCTCTTTGGATTTTCAACATATGAAATGGCATACCTGCCATCCAAAGGGTTCAACCTATAGGCGTACCCACTGTGTTTAAGATCTGGGGTAGATGAAGCCAGCTTTATTTGAGACAGACCAAATGGGTATTGAAAATCTTAATGAAAGGACGCTTGATGTTATTGGCTCATTTCCTACCTTATTGAGTTTCTGTCACAGTTGCCTGAACAATGTTCAATGACTTAATTTAATTTACTTTCTTTCTTTCTGGGGGACAGGTGGACAAGAAATTCACACAGAAATAGCACGACCTTACAGCTAAGCAGATGTGTATAGACAATTAGAATGTGGGATGGGAATTCTGAGAAAATTATACTGAAATAATGATTGGATGTTGTAAAAGGGATTGACTCTCTTGATAAATTTACTTGCAATTATAAATACTTTGAAAAATATGTTGAAGAAGAGATGATTTTGCAATCATAGCCTTCTAAGAAAGAATGCCAGCCCAGAACTAGGACACTCGTTTGTATTTTCAAAAGTCACGTCCCTTTTCACCTGTAGTGTGGTGTTAACTTTATGGGGTCTGGAGCCAGGCCCCTAGGATTCTTACTTTAGAGTGACTATTTCCTTCCTGTGTGATCTTGGGCACTTTGCAGAATCTTTTTGCAAAATGGATATGATGATGGTAGCCCACCTTATAGGCTTTTTGTAAGGGCAAAATGAGTATTTGAAATGCTTAGAAGAATGTCTGTCACATAGTAAGTGCTCAGTAAATGTTAGAGATTATAATTTATGAGTAGTTTAATTTCTCTAGATCTCGGTTTTCTCATTTGTATAAGAATATATTTTTTTCTGAGCTTATTGGTATGGATAATAAGAAAGGACCATTTTCCTGAAGGAATTTTGTCTCTAGGAGGAGAGAGAAATGTACTCAAAGGCCAAGGGCTCAATGCAACATAAACAACATCAGAGGTCACTTTGGATCTGGGCAGAAAATGGAAGGCTTCCTGGCCAACGTGCCAGTTGAGTTATGCTTTAAACCAATGGTTGCCAGACTTGGGAATAATATAAAGTGATAACATCTAGAAAACACCACTGGAAGCAAAATACAGATGCCAGACTTTTTTTTGGTAAATAATGGAGGGGGGGGGTGCTTCTGTCATCTAATGTAACCATAATTTTATGAAAGAAAGAAGGTACTTAAAGATGAAAGGATTCATCCCTGTCCAAGGGTAAATTCACCATATGTGCTTTTATGGAATCTCATCACATTGTCATTTTTCTCTTCTCCTTGACTTAAGTACAGTGTATTCATCATGGAGCCCGCAATCTACCTACCAAGTGTGGGAAATACTACCTTTAAGGATGAGAAGATGTCAATAGCCAGAAATCATGGATGGGAAGAGAAAAAAGGAATTGAGCATGTAAACAAAGGTAGAATATTGAGATAATTCATATTAGCTGCTTCATTAGGTGAATCCCAAATCCTAGAGGCATAACAAAGTGTGTTTACTTCTCACTCACATGAAGTCTGATATGGGTCAGACAATCTTTCTTTACCTTGTAGCTATGCCATTTGGGACACGAGCCCTCCAAGGTGATTGGCAGGGGAGAGGAGACACGGAGGTACTCTTGGCTCTCAAGTTAAAGTTTTGGAGCAGAGACTAATATCAGACCCTTCTTAAAGAAAATAAAAGCTAACTGTTGGAAGTGGTAGATTTAAGGAGAAACAAGAGCATAAATGAGGGTAGTCATTCTAAAGTTAAATGTGAACAACAGTGTGGGAGAAGAGTTAATAGAAATTCTTGGCAACTTCTCAGATACACAGGAACAAAGGAAACTAAGCAAGGCATTGAAGGTAATTCTAGAGATTGCATGGATGATGGTAAGTGAAGCAGGCAGAACATCATATGAAGAGGATGATCCAGATGGAGATGCACAGAAGACAAACATTTAGGTTTGGACACAAAGTAGACACTGGGCTCTCGATTTGGGAAAAGGTGGCTGGAGTCAAGGAGTGAATGAGATTGTATAGAAGGAAGTGCAGAGATATAAAGAGAGTGGCAGAGAAAGAGCCATTAAACACTACATTTTGGCCCTTTTGCTACTGGGGAGAAGAGAGAAAGTTGACACAGTGAAGAAGCCAGAGGAATGATAAGAGGCCTGGGGAGAACCAGGAGCACTTCCCACTCCATTGTGCTCTCTAGGAAGTGGTTGGAGGAGAAAAAAAATCCAAGCATGTACTGACAGGTACCATTTTTCAGTTTGTGACTTCAAACTTCAAGGAAGCCTGTGGAACTTTCCACAAATCCTGTTGTATTATCCCTAAAGAATTCACCTTCCCCATTCCAAAGAGGAGCGTTCTACACTTTCTCCTTTCGCACCAAACCTTCAACACGGCCCGCATCTCCTCCCTCTGGACAGATGAGTTTGCTCCTTGTTTCACTGAGAAAATGGAAACGGTCTGAAGGGAGCCTCATCTCTCCACGCCACATCCAGGCGGGGCCCAGCCTCTGGTCTGTGTACTGGGCGTCTCGTCTCTTTCTGGAGGGGCTGTCCCTGCTTCTCTCTGAGGACCTTTTCTTCACTTGTGCAATGGCTTTCCTGCTCACTTGCTTCTGCTCCTGCAGCTGTTCTCCCCCTTTCTCCCATATCACCGTTTCCTTCTTCCTCCTGGGTTACTTCTGTCAGCACCTAAATGTGCCGAAGTACCTGTCCTCCTTGAGCTCTTCCTAGAATCCCATTTCCCTCTAGTTTCTGCCTCATTTTTCTGCTTCTCTTTGTAGCAACGCTCAGCAGGCCGTCTGTGCTCAGTGTCTTCCCCTGTGTTCTCTGTTTTGTTCTAATCAGCCTTTCCCCGCGTTGTGCCAAGGGTGCCCTTGCCAGCATTAGCAGTGACTCTCCTCTTGCTCAACCTGACGGCCGGTTCTTGACACTTATTTACTTGAACCCTCAGAAGGTTTTGATAAAGTTCACCACTTCCTTCTTACTGAAACACTAACTTTTGGAACACCTCACTGCTGTGGTTTTCTTCCTGTGTTGGTGTGGCCCAGGGCCTAGGCCCTGGGTGTTTATCTGCATTTGCTCCTAGGTGATCTTATTCAGCTGATTGCTTATAAATATTATAAATATACAGGACTTTCCACTTTCCTCCAGTTCTGACCTTTCCATTGAGCTTTAGATTTGTGTATCCATTTGCCTATTGACATCTGTAATAGAGCAACTAATAGGAACTCAAATCCAGCTGCCCCAAACAGACCTATCGGGCTCTCCCTCACCCTCCCAGCAAACAACCACCCGCCCCAGTCTTCTGCTCTCCATCCCTCCTGCACTCTAGGCCACCACCATCCTTCCACTGGCTTTGCAGCAGCCACCTGACTGACCTCTCTGCTTCCACTATGCTTCTCCTCACCCCAAACCCAGCATATACTCTGTACGGCAGCTGGAGTGATCTAGGTTGAAAACTGAAATTAGACCATGTTACTCTTCTGTTTAAAACCCTCCAAATGGCCTTCCTTAACCTTTATGAGAAATCCTGGTACCTTTTCCCATGGCCTGTAAGATCCTGGAAGGCCCATCTGTCTGCTTGCTCCTTGGTTTGCTTACCCTATTCCAGTCACGCTGGCTTCTTTCACCTTTTCCTCGAACAAGCCAAGACTGTGTGATAGGGCTTTAGCCTTCCTTTCCCCCAGGTATCTGGGTAACTCACTCCCTTGCTTGCTTCATCAGGACTCTGCTCAAATATCACCTCCTGAGAGAAACCTTCCTCAAAGATACTGTGTGAAGTGGCCACTCCCTATACCCTTTCTAACTCCTTTGCCCTGTCTTATTTTTCTTCATAGTCCTTATCACTACAAATTTATATCGTATGCTTGTTTACTTTTTACTCATCTATCTCCTACACTAGACTATAAGATCAGTGAGGGCAGAATCCATGGTATAGGAAGATGTTTTGTCTGCCCTTGTCCCACTGTCTGCTGTCAGCCACCCTGCTAGGAGATGGCGCTCCTATCCAGTCCTGGCCACCATCATACTTTTCTGCCACACAGCAGGGAGTCTGTAAGTGTGTATGAAGGAAGGAATGAATAACTGACACGTTTTCTTGTTCAGAATCTTGCAGGTGATGGACTAGGCTGTGTGGATGACAACCCACACGTGTGCTGTCTTTGGCAGAGATGTGGTAGCTGGAAATAGGAGATTCTGCGGACTTCTGGCTTCTCCATTTTTCATACGTTCATCCTCAGTGACTCTTCTCTCCCCTTTCAGCTTCTTCTCCTCAGCACTCCCTCAGATAATTCAACCTTAAAATTCCTTTGGATTGAGAGAACTGTGGGATTTGGGAAAAGGCCGTGAAGTGTTAGAGATTATGCTGCCATCTAAAGGACAGAAGCGGTAGGAAGCCTGTCTTTGCAAAACTGAGAGCCGAGATTGGAAATTTCGTCGGCAGTGGGGGCAGCTAAGACCAACTCCGCCTGCTCAGAAAACGTATTGTTCTATCTGGTGAAAGTTGTTGGGGAATTAGCACAAATGTCTGCAAAAGATTGAAAGTCAGAAAATCACTTCGTATCTGTTTTTTTTCTCCCCTCCTTTAAAATACAAGTTTGTGTGTGTGTGTGTGTGTGTGTGTGTGTGTGTGTGTGTGTGTGTGTGTATGTGTAGTGGGAAAGGAGGACTTTTTTTCTTTTTTTTGGGTGAGAGAAAAGATCCCAAAATGTCGACACTGGTTGTCTTTGGGTGATGGAAATATGGTATTTTTTCTTCTTTGTTCTCTTCTCTGAAGTGTCTTCAAAGTCCATTATTACTTAAGTGATTTTTTTAAAAAAGGATTTTTTAAATTTAAATGGGGGAATAAGCAAGGTTGAGCTGGAAAATGCATGCCTTGTGAAGATGAAATGGAAGGAAATCTTTGATCAAATAAAAATTATGTTGGAAGAGTCATATGATATTTTGTGTTTTCCCTCTTTGAAGGGGCCTGTTTCTTAGGCTCAGACTTGACAAAATTCAAAGGCTTACATTTGGAGAAATAATTTAATATTATTAAAAGTGACCATTAGGATGAGTAGACAAAATTGTGGATAATAGTTGGATATTTCAATAATCTCTGACTTTTACAGGTAGAAGGTGAAAGAGGGATAATTTGGTTTGTGGAGGAGAAGCAACTTCAAAAATTTCAGAGAACTGCATTTTGGCTAAGAAGCAGGAGAGTTTGGAAAAGAACAACACACGTGCTAAAGGTCAGAAAAGTCCTGCAAAGGAATCAGCAAAGTAAGCATGCCTGGTCTGCAATGATTATGGTCCAAACAGAGTGATTATTTATCCCATGCTACCTGAAAGCATTTGAAAGCATTCATGGGTCCTCTACCCAGACAAGATCATCTGAGCGGATGAAAATGTTTTTAAACTGTGAAAGCTATCTCATAATTTGAGTAGATCAGCAAAGGAACTTTGGGATCCAGACTCATTAGAGATTTTTTTTTTTTATGTTTGTTTATTTTTGAGAAAGAGAGCATGAGTAGGGGCAGGACAGAGAGAGAGGGAGACAGAGGATGTGAAGCAGGCTCTGTACTGACAGATTTGGGGCTTGAACTGACAAACGGTGAAATCATGACCTGAGCTGAAGTCGGAAGCTTAACCCGCTGAGCTATCCAGGCACCCCTCATTAGAGCTCTTTTAAGGAACTGGAGCAACCATTAGGAAGAAGCTTGGCTGGGATGTGTGTCCAGAAGAGAGAGAACTAATGCGTAATGTGTGCTTAAGGGATGTAAGGGTTCCAGTGCTAGGGCACTTTCTAGAGGATAATTGGAAATGCTGTCCATTATGAGCTGAGGTTTGAATTAAGGGTCAGTGTTTTCGTGCCTACCCGCAGAAGCCCAGGGAATGACCTGAAAGGAGGATTAGAGAAAGGTGAGGAGTCTGGCAGGTAAGACAGATTTTGGGAGTTTCTTCTGCATTATAGGTCTTGGGTTACAGTTTGCAAATGATACCTGCTGTGTAATAATAATAATAATGTTGAAGAGTTACTATGTGTCAGGAACTATGCTAAGTGGTTTGTGAATAATATCTCAATCTTGTCCAAAATTAGGTGATATAGGTGCTTAATATGACATCTTAAAACAAGAGCGACAACCCCCAGACCAGGGAACTCCATTTAAGTAATTGTCCTCAGTTCACACAGCTAATAGGTATGTACAGTATAATCTGAGGCCTTAATTTAAATGACTACCCTATATTGCCCAAGAGCCGGTTTTCAAATTTTGCTCCTATGACCCCTAAAGAAATTTCAAACTGGCCAACCTCTGCCACTAGCCAGTTCTTTGTTCTATCTCCTGTTGGTCCAGGAACCCTCTTAAGAACCCTCACTGATACATTCACTTTGGTAAACTTAACGGCAATAGCAACAAAAAACTTGAAAATCGAAGTTAAAAATTACATATGTTTTTCTGTGACCGTAAGGTTTATTATGTTAAAATATTTCTGTAGCATTGAATTTTCACTATGATTATTAATGGTCTACAGTTGCTCAAAATTGTATAGATGTATTAAAATATTTGATTGTTATTTTTATTTAATTTTTTTAATGTTTATTTATTTTTGAGAAGAGAGAGAGGCAGAGTGCAAGCAAGAGGGGCAGAGAGAGAGAGGGAGACACAGAATCCGAAGCAGGGTCCAGGCTTCGGGCTGTCAGCACAGAGCCCAACGCGGTGCTTGAACTCATGGACTGTGAGATCAGGACCTGAGCTGAAGTTGGATGCTTAACCAACTGAGCCACCCAGGCACCCCTTTGATTGTTATTTTTTGAAAAGGTGAAAATAGATGGGAAATGCATCTTTTAGTTAGACTGATAGAGGAGTATGTATGTGAAACTGTTTCTGAGGCTTTTAAAAAAGAAATTACCAAATTCTTTTTGGTTCTGGACCATTTTAAGGTTTGAGATGGGTGAGAGGTAGACTTTTCTTTTGTAAATAGGGAGAAAAGTGACTTTGAGAAGAGTGCACTCTCAGACCAGTTATAGGAAAAGTACCTGTAAGAGTAGAGGATCTGCAAATCAATTCATTTACAACTGTCTGTGACCTCGCACCCATTCTAATATCTTCACACAGGGCAAGAGTACCTCCCTTGGAAGACTGCTGTCTGTCTGTATGTATGTATGTATGTATGTATGTATTTATTTATTTATTTATTATTATTAAAAAAATTGTTTTTAACATTTATTTATCATTGAGAGACAGAGAGACACAGAGTGTGAGCAGGGGAGGGGTAGAGAGAAGGGGAGACACAGAATCCAAAGTAGGCTCCAGGCTCTGACCTGTCAGCACAGAGCCCAATGCAGGGCTCCAACTCACAAACTGCGAGATCATGACCTGAGCCGAAGTCAGTCGCTTAACCAACTGAGCCACCCAGGCGCCCCTGTCTGTCTGGGTTTTAAAGTGGCCTGTTTCTCTCAAGTATCTTGGTGGCTGACCTGGTTTGGACTTGGCAGATTTGTCAGACCTCTGGCCTCTGCTCTTATTCCTGGCTTATGTTACTTTAGGCCCATGGCTGCACTCTGATCTTTGGCTTCAGTGTCCATCCTGGGTCTGACTGTCTTGCTGATCTATCTTCTTTTTCACATCTGTCCCAGCAATGTCCTTGGCTTCCTAGCTTTGTAACTTGACAGCTTGATCTTTTGTTCTACACATTCCAGAAAGGCACCTCAGGGGTGCTAGATAAGGCACCTCAGGGGTGTCTACCTGTCAGTCACCTTGCTTTCATGAGGTCTCTGTTAAATTAAAAAGTACTTTGTCATCCTACTTGGAAATCTGGCTCCTTTGCTTCAATCTGCTTCTAGTATCCTGCTTTATTCCTATTTACTTTTTGGTCTTCTTTGCTCCTTCAGGCTTAATTGCTTCTCACATTTCCTTCTGAGGTTTTAATTTGTTCTAGTGCATGATTTTTCTAAGTGCTAGCAAAGATAAAAACTATAAAAAATGTCAGAATTTACCAACTTTTAGAGGTTGAAGGAACAATGTAACTTGTGATTTCTGTGTGAAATAGATTTGGGGACTGCTGAAGTCATGGAAGCGTAGGAGGTCTGAAGCTGTGTGAGGAGAGTTTGAGGACCAGCATTCCTCCAGGTCTTCCCAGTCGGTCTGCGGTAGCACATGACGTACGCGCTTCCTTCGCTCTTTCCATCTTGCCAACCAATATGCCTGACTCTGGCGGTTGAAACAGGAGGGAGGGAAGAGAGATGGGGGGAGGGGGCAAGGAGGTTCGTGACTGACATCTTATAGAAAGGGATTTGCCAATATTCGAAATGAACTCTTTCTCGCCTGCGATGCTTTCTTTTGTTTTGTGGACACGCACGTTGCCTCATGATTGGGGGTTCCTCATCTGTAGTTCCCTTGTTCCAGTTGTGTGTTCTTGCTCATGCCCTCCTCAGACTCTCGCTGTTTTGGTGGTCCATCTGTGGCTTCTGTTTGCTGAGATCTCATGAACCTCTGCAGGTGGCTGTGTGGAATCCCTGTCTTGGTGTCCCTCTCTCTCATGTATGTCCAGAGCTCACGTAGTGCCATTGCTTGCCCACGTGGTGCTTTTGTGTTTATCAGAAAGGAGTGCACATTTCTCAAGACACTTTGTTTCTATCTGTCAGGAAATTGTGACTGTGTGTACTGGGTTTGTTAGACCAAGACCCTCTATTGCCTTGTGCCAGAAGAGAAACGTTCCTGTACTAGCACATACATGCATTCCTCCCAGCATCCCCCCCCTCTCCACCCAGCAGAGGTTGTACCCTTGAGAGCACATAACTTGCACACTATCTATGGTGGCTCTAGGCTCACATATGGAAATATTCTTTGCTTAGATTCTGGAAATGAATACTGATTCCAACACAGCAGCAAAGTCTTCTTTGCCCTACTGCCAAATCAGTTAGGATTGTTTACTCTGAGAGTAGTCTTCTTGAAGCTCTTTCTTGCCATGAAAGAGGGTCAGCCTTCCCTGCAAGCCCAGTGGGACACTCAAGATGGGGATTCACAGAGGAGCAACAGCTACCTCCATAGGAATGTTCTTCACAAAATCTCACCAGTATCTAACTGTATGACTTTTTTTTTTTTAAAAGTAACCTCTAGGCCCAACACTGAGCTGCTTGAACCTATAACCCTGAGATCAAGAGTTGCAGGCTCTAGCAACTGAGCCAGCCAGGCCCCCCTTTGTCTGACCTTTTATAATCTTAATGTTCATAAAGAATTTCAAGAGTCATGTAACAGGTTTTTGTAAATTTTGCATGTGGTGCCATACTGCTTTTTTCATTTGGTGTCTTGGTCTGTCTGCTGGAACTTCTACTTTAAGTTTCTATTATATAAATTAAAAAAATGTAAATATTTCTTCAGAGGTGATCAGCACCTCTCATTTTACTTCAGTGAGAATAACTTAGCATTGATCGAACTCGTCTTCGCTGGAAAACCAACATTTACCATTTACAAAGAGTCTTCTTTGTAGATTTGCTTGTAGGAACATGGCACATTTCTTTCAGTATAATTTATTAAGGAGGAGTTTCATGAGAGTTTTTTTATTTTTGTTCCTTCTGGAAGGCACAGAGGATCATGTGAAAGAGAGATCCCTGAGGACAGTTTAAGAGGAGATGGGTTAAAGCTGCAAATAGCAAGATTTAAGGTTAAGTATGAAGAACTTCCTAACATAGAAAATTCTTGAGCACTGGAATGAAATATCAAAAACCTTCCCCCCAAAGCTAGCCACCAAACCAACTTTGTGGAGTTATGTAAACTGCTTTATTTTCTATAAGTGTTCATTGATCTCTTCAAGTTGATGAAGGTTGATTATATACTTAGTCCTTGATTAAACCAGGAAAATTCTGCTGAAAAGATCTAGTTATAATTTCTCTTTCGACACATATGTAGAATTATCTATCCATTTGAACCCATATAAACGAATACAGTCTTGTGATCCAGTTTGTGTCAGTGACATATTAAGAAAAAAACAAAACAAAAACAGTAACTTGCTGGGTCGTCAGAGGCTTTGGTTTTCACATCTGTAAAATAGTGTTAGAGAAAATATATAACTAAAAACAATTCAAAATCTTTACTTGGTTTTCTCTGCAAATATACAAGGGTAGCAGGTGGTGGTGAGTCTTGGAGGACAATTTTTCATGAGTTTCTCACATTTCTGCAATTCTCACGAAGGAAATCGCTGACTGCTCTTTGTTCTGGACTGTCTTTTCAAAGATGTCTGTATAGCTAACCAACAGCCTTGGAAGACGGAGATCTTATCTCCTTCTGGAACAAAGAACAGGTTTTCTTGTAGTTTTGTGTGGTAGGCAGAACCGTGGCCCCTCCAGAGATGTCCATGCCTTCATCCCAGGAAGCTTTGAATATGCTACTTTATAGGGCAAAGGGGAATTAATATTGTAGATAGAATTAGGAAGGCTAATCAGCTACAGGGTCTGAAAGTAAGGAGTTTGTCCAGGTGGGTGCATTGTAATCAGAATGATCATGTAACGTGCGAGAAGGGAGCACCTGGGTGGCTCAGGCAGTTAAGCATCCGACTTTGGCTCAGGTGATGATCTCACAGTTTGTGAGTTCAAGCCCTGGTTTGGGCTCTGTGCGGACAGCTCGGAGCCTGGCACCTGCTTCACATTCTGTGTCTCCCTTTCTATCTGCCCCTCCCCAACTCTCTCTCTCTCTCTCTCTCTCTCAACATTAAATAAACATTTTTTTTAAAGTGCAAGAGGGAAGCAGAAAAGCAGGTCAGTTTGATTCTCTGTGAGAAAGACTCAACTTAGTCTTCTTAGTCTTGAGGATGGAAGAAAGGGGCCATAAACCAAGGAATGCTGATGGTTTTAGAAACTGGAAAAGTCAAGGACATGGATTCTTCTCCAAAAGGAATGCAACCTTGCCAGCACCTAGATTTTAGTCCAGTGGGATTCCGTTTGAACTTCTGATCTCCAGAACTGCAAGGTAATGCACTTGTTTTGGTTAAGCCACCAAATGTGTTTAAGCCTCTTTAGACCTCACTATGTGGTGTCTTAGGGGAAATTTTGTTAGTCTCTCTGGTTCCCCTCTTCTCTGATGCAAGACCTGGCTCAGTTGTTAGTTTGGTTCACCCGTGCTGCTTGTCTCCGTGCCTCCAGAAATATAACTGTGAAATTAAAGTGACTGCTTTACAGGCTGGCGGTGGCCAGAGAGATTGGCTTGTGAAAGAATTTGGGAAGAAGTGTGCAACTGTGCTTATAATTAGCTCAAGAAACGTTAAAAAAGCAAGTTAACAAGAAACAGTTAAAAAAGTATTTATAGTTAAATGTTTAAACAGTTAAAAAAGCAAGGCAGTCTTTTAGGTCCTGGGACAGTGCTGGGAGTGAAGACCAGGAAATGGAGCTCCCTGAGCAAGATCGAAAAGGACCTTGTTGGGGAAGAACTTGAATGATGCGTATTCAGGGTCTGGATTGGGAAGAAGTTTGGGGATTCTGGGGAAGGGGAATTTTTGGGGGGTTCATCACTGAAATTTTTGCCAGGAACATGTCATTTTTCCCAGAGCCAGAGGCTTCACTTAAACATTTCTTCCTCTTCATTGGTGTAGTAAGAAAATCTATAGATTTGTTTTCTTTTCCAGTTCTTCTTTGAGAGAAATAATGAAAAAATATTACTGTTCATGCTCTTGGATGTCACTAATAAATAATATAGATCACGGGCGCCTGGGTGGCTCAGTCGGTTGAGCGTCCGACTTCAGCTCAGGTCATGATCTCGCGGTCCGTGAGTTCGAGCCCCGCGTCGGGCTCTGGGCTGATGGCTCAGAGCCTGGAGCCTGCTTCTGATTCTGTGTCTCCCTCTCTCTCTGCTCCTCCCCCATTCATGCTCTGTCTCTCTCTCTATCTCAAAAATAAATAAACGTTAAAAAAAATTTATAAAAAAAAATATAATATAGATCAGAACTTTATCCATTCAGCAGGGGACTGATTGAATTCTCCTTGCCTCTTCTGAACTGGATGTCTAAAATGTGTCCTCCTTTTGTTCTGAGATCTATGAAGTCACCAACTCCTTTAAGAGGTTTGGAAGGAACTGAGGGTTACCAGGTTGGTTAATGGATAATTTTCATGTATTCTGTGCAAAATACTCTATGCATAATATATTCAATTTTTAAGAAGAGACAGTTGGGCATGCAGAATTTTGGTACCTAAAAGAATCCTTTCTTGATTGGAAAAATGTAAGCAAAGAAGTGCATTTTGGTAAAGGTATGTAATCTATGCTTCTGTGACTTTTTGGTAAAGTCATATAATCAATGCTTTTCTGTTCTGACCACTACAAAAGAAAAAAAGCTTCCACGTGTAGCAAAGATGCATTCCAAAATCAGGAGACCAGTCAACCTCACTTCTACCTGTCCACTCTTCAAGCATGAGGATGGTGTATATAACAACAAAACATGCTTCAGAACAAATTATGAGTCCTTAGGAGATAAATTAAAGTCTTTTTTATTAGTTGTAAAGGAACGGTTATTGCCAAATATGTCCTGTAATGGGGTTACATCCTGAGGCTGTCTCTCAGGCTGAATTTATGTATAGGAGAGAGACCACATGTAATTCAGTGACTAATAAAACTATGGGTGAGATCAAGTATGATTTCTACCATTTAATGAGAAATAAAAAGATATTTGGATTTAGGAGTTTATATTTATTGGTTGATATTTACCTAGTTAAGGTGATTAACACACAATGTTTTTAAAAAATGTTTGTTTTTTGAGAGAGAAAAAACATACGTAGGGGAGGGGCAGAGATAGAGAGGGAAGGAGGCACTGAATCGAAGCAGGCTCCAGGCTCTGAACTGTCAGCACAGACAGCCGACATGTGAGATCATGACCTGAGCTGAAGTTGGATGCTTCACTGACTGAGCCACCAACACACTGACGTCCCAACACACAATATTTAAAAAATCTTCCCTCTTGGGCACCTGGGTTGCTTAGTTGGTTGAATGTCTGACTCTTGATTTTGGCTCAGGTCATGATCCCAGGGTCATGAGATCAAGCCCTGTGTCAGGTTCTGCACTGGGTGTGGAGCCTGCTTAAGATTCCCTCTCTCCCTCTTCCGCCATGCCTGCATTTGCTTTCTCTTTCCCTCTCTCTCAAAACAAAAACAAAAACAAAAACAAAAACACAAAAAACCCCAAAACTTCCCTCAGTAGACAACAGAACAATACTTATAATCTAATCTTTATATGAAGACATTTTTCTAAAGAAGAAATATATATTGTGACTCACATATCCCTTCTTGGTGTTGGCACGGCCTTTTGACCTACCAAGCTTAAGCCAGGCACTGCTGTTCACCTGGTGACTCTTTCTCAGTGGTTAGAAAGATAAACTATTTGGGATTATACTTTATAAGCCTGTAAGTACTGGTAACATTGAATAAGGAAGTTAGGGAAAAAATACTTTCCGCAGATCAGCAAGATAAGAAAGCAAAGAGCAGGATAGAAAGAATTAAGAAATAAGTAAAAATGCTGCATTTCCTCTCATGGGATAGATTTTTCAACAACTCCAGAGGACCAAAATATAAACTTTGACGTCTCAAGTTCCTTTGTGGTTCTGTTCTAAGAAGTAATTACATCCATTTAATATTGTTGTCTTTGCACAACATTAATTTATTCCTATTTTGACCTTAAGAGTTCTGGCAGAATTTATGGTTTACTCATTTGCCTAAATGTGGATTGTGTAAAAACAATCTTTAAATGACTTGATACATATATATGAGACACTTAGAGGAGGGTCTGGTACATGTTTGCACTGCAGAGTGTTAATATTTTTTCAGAAGAGGAAAAATCCTACGAAGAGTCAAAAAGCATTTAAACTGTTTATGGTTAATCTTTGGAATGCCTTTTGGTTAAACTTTCCACAGCTCAGCACGACATTAGATTGAATGCATTTGCTTGTTTCCCAGATGGTTGGATGACATTTTTGACTTTTTAGGATGACTTTTGAGGCTGTCTTTGTCTGATGGTTTATGTCAAAGTCTGTCTTTTCTAGTCCCTTGAGTTTTGAAGAGCAGCTAGAGATGTTTTGAACCATTAGATGTCGCTTTCTTCTCATTTTGGTTTATGAAATCCGCCCAGGGTTTAAGCTTTTTAGTTTTCTTATTTTTTTTAAATGTCTATAAATAGTCTTTATGTCAAAGCTAAATGGGAAATTTAATTTTAGATTAGGAGATAAGAGGCACAATACTCAACTCCTTGGAGTGATTAAACTTTGTGTCTGTTTTAAGTGACCTGACTCAATGTCCCTAGTTGACTAAATTTGGAAATGCAGTGTGTGTGTGTGTGTGTGTGTGTGTGTGTGTGTGTGTGTGTGTCTTTTTTCTTGTCAAGGTTAGCATAACACTGTTTCTACACTGACACTTTTGCATGGGTATACCTTTATGCAGGTCAAAGTTCATGGGTTTTTATCTAGTGATCAATGGGTGAAAACTTAATTCCTCAGATACCAATTTAGTATCATTCTTCGAGAAAAGCCTCTTGACTCCTCTTCCCCACCCAAATCACTTAGGAAAAGCCGTGTACTTATCACTTAGTATTTAGCCTCATGGAACCTTAAGTAACCTTGAGAATGTGGACTCTCTTTTTCATTCTTATAACATGCCCAGTTGTTGAAGGAGGTCATTAAGAGGACGTGACTGTTAGTTGACCCAAGGGCTGGACCCAGGCAACCAGAGGCTCCTTAGCCCCTCCCCTGCCCTTGGAATGTATCTTCTGCCCACTGTTCCCACAGTAGGAGCTATTTCAAGGTCATGGCCTTGAGAGAGTAAGGGGTCACTGAGACTATCTGTATAGTATACATGTTTTAACTCTTAAAAAAATTTTTTTTGACGTTTATTAAAATTTTTTTAACATTTATTTATTTTTGAAGGAGAGAGACAGAGCTTGAGTGGGGAAAGGGCAGAGAGAGAGGGAGACACAGAATCTGAAGCAGGCTCCAGGCTCTGAACTGTCAGCACAGAGCCCAATGGGGGGCTCAAACTGACAAGCTGTGAGATCATGACTTGAGCCAAAGTTGGGTGCTTAACGGACTGAACAACCCAGGTGCCCCTAATTTTTATTTATTTTAGAGAGAGAGAGAATGAGATTGGGGGAGGGGAAGAGAGAGAGAGGGAGACACAGAATCCAAAGCAGGATCCAGGCTCTGAGCTGTCAGCACAGCTGAAGTCGGTTGCTCAACCGATTGAGCCACCCAGGCTCCCCTACATGGATTAACTATGAAAATTATGGTGGGCAGGTGCAGCGACTTACTCATTTGTAGTCACCCAAGACAAGCTGTGTACATTCCCTTGCTTATTAAATCTGCCACCTACCAGTCTGGAGTGGCCTGCCTCTTTGTTCAGTCTCTCCTTGCTTTTTTTTTTTTTTTTTCCCCAACATAATAATTAATTTTATTTTTTTTAATTTACATCCAAGTGAGTTAGCATATAGTGCAACAACGATTTCGGGAGAAGATTCCTTAGTGTCCCTTACCCATTTAGCCCATCCCCCCTCCCACACACCTTCCAGTAACCCTCTGTTTGTTCTCCGTATTTAAGAGTCTCTTATGTTTTGTCCCCCTCCCTGTTTTTATATTATTTTTGTTTCCCTTCCCTTATGTTCATCTGTTTTGTCTCTTAAAGTCCTCATATGAGTGAAATCATAATGATTTTTGTCTTTCTCTGACTGAACAATTTACTTAGCATAATACCCTCCAGTTTCATCCACATAGTTGCAAATGGCAAGATTTCATTCTTTTTGATTGCCGAGTAATACTCCATTGTATGTATATGTGTGTGTGTGTGTATATATATATATATATATATATATATATATATATATATATCCATTCATCTGTTCTCTCCATTCTCTATCCATTCTCTATCCATTCATCCATTGATGGATATTTGGGCTCTTTCCATACTTTGGCTATTGTTGATAGTGCTGCTATAAACATTGGGGTGCATGTGCCCCTTTGAAACAGCATACCTGGATCCCTTGGATAAATACCTAGTAGTGCAATTGCTGGGTTGTAGGGTAGTTCTAGTTTTAATTTTTTGAGGAACCTCCATGCTGTTTTCCAGAGTGGCTGCACCAGCTTGCATTCCCACCAACAATGCAAAAGAGATCCTCTGTCTTCTCCTTGCTTTCTGTGTCTAGGGACCAATTTCAAATTTCACCTGGGAACTCTCGAACTTTGGAACCAACACAAGTATAATGCACAAAGTTCTATCAGGTACATCATTAATAAGTATTTGTTAAATGAATGAATAACTAATTAAATGGGGCAAGAAAGTGACCTGGGGATGCTTTGATCTTGCGCCTGCTGTATATTCAGTAGTTTTCTTTTCTTATCCTGGAACCAACTGTGCACATGCTTGTTTCAAATGTTAAGTCACGCTTTGGATGACATGAAGCTAAGAGGGCCTTTCTTCAGCAAGAGGCAGAACTTGGCCTCACTGGTCTTGACTTGGCTTAGGCTTCTTCTGTCAATCTTCTCTCTGGGCGTTTTCTTGAGTGGCACACAGTGCTAGCTTCTAGATGTGTTGAAAAAAATTTTTTTTCACGAATTGCTCATCAAAATAGTTTCTTGGAGCCTTGAAAAAACAGGAACTTGAACAGAAAGATGAGGGTAATATTAAATTGATGTGAAATCTTTACTTGCAGTTTAAGTAATTGTTTTATTGCTGCAATTTGCTGTGTCTGGGAGGCCTGGCCTGATGCCTGTGATGGCTGTATCCCCTGGAGAGAAAGAGTATCACTTAAAAAACTCATAATGTACATGGAAATTATTTTCTAACATTTGAAGAGGATGTATCCCAAACCCTTCTGTAAATCTCAAGTTTAGAAATACTACTAGTTAATATCATTTCCCTTATAGAATTCAATAAATTAAAACACAGTGTCAGTGACCTTCATAGATCTCCAGTGCTAATAATTTATAAGATTAAAGTAATTTATAAAGCTGTCAAAATACACTGTGCCACATTAAATAAAATCCACAGCATGGGCATGTTATAGGACTTTGTTGCTATGCCATGTGTGTGTGTGTGTGTGTGTGTGTGTGTGTGTGTGTGTGTGTGTGTGTGTATAATGTACTTTATATATTTACATATAAAATTTGAATTCTTCTTTGGGGTAATTGTACCATCTTACTGGTTTCCTCATTTATTAATGAATTAGATATAGCCTTTGAATGTTCATTTTATATTTGTCTGAGAGTCATTATGCTTTCAAAAAAGTGAGTTTGCCTTTTAACAAGTTTACTGTTCTTGCCAGAGTTTCCATGCTGCCCATGGGTGCATATGCAAGTTTTAGATCCCCTGAATGCCATACACAATTAATTGTGGGCAACCGGAAGTGCTGTCTTGGGCTCATTTAACTAGTGGGACATGCAGGGCATGGGAGTGGCAGTGTGGATGTTCTTGGGCTTTTCTTCCACTATTTTTTCCCCTAGGATTCCTATCAGGCTGTGACCTGGGAGGGTGGTATATGGGCCCAGATTTCTTTCTTGGGGTCCCAGACAACATGTTGCCCTAGTCTTTAACCTTCCAATTTTTTCTACTTTTCACTGGCTACTTGAACTTCGATTTCCTTTTTTGTGCATAAGAAAGCTGTTTTGATGTCACAACCTGCATTCTTTCTACCTTATGTCTTATAGTAAAATTCTATACTCAGGACTTAAAAGTGTGTTAATAGGAAAAGAAAGATCTTAAGATTTAAAAATTCACCAAAACAGATTATCCTAGCTATATTTAAATATAATCTAAAACAAAGTTGATTTAATATTGACTACTTTTAAGCAACTAATACCATTGATTTAAATGTATATATATTTTAATGTTTGTTTATTTTTGAGAGAGAGAGAGTGAGCAGGAGCTGGGAAGGGTCAGAGAGAGAAGGAGACAGAGAATCCCAAGCAGGCTCTTCTCTGTCTGAACAGAGCCCCATGTAGGGCTTGAACTCATGAACCATGAGATCATGACCTGAGTTGAAACCAAGAGTTGGACATGTAACTGAGTGAGCCACCCAGGTGCCCCACTAATACCATTGATGTAATATGAGGGAGGGCCTTGGCAGAACGGGGAACTAGTTATTATTGGTGTGAAAATACATTGGTGTGAAAATACATTTATATCTAAAAATATTATCCTCTTTTTCTTTTAAGTATTTTTAAAAATATATTTTGAGAGAGGGAGCTTGAGCACGAGTGGGGGAGGGGCAGAGAGAGGGAGAGAGAGGATCCCAAGCAGGCTCTGCGCTGTCAGTGTAGACCTATGTGGGGTTCAATCTCCCAAACTGTGAGATCATGACCTGAGCTGAAATCAAGAGTCAGACACTTAATGGAATGAGCCGCCCAGGCACCCCCAAGTATTTCTCTTAAAGCAGTTTTAGGTTTACAGCAAAACTGAGAGAAAGGTACAGAGATTTTCCATTTATTCCATGCCCTTACACATGCATAGCCTCCCCCATTATCAACAGTATAAGATGGTACATTCTTTACAAAGAATGAACCTACATTGACACATCATAATTACCCCAAAGCCCATAGTTTACCTTAGGGTTTAACTCTTGGTGTTGTACCTTCTATGGATTTGCAGAAAGGTATAATCAATGACACGTATCCATCATTACAATATCAGACAGAGTATTTTCACTGCTGTAGAAATTCTTTGCACTCTGCCTGTTCATCTCTCTTATCCCTCCACCTCAGGCAACCACTGATTTTTTTTTATTGTCTCCATAGTTTTGCTTTTTCCAGAATGTCATATAGTTGGAATTTTACCATATGTAGCCTTTTCAGATTGCCTTCTTTCCCTTAGTAACAAAGGCATTTGAGATTTCTCCATATGGTTACATGGCTTGATAGCTTGTTTCTTTTTAATGCTGAATAACATTCCATTGCTTGGATGTACCACAATTTATATATCCATTCACCTGCTGAGAGACATCTTGATTGCTTCCAAGTTTTAGCAGTTTTGAAGAAAGCTGCTTTAACATTCGTGTTGGGGTTTTTGTGTGGACATGTGTTTTCAACTCCTTTGGGTAGGTAACAAGCATGAGATTGCCAGCTCATATGGTAAGAGTATGTGTTTAATTTTGTAGGAAACTGCTGAACCTTGTTCCAAAGTGGGTGTACTATTTTACATTCCCAGTAGCAATGGATAAGAGTTTTTGTTTCTCCACGTCTTTGTCAGGATTTGGTGTTGTCAGTGTTTTGGATTTTGGTCATTTTAATAGGTGTTTAATGGTATCTCACTGAAGTTTTAGTTTGCATTTCCCTGATGATACCTGATGGGATGTATCATGATGAAGCATTCTTGTCATATGCCTATTATCTGTATATTTTCTTTGGTGAGCTATTAGTAAGCTCTTTAGCCCCCTTTTCAGTTTTTTTCCTTATTGTTGAATTTTAAGAGTTCTTTGTATGTTTTATTGGATACCAGTTCTTTTGTCAGATACGTGTTTTGCAAATGATTTTTCCCAGTCTGTGGTTTGTCTTTTCATTCTCTTGACAGTGTCTTTCACAGAACAGAAGTTTCTTGATTTTCTGTGATTTAAAAATTACACACCTCAGTATAATTTTTTTAGGCATATATCCCACTTCTGATGTTCCCTGAGCTTCCTGGATATGTGGTTTGGTGTTTGACATTAATTTGGGGAAATTCTAAGTTGTCATTGCTTCCAGTATTTCTTCTGTTCCTTTATCTCTTTTTTCTCTTTCTGGAATTTCCATTATGTGCATGTTACACCTTTTGTAGTTGTCCCACAGTCCTTGCATATTCTGTTCTCTCTCTCTCTCTTGTTTTTTTTGGTCTTTGTTCTCTTTGCTTTTTGAATACATCATTACTATTATTTTGAACAGAAAGTTATCTGTTAGATCAGTTAAGAGTAAGAAAAATAAAAATAAAAATTTTTTTTGATCCTCTAGCTCATAGATTTTTTCCTAAGCTGTGTCCAGTTTACTAATTAGCACATCGAAGGTATTCTTTATTTATTTTGCAGCGTGGTTTTTTTTTTTTATCTCTAGCATTTCTTTTAGGTTCTTTCTTGGGATTTCTCTCTCTTACATTGCATATCTGTTCTTGCATACTGTCTATTTTATACATAAGAACCCTTAGCATATTAATCATAGGTGTTTTAAATTCCCAGTCTGATAACTCCAGTATTTCTTCCATGTCTGGTTATGATGTTTGCTCTGTCTTTTCAAATTAAGTTTTTTGCCTTTGGTATGTCTTGTAATTTTTTCCCTGATAGCTGGATGTGAGGTACCAGGTAAAAGGAACTATTGTAAATAGGCCGTTAGTAATGTAGGTATAAGCTGTGGAAGGAGGGGTCCCAGTCTTTTAGTGAGGGTTTGCCTCTCCACTGTGAACTTACCAAGTGTTGGTCAGTACTGCCTCCTGCCTTGGTGGGACAGAATGGTTAGAGTAGGCTGGAGTTGGGTATTTCCCTTTCCAAAGTCAGTTATATTCTGATAATACCTCAGGAGTTGAGGCTGTGGTTAACTAGATTCCCCTGAGGGCAGGCCTTGTTAAGAAGAACAGAGTGCTCTTGTGTATTTAAGAATGTTTCCTTTTCCCCTCCCTCTGCCAGAAACAGGTGATTTTTCTCACATGTTTATTGTGGGAATCTGGTAAGTGCCTCAGGTGCATTTTATAGTATTATGGAGGCCACCCTGTGACTGAGTCTCCCTGAAGTTTTTAACTTAGACTTGTCCACACTGAGCCTCCACCAATTGATCAAGTATATTCAGATTTTCTCACCCCGCACTGGATCCCATGGTGGTTTTTGCTGGTGAGTCTGTACTTTGGTAAGACGTGACTCCCCGTGTTTGCCTGTCTGTCTCTCCAGTATTAGGACACAGGGTTACCCTGCGTCTTCCGCTATCTGATGGATACAAAAAGAGCTGTTGATTTTTCAGTCTGTTCAGCTTTTTACTTGTTGTTAGAACACAGTGACAACTTTCAAGCTCCTTAACATGTGGAAATGGAAAACCACTATCATCCTCTTTCTAGGACTATGAGGTTTTTTTGTCTGTAGTATTTGTGGCAGTATGTAACCCAGTGTGTTCTTTGGCATTGGAGAAAATGCTTCCATAGCAACATGTACAGTTAATGCTGTATCTCACGCTTACTTAATATTCCGGGAGAAAATGCTTTGTTAACACTTTGAATCCACCTTTATTCTTAGCAGAGGTCACTCTAGTACCTGTGGTTCCTACTTCTTCATTGGAACTCTTGTTTTTTTCTTTTTCCTTTAAAGACTTCTGGCTTTTTCCTCTAATCACATTTATTTCAAGGGTCATCTTTTTTTAAAATAATGCATCTCTTCATTGTATAAGTTGATCCCCTTATTTTTAGTAGAGTTTGATTTCTCCTATATAGGCATTTTTTTGCACTTGGTTGGAAAAATCCTTGAAACAGTTTAAAGAATTGCTTTTTGTTGTTGTTGTTGTTGTTTATGTATAGAGTATATGGAGAGCTTTATATCATATATCTTGGCTGCTGCTGAATTCACCCTTTGGTTTATCCAAAACTTATATTCTCTGGCTTACCCATTTTTTCCCCCATGGAATCATTTACTTTAATATTTTTTTTTACATAATCAGCCAACTTTTTTTTTTTTTTTTTTTTTGAGGAGGTGGAGGGGGGCAAATGGGAGGGCATTTTCCATAGAGAATCAAAGAAATGTTTATTACTCAATAAGAATAATTCCAGAGCGAGGACTGAAGGAAGCCATGTTGAACTGTAGATTTTGGGCCATTGTCTAGGGCCAGTCATTAAAGTACCCACCTTGCATTTAATTCTTTCCTTTGCAAAATTAGACATTACTAAGATGTTACAAAGCTTCTGTGTTTTTCCCATACAGTTAAATCCATGGATCCTAAATCCTTGAATGTCAAAACTGAAAGTAATACAGAGTTTACAAAGTATGCCAGTTTAGGATGCTAATTTTAGAATCAGTTACTTACAATTTTATCTAAGATTATTTATTTTGAGAGAGAAAGCACAAGTGGGGGAGGGGCAGATGGAGAAGGGGAGAGAGAATCCTAAGCAGGCTCCACACTGTCAGCACAGATGCAGGGCTTGAACTCATGAACCGTGAGATCATGACCTGAGCCAAAATCAAGAATAGGACGCTTAACTGACTGAGCCACCCAGGTGCCCCTAGAATCAGTTATTTTCATGACTTAGCATTAATCACAATAATAGCTAACAGCTATGTAATGTGCCCTGTACACTGAGTCCTGGTCTTAATGTTTTCTGTCTATTAATTACTTAAATTTCTTAACAATCTTTTCAGGCAGGTAATATTACTTCATTGTATACAAGGAACTGGAGTTATAGGGAGGTTTAGAAACTCTTTCAAGGTCACAGTTGTAAAGTGTACCTGGGATTTGTTTTAATCTGGTATGATAAGAAGTGCAGACATGGAAATGATTGTCATGAGGAAGAAGTTTTTAGTCACACGTTGCTTAGAAATAGGAGGCACAGCACATCATCCAGGGCCACATGGGGAAACACCAGGGTCCACTAGGGTGCAGGAAGAGCTGGGGGAAAGCATGGGCAAGAGCCTTTATTGTGTTTGTGGAAAGGAATGGGAGAGGCAGGGTAAGCAGGTTTAGGATTGAGTAGTTTGAATAATTTCTGTGGGCTGTGGGGCATAGGGACTTTGCCTAGTTTTCTGGTACCTGGCCATGAGATGATTAGGGCAGAGGAATATTACCCCTTGCAGTGTAAAAGCCAGATAGAAAGATTAATTACCAGTATGGACTCTGGAGTAGTTGGTTTTCATATGAAAGGTACACTTGAATTGGCTGTTCTTGGGAGGGGTAGTCTCTCCCCTATTAGTGAGGCCCTAGTTGCTGGAGCATCAAGGGTATAGAAAATAAAATACAGTCAATCTAGTTACATAGCTAGTAAATAGTGGAGCAAGGATTCCCCAGCAATATTTTGATTTAGGATGCTCTGAAGTCCTCTTGGTTGATACTCATGGATTCTAGACAATTCTGAAATATGACAGATGGATTAAGCTGCCTGTCAGTGTAATTACTGTGCTCCCACATAACTGAATGAAGAGCTTCAAAAGAGATTTAATGATGCTGCTCTGAAGCTGTTATTTGACATTTACTGGGTCCCATAAGTGTACTCAGTACATTCTCCTATACTGAGGCAGAGGTAGCAGCTGGTGGTACTTTGCAGACTTTGATTGACTTTGGTTGTGATCATCAGCCTGGTCATAATGGACAAAAAGCTAATAGATTCACAGCACTTTAACATTGTGGGACCATGATCCTGACATGTATTTTAATGCCAAGACAGAATCATTTGTAAAAGAGCCTTTTTTAAAAAAATGTTTTAATTTATTTTTGAGACAGAGAGAGAGACAGAGCATGAGCAGGGGAGGGGCAGAGAGAGTGGGAGACACAGAATCCCAAGCAGGCTTCAGGCTCTGAGCTGTCGGCACAGAGCCCGATGCGGGGCTCAAACACACAGACTGTGAGATCATGACCTGAGCTGAAGTTGGATGCTCAACCGACTGAGCCACCCAGGCGCCCCTAAAAGAGCCTTTTTTGAATTTACTTGACTTCTAAGCTAGAATATTTTTATTTATTTATTTATTTATTTATTTATTTAAGAATTTTAAATATTTATGCTTTCCCTAGTTCTGTGCATGACGATGTAGGAGCCACCCCCTTTAAAAAAGTTTGTTCTAATTTGTCCCCCAATTTGAGAGAAGGTTAATCAGGTTGTTTCATACCATTGAGTTTTAGTTATCTTGTTTGTAAAATTAGAATAATTATACTTAATTTCTAGTATGGCTATGTGATTTAAGTAAATAGAGAGCTGGTTTATAGTTATAAGTCAGTGAACATGGGCTACTATTGTACATGTATTATACATAGTGTGTGTGTGTGTGTGTGTGTGTGTGTGTATATATATATATGTATACACACACAGATCTATCAGTCATAGATAGTACAGCTTCTAGGGAGTTAACTCTTTTTCCCTTCTTTTCTCCCTCTCTTGCACTTTATCTATCTTCTCTTGCATATCAATAAGTAAGACTTCTTTCTGAAGCCACAGTCATTTTAAATAATTCTAAAGAGTTGTTATAGATACCTTCTATCCCATAAGGCAGGACTCAGAATGATAAGATTACAGATAGACTCATTTTTTTGTCTTATTAAGAAATGCAGTAGCTATTCTGAGTCGTTGTAGATGGAATCCTATTGGTTATATTGGAGGATTGGCACTACTGTCTTGACTTCGGAAAGGTCTGTCTTATCAGGTAAGCCCCATCTTCCTGAGTCATCACAGGACAGGGTACCTCCTTGGGTTCTGAGGATCTGCTAGATCAGAGACTCAACCTAGTGTACCAGAAGGGACTTGGACTCCATGAAATTATAGCTAGGGGTGTGTGTGTGTGTGTGTGTGTGTGTGTGTGTGTGTGTATGTTTAAACCTTTTTTATGTGGTAAAAAATAACATGAGATCTACACTCTCAACAAATTTTTAAGTATACGGTACATTATTGTCAACTGTAAAGCACAGTGTTGTAAAGCAAATCTTTAGAACTTTTTCATCTTGCATGAATGAAACTCTATACCTACTTGAACAGCAACTACCCATTTCCTTCTCTTCACAGTTCCTGCCTACTACCATTCTACTGTCAGTTTCTGAGTTTGACTGCTTTGGATAACTCATCTAAGTGGAATCAGGAGGTATTTGTCCTTCTGTAACGGGATTATTTCACTTAGCATAATGTCTGCTGCAGTGGAAAGTGATATAGAGATTCCTCAAAAAATTGGAAATAGAGCTTCCATATGATCCAGCTATCCCACTTCTGATTATTCAAAAGAATTGAAGTCAGGATTTCAAATAGATATTTGAAATAGATATTTCTATGTTCATTTCAGTGTTCTCAGTAACCAAGAAGTGGAAACAACCTACATGTCCATTGATGGATGCATAGATAAAGATATGAGACACACACACGAATATATATACAATGGGATGTTATTTACCATAAAAAAGGAATCCTGACCTATGCTGCAACACGAATTATAACCATGTTTTAAGGGAAAATTTGGGGGAAGAAGTTTGTAGCTTTATATCATTTTCTCAAAGGGTTTGAAATCCAAACAAAATTAAGATCCTGCATTGGGTCAAGTCTAATGCTAAACAAACTTGGGATAAATTAAATTTGTCTTTGTCTTCCATGTTTGTGTTTACTCCAGATACTTAATGTGCTCATAACAATCATCTCCCTGCCCCCATTTTTAAAAGTCATCCTCCGTAGTTGGTCCTTCCTAGATAGAGCCCTAGTAGAGGCACTACTAATCTATCCTTTGAGAACATGCTTGTCCCAGTTTCTCAGAGCACTACTCTTTGCTAGGGAAATGAAAATGAACTGAGCGCAGATGTAATGGCTTGCCTTTCTTGGATATGAATATTTCCATGGGGAATTTCATGATGAAAGCTGAAGAAAGCGAGTAGTGGAGATTTGGGGCACAGGGCAAATTAGAGTGGTGGCAGGGAATGTGACAGGGCGGCTCTTCTCAGCTCTTTCAGGACATAGGACATACACGCTTTCCACATGCAAGACAGCCTCCTGTCTTTCAGCCCACTGAAAGACAAACAAAAAAGGGAAACATCCTTTTAATAATGTCATCTAATACTCATTTTTGCACCTTCAAGAAGGTCTCTTTAAAATTATTATTTTTGGTAGTAAATGTATCCTTCAGTATAATTGCCTTGGGCCCAATATTTTAGTGATTAAGAGTTAAGTTCTGTTGGTTTTTCTTCTCTGTAAGAGCTTGTGGCTAGAGGTTTCTATGTCACATATGATTGAAGAATAAATCTCAGTTGAAAGCTTAGCTTTTTTTTTTAAAGTCATTCTAGTTGCTTCTCAGGGATCTAATTATTTCTGAAGCATTCTTCTAGTAACACTATGGGAAGGATTTGATAGCGAAAAAAGAAGTTCCAAATTTATTTGATAGTTCCCACCTGCTGAGTTTTATCTTTTTTAAAGGGATGCCTTATCTTTTACATGATCCTTAATAACACGTATATAGTTCATATATGAAGACTGCTAATATAAAGGTTATATTAGGAAGCTTGTATACTTCCTATAGGTTTTAAGTATTGGATAAACTCAGGTATATTTCATATATATTCTGTATTCTACATAGAATACTTTCTTATTAGAATTTAAGTCACTTTGTGATTTAGAAACTAAAAATAAGTCTATAATCATTGGCTTAAGGATTGATTTCCAGTGGATTTGTAGAAACAGTGCTTCCTATCCCAACTTCATTCCCATTTTACCCTCATTTTTTTTCTTAAAACAGATGTGACATTTAAACATTTCTCTAATGTTACTGGAATAACCAACTTTGTCAAGGAGGCATATGGTTTATGCAAACACAGAGATTATCTTGGAACATTGACATATGTAAGCTTAATTTTAAAAAGCCTGTGAAAATAGTGAGAAACAGATGGAGAGTTGCCATGGAAATCACTTACATATAGAGGAAGAAAAATGTTACTTTACAGTCACCGTCATTTCCAAAGGACTGGTCAGACTTGCAAAGGGTTTTTTCCTACCCACTGTAATAATAAAAACAGTTGTTGGCATGCTGTTATTTTTTTTCTTTGCATATGATTTTATAATGTTTTTATTGTGCTCTCAAGACATTACAAGTATGCATATTTTCATCAGTAAAGATTTTTTGGTAGTAGGAGAGAATTAATCCAATTATTCACCATTATGTTAAGTTATTCTTTTGCATTTTTTTCTTAATGAAATTATAACTTGTGGCTTATTAGTTTTTGTTCTCTCTATATAAGTTTTTGTCTTGTTATAACAAAATGTAGTCTCAGAATTACATAGTCTTTAAAAGAAGATGACTCAAATGTGCATTTATGGGTTAATTGCATTAGCTATCAAAAATAGAGACTGAAGTCTGGATAGCTGAATGAAAGTAATAAAAAAATTGCTTAGGCCAGATTTGTTATTAGAAATTATAATTGCTAAACGCTGCTCTTTACTATAGCTTAATCATAGAGAAGCTTAAAAGCCCTAAATAGGAAGTCATTTGCATTGCTCATTCCCACCTGATTGTTTTATATATTCATTACCATGCCCTTTGGAAAAGTCAATAACTAAATTCTAATTCTTTCTCCTTTCTTCTGAGGCAATTTTAGTTGCTGTGGTTCTGATGGAAGAGACTAATCAAAAGTGGGAGAAGAATTAGAATTGGGGCCATGGGGGATTTGGAACATCAACATAACATTTAATAAAATGTGAAGTTGAATTAATGCTGGTTTTGACCTTGAAAATGGAGTATGAAGAATAAAGGATAAGTATCTCACAATTCTTACAATTTGTAGGAATTAATAAAACCTTGTGTTTTTTTTTTCCAAAATACTAAGTTACACAATGAAAATCAATAGGAATTTAAAATGAGAATGTAGGAACCAGAGTAAAACCATGCTAAATTTTTAAAAGAATACAGATGGGTTAGCGTCTAAATAATTAATTTTTGTGTCTTCTTGCTAGATTTGGATGGCAAATTGCATTTCTGCAATTGTGTTATGGCTACCATTGTGATTAAGAAATGGAAAATGAATTTCTGAGATCCAACAAAGTCTGGTCTCATCAACATCAGAGCCATGTAAGGAGAGGAAAAACAAAACAGAATTAAGAGGGTGGCAGAAGAGAAAGACCAGCAAGAATGGGAAAATACTCATATGTGGGGCAGCTGAATCTTGCAAATAAATTAGCCTTAGGAAAATTGCAGCCTGAGACATCTGTCATTTGTGAATGGGCAATGGTTTAGTTGGCTTCATACCTGAGCTAGGAGTTCTTGAATTCCTTCATTTGTTAGGGGCAAAGAAAAATGAACATTCTATTTTGTGACATGTTTTGCGAATTAAAAGAAATAAATGTTTTATTGAAGTATAACATACATACAGGAAAGTGCACAAATCATAATGCATAGCTCAATCAATTTCCACAAAGTGAAAAGCCAGTTCCACCTAGAATGAGAAATACACTATTACCAGAAACCCATAGGCTCCCCTGGTCTCTATTGTCCCAAATATAACTACCACCCTAACTTTTAAGTCATAGAACAGTTTTGCCTGCTTTTGAAATTTATATTAATATAGTTATAAAGGATGTATTTTTCCTGTCTTTGTTGATTGAATGTTACATTCGTGAGATTTATCCCTGTTGTTGCCTATAGCGATGCCCTGTTCATTTGCAGATCTCTGTATCTCTGTAGTATTCTTTTGTATGAAAAGTCCACAGTTTTGGACTACTGTTAACAGTATTGCTATGAAGATTTTTATAAGTGTTCTTATAGGGAACAGAGGTGCACATTTCTTTTTGTATATAACTAGGAGTGGAACTCTTGGATCATATGGTAATTGTTTTTAGTGGAAATGGCTCAGTAGTTTTTCTTTTTTTTAAGATTAAAAAAATTTTTTTAATGTTTATTTTTGAGAGAGAGAGAGAGAGAACGGGGGAGGGGCAGAGAGACAGAGGGAGACACCGAATCTGAAGCAGGCTACAGGCTCTGAGCTGTCAGCACAGAGCCCGATGCAGGGTTCAAACCCATGAACTGTGAGATCATGACCTGAGCTGAAGTTGGATACTCAACCAACTGAGCCACTGAGGTGCCCCTAAGATTTTGTTTGTAAGTAATCTGTACATCCAGCATGGAGCTTGAACTCACAACCCCAAGATTGAGTGGCATGCTCCATTAACTGAGCCGGCCTGGAACCCCTGCTCGATAGTTTTTCTCAAGTGGTTTATGAAAGTTCTGTTTCATTTGCTTTTCATCCTTTCCAAATCTTGGTGTTATCAGTCATTTTTATTTTTAGCCATAATGGCAGATAGTAGTAGTATCTCATGGTGATATTAATTTGTGTTTCAACTAAAGGAGTTGAGTACTTCTAGATATGTTTATTGACTCCTTGGATATCATATCCTCTTTGCAAAGTGCCTGCTCATGTTTCTTGCCCGGTTTTTCTTTTTGATTGCCTATCTTTATCTTACAGATTTTAGAAGTTCTCTTGATTCTGGATCTTTTGTCAATAAGATGTATTGCAAACACCTTCCACTGTGGGGCTTTACTTTTTCACTTCTTAATCATGTCTTTGATGAATAGACGTTGTTAATTTTCATATGGAACAGTTTATCAATTTGGTTACATTTATGGTTAGTGCTTTTTATATTCTGTTGAAGAAATCTTTGCTTATTGAAATATAGAAATACTCCTACATGATTTCTTCTGGAAACTAATGTTTTATATTTCACATTTAGATCTATAATACATCTGAAACTGATATTGCCATATGGTGTATGGTTGAGGTTCAGGATTCAAATTTTTTACATGTTTTTTTTTTTTTTTCAATTTTTCAATACAGTTGACCCGGTAACATTGACTAAAAACCATCTTTTCCTAATTCATTGTGTTACCTTTGTCATAAATCAATTGTATTCTTTGAATATTTGAATCAGACGGTGGAGTTCCTCAAAAAATATGCAGCTGGGATTTTGATAGGGTTTACCTTGAATCTGTAGATCAGTTTTGGAGGATTTGTTATTTTTGTAACATTGAATCTTCCAATCTGTGAGTGTGGTATATATCTCCCAATAATATTTTGTAATTTTAGAATATAATTGCTACACATCACTCAGTAGATTTATTTCTAAGCAATTGATGCTTTTTAAATGCTATTTTTAAAATTTGATTTTCTGTTTGTTTGATGCCAGTGTCTACAATTGCAACTGATTTTTGTATATTGGCTTTGTATCAAGAGACTTTTTAAAATTCTAGTAGTTTGTAAGATTTTGAATTTTGCACATACACAATCACGTTATCTGCCAATAATGAAAGATTTACAGTTTTATTTCTTCCCTTCAAATACTCATTCCTTTTATTTTATACCTATTATTGTTTTCTTGCCTTTTTTTGCACTGACCAGGTCCAAGCACCCCAGTGTAATGTTGAATAGAAGTGGTTATAACAGGTTTCTTATCTCCTCTATCTCAGGGAGAAAGCTTTTGAAATTTTGTTAAATATGTTTTCTGTAAGTCTAGAAAGGTCTTATGTAGAAATATTAACTTGATTATGTAAGAATTTTATTTTCTATTTTTTAATTGAGGTATAATTGACATATAACATTATATTAGTTTCACATATACAACATAATGATTTGATATTTGTGTACATATTTCATGATCACCACAATTAGTCTAGTTAATATCCATTACCTTAAATAGTTACAAAATATCTTTTCCTTTCTTGTGATGAGAATGTTTGAAGTTTTACTCTCTAAGCAACTTTCAAATATGCGATACAGTATTGTTAACTGTAGTCACCATACTGTACATTACATCCCCATGACTTATTTTATAACTGGAAATTTGTATTGTTTGCCCCTCTCACTTATCCCCCTTCCTTCCCCCCCCCCCCCCCCCCCCACCTCTCACCTCTTCCTCTGGCAATCACCAGTGTGTTCTCTGTATTTAGGAGCTTGGGTTTTGTTTGCTTATTTGTTTTGTTTTTAAGATTTCACATGTAAGTGAGATTATACACAGTACCTGTCTTTCTCTGGTTTATTTCACTTACCATAATATCCTCATGGTCTATTTATGTTGTAAATGGCAAGATTTTATTCCTTTTTTATAGCTGAATAATATTCTATCACGTGTGTGTGTGTGTGTGTGTGTGTGTGTGTGTGTGTGTATTTATCCACTCATCTATTAATGGTTACTTAGGTTGTTTCCATATTTTGGCTATTATAAATAGTGCTGCAATGAACATAGGTATGCACATATCATGTTGAGGTTTTTTTGTTTTCTTCAGATGAATTCCCAGAAATGGAATTGCTGTATTGTATGGTAGTTCTATTTTTAATTTTTTGAGAGCCCTCTCTATTGTTTTCTATAATAGCTGCACCAATGTATATTTCCATCGTCAGTGCACAGGAGTTCCTTTTTCTCCATATACTGACCAGCACTTGTTATTTGTCTTTTTTTTTTTTTTTTTTTTTTTTTTTTTTTTTTATAATAGCCATTTTAAGAGAGGTGAGATGAGATGTCTCACTGTGGTCCTGATTTGCATTTCCCTGTTGATTAGATCAGCAATATTGAGCATGTCTTCTTTGGAAAAACTATTCAGATCTTCTTTCTGACCATTGTTTAGTAAGATTTTAAGTGATTTGAAGTTTTTGTGATATCTTCTTTCTCTCTCTCTTTTTTCAATTTGAGTGTGGTTGACCCACAATGTTACATTGGTTTCAGGTGCACAACTTGGTGATTTGACAAGTTTATGCATTGTGCTATGTTCCCCACAGGTATAGCTATCATCTCTCCTATTACATTGCTATTACCAAATCTTGACCATATTCCTTATGCTTTTCTTTTCATTCCCATGACTTATTCCATAACTGAAGGCCTGTCTCTCCCTCTTCCCTTCACCTGTTTTGCCCACTCACCTCTCCTCCCCTGGCAACCATCAGTTCGTTCTCAGGATTTGTAGTTCTGATTCTGCTTTTTGTTTTATTCATTTTTTTTAATTCCGTTTATGAATGGAATCATATGGTATTTGCCTTTCTCAGTCTGACTTATTTCACTTAGTATAATACCATCCAGATCCATCCATGTTGTGTCAACTGGCATGATCTCATCTGTTTTTATGGCTGTGTAATATTCTCATGTGTTTATGTACCACATTTTCCCTGTCCATTAATCTGTTGATGGTTACTTAGGTTGCTTTCCTGTGTGGCCATTGTAAATAATACTGCAATAAATATATATCCTTTTGAGTTAGTGTTTTTGTTTCTTTCTGGGTGAATACCCAATGGTGGAATTATTAGGTCATATGGTATTTTTATTTTTAATGTTTTGAGGACCTTTTATATGGTTTTCCACAGTGGCTGTACCAATCTACATTCCCAGCTATGGTATATGGAGGTTCCTTTTTCTCTACATCCTTGCCAACACTTGTTATTTCTTGTCATTTTGATATTAGCCATTCTAACTGGTGTCAGGTGATACCTCATGGTTTTAGTGTGCATTTCCCTGTTGTTTAGTGATGTGGGCATCTTTTCATGTGTCCATTGGCTATCTGTACATCTTCTTTGGAAAAATGTCTATTCAGGTCCTCTGCCCATTTTTAATTGTATTATTTGTTTTTTGGGTGTTGGGTTGTATCAGTTCTTTATATATTTTGGATATTAACCTCTTATCAGACATACCATTTGCAAATATCTTCCTCTATTCATTCAGTAGGTTGTTTTTTTTTTTTTTGTCATTGTTGTTGATGGTATCCTTTGCTATGCAAAAGCTTTTTATTTTGATGTAGTGTTTAGTTATTTTTGCTTTTTTGTTTCCTTTGCCCCAGAAGACATATTTAGAAAAATATTGCTATGGCTGATATCAGAGAAATTATTGCCCATGTTCCTTTTTAGGATTTTATGGTTTCATGTTTCACATTGAAGTCTTTTTTTTTAAATATGAAATTTATTGTCAAATTGGTTTCCATACAACACCCAGTGCTCACCCCAACAGGTGCCCTCCTCAGTGCCCATCACCCACTTTCCCCTCCTTCCCACCCCCACCAACCCTCAGTTTATTCTCAGTTTTTAAGAGTCTCTTATGGTTTGCCTCTCTCCTTGCTAACTTTTTTTTCCCCTTCCCCTCCCCCATGGTCTTCTGTTAAGTTTCTCAGGATCCACATAAGAGTGAAAACATATGGCATCTTTCTCTGTAGGACTTATTTCACTTAGCATAACACTCTCCAGTTCCATCCATGTTGCTACAAAAGGCCATATTTCATTCTTTCTCATTGCCAAGTAGTATTCCATTGTATATATAAACCACAGCTTCTTTATCCATGCATCAGTTGATGGACATTTAGGCTCTTTCCATAATTTGGTTATTGTTGAAAGTGCCGCTATAAACATTGGTGCACAAGTGCCCCTGTGCATCAGCACTCCTGTATCCCTTGGGTAAATTCATGTTTTCTGCCCATTTCTTCATTGGATTATTTGTTTTTCAGGTGTGGAGTTTGGTGAGTTCTTTGTAGATTTTGGATACTAGCCCTTTGCCTGATATGTCATTTGTAAATATCTTTTCCCATTCTGTCAGTTGCCTTTTAGTTTTGTTGATTGTTTCCTTTGTAGTGCAGAAGCTTTTTATCTTAATGAGGTCCCAATATTTCATTTTTGCTTCTAATTCCCTTGCCTTTGGAGATGTGTCAAGTAAGAAATTGCTGCGGCTGAGGTCAGAGAGGTTTTTTCCTGCTTTCTTCTGTACGGTTTTGATGGTTTCGTGTCTCACATTCAGGTCCTTTATCCATTTTGAGTTTATTTTTGTGAATCGTGTAAGAAAGTGGTCTAGTTTCATTCTTCTGCATGTTGCTGTCCAGTTCTCCCAGCACCATTTGTTAAAGAGACTGTCTTTTTTCCATTGGATATTCTTTCCTGCTTTGTCAAAGATTAGTTGGCCATACTTTTGTGGGTCCACTTCTGGAGTCTCTATTTTATTCCATTGATCTATATGTTTTTGTGCCAAATCCATGCTGTCTTGATGATTACAGCTTTGTAGTAGAGGCTAAAGTCTGGGATTGTGATGCCTCCCGCTTTGGTGTTCTTCTTCAATATTACTTTGGCTATTCAGCGTCTTTTGTGGTTCCATATGAATTTTAGGATTGCTTGTTCTAGCTTCGAGAAGAATGCTGGCGCAATTTTGATTGGGATTGCATTGAATGTGTAGATTGCTTTGGGTAGTATTGACATTTTAAAATATTTATTCTTCCAATCCATGAGCACTGAATGTTTTTGCATTTCTTTGTATCTTCTTCAGTTTCCTTCGTAAGCTTTCTATAGTTTTCAGCATACAGATCTTTTACATCTTTGGTTAGGTTTATTCCTAGGTATTTTATGATTCTTGGTGCAATTGTGAATGGGATCAGTTTCTTTATTTGTCTTTCTGTTGCTTCATTATTAGTGTATAAGAATGCAGCTGATTTCTGTACATTAATTTTGTATCCTGAGACTTTGCTGAATTCATGTATCAGTTCTAGCAGACTTCTGGTGGAGTCTGTTGGGTTTTCCATGTATAGTATCATGTCATCTGCAAAAAGCGAAAGCTTGACTTCATCTTTGCCAATTTTGATGCCTTTGATTTCCTTTTGTTGTCTGATTGCTGATGCTAGAACTTCCAACACTATGTTAAACAACAGCAGTGAGAGTGGACCTCCCTGTTGTGTTCCTGATCTCAGGGAAAAAGCACTCAGTTTTTCCCCATTGAGGATGACATTAGCTGTGGGCTTTCTATAAATGGCTTTTATGATGTTTAACTATGTTCCTTCTATCCCAACTTTCTTGAGTGTTTTTATTAAGAAAGGATGCTGAATTTTGTCAAATGCTTTTTCTGCATCGATTGACAGGATCATATGGTTCTTATCTTTTCTTTTATTAATGTGACATATCACAATGATTGATTTGCGAATGTTGAACCAGCCCTGCAGCCCAGGAATGAATCCCACTTGATCATGTTGAATAATTCTTTTTATATGTTGTTGTATTCGATTTGCTAGTGTCTTGTTGAGAATTTTTGTATCCATATTCATCAGGGATATTGGCCTGTAGTTCTCTTTTTTTACTGGGTCTCTGTCTGGTTTAGGAATCAATGTAATGCTGGCTTCATAGAATGAGTCTGGAAGTTTTCCTTCCCTTTCTATTTTTTTGGAACCGCTTGAGAAGGTTAGGTATTATCTCTGCTTTAATGGCATGGTAGAATTCCGCAGGGAAGCCATTTGGTCCTGGACTCTTATTTGTTGGGAGATTTTTGATAACTGACTCAATTTCTTCGCTGGTTATGGGTCTGTTCAAGTTTTCTATTTTTTCCGGTTCAAGTTTTGGAAGTGTGTGGGTGCTTAGGAATTTCCATTTCTTCCAGGTTGTCCAGTTTGTTGGCATATAATTTTTCATAGTATTCCCTGATAATTGCTTGTATTTCTGAGTGATTGGTTGTGGTAATTCCATTTTTATTCATGATTTTATCTATTTGGGTCATCTCTCTTTTCTTTTTTGAGAAGCCTGGCTAGTGGTTTATCAGTTTTGTTTTTATTTTTTCAAAAAAACAACTCTTGGTTTCATTGATCTGCTCTACAGTTTTTTTTTAGATTCTATATTGTTTATTTCTGCTCTGATCTTTATTATTTCTCTTCTTCTGCTGGGTTTGAGGTGTCTTTGCTGTTCTGCTTCTATTTCCTTTAGGTGTGCAGTTGGATTTTGTAGTTGGGATTTTTCTTGTTTCTTGAGATAGGCCTGGATTGCAGTGTATTTTCCTCTCAGGACTGCCTTCACTGCATCCCAAAGCATTTGGATTGTTGTATTTTCATTTTCATTTGTTTCCATATATTTTTTTAATTTTTTCTCTTAATTGCTTGGTTGACCCATTTATTCTTTAGTAGGGTGTTCTTTAACCTCCATGCTTTTGGAGGTTTTCCAGACTTTTTCTTGTGGTTGATTTCAAGTTTCATAACATTGTGGTCTGAAAATGTGCATGGTATGATCTCATTTCTTTTATACTTATTAAGGGCTGTTTTGTGACCCAGTATGTGATCTATCTTGGAGAATGTTCCATTTGCACTCAAGAAGAAAGTAGATTCTGTTGCTCTGGGATGCAGAGTTCTAAATATATCTGTCAAATCCATCTGATCCAATGTATCATTCAGGGCCCTTGTTTCTCTATTGATTCTGTGTCTAGATGATCTATCCATTTCTGTAAGTGGGGTATTAAAGTCTCCTGCAATTACCACATTCTTATCAATCAGGTTTCTTATGTTTGTGATTGTTTTCTGTATTTGGGGGCTCCTGTATTTGGCTCATAGACATTTGTAATTGTTAGCTCTTCCTGATGGATAGACCCAGTAATTATTATGTAATGCCCTTCTTCATCTCTTGTTACAGCCTTTAATAAAATCTTGTTTGTCTGATATAAGTATGGCTACTCCAGCTTTCTTTTGACTTCTAGTAGCATGATAGATAGTTGTCCAATCCCCTCACTTTCAATCTGAAGGTGTCCTCAGGTCTAAAATGAGTCTCTTGTAGACAGCAAATAGATGGGTCTTATTTTTTTTTAACCATTCTGATACCCTATGTCTTTTGGTTGGAGCATTTAGTTCATTTACATTCAGTGTTATTGTAGAAAGATATGGGTTTAGAGTCATTGTGATGTCTGTAGTTTTCATGCTTGTAGTGATGTCTCTGGTACTTTGTGGTCCTTGTAACATTTCACTCACAGAATCCCCCTTAGGATCTCTTGTAGGGCTGGTTTAGTGGTAATGAATTCCTTTAGTTTTTGTTTGCTTGGGAAGACCTCTATTTTCTTCTATTCTGAATGACAGACTTGCTGGATAAAGGATTGTCGGCTGCATATTTTTTCTGTTCATCACATTGAAGATTTCCTGCCATTCTTTTCTGGCCTGCCAAGTTTCAGTAGATAGGTCTGTCACTAGTCTTATCTGCCTCCCTTTATATGTTAGAGCAGGTTTATCCCTAGCTGCTTTCAGAATTTTCTCTTTATCCTTGTATTTTGCCAGTTTCACTATGATATGTCGTGCAGAAGATCGATTCAAGTTACGTCTGAAGGGAGTTCTCTGTGCCTCTTGGATTTCGATGCCTTTTTCCTTCCCCAGATCAGGAAAGTTCTCAGCTATGATTTGTTCAAGTACACCTTCAGCCCCTTTCTCTCTTCCTCTTCTGGAATTCCTATGATACAGATATTGTTCCGTTTGACTGCATCACTTAGTTCTCTAATTTTCCCCTCATACTCCTGGATTTTTTTATTTCTCTTTTTCTCAGCTTCCTCTTTTTTCATAATTTTATCTTCCAGTTCACCTATTCTCCCCTCTGCCTCTTCAATCTGAGCTGTGGTCGCCTCCATTTTATTTCACACCTCATTTATAGCTTTTTTTAGCTCCTCATTACTATTTCATAGTCCCTTGATCTCTGTAGCAATAGATTCTCCTCTGTCCTCTATACTTTTTTCAAGCCCAGTGATTAATTTTATGACTATTATTCTAAATTCTTGTTCCATTATATTGCTTAAATAGTTTTTGATCAATTCGTTAGCTGTCGCTACTTCCTGGAGTTTCTTTTGAGGGGAATTCTTCCATTTCGTCATTTTGGATAGTCCCTGGAGTGGCGCGGAACTGCGGGGCATGTCCACTGTGCTTTCTGGAGTAACTTGTGTTGGTTGGTGGGCTGCAGTCAGACCTGATGTCTGTCCCCAGCCCACTGCTGGGGCCATAGTCAGACTGGTGTGTACCTTATCTTCCCCTCTTCCAGTGGCAGGACTCACTGTGGAGTGGTGTGGCCCCTGTCTGGGGTACTTGCACACTGGCAGGCTTGTGGTGCTGCTTCGATGGGATCTGGCCAAGGGTGTATTAGCTGGGGTGGATCCACAAGGTGCACGGGGCAGGGGGGCGGCGGGGGGGGGGGGGCAGGCTTAGCTAGCTTTGCCCTCTTGGTCCCCTGCAGGAGGGGCCCTGCAGCACCGGGAGGGAGGCAGGCCCGTTGGAGGGATGGATGCACAGAAGCACAGCATTGGGCGTTTGCGCGGTGCAAGCATGTTCGGTGACAAGAACTGCTTCCCTTTCGAATTTTGGCTGGGCGATGGGAGAGGGAAATGGCACTTGCCAGCACCTTTGTTCCCCAGCCGAGCTGAGCTCTGTCTTCCAGGGCTCAACAACTCTCCCTCCTGGAGTCCTCTTGCCCTCCCTGCTATCCGTGAGCAGAGCTGTTGACTTTTAGCATTCTAGGTGTTAAGTCCACTGGCTGTCAGAACTCACGCAGTCTGACTTACCGCTTTTGCAAGTCAGACTTTGGGGCTCTGCCTTGCCCGGCGGGCTGCCCCTCCACTGCCCCGGCTCCCTCCCGTCAGTCCGTGTTCCACTCACTGCGTCTCCGACCTTCCTACCCTCTTCTGTGGACCTGTTGTCTACGCTTGGCTCCAGAGAGTCCATTCTGCTAGTCTTCCAGTGGTTTTCTGGGTTATTTAGGCAGATGTGGGTGGAATCTAAGTGATCAGCGGATGAGGTGAGCCCAGCATCCTCCTACATTGCCATCTTCTCACGTTCCCTCTCATTGAGGTCTTTAATCCACTTTGAATTCATTTTTGTGGATAGTGTTAGAAAGTGGTCTAGTTTATTCTTTTACACGTAGCTGTCCAATTTTTCTAGCACCAGTAGTTGAAAAGACTATATTTTTCTCATTGTACATTCTTGCCTTTGTCATAAATTGATTGATTGTATAAATGTGGCTTTGTTTCTGGGGTCTCTGTTCTGTTGATCTTTACGTCTATTTTTGTACCTGTATTATACTGTTCAGATTACTATAGGTCTGTGGTGTATATCGAAATATGAAATTTGATAACTCTAGCTTTGTTATTCTTTCTCAGGATTGCTTTGGCTATTTGGGGTCTTTTGTGACCCCATACTAATTTTAATATTATTTTGTTCTAGTTGTATGAGAAATGCTGTTGGTATTTTAATAGGGATTGCATTGAATCTGTAGATTGCTTTGAGTAATATGGACATTTTGACAATATTCTTTCAACCCGTGTGCATGGACTATCCATTTGTTTGTGTCGTCTTCAAATTCATTCATAGTATGTTACAGTTTTCAGAGTACAGATCTTTCACCTCTTTTGTTAAGTTTATTCCTAGGCATTTTGTTCTTTTTGGTGTAGTTGTAAATGGTGTTGTTTTTTAAATTTCTCTCTCTGTATTCATTGTTCATGTATAGAAATACTACTGATTTCTGGATATTAATTTTTTGTCATGCCACTTTACTGAATTAGTTATTACTTTTAGTAGTTTTTTGGTGGAATATTTATGATTTTATATATATAGTATCATGTCATCTGCAAATAGTGACAGTTTAACTTCTTCTTTACCAATATGGATGCCTCTTATTTCTTTTTGTTGTCTGATTACTGTGGCTAGGAGTTCTAATACAGTATTGAATAACAGTGGTGAGAGTAGACATTCTTGTCTTGTTCCTGATCTTAGAAAACTCTCAGTTTTTCAACATTGAAGATGATGTTAGCTGTGAGTCTTTAATATATGGCCTTTATTATGTTGAGGTATGTTCCTTCTAACCCCATTTTGCTGAGAGTTTTTGTCATGAATGCATATTGAATCTTGTCAAATGCTTTTTCTGCCTCTCTTGAGATGATTTTTCTTCCAATTTGTGAAAGAGATATATGACGTTGATTGATTTGTGAATACTGAACTATCCTTGCATCCTGGTAATCCCATCTGATTGCAGTGAATGATCTTTTTAATGTATTGTTATATGTGGTTTGCTAATTTGTTGAGGATTTTTGCATCTATATTCATCAGGGTTATTGGCCTGTAGTTTTCTTTTTTTGTGATGTCTGTCCGGTTTTGGTATTAGGGTAATCCTGGTCTTGGAAAATGAATTTGGAAGTTTTCCTTCTTCTGTTTTTTGAAATAATTTGAGGAGCATAGATATTAACTCTTCTTTACATGTCTGGTAGTATCTACTTGTGAATCCATCTGGTCCTGGACTTTTATGTTTTCATAGTTTTTTGATAATCAATTCAATTTTGTTACTTATAATTAGTCTATTCAGATTTTCTATTTCTTCCTGGTTCAGTTTGGAAACTTTAGGTTTATAGAAATTTTCCCTTTCTTTTAGATTGTCCAGTTTGTTGGCATATAAATTTTCATAGTATTCCCTTATAATCCTTTGTATTTTTGTAGTGTCAATGGTTACTTCCTCTGTTGTTTCTGATTTTATTTATTTGGGTTCTCTCCCTCTCCCTCTCCCTCTCCCTCTCCCTCTCCCTCTCCCTCTCCCTCTCCCCCTCCCCCTCCCCCCCCCTCCCCCTCCCCCTCCGTCTCCGTCTCCGTCTCCGTCTCCCTCTTCTTGAGTCTGGCCAAGGGATTGTGAATTTTGTTTATCTTTTCACAGAACCTTGAAAAGTTTCAAAGGAGACTCTTTGTTTCCTTTTTTTTCCCCCTCGTGTGTGTGTGTGTGTGTGTGTGTGTGTGTGTTCATCTCTGTGTTATTTCTGCTCTGTTACTTATTTCCTTTCTTCTGCTCACTTTGGGCTTTTTTCGTTCTTCTTTTTCTTGTTCCTTTAAGCGTAAGGTTAGATTGTTTATTTCTTCTTTCTTCAAGTAGGCCTGTATTGCCTCATAGAAGTGCTTTCACTATGTCCCAGAGATGTTGGATCATTGTATTTTCATTTTTACTTTCCTCCATGTATTTTTTGACTTCTCCTTTGGTTGCTTGATTAACCCAGTTGTTGTTTAGTCTCTATGTGTTTGTGTTTTTCTAGTTTTTTTTTTCCTTGTGATTTATTTCAAGTTCCATATCCTTGTGGTTTGAAAAGATGCATGATGTGATTTCAGCCTTCTTAAATTTTGTGAGGCTTGTTATATGGTCTAATATGTGATCATTTCTGGAGAATATTCCTTGTGCACTTGAAAAGAATATGCATTCTGTTGTTTTTGGATAGAATGTTTTGAATGTATCTGTCATGTCTAATGTACTGAATGTATCTAATCCAATGTGTCATTCAAAGGCATTGCTTTCTTATTGATTTTTGCCTGGATGATTTATTCATTGATGTAGTGAAGTTTTAACGTCTTCTACTATTATTGTATTACCATCGATTTTCTCTGTTTATGTCTGTTGACATTTGCTTTATTTTTTTTTTATTTGAGAGAGAGGGTGCAAATGAGTGAGTGGCAGAGGGAGAATCCCAGGAGGGCCAGAGAGAGGGAGAGAGAGAGAGGGAGAGGGAGAGAAAGAGAGAGAGAGAGAGAGAGAGAGAGAATAGTGGGGCTCACCCAGGGCTTGTGTTTTACCTGAAGTGGTTTCAAGCTCACCTGGAGCAGGGCTTGTGCTCTCCTAGTGGGGGGTATGAGCTCACCCGATGTGGGACTCGAACTCGTGAACAGTGAGGTCATGACTGGAGCCGAAGTCAGAGGCTTCATGACTGAGCCACCCAGTCGCCCAGTATTTGCTTTGTGTATTTTGGTGCTCCATTGTTGGGGTGTAGGTATTACAATTGTTACATTCTCTTATTGGATTTGTACTTTTATCATTATGTAATGCCCTTCTTTGTCTCTTGTTACAGTCTTGGTTTCATAGTGTGTTTTGTCTGATATAAGTATTGTTACCCTGACTTTGTTTGTTTGTTTGTTTGTTCATTTGTATGGTAAATGTTTTTTCATTCTTTCACTTTCAGTCTGTATGCATCTTTAGGTCTGAGGTGAGTCTCTCTTAGCAGCATATAGATAGGTCTTTTTTTTTTTTTTTATCCATTCTGCCACACTGTATCTTTATTTTTGAATTAATTTATTTTGAGAGAGAGTATGTGCAGAAGAGTTAGAGAGGGAGAGAGAGAATCCCAAGCACGCCCCACACTGTCAGTGCAGAGCCTGATGTAGGGCTCAAACTCACAAACTGTGAGATTGTGACCTGAACTGAAATCAAGAGTCAGATGCTTAACCAACTGAGCCACCCAGGTGCCCCTCCATTTGCATTTAAAGTAATTATTGATAGGTATGTACTTATTGCCATTTAAAAAAATTTGTTTTCTGGTTGTTTTTGTAGTTCTTTATTATTCCTTCCTTTTTCTCTTTCTTTCTTTGTTATTGATGAGTATCTATAATGTTCTGTTTGGCTTTGTTTCTCTTTTTTTAAAATTATTTTTATTTTAGAGAAATAGAGACCACGAGTCGGGGAGAGGGGCAGAGGAAGAGAGGGAGTCCCAAGCAGACTCCACACTGAGTGCAGAGCATGATGCAGGCTCAATCTCATGACCTTGGGATCATGACCTGAGCCAAAAATCAAGAGTTGGACACTTAACCTTCTGAGCCACTCAGGCACCCCTCTTTTTGTTTTTTGTGTATCTATCATATGATTTGGGTTGTGGTTACCATGATGTTCACATATAACATCCTAAGTAAATAGCAGTCCATGTTAATTTGATGGTTGTATAAGTTCAAACACATTCTTAAAAAAAACAAAAACAGGAAAAGCAAAAGTTTTCTTTCTTTTTCCCGTTCTCTTTTTTTACTCTCTTCTCCACATTTTATGTGTATGTTGTCATATTTTACATCTTTTTATTCATGTTTTCCCTATGTCTAATTATGGCCATTCCATTTCTTTTTTTCTTTTTGTTATTTTTATTTAATTTATTACTTTTAATTTTATATTTTTGTTAAAATTAATTTTTATTAATAGAAAATAAACACTTATTCCAGTTTCAGTTGTTATACTTCAAGTTGCTAATATAATAAAAAAAGAATTTAAAATAATCACTCAGTCATCCTGTTTTGACTAAGACAATGAAGCTGTGGCTTAAAAAAAAAAACGTATTCAGCACCATTTGCTCATAGGCCTTTCAGAATTTGTTCTTAAAGTTTTGGAACTTTCCTGTCTGTAAAGTACAGGAAATACTGAGCTACAAGAGGAGGCTTCTTTAGGAAAACCAACGAGAAATTAAGCAATCGTCATAAAAGGAATCCACGTACATTCAGCATGGTAACTTGGACTATACAACGATCCCCTCCCTTCCAAGCTCAGGAGGGACATGCTTTAAGCACTGAGGTTTGAAGAGTCAGACTGTTATTTGCTGTTAGAATTAGCTAATAACAGTAAATCTCTGGCAAGGATGCTACAGGTCCTTAACATCCTGTGATTTTTAGGAAATTCTGTAAATAGTTTGGATTTAATTCAATTTATTCAGAAATTAAACCTGTTGAATAAGGTTCACTACTCTGCCAGAGTATCTGCTGGTTTAGTATCCTTATAAAATACATATAATACGTGCAGGTAAATCATAGTATTAAAGTATACTTAGAATACTGCATATTCAAACCAAAACCTAGGTCAACAAAATGCCTATAATTAAAAGCAGCTGATGGAATGAAATCCAAAGTTATGACAAGGGAGACTCACCCTCCCTAAGCTGTGTTGCTTAGAAAACTTATGAAAGCATGTGCCCTTAAAGCCATTTGAGGACAGGTAAGGAGACATCCTCTCCTCATTCTTTACCATAGGATTCTAATTGAAGATGAGCCAGAAATTAGCATTTCTAAATGTTCCAGAAAAGGCCACAGAATTGGTAAAAAGACTTTTAAAATGCCTGTCTTTCTGAATCTGTGATTAGTAATGCTCATCAGAATTTTCTAATAGCATAAAGACAAAGGCAAGTCCATACATTCGCTCAGATGTTAGAAGAACGGGAGGCGGACTGTTAGGGCCATCCTTAGCCAGAGCTTCTGTGGGCTTTTTACTATATGCTGATCACAAGTGATCCAGGTGGACTTTTGTGAGAGAATAGTATTTGGTGGCCAGGACCTCTTTCGGGCATTTCTTTCTAAGTGGAATACGCAACAGGTAAGGGAGTAGGGGAGATAATCTAGGGAAGCTACTCTTTCCAGCTTAGGAGTTGATGAAGCCCATATATGCATTCAAGAAGCCCATGGGATCCTCTAGCTGTGGATAGTGGCTAATGTGGTCATCCAAAATCGACACTGTGGACTGTGGCAGAGTTTTCCTGTACAGCTCCAAAAACTCTGGATAGAGTCTTGGTAAAAGATGCGCAGTCCCTTGTAGGTGAAAAATTTGCCTGATGACTTCCAGGAGTGAAGAGCAGGGGAAAGCTGGAGGGTGGGGTGGGATATGCAGATAGGCCGCAAGCAAGGGCACAGCCAATAGACCCACGTGTACCCACCACTCCCTTATCCTGGGCTACAAGACTCCATGTTTGGGGGAAACAGTTACGCATGCACTTCCTGAGGCCAGAGGTTCTTAATTTATTACTATTTTTTTGAAATTTACATCCAAGTTAGCATACAGTGCAACAATGATTTCAGGAATAGATTCCTTAATGCCCCTTACCCATTTAGTCCATCCCCCCTCCCACAACCCCTCCAGTAACCCTCTGTTTGTTATCCATATTTAAGAGTCTCTTATGTTTTGTCCCCATCCCTGTTTTTGTATTATTTTTGCTTCCCTTCCCTTAGGTTCATCTGTTTTGTATCTTAAAGTCCTTGTATGACTGAAGTCATATGATATTTGTCTTTTTCTGACTAATTTTGCTTAGCATAATACCTTTCAGTTCCATCGACGTAGTTGCAAATGGCAAGATTTCATTCTTTTTGATTGCTGAGTAATACTCCATTGTATGTATGTGTGTATGTATATATGTGTATGTATATATATGTGTATGTATGTATATACTATGATTTACCTGCACGTATTATATGTATTTTATAAGGATACTAAACCAGCAGATACTCTGGCAGAGTAGTGAACCTTATTCAACAGGTTTAATTTCTGAATAAATTGAATTAAATCCAAACTATTTACAGAATTTCCTAAAAATCACAGGATGTTAAGGACCTGTAGCATCCTTGCCAGAGATTTACTGTTATTAGCTAATTCTAACAGCAAATAACAGTCTGACTCTTCAAACCTCAGTGCTTAAACACATTTTCTTATCCACATTTTCTTTATCCATTCATCCATCGATGGACATTTGGGCTCTTTCCATACTTGGGCTATTGTCAATAGTGCTGCTATAAACATTGGGGTACATGTGACCCTTTGAAACAGCATTCCTGTATCCCTTGGATAAATACCTAGTATTGCAATTGCTGGGTCATAGGGTAATTCCATTTTAAATTTTTTGAGGAACCTCCATACTGTTTTCCAGAGTGGCTGCAAAAGTTTGCATTCCCACCCACAGTGCAAAAGAGATCCTCTTTCTCCGCATCCTTGCCAACTTCTGTTGTTACCTGAGTTGTTAATGTTAGCCATTCTGACAGGTGTGAGGTGGTATCTCATTGTAGTTTTGATTTGTATTTCCCTGATGATGAGTGATGTGGAGCATTTTTTCACGTGTCAGTTGGCCATCTGGATGTCTTTGGAGAAGTGTCTATTCATGTCTCTTGCCCATTTCTTCACTGGATTATTTGTTTTTTGGGTGTTGAATTTGATAAGTTCCTTATAGATATTTGAATACTAACCCTTTATCTGATATGTTGTTTGCAAATATCTTCTCCCATTCTGTCTGTTGCCTTTTAGTTTTGCTGATTGTTTCCTTCACTGTGCAGAAGGTTTTTATTTTGATGAGGTCCCAATGGCTCATTTTTGCTTTGGTTTCCCTTGCCTCCAGAGACATGTTGAGTAAGAAGTTGCTGCTGCCAAGGTCAAAGAGGTTTTTGCCTGCTTTCTCCTCAAGGATTTTGATGGCTTCTTGTCTTACATTTATGTCTTTCATCCATTTGAGTTTATTTTTGTGTACGGTGTAAGAAAGTGGTCCAGGCTCATTTTTCGGCATGTTGCTGTCCAGTTTTCTCAGCACCACTTGCTGAAGAGACTGTCTTTATTTCATTGGACAGTCTTTCCTGGTTTGTCAAGGAAAAAATAATTGAAGAAAAAAGAAAAAAACAGAAGAGGAAAATAATAAAAAAAAAAGAGAGAAAAGATAGAAAAGAAAAAAGGAAAAGAATATTAAAGGTAAGAAAGAAAAGAACAAAACCAAAAAGAAAAAATAAAAACAAGACAAAATTTTAAAAAGTAGAAACAAAACGAAACAACCCAGAACCCCAAAAGCACAAAACTGTGGTTTGTTTTCTGTGACCCAGCACCAACCACCGTGTGGCAGGTATGGGCTTGTGGACTCTGGGCTTGCTGAGGTCGTGAGCTCACTGTGAGCCAGACCCTGCTTCGGTGTAGGCTTTCAAGGTAGTGGGGGAGTTCCCACAGTTCCTTGGCCTTTTTAAACACCAGCTTCTTTTTCTGTGCCCCAATGTGACTAGGGCTGGTGTGGGCTTGTGGACCTGGGGCTCCCTGAAGTTACAGGCTCACTGAAATTACTAGACTCACCTGTTATGGTGTCTGGACACTGCTCCCGTCTAGGCTTTTAAGGTAGGTGGGAATATAAACCATGTTGTTCTCTAGCCCCTCTGACCTGGAGAGCTGTCTTGCAGCTCCTCTACCACTTGGCAGAGTTCTAGGGTTGTCTCTTTTATATGTTAGTTCTTTTAAACGTTGACTTTTTTCTATGCCTAAGCACAGAGGGATGGGTTCCTATCCCTCCCCACTGTGTTTGTAGTCTCAGGGGTGGGATTTTCTTTTGTTACTATGTTTCCATCTCTCTTGCTGTTTTCTTGTCATTTTCTCTATCTTTGGTTGCTCAGTAGCTACTCAGCCAGCTCTCAGTTCTTTAGGAGTTATTCTATTAATAGGTGTAATTTGGTGTGTTCTGTGGAGGAGGTGAATTCAGAATTTTCCTTTGTCACCATCTTGAACTCGAACTCTATTGATCCTTCCTTTTGATAACCAGAGAGCATTTGTCATTTCTATTCTCACATGAAATTAAAAAAAAAATGTTTCTAAGATTCTAGATAATATGTGCAAAATTATCTTCAGGGATGTTTATATTCTGTATGAGGTCTGAAATTCTGGCAGCTATCAGGTTAAGGGTGGTACCTGGGTTATATCATTTGGCTAGACTTTTACCCTAATGTCAGTGTTTGAGAAAGAATGGAGAGATTATATTATCTGGTTGTGCTTTTTTAGGAATGGATTAGGAATGGATTAAATTAATATTTAATAAAGCATAAACATTATTTATTTTAATGTATTTAGATTAGATATTTAAAATAAATCTAATTTATTCTAATTGATAATGACATACACATTTAAAAGGTAACAATTAGAACGACATCTAAAACCTTCAACTGTTTTCAGTGTTTGCCTAGTCTAATTATGGTTCTTATTTTGCTTTGAGCAAAATCATATAACAGTTGCTCTTTTGAAAGGTTTTTAGTGGTGGAAGATCCCTAGGCCTGTGCAGATCTTTTCAAAGTGTGCCTGCTGGTTCAGTCAAAAGAGTGTGCATCTCTTGATTTCAGGGTTGTGAGTTCAAGTCCCACGCTGGGTGTAGAGATGATGTAAAAATAAAATATTAAATAAAAGTTGCTACAATTTGCAGCTGTTTCCTGTTATATATTGACAGACTGTTGGTGACATACTGATGACCGGTGGCCAGCTCTTTATAACTATGACTAACATTTGTATCTTCTCTTCCTTTTAGCCTGAGGCAGAAATTATTTTTTTGTGCAGTAAAGTCTATAATTTTCTTCTCTTAGCAGGAAGAGATTAGGAGCTTCATTCCCATATGTCTGCCCCTCTTTTTGTAATTAGAATTTCTTTTCCACTCACCTCCTCTGTCTCCCTCACTCTGGTCTTGAAAAAGTACAATTTGTATATACAATATTTATTTTATTTTAGTATATATATGTCCACTGACTGAGTGACCTAAGATTACCTTTTAACCACTTTTCTCAAACTGTGATTGGGATCTACCTGCATGAAAACCAGGTGCTTGTTAAAAATGCAAATTTCATAGTTCTGTTTCAGGGCTATGAATTAGCAGTTCTGGAGATGGGGTTCAGGGACTTTGTATTTTAAAACCATCATGCCTGTTAATTCTTGTGCACAGTAAATGTAAACATTTTTATTAAGCATTTGTGCATGCTTCTAGTATATTCCAAATGTATTATATATTTTTCTAACTTAAAATTCTTTTTTTAAAAATTACACTTCAAAATATAATTTTTTGGAAGAAGTTCATGAAAAGCGTTACAGAAAATGTAGTTTAGCTGAGAGTCCAGCCCTGTGGGGTTGATAATGGTTTATCTTTATTCTGTGAATGTTATTTTATTAATCTCCTATCCATGGGATGTGTCTCATCTGTTTGGCTAAGGGTGGGGTAATAGGTGGTGTTAGTTTTGGTCCCTGTGTGACTTTCAGCCTAACTTTGCTTGCTCAGTCAATGACAGTGGAGCAGTGATGTATTTCTTTCCCTACTCTCTGTGAAGAAAACCCTTGTTGTTTGTACCAAAGACTTAATACAAAGTATGTCTACAGACTAAACTGAAAAGTATTAAAAATAAAAATTGGCAAGTAATTAAAAATTACATTCTTGTGAATGGCTTTCAAGATCCAGAGAATTTTGGAAATGCTTTCTCTTCTCCTTGGACTGCTTCAAGAAGAGGAAGGGAAGCAGAGTGAGGGGCCGTAAAGGCTTTGCTTTTGCTCACTATATGATGGTAGGAATGTCTCACAGCCCACTAAGTCCAATTTCTTCATCTGCAAAATGGGAATAATAAAAGAATCCATGTATAGAGTTGTTGGAAGAATTAAGTAATGCATGTAAAGTGCTTGCCATAGTACGTGGCAGATAGTAAGTAGTAGTTTTTATTATTGTATGTAAGATTTGTCATGTATCTGAATCAGATTTAAGAAAATACCTGCCTCAAGTAGCTTATGTGCTAGTTATGAAGATAGTGCAGTGCAAGGAAATGATGGAGGACTCCAGGATGGGGGTGATGACTTTGCCTGTGTGTACAAAGGCTTTCAGTTATATCTTTCTGTGTTATTATTATGGCGGCTTTGATGCTAGTGACATTGCCCCCATTTTACTAGTCAAGGAAACTGGGACTCAGAGATTTAGTGACATGTTTATTATCAGAAACTAAAAGCAGCAGGGGCAGCACTCAGGCCGAGGTTAGTTGACTTTAAGTGTAGTATTAGCATCCTATCTACGGCCTCATCCACTCCTCATAGCTAGATTGAGGTCCTTATACATTCTAAGGATCCCGTCTGATATGGAGGTGCCAGGATACGGTCTCACTTACTCTGTCTGAAATTCCAATTAATTCAGGCAACTTAGGGAAAAGGGCTCACATATCCTGGGCTCCTGAGAAATCGCATTATAATGATTATTCATTACAACCCTCTGTGAAAGGGCTATCGTGTGAGATTGTCACAAGAATCAAGAATTCTCCTTTGTCTTTCTGATGAAACATTCTTAAGGGAGAAGTACATGTATTAATTACATACCTTTTAAACAGACAAAAATGACCAGTTGTTGGGAAGCAGTTTATACTGATTGGTCAAAACTAGAAACATGAAGAAGCCGTAAGAAGTGCCATTTAAAGGACTGGAAATAATTCCGAATTAAAATTCATGCTTCATTTTAGTGGTGAATCACTCCATAAATATCCAGTGCTTGAAATGGAGGAAGTGAGAGATAATAATTTTTTTTTTTTTTTTTTGGCAACTTAAAAACTGCTGGTTGTCTACTGAGAAATGCTTTGGCTTAACTCTTCCCTTCTTTTTTTTTTTTTTTTTTTTTGGTGAAGCTAGGTGAATTGGATGGGTGATATGTGCCAGATCCTCCTTCACAACCGAGAAACTATTCAGCTATCAGCTGCCCTCTGGTGAAGAGAGCCACCTTACTGAGTTCTCGACCCCTAATGGGTGGAGTATCCAATGACAAGTTGGTACAAGGTATAAAGATCCAAGTACCTAATCCCAACTCAAAACAACTCTGAAGAACTATTCCAGCCTCAGAGGTCCCTGTGCATCAGCTGAAGTCTTTCCTGAGATGGTATCTTAGTCCCAGTTTCTCACTGCTAATCCTGCTTCATTTCCTTACCCACAGGTACCATGCCCCAATCAACTCCCTGAATGCTAATCTCTGACTTAGACCCTGTTTCCCATGGAATCCAACCTGCAACAGTGGGGACTTGAGAAGGCTTATTCTCATAGTTGTAGGGTGGTAATCACACGTAGTGTACATAGTGGGGTGGGTGTTAATACTATACACAGTAGTAATTCTGAGTTGTAGGATAGCAGAGAGACTCTAGAGACTTCAGAAGTTATTTAGACCAGTGGTTCCTGCACTTGAAGGAGATGTGTATCAGAATCTGTGGGAATTTTTTTTTTTTTAATTTGACTTTCCAGATTTTCTGAGTCATAATCTTTAGCATTAAAAAATTTGTTCCATAGTAATTTTGATGAAACCAGTCTATAGATCAGCACTTAAAAATGACTGACCAAGAAAAAATTATTTATACATGATAAAAAAATTCTCAAATGCCAATGCCCTAATTTTTGCTGTTTTTATTTTTAATGACTGAAGATCAAGGTTTTACAGAATGTGAGAACATGTAGAAAGTTTGGGTAAATGAGATAAATGAAAGAGCAAGCCTGTCCTTTACCCAGGGGTTAGTGATTACCACTCTGTAGAGGTAGACATGTCTGATAACCCATGGGACATTTCGGTGAATATTACCAGACTCTCTGTGACCACAATAGGGAAAAACCCCTGCTAGAGCTGCCCTGTCCCCCACCTCAGTTTGCCACAAGAATAGTTTTCCATCATTTGAGGCCGTTGAAGCAAAGTATGGCCTATTGTGTCTGTAGTGGAGATTTCTGCACAGAGTGGTAAGTTTAGTTAAATGGTCTGGACGAGTATGTTCTGCAAGAAGCAGAGCTTCCTCTGCTTTATATTCTTTATAATCTTTATAATTTATAATCTTCAGAGAAAAGAAAGGACGATTTCAGAGGGATCGTTTAAATAAAGCCTGAGAATGGTTAGCCTGGATTAGAGGCATGACTTTTACTGGGGCTATAGTCAAAGATGAATAAATGTTGTGGTATTTTTCCTATCTGTAAAAAAAAAAAAAAAAATTAAGTCTGGACAGTCTTAAATGGAAGGATATTACAGGAATGATGTGTGTGTGTGAGAGAGACACAGCATGAATGGTCTTTCTCCCACCCTATGCCTTGGAAAGTTCACAGTCAGATTCCTCTGGGACTCTAATTGGAAGGGCAGAGATGTTTTTCTTAATGAAATTCAATCTTTTTGCTCCAGAGATGAGCTCAGAACAAAAATAAGATTATATTGTCTTATAGAACAACTCAATATAGGTCACAGTGGGATAAGTTTCATATACTTAATTGAATCTTTTTACGAATGGCATTTCTTAATGAATTTTTTATAGAAGATACAGTGTTTTCATTTACTAGCAACAAAAGGGAGAATTGCTTTATAAACATTTTAATAGAGAATTTATATATTGAAAGTAGTGCTGCCTATTCAAGTGACTGTTCTGTGGATGTTCTCAAAAAGCAGATGGTCTATCAGTATGTGGCCTCAAGACATTATCCTTAAAGGGCTCCGATGTTAAGAATTATGTGAACGGGCATGTGTGCTGATGTATACATATATGTATACGTATACGTATATGTATATGTATATGAAAAACACATGCACACATATATACATGCATAATATAATATATAACAAATATACATTATATATACTACTTATTTATCTTCTAAGGAAGGAAAATCGTTTGGGGAGGAATGTATTAGGGAAATTTTTGAAGGCAAATACTCATTCATTTTGATTTAAGCTCAGTGATCAGGAGTTAATTCCTAAAGTAGTAGGAAGAGTGATAAGGCAATAATTCTGATATTGATGTCATTTCTATCATCTAGATGTGTGATCATCAACAAATCTCTTCTCATTGAGTACTGGAATTTCATCTCTAAAATGTTGGGATAGGTGACCTTCAGGGACACCTTCAGTTGTAAAATAGCAGCTCATAGTATGTGAGTTTTAGGAGTTACTACTAGCAAAGCTATTTTGTTGGTTTTGCTACATGTAGATGAAAAACCATGGATCCATGTTCTTAACCACTACTACAGGTAATAATATCCATGGAGTTACTCTGAAAATTAAAATGAGATAATATATTTAAAGTAATGAGCATAGTGTCTACCTATAGCATAGAAAATGTACAATAAATAATATTTTTTATTGTCTTATAAATTATACTACTTCAACAAGATATTCCCCTCACCTCCAAATCTGTATATTATTTAGGCTTATTAACCATAGTGACAATGAACCTATGTGTTTTCTAGGCTTAAATTAAGATTCCTAAGTGGACGTTTCAATTTTTTTGGTAGTTATGACTGATATAAAATTACGGCTAAGGTCTCCCATTTTTCAAGGCCATATCTGAAATTTGGTGGAACTTCTCTGATCAGGGATAAAATATATTAGCACTTATGTATACACATAAAATGTTTTTATTCAAAATTTTTTCATTATAAAGCTAACATAAAATAAAACTTAAGCTATAGGGAAAAATTCAATACTAAAAACATAATTACTATTAACATTTTATTATGGTTCTTAAATTATTTATTCCATATTTAATTTTTCTAAACCTAGAATAAACAATGTTATAGGAATAATGTGAAATTCTGTTTTTATCACTTATTGTTATATTATGAGTATGTCTCATGTAATTTGGTATTTTTACAAACATCATTTTGATGGGTAACAAATGTTTTAACTGTTCTAAATTTTTATTAATTTTGTATTTTCAAATGATTTTTTATATTTTTATAGGTATACAGTTATATGACCCAAAAATGTCAATATTACCTTTTCATAATTTCACATTCTCCTCTTATTTCTGTAGTATATTACATTGCATTGTGCAGTGCTCAAGAATTAAGAGATTTAATATAGTTGAACTGAGACAGTGTAGGGTGGCAGTAAGAGATAACACAGGAAAGATAACTTGGATTTATGTCATGAAGTGTCTTGAATATTATGCTAACAATTTTGGACTTCATTCTGTAGAAATGAAGATGTGTGAAAAATGAAATTAGATCCTTACTTTACACTGTTAAGTTCTATGTGGATTATGGAGTCAACATAAAAGGCAAATATGTAATATACTTGAGGAACAGAAAGACTATCTTTATGACTGCAACATATGAAACAATTTCTAAAACAGACATAAAAAGTATAATCCATACATTCTCATCCACAAATGTTTATTGAATGCTATGAAGGCAGGCAGTACTCTATTTGTGGTATATTGGTGGACAGAACAGAAAAGATAATTCCTCCTCTTATGGGATTTTATTCTTCAAGTTTATAAAAATAAACACAATGTATTATAATTTATATAGTATATAAGAAAGTGGGAAGTGGTGTCTTCTCCTGGATCATTCTCCAAAACTCAATCCTAGTTGGTCTTCATTTTTCTGTCACACTCCTTTCCTTAGTGATCTCCTTGTAGTTACCTGGCTGTAAATACCACCTACAGGCTGATGGTTCCCACGTTTTTGTCTCTGGCCCAGAATTCCAAGTTTATATAACCATTTGCCTACATGACACCTTCACTTGGATGTCCTATAAACATCTTAAACTTCACATATATAAAACTAAACTCCTTATTTCATCCAACAAATCTATTCCACCAAGTCTTCTTCATTCAACTGATACCAATTCCATCCTACCAGCTGCTTGTAATTTGGCTTCCTGTTACATTCGGGCTTCCATTTCCTGTTCTGTTTCCTATATGTATATTGTTTTCCACAGCCTCATTTTTTTTCCTATTTATTTTATTTTAGTATTATTTATTTATTTTTAATGTTTTTAAATATTTATTTTTGAGAGACAGAGCGTGAGTGGGGGAGGGGCAGAGAGCGAGAGAGAGCGGGAGACACAGAATCTGAAGCAGGCCTCAGGCTCCGAGCTGAGCCCTATGCGGGGCTCAAACTCACAAACCGGGGAGATCATGACCTGAGCCAAAAAGTTGGATGCTCAACAGACTGTGCCACCTAAGTGCCCCATATTTTTATTTTTTATTATTGAAGTCATTGGGCTCTCTTTTGTTGGGCAGACTCCCACTGAAGGGCTTGACATGGTTGTTCCTTCTGCCTGGAGGGCAGCTATCTACATGGTCAACTCCCTCCCCCCAGCTATCTACATGGTCAAGTTCCCCCAGCTATCTACATGGTCAACTCCCTCCCCTTTTCTGGGTCTTTATACAAATGCTATTTTTCTCAGTGCAGCCCATGTGGACTACATTATGCAACTTTATAACCATTGATCAGATAGACTCATTGTTTCATGAATGGTTTTAAATGGTGATATTTTAATTCTATAAATACTTCTTTGTTTATTGGCTGGAAAAATTTTTTTGGTAAGTTTTTATTTCAAAATTATTTCCTGCTCACAGGCTAGAACACTTTAATAAAAAGGAATGCTTCTTTGGCAATTATTTGGTTATCCTGAGGTATAATTTTACAACACCTGTGGGATACATGCTTGCTTCTTTTTATTGGTTGAATGCCTTTTTATATAAAAAAAAAAAGTTTATTTATTTTTGAAGGAGAGAGAGATAGAGCATGAGTGGAGGAGGGGCAGAGAGAGAGGGAAACACAGAATACAAAGCAGGCTCCAGGCTCTGAGCTGTCAGCACACAGCCCAATGCAGGGCTCGAACTGACGCTGTGAGATCATGACCTGAGCCGAAGTCGGCTGCTTAACCGACTGAGTCACCTGGGTGCCCCTGATTGAATGCCTTTAATTGATTGAAGGATCATTCATGTTTTAATCAATGTTCTTTCAAGTTATATTCTAGTTTGTGTTGGATTTTATTTCTCTATTAAGTGTTAATCGCATAAGCTAATTACCATAAATATTATTTGTATTTTATATTAAAATATTTTTAAATTTATTTTTTTATTCACATCCAAGTTAGTTAGCATGTAGCGCAACCAATGATTTCAGCAGTAGATTCCTTAGTGCCCCTTACCCCTTTAGCCCATTTCCCCTCCCACAACCCCTAAAACATTTTTAATGTGCACAGTAAATGGCTGATTTTGTCTTTTAATAGAATAGGTAATTCTATTTTCACTTACTATAATTACTACTGTATTTGAATTAATTTTCGTTATCTTAATTTGGACTTTTTATTTAGCCTTGCTTTCTTTACTTTTTTTCTTCTCTGTCCTTGTCTACTTTAAGTTGCTTTTCTTTATTCTTATTTCTCCCCTTCTAAAAAGGATACATACACTTAAGTCTTTTCACAGTTACCCTCTTGTTGGACAACATAAAGACTTAGAATGTTCAGATTTTGATCAGTGTTTTCTATTTTTATATTTTAACTGCCACATTTGATGTTATTATTGATTTATGCAACACTTTTCCAGATTCATTTCATGTTTACCATTTTCTTTGGTTACTGGCATTTCTTACATCTTAGCACTTCCTTAAGAATTTGTTTATTTATTTTTTATGAAATAGTTTATACATTTCTTTACTAATGGCTGTTGGTAACAAACTTTTTGAATTTATATTATTTTGTAAATGTCTTTATTTCAACTTTCTGTCTGAAATCACTCTCTTAACCATTTTGAAGATACTCCACAATTTTTCTAGCTTCCATTGTTGCTTCTAAGAGGTGAGTCATCAGTCTGCTATTCTGTTGTAGAGAATCTGTTTTTTCTCCCTGGTGGCTTGTAAGATCTTTCTGTCTTTGGTTTTCTGTAATTTCACAACAGTGTGTTCGTGGATTTCCGTTGGTTTATTCTTCTGTTGGGTTTGTTGCCTCTTAATTGTGAGGATTTATATAATTTTTCTTTACTTAAAAAATAAATTCTGGAAAATTATCAGCTCTTACCTCTTTTTTTTTTATTTTTATTTTTTAACGTTTATTTATTTTTGAGACAGAGAGAGACAGAGCATGAACGGGGGAGGGGCAGAGAGAGAGGGAGACACAGAATTGGAAGCAGGCTCCAGGCTCTGAGCCATCAGCCCAGAGCCCCACGCGGGGCTCGAACTCACGGACGGCGAGATTGTGACCTGAGCTGAAGTTGGACGCTTAACCGACTGAGCCACCCAGGTGCCCCTCTTACCTCTTTAAATATTGCTTTTCCTCTTCTCTCTAGTTTCTTTTGAAACTCTAATTATATCATCTTATACACTCTACTTCTTCAACTCTTTTATTTTCCATCTCATGGTCTCTCTGTGATGCATTATATTTATTCTTTCATTCTGTTTTCTTAGTTTCTTAATCATTTTTTCGTATTTTATTGAGAAGTTTCTAGAAGTATTCTACTGAGAATAACTTTTACAAAAATATTTTCCTGCTCTCTAGTTCTCTCTTCAACTTCTATATCTTTAAACCAACATAAAGTTTCTAATTTCAATTATATTTTTATATTTAGAAGTTTATCTGATTCTATTTTCAAATATGCATGGTTAATTTTGATAGTCTCTTATTTCTTCATTTATACTTTCAGTACACTATTTTATTATTTATATTATTATAGTATATCAATGTGTTATTTATACTTATCATTTGTATTCTTTTTAAAAAATTTTTATTTTGGGAGAGAAAGAGACAGAGACAGAGCACGAGCACAAGCTGGGGAGGGGCAGAGATAGAGGGAGAGAATCCCAAGTAGGCTCTGTACTGTCAGTGCAGAGCCCAACTCAGGGCTCCAACTCATGAGCCATGAGATCATAACCTGAGCCGAAATTAAGAGTCGGATGCCTAATGGACTGAGCCACCTAGGTGTCCCTTACATTCTTATTATATAATTACTTATTCACATTCTGATTATTTTAATATACCTAATTGTTTCATGATGATTCTTTATCTTCTTGATTTTGCTGATTTTTGCCCCTAGTCACATGTTTCTCCTTTTTTTTTTTTTTTTTTTTGTTTGTTTGTTTTTTTGATTGTTTTCATTGTTGAGCTCCTAAACCTGGAGTTTTAGTTTTGGAAATTACTTGAGAAGTGGGTTTAAATGTGTTTCTCCAGAGATAACATGTGTTTACTTTTGCCAGTGCCTGGGGGCACTACTGACCTAGGACTACTTTAAGGTTATACCTAGGACTAATTTTAATTTGGAGGTTTTCCAATGACAGACAATATGAATTTCCTTAGTGATCCAACCCAAGGGAAGGCCTAAAACTATGGGTTCTCTGGGGAGAATTTCTGTCCCCCTTCTCTCAGAACCAAGGCTATAAGAATATATGTATTACATCTCCCTGTGATGCTCTTCCCCTACTTCACTCACTTATCCCTTTATGCAGTATTCTTTGATCTGATTCTCTACTCTGTAAAGAATCCAGGCTTTGTGTCCTTTTACTTGTGTGTGAGTCCCATTAAAATCTAAGCTCTAGGCTACCAGGGAGTAATATAGCTGGATTCCAACTTTCATGTGAATTTTGGCTTCTTAGAATTTGTTTCTTTTTCTTTTTTTTTTTTTTGGTTTAGCTCAGTCATGTATTTTATTTTTTTATTTTAATTTTTTTCAAGTAGGCTTCATGCCTAGTGCAGAGTCCGGTGTGAGCTTGAACTCACAACCCTGAGGTCAAGACCTGAGCTGAGATCAAGAGTCTGATGCTTAACTGACCAAGCCACCAAGGAACCCCATTAGTTGTGTATTTTAAAATATTATTTGTATTTTATCTAACTAAAGTTGACATGGAAGAAGTAACAAATCTGAATAGATGAGAAACCATGCAAGAAATGTAATATTTTAAAGAACTACCTTCAAAAATGCATTCTAGACTCAGAAGATTTTATGGGTGAGTACTTGGAACTGTTATGAAATTGATAACTTCTCAAGTTTTATAAAAATTTCCAAAGCATAGGAAAAATAATAACTGTTATATAAAACCCAATGAAGATAGTTTTGTTGAAATTTGTGGCTCAGTCTCATTTGCACATACTAATTTATGAATCTTGAACCAAATACTATCAAGCAGCATACTAAAAAATAATATTTTAGGGGCGCCTGGGTGGCTCAGTCGGTTAAGCGTCCAACTTCAGCTCAGGTCACGATCTCGCGGTCCGTGAGTTCGAGCCCTGCGTGGGGCTCTGGGCTGATGGCTCAGAGCCTGGAGCCTGCTTCTGATTCTGTGTCTCCCTCTCTCTCTGCCCCTCCCCCATTCATGCTCTGCCTCTCTCTGTCTCAAAAATAAATAAACGTTTAAAAAAAAATAATATTTTAAAGTAGGGTTTATTTCAGGAACATAAAGATAGTTGATTTTAAGGAATCTAATATTATAGTATAGTAAATCAAAGGATAAAATCTATATGATCATCTATCAATAGATCCTGAAAAAGTGTAGATTATATTCATACATTTAGCATAAATGCTTAGTACTGGGAATAGAAACATTCATAACATAATAAATTATAGTTACTATGAAACCAATAATTAACATTGTTTTATTGTAAAAACTTGGGTTTAGAGCCAAAAAGAAAGTGTCAAATTGATGATTTTTTAAAAATTCAAGTATAATTAACAGTGTGATACTAGTTTCAGGGGTACAGTATAATGATTCAACAATCATATACATTTCTTAGTGTTCGTCAAGATAAGTGTATTATTAATCCCCTTGATCTGTTTCACCCATTTCCCTCACCTACCTCCCCTCTGGCAACCACCGGTTGTTTGTATTTAAGAGTCTGTTTTTTGTTTGTATCTTTGTTTGTTCATTTGTTTCTTAAATTTTACATGAGTGATGTAATATGGCATTTGTCTTTTTTTTTTAATTAAAAAAAATTTTTTTTAACGTTTATTTATTTTTGAGACAGAGAGAGACAGAGCATGAACAGGGGAGGGTCAGAGAGAGAGGGAGACACAGAATCTGAAACAGGCTCCAGGCTCTGAGTGGTCAGCACAGAGCCCAACGTGGGGCTCGAACTCACGGACCGTGAGATCATGACCTCAGCCGAAGTCGGACGCTTAACTGACTGAGCCACCCAGGCACCCCGGCATTTGTCTTTCTTTGACTGACTTTTTTTTTTTTTTTTTTTTTTTTTTAACGTTTTATTTATTTTTGAGACAGAGAGAGACAGAGCATGAACGGGGGAGGGGCAGAGAGAGAGGGAGACACAGAATCGGAAGCACACTCCAGGCTCTGAGCCATCAGCCCAGAGCCCGATGCGGGGCTCGAACTCACGGACCGCGAGATCGTGACCTGAGCTGAAGTCGGCCGCTCAACCAACTGAGCCACCCAGGCGCCCCTTGACTGACTTATTTCACTTAACATTATACCCTCTAGTTTCATCCATGTTGCTGCAAATGGCAAGATTTCGTTCTTTTTTTTATGGTTGAGTAATATTCCATTGTATGTATATGCCACCTTTTTTATCCATCTGTGGACATTTGGGTTGCTTTCATGTCTTGACTATTGTAAATAATGCTACAGTAAACACAGAGGTTTTCTTTAGGTACATACCCAGTAGTGGAATTACTGGTTCATATGGTAATTTTATTTTTAATTTTTAGAGAAACCTCCATACTGTTTTCCATAGTGGCTGTACCAATTTGCATTCCTACCAACAATGCATGAAGGTTCCTTCTTCTCTACATCCTTTCCAACACTTGTTATTTCTCATGTTTTTGATACTAGCCATTCTGACAGGTGTAAAGTGATATCTTTTTGTGGCTTTAATTTGAATTTTCCTGGTGATTATGGATGTTGAGAATCTTTTCATGTGTCTGTTGGCCACCTGTATGTGTTCTTTGAAAAAATGTGTATTCAGGGCTTCTGCCCAAATTTTAATTGGGTTATTATTATTATTTTTTGAGTTGTGTAAGTTCTTTAGATATTTTGGTTCTTACTCCTTATTGGATATATCGTTGCAAATCTCTTGTCTCATTCAAGGCAAAAAGTAGATTGCTCATATTGTTGATGATATCCTTCACTGTGACAAAGCTTTTTATTTGGGTGTAGTCCCAATAGTTTAAATTTGCTTTGGTTCCCCTTACCTTAGAAAATATATTTAGAAATTGCTACCTAATGTATTCTTATAGGAATTTTATGGTCTCATGTATCACATTGAGATCTTCAATCCACTTTCAGTTTATTTTTGTGTATGGTGTAGTAAATTGTCTAGTTTTTATTCCTTTGCAGTAGCTGTCCAGTTTTCCCATAACCATTCGTTGAAGAGGCTGTCTTTTCCATTTTGTATTCTTGCCTCCTTTGTCATAGATTAATCTATCATATAAATGTGGGTTTATTGTTCTATTGACCTATGCGTCTGTTTTTGTCCCAGTACCATACTGGTTTGATTACTGCTGCTTTGTAGTATATTTTGAAATCTGTAATTATGATACCTCCAGTTTTGTTCTTCTTTTTCAGGATTGCTTTGGGTATTCAGAATCTTTTGTGGTTCCATACAAATTTTAAGATTATTCTAGTTCTGTGAAAAATACTGTTGGTATTTTGATAGGGATTGCATTAAATCTGTAGATTGCTTTGGGTAGTACGGGCACCTTAACAATATTTGTTCTTTTCAATCCATGAACATGGAATATCTTTACATTTTTAGTGTGTCATCTTTTATTTATTTCATGAGTGTTTTATAGTTTTCAGAGCACAGGTCTTTCACCTCCTGGTTAAGTTTATTCCTAAGTATTTTATTATTTATGGTACAATTATAAATAGGATTGTTTTCTTAATTTCTCTTTCTGCTACTTCATTGTTAGTGTATAGAAATGCAACAGATTTTTGTATATTAATTTTGTATCCTGTGACTTTACTAAATTCATTTATCAGTTCTAGTAGTTTCTTGGTGGAGTCTTTAGGGTTTTCTATATACAGTATGAAGAAATCTGCAAATAGCAACAGTTTCATTTCTTCCTTACAAATGTGGATGCCTTTTCTTTTTTTCTGTTTGATTGCTGTGGCTAGGACGTACAGTACTATGCTGAATAAAAGCAATGAGAGTAGACATCCTTGTCTTGTTTCTAATCTTAGAGGAAAGACTCTCAATTTTTCACTACTGTGGATGATGTTCGTTGTGGGTTTTGCATATATGGCCTTTAGTAGGTTGAGGTATGTTTCCTCTAAATCTACTTTGTTGAGAGTTTTTATTATGAATGGAATGTACTTTGTCAAATGCTTTTGCTGCATCTATTAAAAGGATCATATAGTTTATTTTTCCTTTTTCTTGTTATTGTGATGTATCATATTGGTTGATTTTGTAAATATGGAATTTACCTTATATCCCTGGAACAGATCCCACTTGATTGTGGTGAATAATTTTTTTTAACGTATTGTTGGATTTAGTTTACTAATATTTTGTTGAGAATTTTTGTATCTGTGTTCACAGATATTGGCCTGTAGTTTTCTGGGTTTTTTTTATTGTCTTTATTTTTAGTATCAGGGTAATTCTAGTCTTGTAGAATAGATTTGGAAACTTTCCTTCTATTTTTTGGAATAGTTTAAGAAGAATAGGTATTAAATCTTCTTCAAATATTTGGTAGAGTTCACCTATGAAGCTATCTGGTCCTAGACTTTTTTGTTTGTTGGGAGTTGTTTGATTACAATTAAATTCTGCTAGTAATCAGTGTACTCAAATTTTCTATTCCTCCCTGATTCAGTTTTGGGAAGGATATATGTTTCTAGGAATTTATCCTTTTCTTCTAGGTTTACAATTTGTTGGCATATAACTTTTCATTATATTCTCTTATAATCCTTTGTATTTCTCTGGTGTCAGTTGTTATTTCTTCTCCTTCATTTGTGATTTTATTTGAGTCCTCTCTCTTCCTTTCTTGATGAGTCTGGCTAGAAGTTTATCAATTTTGTTGATCATTTCAAAGAATCAGTTCCTAGGTTCATTGATCTGTTCAAATTTTTTAACTCTCTATTTCATTTATTTATGCCCTTTTTTTAAAAGGAATATAATATTTTAACTTGGGTTCCATCAACAGGATAAACATGTTGTTTTTAAACTTCTGCAATTTATACACCAATGAATTATTTTTATTCTTGATATGCTACTCTCCCCCACTCTTTTGCAGCTATTACAAATTCACAAAGTAAAGACTTTTTTTTGAGTAGGGTCCACATCCAACATGGGATTTAAACTCATGACCCCGAGATGAAGAGTCACATACTCTACTGACTGAGACATCCAGGTGCCCCTGTTTCATTTATTTCTGATCTCATGTTTATTATTTATGTTTTTCTACTGGCCTTAGGCTTCTTCTTTTTCTAGCTCCACTAGGTGTAAGGTTAGATTGTTTATTTGAGATTTTTCTTGCTTCTTTGGGCCTGGATTACTACACTTAGAACCACTTTTGCTGCATCCCAAAGATTTCGGACCATTGTGTTTTTATTTTCATTTGTCTCCATGTATTTTTTGACTTCCTCTTTGATTTCTTGGTTGAACCATTCATTGTTTGGTAGTGTATTATTTAGCCTTCATGTATTTGTGTTTTTTCCAGATTTTTTCTTGTGGTTGATTTCTAGTTCCATACTGTTATGGTTGAAAGAGATGTGTGATAGGACTTCAGTCTTTTTGAATTTATTGAGACTTGTTTGGTAGCGTAGTATGTGATCTATTCTGGGGAATGTTCCAAGTGCAGTTGAATGTATATTCTGCTGGTTTTGGTTGGAATGTTTTGAATATATCTGTTAAGTCCATCTGGCCCAATGTGTGTTATTCAAAACCACTGTTTCCTTGTTGATTTTCTGTTTGGATTTATCCATTGATGTAAGTGGAGTGTTAAAGTTCCCTACGGTTACTGTATTACTGTCAATTTCTTCCTTTATGCCTATTATAGTTGCTTAATGTTTGAGATGTTCTCATGTTGGGTGCATAAATATTTACAATGTTATATCCTCATGTTGGAATGTTCCCTTTATCATTATGTAGTGTCCTTCTTTGTGTCTTGTTATCATGTCTGTTTTAACGTCTATTTTGTTCCAATATAGGTATTGCTACCCCAGCTTTCTTTTTGCTTCCATTTGAGTGATAAATGTTTTTCCATCCCTTTACTTTCAATCTGCATGTGTCTTTAGGTCTAAAGTGAGTCTCTTGTAGGCAGAATATGGATAGGTCTTACATTTTTATCCATTCACTCACTCTGTGTCTTTTGATTGGAGCATTTATTCCTTTTACATTCAAAGTAATTATTGATAGGTATATATTTATTGCCATTTTGTTACTTGCTTTATGGTTGTTTTTGTAGCATTTCTCTGTTTCTTTCTCCTCTTGCTCTATTCCCTTGTGGTTCTATGGCTTTCTTTAGTGATATGCTTGGATTCCTTTCTATTTATTTTTTGCTTTATTTTTCCTTTATTTTTACAAGTGTAGTAAAACCTTGGTTTGCGAGCATAATTCATTCTGGAAACATGCTTGTCATCCAAAGCACTTGTATATCAAAATGAACTTCCCCATAAGAAACAATGGAAACTCAGGAGGCTCATTCTGCAACACAGAAATATTTATATGAAAATGATTATAATATTGTATTATAATATAAAATAATAAAGAAAATACAAAATATAAAGAAAAACAAATTAACCTGCACTTACCTCTGAAAACCTTTGTGGCTGGTGTGAGGGAGACGAGAGAGGAGGGTTATTGTGTAGGATGACTTTGACTATCACTAATGGAATCACTGCTATCTGTTGGCTCAATTGAATCTTTTTCTTTTTGTGCAGTTTTAACAAGGAACATATCCAATGAAGCAAAGCATTCCGAAGCTTACTCTTGTATGGAAAAATAAAGGACTGTCCATAGGTGCTTTGAAGTGACAAAAAATACACTAGTGCCAGTTGTGGGCACCTTCCAACGTTCTGAAAAATCAGTGATTTCTGACAAACACCGCAGCCTGAGACTGAGTTTCTGAGCATGGGGGATGATCACCCACAATCCCGCAGTGAGTGAGAGAGGGAGAGAGAGAGAGAGAAGAACCATTGGCTCTGTTGTGATCATGTGGCGTGTGGCATCACGTACTACTCATATTGCAAGACATCGTTCATTTATCAGGTTAAAATTTATTAGAAATGTTTGCTTGTCTTGCAGAACGCTTAGCAAACAAATTACTACAATCCAGGGTTTTGCTGTGTATGATTTGTGGTTACCATTAGGCTCATATTTAACATCTTAAGCATACACGGTCTATATTAAGTTGATGGTTGCTTAAATTTGAACCCATCCTAAAAACACTGAAGTTTTACTCTCTCCCTTACATTTTATGTATATGATGTCATACTTTATATCCTTTTATTTTGTGGATTCCTTGACTGATTTTTGTAGATATAAGTGATTTTACTGTTTTTGTGCTTTAACCTCTGTACTGGTTTTATAAGTGCTTAATCTGTTACTTTTATTAAATTTGTATTTACCTGTGAAATTTTTGCTTTTCCTTATTTTCTTATACCTGCTGTCCTTTTACTTCTGTTAAAGAATTCCCTTTCTGATTTAGTGGTGATAAACTTCTTTAACTTTTGTTTGGGAAACTTTTTATATCTCCTTTTATTCTGAATGATAGCTTTGCTGAGTGGTTGCAGGATTTTTCCTTTCAGCACTGTGAATGTATCATGTCACTCCCTTCTGGCCAGCAAAATTTCTGCTAAAAACTGCTTGGTGATGTTGCTGAGTTCCCTTAACCTATTCTGATTTATTATTATTACTTTTTTTTTCTGTTTGCTGTTCAGCTCTGTTGCTTTCCATTACTCTGTCTTCCAGCTTGCTGATCCTTTCTTTTTGCCTCCTCTAATCTATTATTGATTTCTTCTAATGTATTTTTTAAAGTTTATTTACTTATATTTGAGAGGGAGAGGGAGAGAGTAAGAGAGAGAGAGAGAGAGAGAGAGAGAGAGAGAGAGAGAGCTAGAACAAACAAGTGAAAGAGGGGCAGAGAGAGAGGGAGACAGAGAATCCCAAGCAGGCTCTGCACTGTCAGTGCAGAGATGGATGCAGGGCTCAAACTCACAAACCATGAGATTGTGACCTGAGCTGAAATCAAGAGTCAGATGCTTAAGTGACTGAGCCACCCAGGAGCCCCTAATGTATTTTTAATTTTAGTTATTGTGTTCTTCATCCATGATTGGTTCTTTTTATATATTCTCTTTGTTGAAAGTCTCACTGCGATACTCTATTCTTTACTCAATCCAGTAAGTATCTTTATAACTCTTACTTTGAATGGCCAATCAGGCATGTTGCTTTTCATTTCATTTAGCTCTTTTCTGTGATTTTGCTGTGTTCTTTCATTTGGGACATATTCCTGTCTCTTCATTTTGTATAACTCTTTTTGTTTCTGTGGGTTAGAAAAGTCTGCCCTGTCTCTTGATCTTGAAAGTTGTGGCTTTATGAAGAAGAGGTCCTGTAATACCCTATAGTGTAGTGTCCCCTGTTCCCCAGAACCTCACGCTTCCGGGGTGCCTCCTATGCGGGTTGCATGAACCCTACTGTTGTGGCTGAACGTCATTTGCCTTTAGTCTAGCTGGCCCTAATGGTCTACGCTGCCTGTCTTGGGTCAGGTTTGGTTCTTGTGCTATTAAGAGCACAGTTTGGGGCTGTTGTGGGCTTGTAGTTGGGTGATGTCAGCAGTCAGACCAGATGCCTGCCCCCAACCCATTTGCCAGGGCTGTGATGACCCCAGACTGCAGAGCTCTCTCCTTGTGTGGCCCCCTGAGAAGTTTTTGTTGGTGGGCAGGGCTGACAGTCAGATAAGATGCCTTCCCTCACTACATGTGCTGGAAGTGCAGATTGGCAGGGCCCTCTCTCTGCACTGCCAGTTATAAGGTTTGGCTGCTGGGACTGTAGTTGTACTTGTGTGTGTTGTTATCTTCCCCCCTCCCCAGGACAGGAGTCATTTTGAAGTGATGCCAGTCCCTGCTGGGGCTGCTTGCAGGATAAAATATGGGAGGAACCACTTTGGAGGGCTCCTGCCAAGTGAAATGAATTGGATGGAGTGGATCTGCAGGAGACTGAGAGGGTGGGGTGTGCAGTGTTAGCAAGGTACGTGGAGAGTGTTCACACTGGTTCCCACTGTTCTACTATCTGGGGTGGGGTGAGGGAGAGAAATGGAGGCCACCACGTCTTTTGTTCTTAGAGAAGTCTCCTAAAGATCCCTGCCCCTCCAGCATATGTTCTGAGATTAGCAAATAAATCTTCATGTATACCTGAAGCACTTTACAAACTGCTGCTTCTGTTCCAGGTTGTTTATTATGCCGTCTCTTTAAGAGCAGGGTTTCAGTTTCCTATTGCCCTCCAGCTCTCCCAGGGCTAAGCCCACTTATTTTTAAAATACCTGAAGTTAAGTTCTTCTGGTTGTAAAAACTCATAAAGTTAAGCCCCAGTGGTTTTCAACTGGGATTTGTCTTCCAAGTTCTGGTTCCCTGTGTCTGGGGTGCCTGGTGTGGGGTCTGTTCCTCTCCCTTCTCTGTGCTTAAGGTGCCCTTCCTGTTTGTGGTTAGTCTCACCAAGAACTTGATTCCTGACTGACCAAGTCCTACCCTATTTGGTGTGGCCTCCTCTCTACAATTAACTGGAAAGTATGTTCTGCCAGTTTTCAGGTCATTTTTTGGATTAGTTGCACAGATGTGGCCATTATTTAGATGTGTCCATGGGATGAGATGAGCTTAGGATCCTCCTACTATGCCATCTTCCCAACCTCCCCTGGTGATTTCATTTTCAGAATCATAGTTTTCATAGTTCAAGGTGGGGAAAAATGGGATCACTAAAAGAGAGCAGCATCAGAGTTGGAAGAGAAAAGAATCAAGAACAGAACTTAGGGAGTTCTGGTACTGGGTGGGTTGAGAACATGTGGTTAATGAGTTTGATTGAGAACCTGGGCAGTACAGCTTTTTGGAAAATGTAGTGAGGAAAGAATTTTAAGAATAAGACAAGACCAAATGATATAAAACACCACAGGGTGGTTGAAAAAGAAAAAGAGTAAGGAAAGGTCATTGGATTTCACTATTAGGAAGTCATTGGTGACTTTTCAGAGAGGTGTTTCAGTAGAGAGTTATGGATGGAGTACAGTTTATAGTTTATTGAAGTATGGACTCAAAATGGAATAGATATGGTTAGTATGTACTTCTCCACCTTGTTTGTTGGTAAAGAATAGGAGAGGAACAAGGTGGCACATTAAAGAAAAAAATACACTTTGAGATTTGATTTTTGTCTTTAAGTAAGCAATGGTATTTATAGACGAAAAGGAAAGAAAATTTTGTATGGAGAGATGAAAGACTTGATGGAATAATGTTTTGGATATTAATAAACTCAAAGGAAGGAAACTTTCAGATGGAGAGATTAAAGACTTTGATGAAAGAAATACTGTTTTGGAGAAGTCACAAAATCATAACATAAAAAACTAGTAAGAATTAACCTTGATATAGAAAGAGATGCTTTTCTGAGAAAGGAAAGAAAAAGTATGTGTGAGCACACAAAGAAACTTAGGAGTGGGAAGGAGGGGGTGAAGAGAAATAATGTTTAGTCTTTATTTCAGTGAAGTAAGATCATTTAATGAGACTAAAGATAGTATGAGTATACTTTCGGAGACTTGAAAAATGGAAAAGTTATTGAACTTTCTTTGGGGATGTTTGATAATAAGTTAATCAGGAATGATTAAAAGATAAATTAGAAGTAAGAGGTGAGATGAAAGAACATTAATTTATAGATAAAAACCTTAAAATGAAGTGTTTCCTGAGATTTATTTCCATTATTGTGTAATTACAAATGTTGCAGATCACGTTGCCCACACAGCAAACTCTGAGATAGAAATTTGAAAACAGGAAGTTTATTGGGGGAGTGCTCTGGGATCAACACCTATGGGGAAAGAGAAGGAAGCAGGATTAGGCAAAAAGATCTGATAAACAATGACACAATCTCAAAAAGGCCACTACTAATTCCACAGGGTGGAGGGGGGGGTGCCCTCAGAGCTGTCCTGCATTGATGTGAGGGGCCAGCTGCTATAACTCTGTGTTGATCTGTCACCGATGCAAGCAGCCCCTGGTAAGGGGATGTGACCTTGGGCAAGGAGACTCTCTTTAGCTTAGGGCAATTTCTAGAAAGTCCTGACAACTGAGGGCTATTAGCTGACAACACTTCTGTAGCAGGGGAGCTAAGTCTTCAGTCCTGAAGGGACTGGAGTCCGTATCATAGCTTCTACTTCAGTTTACTCCTTTTGCTACTCAAATCTGATTTTTCACATAACTTCTGGGAGTGAGTCCTCCAGGAATCTTCTAGACTACTTTAAAAACATTTTTGTTTAATGTTTATTCTTGAGAGAGAGAGTGTGCAAGGGGGCGGGGGAGAGGCAGAGAGAGGAGGAGACACAGAATTCAAAGCAGGTCTAGGCTCTGAGCTGTCAGCACAGAGCCCAATGTGGGGCTCAAACTCACGAACTGTGAGATCATGACCTAAGCCGAAGTCAGACACTTAACTAACTGAGCTACCCAGGCACCCCTTCTAGACTACTTTCTATGTCTTCATAAGAGGACAGTACATGGTATAAACCATGGATCTTAGTACTGAGCTGGGCTTAAGTGGCAATCGATAGTCATCAACTTCTTCCTCTTTATCTGTCCTCTTTATATGTCCCCCTCATTGCCAGCTTGCATCTCTTCTGGTCTAGGTTTTATCCTTTGAGGTACCCAGGCCTTCATTTCTGAGATATTTGAGCCCCTGGTCACCATTTTGGGCTATGGCTGCTGCATTCATCAGTTTACCTTAATATTTGGGCAAAGAATACTCAGAAATGACCAAGTGTATCACCTGGATGCCAAATATATTCCTCTATGCCCTACCTCCTCCTGATGACCAGCGTCAATAATCCTTGGCAGGATGATTATTGTTCTTGCGTCCTTTCTTGGCAAAGGAAGCCAAAGTACTTGAGCATCAGCCATAGATTGAAAATTGCCGGGTCTCTTTCGGGAGCCAGGACCTCTAACTTGACCGAAACCAGAGCTGCCAGAATAGGTTATAGGGGACAATTCATGCAGCCATAGGGTGAACTGACTTCAGTAAATAGGTGAATAATAGGAGGAGCAGGGGCACAAGCACTGTGTCCACTGGCCCTGCTGTGGCCTGGACTGGGATTACCATTTCCATCTATTTCTGGGACAAGACAGTAAATACATACTGCTGTTTATTCTGAGCGATTGAGAATGCCTTCTTATTCTCCTTTAACGATAAAGAGAACACATTCACCATGTCAATAGCTTCATACCGCGTACTTGAGGCATGTTAATCTGCTCCAGCAGATACCATATCTGGCATAGCAGCTGCAATCAGGGCTGTTCTTTGAGTTTGGCAGCTTTTAGGTTCTTTCTAGCATTTTTAGGAACTAGACTGGTGAATCAAATTGAGACGTGTTGGTGGAACTACAGTGGTGAATTAAATTGAGACCTTCAGAATGGTCTTTAACAATGCACTAATCTCTATTATTCTCCCAGGGATGTGATACTTACCAGCACATATTTTATTCCTTTGGTAAATGGAGTAACACTTGGACCCTTCCATGGAGAATAGTTATCTGGTGGGTTTTCTGACTTAGAGTTTATCCTACTCTATTATCTTCACTTCTCTAAGCTATGTGATCCCTTTTATCACTGTCTACCATGGAAATTCTGACAGCTTTACTCTGCTGGTAGGGGCCATCACTTTCCATATTCCTCTTAGAGTCATGCTAGAAGCATATTAGCACCATGCCCAAGGGCATTGCCAGGATAGTAACTCTTATAATACGTGTTTTCATACAATATGTGGCCTTTTCTGTTTTTTTTTTTTCCACTCAGGATGAAGTTTTCAAGGTTTATCTATGTTGTAGCATATATCAGTGCTTCACTCCTTTTTATGATTGAATATTATTTCCCCATATGGATATACCTCATTTTGTTTATCCCTATATCAGTTGATGGACATATAGGTTATTTATACATTTTGGCTGTTATGGATAATATACTGCTGTTAATGTATAATTTTTTTGTGTGTGGACATATGTCTTTTATTTTATTATTTTCCTTTTTTTAAATTTAAATTTTAGTTAACATCCGGTGCGATATTGGTTTCAGGAGTAGAATTCAGGGATTCATTACTTACATATAACACCTAGTGCTCATCACAACAAGCACCCTCCTTATACCCATACCCATCTAACCCATCTCCCACCTACCTACCTCCATCAACCCTCAGTTTGGTCTCTATCATTAAGAGTCTCTTGTGATTTGTTTCCCTCCCTTCTATGTTTTTTAATGACATTTCTTTATTGGTGTTGTATGTTTGGGTTCTCTGAGATGCACACTCTTGAGATTACGTTTATTGTTAAGGGTGTGCATTAGGGAGTTCCCTTGGGGTCAAACCTGTGCAAGAGAGAGGTGGGAGAAGCAGGGTTAGGTGCAGGAGTCCAGCTATGATGCAGGCCCTGCCTGGTAGCCTTTGCTGACCCCATGGGGAGCTCTTAGCCTGTCAGAGATGTCCCACATTGGGCTAAGTTTTCCAATCCTTTATGCCTTGATCAGTCATTTTCTGTGGACTCCCCCTGGAAGGGTGGGACTTTGGGTGAAGGGGCTCTCTGTGGCTGAGGCAGAGGCAATCCCCGAAGAGGCCAACAGTGAAGGCTGCACCTTCTACAGGTGGGACCATAAGAGCTTCCTTGTGACTTTCTCAACATCATAAGTGGTAAAGAATCTAGGTTTTCTGATTCTTACTTAGGAGGTTTTTCCTTCTTTACATGCTACCTCTCACCTCATCTGACTACAGTGTGACTGGCACCATGCTTGCCAGTATGCTATCTAAGCCTCATTCTTGGCTGCATGAAGTTGTGTGGACTTCATGTGAAAGTAATATTTTTGAAAAACCTCAGGTGGCCTGAGTTTAGCAGAGTAAGCTCCAGGATTGGCTGAGGCACAGCATTCCTGGCAAGGAGTCATTGCTAATTCACCAAGGTCCCTCAGACAATTTATTATAAATCTGAAGGGACACTGAACCAGCCAGCTTGCTTCCCATTTTTGTTCATTTCCAGGGTGGATACTGAGCTTGGCGTCTCACTGGCTCTTTTTGCTGCCTGAATATGTCAGTCTTGCTCTAAAAATAGCCCTAATCCTACTGGGATCATTGTGGGTTGCCTAGGCCTCAAATTCTCTGCAAATCTGAGGAGGTTGGAGAGGAAGATGAAAGGAGTCATTAAAGAAAAGGAGAGATTTTATTTAGTGTATAACATAGAAAACATAAAGCTTTGAGCTATAGAAAACAAGAGTGATTGCTTCATGAAGTCTAGGTTAACATGAAAGAGGTTATCTAATTAATCTTAAGAGAGCAAGGGATTGTTATGTAGCTGTGCAGGCACGAGAGGAGAGAAGAATGATTGATGGCATCGAGGTAAAACAAAGAACATAGTGTAAGAGTCAAAAGCTCTGGGTTCTAATTCTGACTCTACCACTTACTAGCATATATGTTTGGGTAAAAGTCTTGCCCTCTTTTGGTTTAATGTTTTCATCTTTAAAATGAGTCTGGTTACATACAATTTGTTCTTTTTCTTTGCTCTTTACTTGGAGCAAATAATAGATAGAAATGTGTGAAGTTCCATATGGAAAATAATAAATTTCTGGGGCCCTCTCACATGAATTTTGAGACTTTGGGTAATTCTTGAGACTCTGGGATACATATGAAGTGGATGGTATAATCTGGAAGATCATAGATCTTGGAGATCCTAATTATCTTGGGAAGTGTGGTTTAGAGGAGGAGAACCAGTTTAGTTCTTTTTTTGTAGCTTCAGGGAATCTTGGCTCATATATTCTTTTGGAAGTCCTCTGGAAATTGAAAATTCACTGCGCCCTTATAGGTGGCTTTAGTCTTTTTGGCCCTGTCTCAAATCTCTTGGACAGAATGAGGTTCTCTTGGAATAACTGAAAGTTCAGGAAATGAGTCAGAATGATTGGTGTAACATAATATGGATCCAACAAAAATATATTCTTGATGTAGAAGTTTGTTAAGGTTTGAGGAAAAAAAAACCCACAACTTTTGTGAGAACTGAGTCAAGTAGTGATATTTTAGAATGGATATTCTCTATAGATTCTTGAAGATACATATGTGAGGATACCATAATATTTCATGGAAGACATAGCAGAAGCAGGACTCATGGTCTGTTGAAGTAGTCTTCTGATTCATCTTACTAGCTTGTTTTGTTCTGGTCCATTCTTTTTTTTTTTTTTTTTTTTTTAATTTTTTTTTTTTTTTCAACTTTTTTTTTTTTTATTTATTTTTGGGACAGAGAGAGAGACAGAGCATGAACGGAGGAGGGGCAGAGAGAGAGGGAGACACAGAATCGGAAACAGGCTCCAGGCTCCGAGCCATCAGCCCAGAGCCTGACGCGGGGCTCGAACTCACGGACCGCGAGATCGCGACCTGGCTGAAGTCGGACGCTCAACCGACTGCGCCACCCAGGCGCCCCGTTCTGGTCCATTCTTTACACTGTCAAAAGAATTATCTTTCTAAATCTGCTTGTGCTACTTTTCCTGTTTAACTCTGAAGCTCGTAGGCTAAAGTCCAAATTCCTTAGCCTGATATATACTAAAATCTGGGGCAGGGATCTTATCTGCTGTGTTCACTGCTGTGCCTCATTACCTAGGATAATTTTTAGCATATATTTAAGTGCCCCCCAAATATTTGTTTATTAATTAATAATGGACATTTGTGATTTGGCTTTTACCCTGATTTTCAATTTATTACTTACCTTTCCAGTTACCTGTCTTCCCTAGCTCTACTTATTGGGGACAGGTTGTTCACTGTTCCCAAAATCAGTTTGCGTATCTTAATCTGTGTCTTTGAAATACTTTTCTTGCTGACTGGAATAACCATCCTATGTGTCTGAAAAACAGTCTATTGATTCTTTGATATTCGGCTCAATTGACACCACATATGTGATTACTTTCCTGACCCTCGTGGTGTCTTTCTGTTTCCATTCTACTTTGTTCTATAGTGGTCATAACTTTGAATGCTGGAGATTAATTGTTTTCACGTCAGTCTCTCTCATAAGATTTTTTTCTTATTCATCCTTGTACTATTCTAGTTCCTGGACATAATAGGTACTTAATTAATTGTGTTTAATGATCAAATGGATGTATTTTGTGATGAACCAGATAGGTTTGGTTTGTATACCATGTTCTCTCCATGGGCTATAATTAAAGAACTGGAAGGAATACTGAAAGGTCAAACAGTAGGTATTATGCCAAAACATATTCCTTTTGTTCTGGTTTTCAAGATGAAAACTAGCAACACGTTTCAGAGTCATAAACCTGGGCTCAACCACTAATCACAAGTTTAAACTCTGGTGCTTAATGAGGTTTGTTCTTCCCATGAAATACCCTCTGTCATTTGGGGAGAAAACTCTTTTCTCAGGGCACTGACTGCACCACCAAGCTATGGTTCAATATTTTATACATTCCCAAAGTGGACCAGTAATAACTCAGTACAATTTTTTACTCCTATTGCAGAAAGAATTTAAAATGTATATTAGAAGGTCGCACTTTGTGTAAAGGACTAGATTATGTAATATAATGACTAAAGCAAAAATAACATGATTTATTTTATGACACAGTACCTAATAAAGCAGCATATTAACTATTAAATTGCCTTGAAAATGAATTCTTACTTGCCTGGATCTTTATTGGAGAGGGACACTTATGGCAGATGGTAAAAACAGAGACATATTTCAAAGTTAGGCAAAGTGCTGGAGAATCATTTTCATTTCATTTCTATTTTGCATGTTTCACATTTACTAGTCTCAAATAACTCTCCGGTTTGTTAGAACTACTTTAATGATAACCAGGACACAGAATTGATGAATAACCGTTAGTGTTGCGAGAGCTGGGAACAAAACAGGGTACAAATGCCACATGTAATGCCGAATTTCGATAATGTGACTGTGGGTGTGGTATATGGAGTTAGTTTAAGACTAAGTCCTCTAGTTTCTTAACACCTCCCTGGTTAGCTATATAATGACAGTATAGTTAATTTGTAGTTCCTTCAAGGTAGATTGTTCAAGTCCGCTGTTTCACTCCTGGTTTTTCTATCCTAGTCTGTGTACTTGTATATAGGGTCTCGATTATCTGTTTGTTGTAAACTCTCTGGGTCATGGGAACTCATCTCTGTTGTGAGTGCTCCAATGTTGTCCTTATTCTCCGTCTGTTATATCTTTTGTTTCTGTAAATGCAATTAGAACAGTCCACCTAATGAAAAAAAAGGTACTATTTCCTAAAGGTTTGTTAGGAGCTTTCTACATATGTCATCTAATTTAATCTACACTTAAGTCTTACGAAGTGGATATTATCATCTGTATTTTGTAGAAGGGAAATGAACTAAAAGATTTTGTTATTTGCCAGACTATAGTATTCAGTATTCATTCATCCACCAAATATTTACTGAGCTCAGTGTCAGACGCTGAGTTTATAGCTGTGAAAAAGTGATTCTTGCTCTAATGGAGCTAATATTCTAGAAGAAGTCAGTTACAGAGATTTTGACTTCAAGACTGACATATAGCGGAGCACCCCATACTGTAAGATCCTTGAAAATAGGGATCATATCCAGGGACTATGGCAATTAAGTTACTGAATTGAGTGGAATAGAACCAGGATGTATTCTTCTTTGTCATCACTTGTTTTCTCCTTAGTGAATATTTGAAAAGCTAAATATGTTTGCATGGGTAAAATAATGGATTACCAACTCCAAAGCTGATTTACTCCAGTGACTTTTCTCTCCTTCATATCTCCACAAGTGGTTGCTTAGCTGAAGGCACTAGTTTCTGGCTCCCCTTAAAAAGCTTCAAATATTTATGGTATGGGAAGCACATAAACTAATAACCTGTTATTATTATCTCAGTACAGATTAGCTTATCAGGTGAACAGTCATGGCTAGATGGGGCCAAGTCTGAACCATATATCAAGAAAATAGAGTCCAGGCAGGTAGGCTGTTCTGACTGAGGCCATTCCTTTTTTTTTTTTTTGCAAGGGAAGCGGGCTAAGGCCTGGGGCAGTGAGGGTGAAGATGTAGACAAAGTGTTAAGGATCTTCAGTGATGGACGAGAAGTTTGTGTGTGTGTATATGTGTGCGTGTGTGTTTCACAGCTTTGCCTGAAGCATAATTCCTATCTAAGAGATGCCATTTGTAACTACAGAAATGATAGCACTCGAGTGAAACTTGTTTCTCTTTGGTTTTGGCTGCTAAAAGACTGCAGTTTATGTAATGTTTTCATTTCCTGGGACACCATATAGTTCTTCTGTTAGGCTGGGTTGGAAATACATTAGAAGGTCAGTACTGTCTATTATTCATTATCTAAGAGGATGCTCCCCATCATGTAATACCATGGAAGTACCCACTTCTCCACCCTGCCCCTCATTCACTTAAGAGAAATTAAGGGAAGAGCTGGAGCAAATGGTGTTTGATGGATGCTGTTGTTTCATCTAAGGTGTCAGTGTAGCTTTGTTTTCTTAATTTAAAACCTATTATAAAGAAGAGATACTTAGAGGCGGAAAATAAGAGGTGTTCCACACAGCTAGCTAAACTAAATGAGGATGGGGTTCTTAATGACTCTTGAGACAGTGCTGAGGACAATAAGGATTGTAATATTTTTGAAAAGCAGCCTAAAAATCCAGTAAAGGAGGAGAAAAGACTTCTCATTTTCTTATTTTTGGAACCAGCAGGATTTCCAGTTGCATGTAATTTCAGGAAGTGATGTGAATATTCAGTAATACTTTGCACGTTTGCTGGGAAATGATGAAATCACTCTGATGAAATTACAATGGCTACTGAAATATATGTCGTACTATTTGCCAAGTGTTATTTCTTGTCTGTTTAGCCATATCCATTTTAAAGTGAAAGTAAATTCTTGGTAAACACTTTATTTAGGCATATTTTCCAGGAGTAAAAAATGTGTTGTCAAAATTTAGATCACCAAAGCCAACCAAATTAAACAAATACTTATTGAGTGCCTACTATGTGCCAAACATGAAGCTAGGTATTGGGAAAACAAAAGGGAACTTGCCTTTTCTGAAATCATGGAGCTTGGTGTCTGTAGGACAGATATTTAAACAACAAGGCACATAGGTCTACATGAAATTACTACATTGATATGTGCTATACAGGAAAGGCACGTGGTGCTGTGAGGACATCTGAGCATTCATGGAAGGTTCTACTGGAACCTTAAACCTGAGATCTAGAAGATGATTAGGAGTTTGCTAGATAAAGACTAATGGCAAGAGTGCTCAAGGATGATAGACAATGTCTGCAAAAGCCAGTGGTGGAGGGAGCAAGAATGTGGCTGGTGGGGTGGTGGGGAAAAAGCTCATACTACAAAACAAGCTGGAGAATCAGGGGTTAAATCCCATGAGGTTTCTAGACTATGTGAAAAATCTTTGTCTCTATTTTAGAGCCATGAGGTCCTATAATGGGTATTTAATATTAGGGATGAAGGTGGAGAATATGATACAATCATATTTCTGCTTTAGAAATATTACTCTGTACTGTGGAGGCTGGATTGTAGAGGGGCAAGAGTTCAGGTGGTGAAGCAGTTTTCAGGCTCCCACAGAAGTCCAGGTGAGAAAGAGGGTTAGGTAAGATTGGATGTGGACATGCCTTATGGTTTTGCTTAAGATTAATTTATCATCCCTTCATACAGATTTTTGGTCTCTGCTCACGCCAGCGTACATCCATGAAGCTGACGGTTTGTAAGATGTTTGAGAACCTGTTCTTCAGAGTCCAGTCCTTGATTGTCCTCTCTTGCTCTACATCAAGGAAGACAAATGGATTTTTTTACTTTTATTTTTAATTCCGGTACCAACTCTGGTTGATTGGAGGTAGATGCTGGGAGAACAATAATGAGAAGGGTTCTGAAGTCACATTTGGGCTTAGCAAGAAAGAACCCTCCAGTAGTTTTGTGAAGCTTTCCCTGGGCACAGAGCTGAGAGTGGTGATGTGTGTTTGCCTCCTCCATATGCTTTCATTTCCTACCACGTCTTCATTATTCACGTGGTGCTGAATATCAGATCTGTACCTCTAGATGAGTTCACTTTCTTGAATTGTAGATAATGTTTCCATCTCTAGGAAGAGATATCCTAGAGTAACTCAGACTTTGTGTATCTCAGAATCTACCGCACTGTTTTCATTTGTCAACGTGCTGATTTCTGTAATGTTCCCTACTATAGTTAATAGTGCCACCATCATTCCTAAGCTAGAAACCTAAGCTTCATCCTTGCCTCCTTACCTTCCCTTTCACCCTTATATCCAGGCATAAAAATATTCCATCAGTCTTACCTTATAAATGTCTCTGGAATCCTAACTTTCCTCAATCCCATTGCCTTCAGTCTCTGTTTTTTCTCATTGAGATAAGAAAATCTCGGTCCCCTAGCTGGATTTCCATTACTATAGTTTACTTCAATCCTGGTAATCTTTTATACTACAACCATATATGTCTTTCTAAATCTGACCATGTCATTCTCCTATGGAAACTCCCTTCTTGCATACAATGGGCAATGCAGTCTCTCTAACATATAAAGCCTTTAATGGGTAGACCTTGAACTTCTCCCCAGTGTGACTTTTTCACCCTTCTCCAACTGACACACGCCATTTGTTAAACCCACTGAGCTTCCTGCCACTCTTCTGACTTGCCACACTCCTTCATGATGACGTATCTGCACAAGCTCTACCTTCTGTCTGGGATGTCCTGCTCACGCTGCTCAAAGTTGTACCAGTTTTTGAGTATTCAGTGTAAACATCAGATCCTTCTTCTTGACTCAGTTAATTTCTCCAAAAGAGAGTCCTTTGATCTCATGTTTGGGAGTAGTAGAAGTCATCCCTTTGTTTGTAATATGGTACTTCTTGTCCTCCCTCTGCTGTGCCTTTTTAGAGCCTTTTTGGTTCACATTCTCCATAGTAGACTTTCTTTCTTTTTCCAAGGTGCATGAGGGGTACTTGCCACAGCCCTCATACCCACTTTCATAGCTATTTGTTGCCTCTAATTCCTATGTTTTTCTTGGATTCTGCAGTGCAGCTGGTCATGGGTCATATTTGTTTTTCTTCTGAATGCCCTCAGCCTTCTCACATCTATTAAGTCATTTCACCATCCATCCATTCATTTGCTTTCCATCTTGTTAAATGTTTTTAACATCTCTCATTTGCTGTTGTATCCGTTCTATGCTTGTCCTATGGATTGTATCTTTTTATTAACTATACTAGTGGGGTTTCATTTATTCAGTCTTCTATTTGTCCAGTCTACCATGTTTAGTCAGAACCTGTACAGTGGTTTTCTAAGTATGTACTTTGGAATACACTTATTTATCCTTGAGGGGATATGTAAGTATCAGAGACTATCAGCGAATAATTCACATCCTATATTTTTCAGGGCAAGTGGCTTTTGGAATTGTTCCAGTTCTGTCACTCACCATACCTCCACATGCACACTGTCAGTGAGTCACATCAACCTACTTGTAGTTTGCTGTTTCAATACACTTTTCTGAGGGTGACTGTTAATAATCTTCTCTAGCTTGGAATTCCCTTCACCCTGGCTAAAATCTCTCAATGTTTAAAATTTGGTTCAAGTACGCTTTATTTTGGAAATGTTTCCCTATTCAAACCAGGGGTGAAATTTATATTCTATCTCTTTATTCTCCATCTAAATGCCTCTGCTGGGCTTCCATAATGTCTTTTGCTTTCTTGATTATAATATTTATCAGTGCATCATAATATTTGATCTTCTTGCCTAGTCTATGAACTAGACTGAGTTCTTTGAGGACAGGGTCTGTGTTTATTTATGCCCTGTCTCCACTCCTGTACCACAAATTAGGCACTCAATACCTGTTTGTTTGAATTAATGATGGCAAGGAACCCCACTCTTAGAAGTGATCTATTTTCCTTATTTTGGGAAGTTTGCCTGACCAGGGGTGCTTTCTTCACAGTTGTAGCTACTCTATGGACTCTAGTGATCAGGAAACAATATGCAAAGAATGCATGTATATGTGAAACATGGTGGTTATCAAGGGTCAAGTGCATGTGCATGTGTGAGTTATTGTGGCACAGGGCAGCTTGATGAGCCTTGCAAGCACAATTTAGAAATTCTCCATTCCATATACTGCAGGTGAAATACGTTTTATGTTGAAGCAAGTGGCTAATTATTGAGATGTGGTTGATTTGATTATTAAAGCAATGTCTTCTTGTTCAATCTCTGTTGATGATGCAAATGGAAAACACAGCTAAAAATATCACAAATTATCTGAACAAGTGAGTCCAAAAAAAAAAAAAAACAAACCAAAAAACAAAAAACCCAAGCAATTAGCTTGAACAGCTGGAAGCTGTTTTGCCAGGATTTGTACTTATCAACATTTGAGTAATATCGCTTCATTATTTATTTATTTATTTATTTATTTATTTATTTATTTATTTATTTATTTTTACTGAGGGTAATATCATTGCTCAAATCCTCGAGGAGGAATATTTCCTTATGCTAGAGATTTTCTAAGCATTTCCTTCCTCCCTTCTTCTTCCTCATGTCTTTAATCATATACTTAGAAATCTATAATATGGAATGTCAAATAATTTCAAGGACCCAGGAGAGAAAACAGGGAGGCAATATAGTAAGTCATATAAAGCACAAGCTCTGGGCTTAGATTGCCTGTTTGAGTCCCAAATTCAGTGGTGACCTTTGGAAAATTACTTAAGTTCTGTGTATCTCATTTGTGAAATGGGTTGTAAAGATATAGCTTGGTGTTGTAGGATTAAATGAGATAATGCCTGTAAATTTCTTGAGAAATGCTTAGCATGTCCTAAGCAGTCAATTATTGCTATTATTCTCATACACTCTTGAGGCCAATATGTGTTAATCTTTTTTCCAGGCATAATGCTAAACTTCATTTCCCTCCCTTGTACAGCAGAAATCGTGCTGACCTACATCAGTAACATAAAGAACTAGTGCCCCATATGTGCTCTGATTAATGCTTCTTAGTGCTTGTAATCCTTATCTCCATTTTATTTGTTCGCTATATTTAAGAGTCTCTTATGTTTTGTCCCCCTCCCTGATTTTATATTGTTTTTGCTTCCCTTATGTTCATCTGTTGTGTATCTTAAAGTCCTCATATAAGTGAAGTCATATGGTATTTGTCTTTCTCTAACTAATTTTGCTTAGCATAATACCCTCTAGTTCCATCCACGTAGTTGCAAATGGCATGATTTCATTCTTTTTGATTGCTGAGTAATACTCCATTACACACACACACACACACACACACACACACACACACACACACCACATCTTCTTTATCCATTCATCCATCAATGGACATTTGGGCTCTTTCCATACTTCGGCTATTATGGATAGTGCTGCTATGAACATTGGGGTGCATGTGTCTGTTTGAAACAGCATACCTGTATCCCTTGGATAAGTACCTAGTAGTGCAATTGCTGGGTCGTAGGGTAGTTCTAGTTTTAATTTTTTGAGGAGACTCCATACTGTATTCTAGAGTGGCTGCACCAGTTTGCATTCCCACCAGCAGTGCAAATGAGATACTCTTTCTCCACATCCTTGTCAACATCTGTCATTGCCTGAGTTGTTCATGTTATCCATTCTGATAGGTGTGAGGTGGTATCTTGTTGTCGTTTTGATTTGTATTTCCTGGATGATGTGTGATGTTGAGCATTTTTTCACGTGTCGGTTGGCCATCTGGATGTCTTCTTTGGAGAAGTGTCTATTCATGTCTTTTGCCCATTTCTTCACTGGATTATTTGTTTTTTGGGTGTTGAGTTTGATAAGTTCTTTATAGATTTTGGATACTAACCCTTTATCTGATACATCGTTTGCAAATATCTTCTCCCATTCTGTCGGTTGTCTTTTAGTTTTGCTGATTGTTTCCTTCGCTGTGCAGAAGGTTTTTATTTTGATGAGGTCCCAGTTATTCACTTTTGCTTTTGTTACCCTTGCCTCTGGAAACGTGTTGAGTCAGAAGTTGCTGCAGCCAAAGTCAAAGAGGTTTTTTGCCTGCTTTCTCCTCGAGGATTTTGACAGCTTCCTGTCTTACATTTAGGTCTTTCATCCATTTTGAGTTTATTTTTGTATGTGGTGTAAGAAAGTACACTGCCTTTCATATATTTCAATGAAAGAAAATTTCAGCCCCATCTTGATGAATTTGATAAATTCCAAGAGTTCAGAGTAAAAATTAGTGTTTATGTATGCTTCTGCATAAACATACCTATACTTGTTAAAAAGCCACAACCTGTGGAGACTTCTTTGTTTGTAGATGAAAACACTGAGCTCCTATTATTTGTAAAAATATACTGTACAAAAACAAGCAACTAAAGCTGGTATTCCAGAAGGAACCATTCAGATGTCAGAGAGGCTGGTAAAATCTATATTAATGGATCAACTCAATGAACAAACACTTTAACAGGTAAGTCAATTAGGGAAACATGATATGATTAACGTATGAAAAATTTTTTTCTGAATGAAATTACCAGGTCTGTTATGGGTAAAGGTAAAGTTTAAATTCCTCATGAAGACTTTCAGAAACAATTTGGAAATATTTTAAAATTCGGCTATCATAATAGCCACTGTAGAACTGGAAAAATGTTTTGTACTGTAGAGAGAACTGGCTTGCACTTTGAAGGTAAATAGTAGGGGGAAACAGACACTTCTTTAGGTAAAGAAAATTAATAGTGTTATATGCTAAGATTTGGAGGAAGGGAGTGAAAGGATGTACATACCAAGAAGCATAGAAATGTAAGTCCATTTCCAAAAGCCATCTCCGGTTGTTGAGCTAAGCGTAAGTAGGACAGCAAGCTGCCAAGGGAGTTTGCAAGTACTCATGCGTTGTCTGTATTCCTGAGGGGTAGGAAGTGGAGTGCTCCGGGGGTATTGCTCCGTGATCATTAGGGAGGCTAAGAATCAGATATCCTTAGGGAGGGCTCCCTCCTCAATCAGTGGCCGTTGGAAATGTGTCACTGTTTCAAACAGTAAAATCCACCTTAGCTTAACTGTGCAGGAAAGAAGCTTATTAAAATATATTTGGCTCATCAAAGAATCTCCAACAGACTGGACATGTCTGGTTCAGACACTGAACAACTGGAAATAACGCCCCCAACAGACCTTAGTGGCTACTTTAGCAAAGGCACCAGTGCTGCCACCACTTAGTACAGACACTGCAGTTTGTCCTGGACATTTCAACTTCACTGATGATACTGGACCGGACCCTGGAAGTTCTGGGACTTCTGACCCCAGAAAGCCAGATGTGTCTGCTGCCACGCTTACTGAAGGATGCATTACATCTGCATCTACTTTCTCATGTCACCAGCTTCCCAGACTGAAGTCCTGTGTGGGTGGATCACATACTTTTACTCAGCTGCGAAAGCTAGATTGGCGTTCTGGCTCAATGTTGAAGAGACATTTGAGAATGTGTGAAAACGTTCAGACAGAAAAAAGAGTGTACAAAAGATGCTGGATTGCCACAAACATGACAGACATTCACCAAACCCCCAAAAGCAATAGAGGGGTGTTAATGCCTTTGTATACCGATCATTTAAGTAATGCCGTTTTGTATCGGTTAACTATATTAATAAAATAGTGCACTATGAATATGTGCTCTGAGAGTGGGACAGAAGACGATCAAAGCTAGAAAAATGGCCAGACTATTTGCTTGCTCCTTAAATCCCAATACACTGGAATAACAGTAAAACTCCAAAAAAACTTTGAAGGCCACTAAAAGATGAATATGAACATATAGTTTACAGTCTTGAACTTGTAACTCTCATTTGGATAAACTTGACAGTTTACTCTTCATTGAACCATATGCATAATGCTACCATAAGAATTATAACCCTGTATTCTATATATTTCCCCCCATATCTCTTTCTAACCCGTATTATACATTACTTTGTACTAGTACATGGTACAAAATAAAACGTTTGCTGAATAAAATAATGGTAGCAACTTGCAAACAGGGATGTCTGGGGTATGCTCGTAACTTTTTGGAGACAGATATCATTATGAGCAATGTTCTTCCCAAACATATCCTTTGGTGCTACAGTTGGTGGGAGACAGCTGTAGACGGGACAGCGAATTGGCCATGGATAGGAGCAAGGCAAAGTGAGGGCAACGACACAGTGTGTAGGATGTAGGTGAAGGAGAGGTTGGCATATCTAGTCTGGCCAAGAGAAAGTCTCAGTCCTTGGTTTGGTTTTGCCTTTGATTAAATGACTGGTGGAATGGTTATTTAAGACTAGGGTAAAGTTGACATGTTTACCTGAATCTAGACAATTTTAGTTATGCCGTAGCTAAGAATGCAGTCGAACACTTGATATAGGACATTCTCAAGTTTGTGGTAAAAGTGTTTTGATTGATTCAGAGCATATTACGTGTTCCAATCTGTAGCATGCAAAAACACACTGACTACCTATTATCCCTTAGGGAAATGATTGAAGTGATTGTTTTAATTTAATATTTTGGGGTATTAAAGACATTCTTTTTAAATAAAAGGAAGCATTCTGTTTCTAACTCAGACTTTGTTACAACCGATGAAATGAATCCTCTAGATTAGAGCATTATAGGATAGATTATTATGGTTTTATTAAAAACACTTGCTACCAAAATGGACTGTTAAAAGGGCCTATCTCTTGAGATTACACAGATCTCCAACTTAATTGTATTTGTATTTAATTTCACATAGTGGAATATGATTTATCATAGGATTGATGCCTAAAAGATTCCCAAAGAAAGCTACTGAGTTTTTATTATTTTTTATTAAAAAATTTTAAATGTTTATTTTTGAGAGAGAGAGAGAGAGAGAGAGAGAGAGAGAAAGCATGAGGGGGGGAGGGTCAGAGAGAGAGGGAGACACGGAATCCGAAGCAGGCTCCAGGCTCTATGCTGTCGGCACAGAGCCTCATGCGGGGCTCAAACCCATGAACTGTGAGGTCATGACCTGAACCGAAGTTGGACGCTTAACCAACTAAGCTACCCAGGTGCCCTAAAAGCTACTGAATTTTAAGATAACAGTTAAAGTTCCTGCTCAATATATTTCATGAGGTATTTTATATAAGAATTTGAATGATACTAAATTCCTGTTTAGTTATAGTTCCAGGAAAAAAGAACTGTGCATAATGTGTTTTCTGTTGATAGAAATTGGAACTTCCTACTCTATTTTTGCCTTAACTTCCAGAAAACTAAGAGCCAGATAAATTGCCCAAGTGCTAATCCTTGATCAACTGAGGTGCTTGGGAGCACTGAAGCCAATGACCCAGTCAAAGCATGTCCTAGTTTATTGCTGTGTTTCAACTCGCATTGTGTTACTTTAAACAAAATTATTTTTTTTGTATGAAAACCCAAATGTGTATTCATTGCAGAAAATATAGAAAAGCATAAGATGGAAAAAGTCAATAATTTCTAATACAGGTATAACTACTTATTACATGTTCTGCAGTGTCTTTTTATATGTGTGTTATTGATTGTGGATTTACCAAATATGCTTATTCACAAATATTGCCTTAATTAGGATCATATCTATCATATTTCTTATAAATACTTTTCCCATCAATATATATCAACATATATTAATACATCAAAATATACCTAAGGTATTTTCTCAAATCATAAACTCTTTTTCTAAAACCTGATTTTTCTTGGCTGCATAGTATGCAATTGTAATGAGACAAACATTAATTTTAATTTTATTAATTTAGTATAGGTAGACATATTGTTTCCATTATGTGTTGTAATTAACTTTAATAAGTCAATTAACTATAACTTATAAATAGTTATAACTATAACTTTAATAAGTTAATCAACTATAGTAAGAGTTATAAATTATTCTGCATTCATTTTAGAAATGGGATTATTGGATGAAAGGGTATGGATATTTGTATATTCTTAAGGATATATCTTTGTATCATCTATATCTATGTCTTTATATCTAAATTTAAATGTTGAATCACTTTACTTTTCCACTTGCTGCTTATGTAGGTAGTCTGTTTTGTTTCCTCATGCTCTTAAATGTTTTTGTTTTTTTATTTTTAATTTTTTTAAGTTTTTATTTATTTTTGAGAGAGAGAGAGAGAGCGAGAGAGCCCAAGCAGGGGAGGGGCTGAAAGAGAGGGGGACAGAAGATCTGGAGCGGGCTTTGCTTGGACAGCAGAGAGCCTGATGTGGGGTTCAAACTCATGAACCATGAGATCATGATGAGCTGAAGGCAGATGCTTAACCGACTGAGCCACCCAGGCACCCCTGTTTCTCATGCTCTTAGTAATTAAATTCTCAACAGCACTAAATGGTGAATTATAGTATCTTGTATAAATTGAAAATTCTTTGATTACTAGTGTATTGGCCACATATATTTTTATTTTTACCATTGTGATGAATTATTCTGTATTCTTTCACGTTGTTTCAATCTGCAACCCTAATGGACTCAGGGTTACAACTGAGTTCTAGTCTTGGGTCTGCTAACTAACTGTGGGAACTTGATAAAATATAACCTTTTGGGGTTTCTGTTTTTTCATCTAGATAATCTCAAATATGTTTTGGTACCAATAAATGAGTTTGATATATTCAAAAAACAAAGATTTCATTGGTGTCACTCAAGTTTTTTCACTCCTTGCTGACATCTTCTGGTCTAGAGAGAGCGGTCTACTTTGGGCACCTGTTCATTGGCATTTCTTGCTGTGTGTGGCAGTGTCAGCCATTTGGCTAATAGATGAATTCCATCAACAGAGTATGTGATATTTCTGGCAGACACCAGCATTGTGCTTCATTGGGTTATGTCAATCTATAGTTTATGGTTTAGGGTTTACTAGTATATTATTGACAAGCTCTACTGCGGTTTTAGTCTTAGGGTAAACATTACTCAAGTGGAGAAACCTCATAGCTGTTTACTAATGAAAAATTGCATCAATGATTTCAATTTATAAAATAGCCTGCCTTTCTCAGAGGGCATCTTGAAAAACAAATGAAATAATACATGAGAGAATATTTTGTTATGGAGTGTGATACAGATCTAAGTTGCTTCTGGTCTGATATTGATCTGTGATGGTTTTCAATGTTGAGTAAGTATGAGGAATGGCATGTTTTACATGAAGTAATTTCCTCCAGGTTGTCTATTATCAGCTTGGTGTAAACTCGTGAGTGGTTTCCTGCACTCTGATGGATGCAGTCCATCATTTGGGACTCTGTCATTAGTACTTTTGGCAAGTACTAGTTTGGTGGAGACTGGCAAAGTGACCTAAAGACTTTGTCAGAGAACAAATGCAGTATGTGAGCCTCAGACAGCTGCATTCTTACATCCTGGTACCAGTGATGAAACATGTGTGAAGATATGTCACTGACACTTTGTTTTTGTTTTTTTTTTTTTTTCATTTTAAAATATCTAATTTATTTATTTATTTTTTTCTGTGCTTAAAGAATATTTTATTTTATTTATTTTTTTCAATATATGAAATTTATTGTCAAATTGGTTTCCATACAACACCCAGTGCTCATCCCAAAAGGTGCCCTCCTTAATACCCATCACCCACCCTCCCCTCCCTCCCACCCCCCATCAACCCTCAGTTTGTTCTCAGTTTTTAACAGTCTCTTATGCTTTTGCTCTCTCCCACTCTAACCTCTTTTTTTTATTCCTTCCCCTCCCCCATGGGTTTCTGTTAAGTTTCTCAGGATCCACATAAGAGTGAAACCATATGGTATCTGTCTTTCTCTGTATGGCTTATTTCACTTAGCATCACACTCTCCAGTTCCATCCACGTTGCTACAAAGGGCCATATTTCATTCTTTCTCATTGCCACATAGTACTCCATTGTGTATATAAACCACAATTTCTTTATCCATTCATCAGTTGATGGACATTTAGGCTCTTTCCATAATTTGGCTATTGTTGAGAGTGCTGCTATAAACATTGGGGTACAAGTGCCCCTATGCATCAGTACTCCTGTATCCCTTGGGTAAATTCCTAGCAGTGCTACTGCTGGGTCATAGGGTAGGTCTATTTTTAATTTTCTGAGGAACCTCCACACTGCTTTCCAGAGCGGCTGCACCAGTTTGCATTCCCACCAACAGTGCAAGAGGGTTCCCGTTTCTCCACAGCCTCTCCAGCATCTATAGTCTCCTGATTTGTTCATTTTGGCCACTCTGACTGGCATGAGGTGATATCTGAGTGTGGTTTTGGTTTGTATTTCCCTGATAAGGAGCGACGTTGAACATCTTTTCATGTGCCTGTTGGCCATCTGGATGTCTTCTTTAGAGACTAACTTTGATCATCAAATAGTTTTAATCCAGAATACAGACTGTGTGTAATCTGTAGTGTGGCTTACTTACACTCATTCATAGTTGTACATGGAGGAAGTAGTGTGGTTGATACCATCTTTCAGCCAAAGAACAGTGAGTATATTGTGTTTTTTTCATTATGTATTTTGTTTATGTCCCTGACTAAATTCACTTAAAATATACTAGTTACTTGATACAATATTTTAATAATTGGTCTTTCCCAAACAACCTCACAGCATGGCATCATGAGACCTTTATAAACACCTTTAGTGTCCCAGATTAGTGAATTGTCATGAGATGATCTTCATGATACAGGTAAGGCAGAAAATTAAGAGGCATGCCAAGGATGCTAACCAGTGTGCTAGTTCATCTCTTGGCTTCTTGGCAATACTGAATCTCATTTATGTAGAATGATTGTTTTCTTCTGGTTAAATGCTTTATGCATAGGAAGTTTGGTGTACTTTTTTGAATAAAAAGTATTCCAGTCACGTCATACAGATCCTTAGATAATTTCAGGTTTGTGCTAAGCAGTTATCCAACATTTTAGGCAATGGAATAGGTTTTCCTGGGTTCTTACACCATTATTGGTGTAAGTAATTGGGATGTTTCATTTTTATGTGAGACATTCTCTGAGCAGCTCCATTGCTATAAAGGGTTGCCTTAAAAGAGAATATGTTCTAAAGGAGATTTTGAGGGGATTAAGAGGAATAAGAATGAATTTGGAGGCCCTGATGTTAATATCACAGCACCTCATGAAGGAAAGAGTTGGTAAGTGCTTAATTCTGGCCCTCATCTGCCCACTGATGCCAGGGTGCAAGCATGAAATGATGGTTATATCAGACAGATGACTTCATCTTAACTGTGTTTTGTTTTTTCCTTATTTGAAGCCTGTTAATAATAAGCTTCCTCCTTTGTTGCTGTCAAACTGATGAAACTTTTGACAATTGACACTATATCCTACTGCATAAACATTCCAGATATTCTAGCTTTCTTAAAAGCTCTTAAGGAAAGACTGTCTACTTACTTTCTAACCTAAGCTTATAGCTTCTTGACGTGGTCAATATTGTAGGTTATGATGAAAGTAAGTAGTTAGGTAATTCAGGAATAATACTTTGTTCATATATTTTGTGTATTTTGGGCTTTAGGACAAATGGTTTTTCTCTTTAGGCTCTATATATCATGTTATAGAAAGTTCAGAGCTTTCATGAAGCAGATGTAGAGTCAAGTTTTAGCAGTTATTTGTGGGGTAACTTTTTTATTGTATCGTTAGAAAGACATGTTTAGACAATTTAAGCCAGCAGATGGCACTCTTACCTTTGTGCGTATGTGAATTGCTGTTTGGGCTTATGGAGACACAGAGCTCGATCTCAGAAAATGTTGAGGATTGCATTTCCCTATTTTTATTCGAATACAGTTTTATAACAAAGCAATAAAGTTATTTTTACTGTTATGGAGAAAAGTGGATGAATGGGCAAAATCATTTCTATAGATAGGCTGTTTAATTATTTGTTCGCACGTGAAATGATTTAAGATCCATATGGATGAAAAATGTACTTCCTCCAAGTGCAAGTTCTGTATTGTATCAGTGTCTTTTCTTCCTTTATTTATAACTCACAATCTTAATCTGATAAATCCAGCTGGGTGGACAATAGAGTGAGAACAATTTCTCTCTTTTCCTTTGTTTTTGGGATTTCATAATATCTTGGAATCAATTTTAGTGCTGCCAGGAATCTTAGGGATCATCTCGTTGAATACACAACTTTTAGGTGAGGAACCGTGGCCCACAGAGGTTAAATAATTTGTCCAATCTGAAGTTAGAAATACTTTCTTTTTTAAAAATTTTATTTAAATTCAAGTTAACATATAGTGTTAATGGTTTATAAGTTATAATATATAATGGTTATAAGTTAACACATAGTCTTAATGGTTTTAGGAGTAGAATTTAGTGGTTCATCACTTACATATAATACCCAGTGCTCATCCCAAGTGCCCTCCTTAATGCCCATCACACATTTAGCCCATCCCCCCACCCATACCCCTCCAACAGCCCTCAGTTTGTTCTCTGTATTTAAGAGTCTCTTATGTTTTGTCCCCCTCCCTGTTTTTATATTATTTTTTCTTCCCTTCCTTTATGTTCATTTGTTTTGTATCTTAAATTCCACATATGAGTGAAGTCATACGATATTTGTTTTTCTCTGACTGACTTATTTTGCTTAGCATAATACACTCTAGTTTTATCAGATTGCTGCAAATGGCAAGATTTTATTTAAAAAATTTTTTTAATGTTTATTTATTTTTGAGAGAGAGAGACAGAGTGTGAGTGGGGAAGGGGCAAAGAGAGAAGGAGGCATAGAATCTGAAACAGGCTCCAGGCTCTGAGCTATCAGCACAGAGCCTGATGTGTAGCTTGAACTCATGAAGTGCGAGATCATGACCTGAGCTGATGTTAGACTCTTAACCGACTGAACCCCCCAGGCACCCCAAGATTTCGTTATTTTTGATAGCTGAGTAATATTCCATTGTGTGTGTGTGCGTATGTATGTATATATATATACATACATACGCACACACACACAATGTGTATATATATATATATATATATATATATATATATATATATACATACATACGCACACACACACACCACATCTTCTTTATCCATTCATCAGTCGATGGACATTTGGGCTCTTTCCATACTTTGGCTATTGTTGATAGTGCTGCTATAAATGTTGGGGTACATGTGCCCCTATTAATCAGCACTCCTGTATGCTTTGGATAAGTACATAGTAGTGCAATTGTTGGGTCATAGGGTAGTTTTATTTTTAATTTTTTGAGGAACCTCCATACTGTTTTCCAGATTGGCTGCACCAATTTGCATTCCCACCAGCAGTGCAAAAGAGATCCTCTTTCTCCGCATCCTTGCCAACATCTGTCATTGCTTGAGTTGTTAATTTTAAGAAGTGCTTCTGCTTCTCAAGGTGCTGTGAGAGGCCAGCATGCAGGTATCTTCTGCTCCTGGCTTCCCACCTGCAATGGACACCATCACCCCCAGCTTCCAGTCCTGGGACATCCAACTCTCTTCAGGGTCCCTTGGGGCAAAACCCTTCAAGCCCTCTACCTCTGAGCACATAGAGCCTAATCTACCCCAGTGGGTCTGAACCAAAACTGGTTACTTCTCTTCCCAGGGCATTGAGAACACAAAGGTATATCTGGGGGAGGAGAAAAAAAATTTTTTTTTTATTCTTTTGGCCAATGAATGTTGGGCAAGAAAGACAAATTTTAGTTTTTCAGTAATACGGTGTATTTCATAGGGCCTCACTTTATTCTAACCAAACATTTTAGGATTGGTGGCAATATTTGAAGAGGTGAAAAGAAAATTCAAATTCACAGCGGCTGCTGCTTCTAGTTTAGACTATCCAGGTCCTCAAGCACCTGCTGGGTGAAAAATAGGTTGAGTTTAAGTGGAACAACTGAATTAAGACTGGAGTGTATGGGGAAATAAAGATTAGTTGTTTTTCCCAGAGGAGTGGGCCTCTTCTACTCTGCAGCTGAAAAGGATTACTGCCGCTTAATGGTTCTATTGCCCAACTTGATTTCTTCTCAGAAGCTCTGAGCTTCCTATAAAATGGAATTCACACTTACTGCCTACTTACTCCTTAGGGACAATTGAGAATTCCCTAGGTTAATTTATGCTAAGTGCTTTTTTTCCCTAGTTAATAATAATACCAATCATAGTTCTTAAGATGTCATGTGGACCACTGAGCACACCCGTAACTCCCCTCCACTTTAAGTTGTCCTTGATATATCTCCTATACCAGGATCTGGGATAATTGTCCACTACCAGAAAACTTTCCAGTGAGGCAGAGGAAAAAAAAAAAAAGATTTTGATACCCACCTACCTCTCCAAATGTTGGTGTAACAGCTGAACCTTGGGGCTGTGTGTACCTCATCTTTTCCATCAGTCTTGGTGTCTGTGTCTGGGTATATTGGAGTGGGTTCATGTGAGCTTCTGAGAGCTGATTGTGTGCCTCTCTTTCCAACATGGTGGTAGGGGCATCATGGTGGTAGCTTGAAATCAGTCACTGTAGGAATATTTAAATTTTTTTTTTTAACGTTTATTTATTTTTGAGACAGAGACAGAGCATGAGCAGGGGAGGGTCAGAGAGAGAGGGAGACACGGAATCTGAAACGGGCTCCAGGCTCTGAGCTGTCAGCACAGGGCCCGATGCGGGGCTCGAACTCATAGACCGTGAGATCATGACCTGAGCCGAAGTCGGCCGCTTAACCGACTGAGCCACCCAGGCGCCCCACTGTACGAATATTTAAAAGGAGAGATGGGGGCGCCTGGGTGGCTCAGTCGGGTAGGTGTCCAACTTTGTCTAGCTAGGGTCATGATCTCACGGTTTGTGAGTTTGAGCTTCTGATTCTGATTCTGTGTCTCCCTGTCTCTCTGCCCCACCCCTGCTCATTCTCTCTCTCTCAAAAATAAATAAACATTATTTTTTTTTTTAAAAAAAGGAGGGATGGGGGCGCCTGGGTGGCTCAGTCGGTTGAGTGGCTGACTTCAGCTCGGGTCATGATCTCGCGGTCCGTGAGTTTGAGCCCCGCGTGGGGCTCTGGGCTGATGGCTCGAGCCTGGAGCCTGCTTCGGATTCTGTGTCTCCCTCTCTCTCTGCCCCTCCCCCGTTCATGCTCTGTCTCTCTGTCTCAAAAATAAATAAACTTAAAAAAAAAAAAGGAGGGATGAAGACTACAAATGATAGCTGACTGATAACATTTATCAACACATTACTACCTAAAAAATGCATAGGAGAAACCTAGAGGTTTTTCACTTCACCCTTATGTGAAAAGAGTGCCTATAGAGATTCTGGGTGATTTGTAATGGGACGACTATTCATTTCCTCCCCTTCAGTGTACATTGACTGTAATTGAAAATGCCACCACTGTGTTTGTTTAATACAAGTTAATTGTGTGCCAATGACAACACGTCTTTAGACTGTGCCACAAGTTCACTCTCTAAAAAGAAAAATATAAGAAAGTAAGCAAGAAAATCTTTTGAATCAATGTTTTAAAAAGGTGTGTCGAGAGAAAATAAGGAGAACCATTTGGATTTTATTGCAGGAAACCTCTGGTTTTAGGAAGAGCTATTTGTACCTTAATTCTTATCATCCCCACTCCCACCTTTCTTCCCCTCAGCTGTGTCCAGGTATGTCGCGTTCAACCCAAAGTATTTTGACAGTTATCACAGATTTTCAAGAATCTTGTGCTAAGCCTCAGGGGACCCAGGGTGGATTAAATGGAATGATGAATTAGTGGCTGCAAAGTATTGTGCTATTGAAAAAAACCAATTCCCCTCTTCTAAATGCCACCACCTCCACAAACAAAAACAATCCTGTGCTTGACTCTGTAATGTCTTTATTTTCATTAGAAACTATTTTATTTTATTGTCAAGTGTGTCTTTATTTTCATTAGAACCATGGTGAAGGCAAAGAAATTATTTTCTGTATATTGCTATCATATTTCACAGCAGGATTGCTAGACAATATATATAGATATTTTAGTCAGGAATTCTGTTAAGTTTCCAAGAAGCTCAGGTATCAAATATTGTTTGGCGGCGTTGGGGGGAAGGCCTCCATGGGAAGTTAAGTAAAATGGTACTTCATTGCCCTGCGTGATTGCTAATGTTCACACTTCAGGGACTCTCAGCTATGGAGCCATGGATTCACCAAGCAGTGTCCCCAAGACCCTGAAGTCATCCATATAGTTTTCTAACTTTAGAAATAACCTTATGTTGGCTTGATGCAAATATCTCAGGATCCAGTGTGAACCACAGGTACCCTGGAGCCCTGAGCCTCCAACCAGAGCCCAGAGGGCGCTCTACAGATGTCCTCCTCCACACATGTGTCTGGCTCCACCCCTCTATCATCACTCCAGGGACAGAGTTTGATTAGAGTACCAGAAACTTATCATGAAGTTTATACTTGATAGTCTTTTTATGTCTTCTCTCCCTAAAATGGTTATCAAGAAGTTATCCTTCATTTCTTATATCTTATTAGGACTGAAATTGTGGGTATTTGAGGTTAGAGTCACATCAGTGCCTGGGTTTTCCTGTGAGCCTGAGCATGTCAGATCTTAAAGTTCATGGATGTAGGCACACATGATCCTTAAGCCAATGTAATTCTCTAATCTACCTAACCCAATACAACATAATAGAAATGCTTATTTAACATGCTTATTTAATATGATTATTTAACAGACATCTATTGAGACCAAAAATACATCTATAAAATGAATCAAGACATATTTGAAACAGCAAAGAAACTATAAATAATAATACCTACCATTTACTGTTTTTTCCTGTGCCAGGAACTGTGATGAGGGCTTTTAAGAAATTACTCGCAGAGAAAATCTAGAACCACACAGCTTAAAAGTTTTAGAGCCAGGTTATGAGCATAACTGGTTTGAGTATGTGGGCTTACCCCTCTGCAATCCATCTATCACATTGTATAAAATGGTATAAATGGGCACCAAGGGGATAGCTGCAGAGTGATTCGAGAAGGGAAGACTTTCTTGAAAGACATAAATTTGGAGCCAATTTTTGACATATGTTCTGTGGCTTAATGCCACTGATATATTAACAACTTAAAGTGCACAGATTTACAAATTTGAAGATCATTTAAAATTTTGGAAGGAGCAAATGGTACATGTACTAACTTAAATTTATAGGCACAAAAAATTTATCACCGTTTCCCACCCCTTTATTTCTACAATCCATCATAACACCACTGCCAGAATTTTCATGAACTGTTATTTCAGCTCAAATGCCTTTCCTCCATCACCATCCCAAGCTTTGATCCACAAATTCATATTAGTGACCTTTTTTTGCTGTTGGTCAACAGAATACTTTTCATGATCTTAGCCCTTGTCATGGTGTCTGGCTTATCATAGATTCTTAGAGATACTGGCTGAATGAATTCTAGTGAGAAGAGTATCTCATTTTTGTCTTAAATTCTCTTTCTTTTCAAAGCCACATTATTTTTACTAACCAGACTTCCTCATTACAAACTCCCTCCTTGGGCTGCCTTGGTGTCTCAGTCAATTAAGCATTCGACTTCAGCTCAGGTCATGATCTCACGATTCGTGAGTTCAAGCCCCACATCTGGCTCTGTGCTGACAGCTCAGAGCCTGGAGCCAGCTTCAGATTCTGTGTCTCCCTCTCTCTCTGGCCCTCCCCCACTTGTGCTCTCTCTCTCTCTCTCTCTCAACAATAAACAAACATTAAAAAACAAAACAAAACTCCCTCTACTCTTCTCCTTGCAAAGAGGGAAAAATACATAACATTGAGCTCTTAATGAGAATGAGAAGGGTAGGAGAACCTTTCCAAGATTTTTGCTATAATACAAATTCAATTTCAAGACAGGAGACCAAAGCCTCTTGAAAGATAAAAAGTTCAATTCAGACAGAAAGGCTTCCTGATTCTCGTTTGTGTGTAAGTGGTACATGTTAGACGGTTGTTCTATCATTAGCTGCCAGATAGAATCTGTTGACGATTTGACTCTGGGACCGTTCAATGGAATGCCTGTACAAGTGGTCAGGAATAAGCTAACTGCTTCTTTAGACTGGACAAACATTTCTTTTTGGACTACACTCATGCCTTTCCCAATGGGACATTGTCACATAATGTTTGCACAAGTGCTTCCTATTTGTAACTTTGCCAGGACTGTGTCCTGTGTGATTCTGCTTGTGTACCCAAGACGCCCCTAGTTGCCAATATTCAGACATCATTAATGACCTTACTAACGCCATTTGATAAAACATTTACATCATTGCTTGCCTTATATCTTATTTTTGAGACATATTGGAATGTCTGTATTACATTTCCCCACTTCTTTCATTTACCACATATTTGCTTGATGGGGTGGTTTTGAGTCGTTGTGTTCTGGTACTTTTAATTCCCTTTTGGCTAGAACCTAAGTGTTTGGTTTGCAGGTCATGTGCCTTGCACCTTGGCAAGAAAAACACTGGTAAAGGCACAATAATGAGGAGTATTGCTTATTAAGAGGTCTCCAGTAGTTCATCTCCCTGCCGTACTGTTACTTAGGGAAAAGTTCCTTTTCTTCTCTGTACTTCTATAAAATGAAGAGTCAGTTTGACCTGAAGGGTATCTGCAACTGGTGTCCTGTCTTGTACCATTTCTACATAATTTCATTTCCACAGTGGTTCTCTTCCATAGGTTCTGAGTTGCCTATCCTCTGGGATTATTTACTTACTCTTTTTTTTTTAACTTTATTTATTTTGAGAGACAGAGACAGAGACATGTGAGTGGGGGAGCGGCAGAGAGAGAATCCCAAGCAGGCTCCTCACTGCCAGCACATGGCCCAATGTGGTGCTCTAACCCATGAAGCCATGAGATCATGACCTGAGCTGAAACCTAGAGTTGGAAGCTTACCAACTGAGCCACCCAGGCGCCCCTGGAATAACTTCCTTTCTTAATAGAAATAGCTTCTGCCTCAGATCATTGTCACCTCATGGTCCCCTGATACTGACTTAAAAAATCTGTTTAGATTCCTGAATGGCAACTTTTATCTTGACTTCTGGGCTATATGGTCCTTAACGTTGGACTTAATGGACCTCCTGTTTTATCTTGGTGTAGTGCATTTATGTCTGACCTGTCTTAGAAATTCCTGTGAGAATACTGATCTGGGACTGGTAAAGGGGATTTTGTCCTTAGTGCTTCACTCAGGGGTTAAGTTCTTCCTCTTGTTCTGTTTGCTGTGATCATTCTTTATTAAGTAGCCAGCAAAAACAACATTAATTCACTTTATTTACTGTTGAATGTCTAATATGCACATGTACCATTCGGACATTTAAAGGGATATATACTGTGCAGCTGTATCCACTACAGTATCTATTTCTTGGTTACCTTCTAAATATCCCCATCCTTAGCTTTATGGGTGCATCCTAATTACTCTGAAGTGGTGTTTCTCATCCCTGGCTATGTTTTTTTTAATCATCCGAGGTGTTCCTAAAAAAATGTTTCAGTCCCACCCAGATATAAGTGAATTAGAGTCTCTGAAAGTAGGGAACTTGGAGTTTTAAAAATTGCTTCCTAAGTGTTTCTAAAGCACAGCTGTGATGGAGAACCATAGTCTCAGCCAATCAACGTGTTATGACAATTTCCCTGGTGGCTGTTATTGGTGAACTTCTTGTGAGAAGGAGAATATTCAACCTTAAAGGCAAAGTGAATGAGGAAATATGTGGCCCCAGTTACTGATGGCTATCATTTCTTGACCAGTCTTAGGATGAAGGTGAGGCTCTGGATAATAAAACAGAGAAAGTGATCTTTGATGACATCTTTGAGCTATTGAATTAATTAATCCTGAAGTGTGCCTTACCTTTGGACTCCTGTTATGTGAGAAAATAAACTTCTAAGTCAAGGAAACTGGTATTAGAGAGATTTAATGGTTCATGGAAGAAATGAAAACCCAAGCCTTGAGGTTCAGTGTTCTTCCTGTACATTCTATGAAGTTACCCTCTCAAGAAATTGGTGAATATAGAAGAGATGAGAAAACAGTACCTGCTCCCAAGAAAATCACAGTCTTTTTGAGGGAGATAAAACCACGTTATAGAAATCTAACCAAATGACCTTTGCAACAAATGCCAGCAGCATGTTCAAGTTTACAAAGACTTTCAACATCTATTGCCTCTTTTTATCCTCTCAATAAACTCTTAGGTAAGGATGTTACTATACCTACTTTACAACTGAAGAGATTGAGTCTCAGAGAAGATGTACTATTTGCCCAAGATGATCCAGTTGGTAACTGAGCTAAGAACTGAACCCAGATCTCATAGCCTCTTGCTGTTAATGACCTTTATGTTTTGGAATTCCATTAGCTCTTCCTTACCTGGATATAGAGACACAAGGATTCAGAAGAAAGTAATGCTGTGCTGTTCTCAGCTGCAATAATGACTTGGTATGCATCTGGGTTTACTCTACTTGGGGAGTTGTGGATTTCTGTTCAATCTGGAAGGTGGATGAAGTTTATAGAAATCATTGAGTTCAAGGGAGGGAAATTTCATCTTGGGAGATTAGAGTGTAGGGTTTCTGCGGAGGATTTAATCTGGTTAAATGGCTCAAGATTACCCATCAATGGGATTTGGGTTCAATTGTGGGAGCAGGTGGCCTACCCCTGTTTTATTTCTATATTTGTTTTATTGTCTCATTTTGTGCACTTTTGCTCATCCCTTTCTGGGTACAACAACCACATTCTTGATAAGCACAGAATACGTGGAAGTTCCTGCAATCCGTGTTCTAGAACTTTCTACGCTTTCTCTGAATCCCACCAAATTCAAGGTAAACTGATTGCCTCCATCTGTAAACTAAGCTTTTTTCTGCAACTAGTTTTCCCCTAACTTCCCACAGGATAAAAAGAACAGCCTAGCAATCTTCCCTTTGTATTGCTCATAATTCTGAGAAGATAGCAAACCAATTAAATAGTGCAGCTGTACAAACATTCCAACTATAATCTATGAAGTTCAGATCGTGAACACATTTTCATTGTCTTCTTTCCCCATATGGAATCTCATTGTTTCTTTTAATTATATTTTAAAAATGTGTTTCTGTAAGATGTAATGTTCTTTAGCCAAAGTAAATTTAAGCTACACTTGCAATGTTGAAATGAAAATTCTGAGGGGAAAACATTTTTGGGAGAAAATTTATTCAGAATAAATAAGGGTCTTTGGGAATGGAAACAATTGAATTTCTGAGTCTAGTTTAGACTAAATCAGCAGAAGATTCCCCTTTTGTGTTTTTCAGCAATTACCTAGTGGGATCACCTTTTGGGATAGGTGCCTAACTTAGGAACCCAAGTCACTCTGTTAAAGATAGAATCATTGCACTGAACATTTAAGAGCATTTACTATAAAGCAGAGCCTACTTCAAGCACTTTGTGTGAGTTATGCTATTTAATCTTCAAAATGGCCTAATGATGTGCTCTTTGTTACCACCCCCATTTTGCAGACGAGGAAACAAAGGTATAAAGAGGTGAGTAAATTGCTTTTTGTCATCACCAAGTCAGTGTTTAAACCCAGGCATTTTGACTCCAGATCAATGCTTTTATTTATTTTTTAAATTTGTAATTAAAATGTTTATTTTTAATTAAAATGTGTATTGAGTTCTCCTTAAAAACAAGGCATAATATTTGCTTTGAATCTGCTTGAGAAGATATGACACATTCATAATAAATGATAACTATCGATAGAATCGGAAATGTATTTTGGCCAACTCTTGGAGGTATACAGAGAACCAGAGGTAGGGGATAGCCACAATTCTGTTAATATGGTTCCTATGAGTTATAACTTTGGGATAGTCACATCAACTGTTTTAGACTGTTTGAGAGATTCTACTTTATGGTACTGTTATTTGTGGGTAGATCCATGAGCATGCATGCTTATATGGCAACCCACACACATATACACCTACCCCCCCACCCCCCCACACAAAAAAACTACACACACACACACACACACACACACACACACACACACACACACTGGATTTGACAGTGTACTCTGTCCTTCCACGAAAAGGAATGGGAAAATAGAGAATTTCCTCCATTGTGTGTGAATGTTAAGGCCCTCTAAATGACTGTTATCCAGATCAACATTTTTAATCACAGTGCTTAAATACCTTCCTTCAAAAGGAAGCTACCTATTTAATTGGTTTTCCTTTAAGTGGCCTCTTTGGTTTTAGAACCACTAACTGGTTGGCCAACTAACTAGTCAAACAGTCTTCGAGTGACGGTAACAGTTTTCTGTATCTCATTACCAAAAGGCAAACTGGGAGAAATCATTTCCTGGAAGCAATCAGAGAAAGAGAAGTAAGTTTTGCAGCTCTATTTTGAACATGTGGGCAAAATTACCTGTTAACTTTTGTTTCTTTCACTTCATGATTGTTGAGATGTTTTCACTTTGCATGTAATAAAAAAATAGAACCATCTGTTGAACATTCCATATTCCATACTTTTGACTTTATTACATCCTCCTAGAAAATACTTCATTGAGTCTCAAGGACAAAATCATTCTTTTTTTTTTTTTTTTTCTCCAGTTCATACTTGTAACCCTCTAGAAAGTGACATATTTTCAAATGAATTGCCTCAACTGGTTGCTCATTGTTCACATGCTCTGCTGTATTAGGAATGTAGCTTTGCTCCTCCCTGGAAGACAAGTAGTGGGTTAGTGCTGGCTAATGATGAAAGGAATACACTTCTTCTAGTTCTTGATGTTTCTTTCTATAAATCTGACTTTTCCCATAGCATTTTTAGATACTTTAGGGATGGGACGCAGAAGAAAAATGACTTTTCAAAGGTCATGTGTTTGGAGAGCCAGAGCTGGAGTCACTATCTTAGCCTAGACCACGTCCAGCTAAATTTCTCCCCCTCTGTCATCTTGATTGCTTCTTAATCATGGTAGATACTAGTCAAGCATGAAACTGTGCTTTCAAGTGTTGTGCTTCCTTAAAGATTTGCCATTTGTATATATTTTTGGAAATGTACCAAATGTAAGACCTGCCATATTCTGAAGACCTGAGGAACTCCTGCTCTGGCTTCTGTCCAATTCTGTTGATCAAAATAACCAGGGATGATAAAGCTTTAAGAAGTTGAGTCACACCAGTAAGACAGGAGAGAGAATGCTTGACAAATGGAGATGCTAATTAGCTAATTTGCCCACTTTGACCTTTTGTTAAGTACTGCCTCCATTGAGCCATTATTCCTACATTTCTTGGGGGAATGCTATAAGAAACATCCTTATGAAATCTGATACTACATTTGCATGTTATTAAGGGGGATGCTATTAAGGAAGTTGCCTATAATATGGCTCAGTGCCCCATTAGGTAAGTCCCATGTGAGAATTTGCATTTAGTTCTAAATGCAAAGAAAAGTCCTGCTTTCTCTGAGCAGCCATTTCATCTTTGTTTCTCCCTTTTTAACAACAAAAGTCAATCATAATTTCCTTATCTCTTTGGCTAACTTAGAGAGAAAAATGAATTATATAAACACTTATGATCTGAATGCTCACTTAACTCCCTCCCTACACATGCCTTAAATTTTTCCAAGAATGATTTATTATTATTATTGATAGTTTACTATTTTATTAGATGTGTTTTTATTGTGTGTTGCTTAAAATTCTTTGTAAAATCTAGTTGGGGTATAAAATATCTATTAAAAATGTATAAATTGTGAGAATAACAACTGTATGAGGAATGGGTTTTGTCCTTTATCTGGGAGAAACTTGATGAAACCAGATTTCTTCTTGTAAAAGACATTCTTTTTATTTTTTCTATTAGTGAAGAAAATTTTTTCTCTACCCTTTTAGGTTGCTGATTGGAGGCCTGCTAATTAAACTGATAAAAGACAGATCAGGAAGAGAAAAGACAGGTTTTTATTTGTATATGTGCATGGGTGTTCGCAGAAAATGTGACTCAGGAGGCAGTTAGAATTGGAGGCTTATATACCATCTTAATAGGAGAAGGGGAGAGGGAGGAAGGTTCTTCTGGGAAAACAAATGCCTTTTAGGAAAGATAAATGAGCCTTTAGAAGAACAGATGGATGATGTGATAGTTTTGTGATAATGTCTGTTTAGGCAGTTTCTTATCCTGGTGCCCATTTCTTGTCTCTGGTGATAGGAGTCAATCTTCCCTGGTTATGAAAGTTCTGAAGGAGTGGGTTTGTGTCAGATGAATTCTTTTGGGAGGGTATGCTTTTATGCAGGTAAGGGGAATTTAGAAAAAAAAACCCAAATATTCTTCACAGTGGTATGTTCTGGATTTCTTTGCTTCAAAGATCATTGCCCTCAGCAGGGAAAGTTAATTGGGTAGACCATTTGATGTTGCAAAGTTTATGGGTTAGAGTGGGCTCCAGGTATGTATTTCTCTAGGTTTTAGTCACATCCGATAGTTTAACACATCCTTTCTTAGCTAGTTATTGTACTGTACCCTCTGATAGAATTTCCAGAGTGCTTGTCTTACATGCTGATTTTCTCCAACTCTGTTTCTCTTCCCCAACTCGCCACACAGACCTTCAGGATTATGGAGTTCCTAACATCTCATTTTCTGTTTTTCCAGTTGTGAATGTATTCTCCCTTATTGCTTCAAATGACAGATTTGTGCTCATTTTGTATGAGTTAACGCCTTTTTCAAACACCAGTACTGCTTAGCACTTCTCAGTAGGGTAGAGCAGCCATTGTATTGAAGGAAGCCTATATCAAAAGGAGTCCTTTCTTTGTGCACTTTCACTTTGCTTTATACTTACGTTTGGTCTAACTAGGTTCAAGGCTCCTAATTACTTTATTCTTGACAGAATTGGAGAGTTAAGTACTAATAGGGGTAGAAGTTAATTGAGATATGTAGAATTTGCTCAACCAAAAATACATAGTACTTTATAAAATGTCCAAAGTACATTCCTAGTCTATATACTTCTTTTAGTCTAAACTATTATACTGGTTTTTACACTGATTACAAATCAGTTCCCATTTGTACTGCAATAATTTCCTAAACTATGACTTTGCTTTCTTGTATCTCTTTGTTGCACCCCAATCCATTTGTCCTGTAATGTGGACAATGTGGTCTTTTAAAGGTAAGAGAGATTATTAAAGGTCCAAAACCTTTCATGGTTATCCACTGTCCTTAGGATAAAACCCCAACTTCTCAGCATAGCCCACAAAGCCCAGCATGACTTCGGCCCTGCAACTTACCTTGGGCCTCATTTCATATCATCTCCCATTGTTCGTTGCTTTCAGACCAAACTGGCTACCCTTCTTTAACTGCAGTTCTTGCCTAGGGCTTTTGTACAGGTGTTTCCCTTGCCTGGGCTGTCTTTGTCCAGATTTTCTCATGGTTGGTTTTCATCGTTTGAATATCACCTTCCCAGAAAACCTCTCTCTGACCACCTTCTCTAAAATTGCTCTCTCTTACCCTACTTTCTCTCACTTCCCCTTGTTTTCTTCCTATCACAACCTCTATCTGAAATTCTTTCTTGTCCATCCCCTCCACAGAATGAAAACTCAGTAGGATTAAGACACTGTCTACTTTATTCTTTGCCATGATTTTATTACCTTCATTAATATGTACTCATTGGTGATTTATTGAGTGAATCATGTCAAATAGAAAAAAATGATTATATTACTTTCTAAATCATTAGAATGATGTTTCCTAATTAAATAGTAAATTAATGGAACAGATGTGGAAAATTGGTTTTGAATTTATTGTATATGAATATTTTGAAAATAATTTCACTCAAATGCTTGGGAAAGCTTTCATAAAAATTTTTAAAATTTTGAAATAAGCATAAACTTTCAGAAAGAAGTACAGTACCAGAACTATCTTTTTTTCAGAATCATTTGGTAGGTAGTATTGTTACTTACTCCTGAATATTTTTATGTGTAATTCATACTTAAAGGATCTTGTCCTATTTAACCGAATTCAACCACCAAATCAGAACATTTACATTGATACGTGACTCTGGTATTTTTTTGGAATTCATTCAAGTTTCTTGGTTGTCCAATAATTCCACTTACAACTCCTCCCCTACCCCAACACCCCGAATCCAGTAGAATCACTTGCTGCACTTAGTTGTCATTTCCCTTTAGATTTCTTCACTTTGGAACAGTTCTTTAGTCTTCTTGACTCTCATAATCTGGACACTTTTGAAAATAAAAAGCCAATTATTTTGAAGGATGTCCCTTAACTTGGGTTGTCTGATCTCTGCTCAAGATTAGATCCAATTTTGAATTTCGGCAAGAAAGTGCCAGAAGGGATGGTGAGTTCCCTTCATTACATTTTATCATGTGACATATGATTTTCAATTGTCCCATTGCTGATGATCGGCCCAGTAGGTGTGTTCATTGTTATTGAGATGTCATTGCTTCTAGGCTTTTGCAATGGGCAGATCTAAGGAATAAAAATACATGTAATACACATATTTATATATTTCTATATGTATGTATATATCAGTCTGTGTATCAAAACTATAAATTCACACATTTCCTTCAATACCAATCTTCTTTAACCATTTCCTAATCTTCCTCATTGGGTGAGTTTACATGTGATGACTTTATCAGCCTAACTGTATCCTAAGTCTGGTCTGATTTTTGAATGCAAGAAAAAAAAAAATCCACAATGAGTATTTGTATCCATTCTCTGAGAAAAACTGTGGCTGGGCAGGAAATCTTGGGGCAAGATGTAGGGGAACATGTTGAGAAATGTATACTAAATATTAAATGAATATATAGGAAGTTTTTACAAGTATCATACTTTTTGTTAAATTTCATAATGTAACAATTTTTATTGTTTATGCTATTTGAATTCAGGGAGTCACTGTTACTTTTGCTGCCTTTTTTTAAAAAATGAAGATAATCTTCTCAATACTCTTAAAGTTTGACTAGTTTGTTTGCCATATATATACATAGATATATGTATATATATATATATATATATATATATATGGCATAGTTGTGTAAAAATAGGATCATCTTATGATTTGGGAGTAGGTAAAATGAGATGTTTAGCAATTTTAGGATTCTTCAATAAAAGTCAATGCCAAATCATCTTACACCTGGTAAATGTCAAACAGTTGAAAAGGAAGACAGTAAGTATTTGGACAGTCAGAAATAAGGTGCCCAGAACAGTGAAAATATCAACTCTCCCTGATGACTGAGTAACAACTCCAAATACAACCTTCATGTTTTCATAAACCTATATGAATGCAAATTGGCCATTAAAATATTAAAGTCCACCCTTATATCAGTAAAAATGGTAAGTGTGGTAACTGTGAAGGAAAAACGGACTGGCATTGGTAGCATAAATGCTAGTACATGGAAAGAGCTGGAAATGCTGCAGGCTTCTTTCCCTGAAGGTAGAGGATAATTTATGTTGAATGCAATGTGAAGACAAAGTATCTTGCCAATTAAATTCCCATTTTGAAGTAAGATTCCAAGTTGGTCTGTTGAAATGAAGGTCAGTATGAATTTAAAATGAAAACATTGTACCTGTTGCCCTTAATAACACATTCCTTTTGATACCCATATCTACATGCTCATTCTTTTTGTCTCTTGCTATACAACTCTCCAGGATTACCTGAAAAGCAGTTGTGTTTCCTGGTTAGTAGGAAAAAAAGCTAAAAAAAAAATAGTATTCACATTGAAGTTTTTGTCTAACTTTTAATCTCATTTTAAAAAAAGAAGCAAAAAGATATTTATAAGAGAAATAAAGCTGAAAGTTTAAGATTTGCTGTTATTTTATTTTCATGATTTTAATTGTGATATAGGCCATTAGTTTTCTATTTTTTTATTACAGTCATATTACTTTATAAAATAATACTATTAAACTAATGTTCTACAACACAAAGGGGAATTGGTTTAATCTGGCTTTCAACGTTTCTAGAAAGATTAATTTTGGTAAAACCATTCTTCTTAACAGTACTATGGCTTGAAAAATAGAGAGACCTGGTGGAAACATCCATCTTGACTATAAACTTCGTTTTATTAAAAAAAAAAAAAAAAAAAGATTTGTTTCGGATTCTTTGCTCTTTTGATTATTTTTGTTGTTGCTAAAATGCTATTGTAAGTGTTGGAAATGGCCATTATCTAGAGTTCAGGAGTTTATTCCTTTTGATATATGAAGATGGATGAAAGGTAAAGTCCCAATATTGTCAACAACCCAGTAATGTATTGATTCCCCTTTGCCGCTAGATGTCCCTATATAGATGCTCCTTCTACCTGAGAGGCTTTAGAAAGATGCCAACAAAATCAGAGGGACATTTGCTACTCCTAAACCTTTTTACGTACTCTGCTTTAGCACTCTGGTGCTGACCAGGTGCTTTCTCCTTTTGTTCTGGAGGATTAATATCATGGGACAAGACAGGACTTGTACTAAACAAAAAGTGACCAAAGTTAGGCTTGCACATTGGTCTGAACATATACATATTAACTACTCATTCTGGAGAATATGAGAATCTCAACAGATATAGTTTAGCTTTATGGACAGATTTCAATTAAGCATGCTAAATGAGGAGGGGCTTAGGTTTGAGTTAGATAACCAAAATGGAAGATAATTTAAAATTATAGTTAGTAATAAAATAGGTTTGTATATGTTTTGAATATGAGTGTGTTTGGTGTCCTGGGAATTTAACAAAATTTCAGTAATAGATATACAGATAATATTAATCTCCAAGGGAACTTGGAGTTGATATTTCTTATACAGCTTATTTCATAATTCTTCTTTGTTTTTCATACTTGACAAAGATCAACAATGCTAGCTGCCAGAGAAATGTGACATGATAGTTAAACCTGAGCTCATTTCTTTATAAGTTTTTAAAATTCTAGTTCTCAGTTTACCTGCAAAGGGAGGGAATAATTCAGTGTGTTGATTAAAAATGTCTTTGCTCAGTTTTGGGTTGTATAAAATCATAAGACTGGATGAGAATCATAATGAAATCCTTTGTTATATTCTGTTTTGAAATGATCAGAATCATTCAATAAAGTTTTGGTAGTAAAATGCAATGTTAATAGTCTTTCTACTTAAAACATGAATTTGATTAAAAACTTTTGGGGGAAATAAGTATTTATTGGAACCACTGGATTATTTCAAAAGGGTTATATCCTGCATTTAAAATACTATAGGTATTCATTTATCATTTGAGTATATTTTATCCAATTTTATGGTTAATTTTATAATGCTGATTTCTATTTTATGACATGTTACTGTAATTCAGTATAGGAATAATATAGGGAAATAAAAGATTAAAGTAGTACTGAATAACCAAAATCAATTCAACTTTTTTTTTCTTTTTTGAACAAAGGATCTATATTTTGGGGTTGTTTTTATGCAATTTTTTTTTTCTCAGTATTGAAGAAAAAGACACAAGTGGATAGTCTTCTGTTGCCCTCTGTACAAAAAGATCTTTGAGAAATGGTGATATTTGGGTAAACGTGGGGGATGGTAATGAGTGCAGGAGATTGATAAAGACATTTGTTATCCTGTCTCTTAAAAATAAGAAGAAGGTTTTTACAACCTAAAACCTGGGCAAAAGTCTTGAAAATATCACTGAATAAAGTGTGCAAGGTCTTTAGAGAAGGAAAAGATGATTATTAAAAATAAGTATATAGAATCAAAAAGTCAGATAAGGGTTAGGGACAATGTGGAGAAATAACCCTGATTCACTGTTGGTAAAAATATAAAGTGGTGCAGCCAGTTTGGAAGGCTGGCAGTTCCTCAAATGATTGAATATGGAGTTATGAGATGACTCAGCAAACAGTTGGTTATATGTCCAAAAGAAATGAAAACATATGTTCACATGAAAATGTGTACCCAAATGCTCTAGCAGCATAATTCATTATAGCCAAAAGGTAGAAAGGTAGAAAAGTCCATCAGCAGGCAAATGGAGAAACAAAATATGGTATATGTGTTCAGTGAAATATTGTTTAACCATATAAAGGAATGAAGTACTGACACATGATGAAAGGTGGATTAACTTTGAAAACATTATATTAAGTGAAATAAGCCAGTTACCAAAGACCATGTAATAGTATGATTCCATTCACATGGAAATCCCAAATAGATGAATCCATATAGACAAAGTGGATTAGTGGTTACTTGGGGCTGGAGGACATGGATAGATCAGAGGGTGATAGTTAAAGGGGACAAGGCTTCTTTTGAGGTGATTAAAATGTTCTAAAATGTGATGATCTTTGGACAGCTCTGAATACTATGAATGAATTGTACATTTTATGTTAGTTTTTAAACTTTGAGTATAGTTGATACAATGTTACATTAGTCTCCAGCGTACAGCATAGTGATTCAACATCTCTATAAGTTGTGCTCTGCTCACCACAAGTGTAGCTACGGTCTCTCACCATACAGCATTATTATAATATCATAGACTCTCTTCCCTATGCTGTGCCTTTTATTCTCTGAATTGTACACTCTAAATGAGTTAATTGCATGTTTTGTGAATTATATCTCAATGAAGCTGTGAAAAAAAACGTGAGATGCTGAAATATACTACAACATGGATGAACCTTGAAAACATTAGGCTGAGTGAAAGAAGTTAGGCTCTACAGATGGGATTCCAATTTGGTATTTATTGTTCTTCCAGCCAGATGCAGTCTACCAATCAGAGATCATTTTCACTATAAGCAAAGTTGCCTTATAAAATATACGGCATGCTAACTTTTACTGGGCTGCCAAAGGAGCAGAGCTAGAAAGTTCACTGAAGGTCAAATTGTCATGTAGAAGGTGAAAAGGGTAGCTCTTTGCCCTCAGCCACATATTGAACTCCTTACACTAACTTATTATCCATTCAGATTCTATTTGTCTCGGCTTACGTGATTTCCATCTTATTCTTGGAACAATCAGTACTATTTATACTAAAAGACTGCATTTTTATTGTTGTTGTTTTTCCTACTTTTTAACTCTACCCATCATCCTCTTTCAGTTAACTAAAAAACCAATTGTGAGAATACATGATAATTAGTAATAAGCAGTTGACATTGCAGGAAATTATAGGCATTGCCAGAGCATAGATTTTTCTCTATTGGTATTATAGAGAGAGCTCCTTCTACGCAACTAGAATAATTGGGGGGTAGATATATCTGAGTGGAAGTATCCTGGGACCCAAAGTTTCAAAATAATGACAAGACTTTGAAATGATGACTACAGCTGACATCCCCAATATAACTTGCCTGCTTTTTGTGGAAATGCGCGATATAAACATATTGGTGTACCCTCTCACATGTAGTCATATCCTAAACGTACTTTCCTTCAGTGGATTACTTCTGTGAAATGAAACACAGGAAGAGATGATATATAATGTAGCTAAAACCAGTTATTCAATCAAGGTCCAACGAACAGCCAATTAGGGATTTATTTGCAAGTTCCTACCTTTTGGGAAAGGAAGGTAAATCTAAAGGCTGTTTAATTGATGTTTGTTGTTTTTTTAAGGGCTAGTAGCAATTCAAGTTTCTCTTGTAGAGCATAGAAAAATGATAAATTATGCTAAGGTTATTCTTTTGATTCATAGGGCTTTTTTTTTTTTTTTTTTTGAAAATAAGTTCATTGATGTTGATAGAAAGCAATGATTTTCAAATTGTTTCAGCCAAATGCGTCCCTCAAATAAAATCTAACATGGAAGCCAATATGTGGAACAAATTAAAATGTAGCTGTTTAGTTTGAAATGGGGAAAGGATAATGGAGTCTGGTGTCTACAGCAAATTGCTCACAATCTTCCTTAACCTGAACTAGCCTTTGAGGCATTTCTGGAGATCCCAAAAGTTGTAGAGAATAGAGTTGGAAAATCTCCTGTATAATGCAAAGGATATTAGTTGGACTTCTAGACTCATCTTCCTCACTAATTACTTAGGCAACTCTAGACAAGTCACTTTATCTTTCTGAGTCCTTGTTTTCCCTGTATGGAAAATAGGGCATGGAATTAAATGATTTTTAAGGTTCTTACTTGTTTCTGTTTTTTGTTTTTTTTTACAATTCTGATACTTTTGGGTTTTAAACTAAGACCCCTTATTGAAGACAGGTACACAAAATATTAGATTGAAACTAGAATTTGGCTAAAGGCTCATAGCTATGGCCAAATTAAATTTTAATTCATCAGTCAAAATAGAAATATCTAGAGAATGATTTTTTTATTCAGTTTTTAAGTTCTAGAACTGTAAAACTCTATTAAATATAAGCCAGGTTACCAGCTTTGATATTTAAAAACTTGATTTTAATCTCCTTATGCTTGTGGGAGTTAATTGACAGCATATTTCTGGGGTTTGATATTTTCACCTTTTATAATCATTGAGTTTTAAATTTTATGTCACAGGCTATAAACAAAGGAAGAAAGTTACATATTTGATTATTTTCAAATGACTTTTCATTTATGCTAACAACACTGCATTTTTGAAATGATGCAGTGCTCTACAAGTCACTATGACAAGTGCGAGTAATCTCAGAACCCAGGAGAGACACTTTCTTGGATGAACCTTCCACCATGTGCTTTATTGAGGTCGTATAGTAAAATGTTCTGGCAGCACCCCAAAGTAAGGAGCAGATGGATGTGCTGTGGGTCTGAGCAATAACCTAGAGACCTCAGTCTCTAGAGTAACCAGTAACCTAAAGTCCATAGGTGGTCTTCCACATTATTGCTATACTCCTGCCATTCAGTGTCTAGTGTTTGAGTAAGTGACACAGAGGTATGAGGATGTTTTCCTTACTTAACTACAACGAAATAGGCGATGCTTTTTTTTTTTTTTAACAAATGTCTATTTTAATTCTTTTTAATGTTTATTTATTTTTGAGAGAGAGACAGATCATGAGGTGGGGAAGGCAGAGAGGGAGGGAGACACAGAATCCAAAGTAGACTCCAGGCTCTGAGCTGTCCTCACAGAGCCTGACGTGGGGCTCGAACCCATGAACCACAAGATCATGATGTGAGTCAAAGTCAGATTCTCAAACAACTGAGCCACCCAGGGACCCCCAACAATGTTGTTTTTAAAAACACTTAAAAAATTATATTCCAGGGGCAGCTACTTCACCAGGGCAGATATTTTTGTGTAATTGTATATCCTGCTTGTGGGCCTGGAGGTCTAACTTATGCCAGCACTGGATAAGATGTGGCTGTTTCTTCCACCTGTCTTAAACCCTGCCATGACAATAAGAATGATACAGCCCGGGCACATGGGTGCCTCAGTTGGTTAAGTGTCCAACTCTTGATCTCGGCTCATATCATGATCTCCCAGTTTGTGGAATCAAACCCCACATCTGGCTCTGTGCTGCCAGCACAGAGGCTGCTTGGTATTCTCTTTCTTTCTCTCTCTGCCCCTATCCCACTGGCTCTCTCTTTCTGTCTCTCTCAAAATAAATAAATAAACTGAAAAAAAAGAATAATGATACACCTAATGTATTGGACACACTTGACTCGAATGGTAGAGTCAGGAACTTTTTTTTTTTTTAATTTCATTGTTCCTTTATGTTTATTCAGTTAAGTTGGTTCTTTCCTTGACCCTGAAAATGTATGCAATTTAGTGAATTTTCTGGGGAATCTTAAGTGATTCAAAGAGTCTAAATCCAAAAAGCAAAATGTCCAGTCCCATGTAAGAGCCATCAATTTTCATTAAAAGGCACAACTTGATTTAAAGTTGAAGCTAAGGCGGGCACTTGTGATGAGCACCAGGTGTTGTATGTAAGTGATGAATCACTGAATTCTACTCCTGAAACCATTATTGCACTTTTCAATTTAAAAAAGAAAAGGAAAAAGGGACAAAAGTTGAAGCTCCTCTTCCTCTTGAAAGCTTGTGTCCCCAGACAGGTGGGATCTTAGTAGCTATGTGATGGGTTCTTGTTCTCATGCCTGCCTAACTTTCAATTGCTCCTCTCTTCTTGCTAACTTGTTTCTGATCTTTCTCATGTTGGTGGCAGGGGGAGGAAGGAGAGGGTGGAGAAGACAGGGGCATTTTGCTTGCTTGGCACTGTGGAGGTGATGGTGACGTGCTCTGGTATGGTAGGCATTAAAGCTGATTCTTGTTTGCATGGGCACATGTGTGATGATCCCCATGTTACAATTCCTGCAATTCTTCTGACATGAGCAAATATTTTTATTTAGTCTAGTTGTTCATTTCCTCTATTGCTCCTAGGAATGAAAGCCCTTGCTTCTTTCTGTGGATGCTTGTTCTTTGTCCTGCAGGCACTCTTAGTATATACAATTCCCCATACAGTTCTCTCTCCTACATGAGACTCACATTTGGTCCATGAGAAACACTCATACATCCTTTGCATTGATAAATTCCCAGAAAACAGTTCTGTCCTGCTTAGGCTACTTTAGTCAGCCTCTTGCCCCTATGTTCTTAACAGTCAGAACATTGCCTCCTTTAAAGCTACTGTCTTTTGGACTTAGGTGAAGGGTTAACAATTCTTTGACATTCTTTTTCTTTCTTTCTTTCGTTTCCTTCCTTCCTTCCTTCCTTCCTTCCTTCCTTCCTTCCTTCCTTCCTTCCTTCCCCTCTCTCTCTCTCTCTCTCTCTCTCTGAAATTCTTTCTTTAAAAATTCCCCTCTGGGTTTCTGTAGTGCTGGCAATGATCTGTTTCTGGATATGTGGTGTTGGATGTTGCATGATGCTTACTTAATACACTGTGTATTACATTTACATTTTTTAACTTTTCTGTGTGTTAGACCTCAGTAATACTAGTTAAGAAAAACAACAGTCCAAATAATCTCATCCAGGTGCTGAAAATATACAACAAGTCTCCTCCTTCATAATCTCCCAACTCCCAGTCTTTATAACCTGTCAATTCAGCATCTTCTCTCTGGTTCTTAGATTCTTTGAACAGTTTTGGACTTGTTCTAGTTCCTCATTTCAGGAAATGTTCCAAGTGAAACTTGTATTTTCATACCTGTATGTTTATTTTAACTATGACTTCGTGAATATTGATATCAAATACTGTTGTTAAGCCTTTTAGCTATATCAAGAAATCTTTTTGCAGACTCAAAAAGGTTAAGAATTGTTACCATCATTTTACAAAGAAGACACTAAGGCTATAGGGGTCCAATAATGTGCCCAAAGTTGCAAGACAAATAAATGACTGTACCAAGATTTGGACCAAATGTTTTCTGATTTCAAAGCCCATGCTTTTTCCTCTGAGACTATTTTCAATCTCAGAATAAGGATTGTCAAATGTGTGACTTGAAGATGACCACAAAACATGCGGTGAAGGAGTAACTGCTCACATGTCAGGTTTCCATGTTTCTCCCATTTGCTGGAGTCAGAGAGCAGCTGTTTACTCACGTGAGCTCTGATGAACAAAGCCTGCTTGAAACCAGAAGAAATTGTCTGGAGAGGTGAGTGGGTCTTGTGATGGGCAAAGCTGTGTGTGTCCTAACCTAAACAAAGCAAAAGAATGCAAAAGGAAAAGAGGTTGTCCTCAGAAATTTACTTAGCCACTGTGGTTGGTTGTCACAGTTTTATCCTCAGGATAAATTATTAGTGGTCTCAGAACTAAGACAATCTGTGTGTATACCTCAGAACGGTAAATAATGTAGCATTCTGTCATGGAGGCGGACAGCAGTTGCCCATTAGGCCAATTTCAGTAAACGGAACTTGTTCTCCAGAAGAACTAGATATCAGGTCGAGTGATAGCAATAAAGTGAACTGTGGAGCTGGGGTGTACTAAGTGACCAGGTGCTGTTTTGCAGAGTTTTGTGGTGCTAGAGCATGGGGCCACACAGTGCTGAGGCCCCCTAGTTGATAATTACTTTTACTCTTTATTGAATAAAATGTGTAAGGTGCTGGAGAGTCTGCTAGTGGTATCTATCTATTGGAACCAGAGTTTTATGCATTGCTTTGCCTCACTTTCTTGGTAAACTCAATCCATTGAATTCAAAATGTATCCTGAAAGAATTTTGCCTAAAATATAAGTTCTACTTTTCTCATTAGAAACATAATAAAAATTCACGATAGATAATTGGAAAAATTAAAAGGTTAGTGTAATTACAACTTGACCATTCTAAGATATCCATTTCAATAATTTTTCATTTTCATTTCAATCATTTCAATCATTTCAATGATTTTTTCATTTCAATCATTTTTTTGGTATAGCTGAGCTCAGAGTGAATAAGCAATTCCATTGTCTTTCCCCCCTCACACTTAGCTTTATTTGTATTTATTTATTTTTATTAGGTTTTTAAATTCCAGTATAGTTAACATATGTTCATTTATAACATAAGCCCTCTTCCTTCTTATTATGAAATTATTTTTAAAACATACATGTTTCAATATTAATATGGTGCTTCATCATGTGGCTAAATCATGGTTTACTCAAACTTGCCCCCGTTTTTGGATCATTAGTTTTTGTTTCTGTTTTCTGTGCTAGTAAGGCTGCAACAAATATATTTTTGTATAAATTTTTGGTGGGATATTTTGGCATGTTTCTTAGGTAGTATTCACAATGGTAGAATTATTGGGCCAAAGGGTAAATACATTAAACAATTTTTTACTGCTGTTTCTCAAGAAGTGGAAGAAATAGATTATAATATAGAGACATGCATCCAAAATAATCATTTTCTTAAGAACAAGTAGTTAGAATATAAACTATATTTATCATTTGTTCCCTTATTATGCTTTCTTTTTATTTTTTTTAATTAAAAAAAATTTTTTTTTAATGTTTATTTATTTTTGAAACAGAGAGAGACACAGCATGAACGGGGGAGGGGCAGAGAAAGAGGGAAACACAGAATCGGAAGCAGGCTCCAGGCTCTGAGCCATCAACCCAGAGCCCGACGCCGGGCTCGAACTCGTGGACCGCGAGATCGTGACCTGAGCTGAAGTCAGACGCTTAACGACTGAGCCACCCAGGCGCCCCTATGCTTTCTTTTTAAAATAAGGAGATGCAGGGGTGCCTGGGTAGCTCAGTCATTTAAGCATCCGACCCTTGGTTTTGGCTCAGGTTATGATCTCATGGTTCGTGGGTTTGAGCCCTGCATCAGGCTCTGCTTGGGATTCTCTCTGTCTCCCTTCTTCCCTGCTCTCCCTCCCTCTCTCTTTCTCTCACATAAATAAATAAGCTTAAAAAAATTAGAAAAGTTAATGGAACTTTGGATCTCCTTATATTTTTTAATAGATCAATTAAAAACAAAACAGATCAATAGAACAAAACACAAATTCTGCCAACTAACCCACCTGTAATTTATGGCAAATGTGCTACTGCAGAGCAGTGGGGATATGGCAGTCTTTTAAATAAATAGTTTTGAATTAATTAGAGAACCATATGGGAAAAATAAAACTTAAGCCCTACTTAACATGCTACTCAAAAAATCAATTCTTTAAAAAATTTTTTTAAATGTTTTTATTTTTGAGACAGAGAGAGACAGAGCATGAGCAGGGGAGGGGCAGAGAGAGAGGGAGACACAGAATCTGAAGCAAGCTCCAGAAGCCTGATGTGGGGCTCGAACTCACAGACTGTGAGATCATGACCTGAGCCAAAGTCGGACGCTCAACCGACTGAGCCACCCAGGCATCCTCTCAAAAAATCAATTCTAGGTGAAATCTATTTCTAAGTGTAAATGATGAAACACAAAAGTTTCTGGAAGATAACATTGGAGAGTATCTTCATGACCTTGGGGTAGGGAGTGATTTCTGCAAAGGGGGCACAAAAAGTGGTTGTTATATATATTTTTTATTTTAGAGAGAAAGAGCATGAGCTGGGTAGAGGGTCAGGGGGAGAGAGAGAGAGAATCTTAAACAGGCTCCGTGTTCAGCATGGAGCCCGATGCGGGGCTAGATCCCACAACCCTGGGATCATGACTTGTGCCTAAATCAAGAGTCGGATGCTCAACCGACTAAGCCACCCAGGGGCCCCAAGTGCTTGTTATAAAGGAAAGTATTGACTACTCAACATCAAAATTAAGGTCTTTTGTTCATCATAAGATATAATAGAATGCATGCCACAGAGTGGGAAAAGATATCAGCAGTACATTGAACTGAGAGAGGGCATATAGCCAGAGCTTTAAGAATTACTACAAATCAGTAAGATAAAGACAGATAACTGAATATAAAAAAGGGGCAATTGACTTGAACAAGCACTCTAAAAATTAGGATATCCACCGAGTTGGTAAATATAAAAAAGTATATGTGTATGTATGTGTATTTTACCAAAAGACATATACAAGAACATTCATAGCAGTTTTATTTGTAATAACCAACAACTTGATATGATTTAAATATCCGTTATCACAATGAAGGATAAATAAATTGTGTTATATTCATGCAGTCACACAGTGTAATACTACAAAGAAACGAAAAAGGATGAACTATAGTTACATGCAATAACAGATGAATTTTACAAACTTGATGTTAGAGAAAGCCAAAAATAATATGTATAATTTCACTTATATAACATGAGGACCAGGCAAGGGGAGTGGCGATAGAAGTTGATGATAGAAAGTATTTATCCCTAGGGAGGAAGTTGATAGTGGTTTTGGTACTGGTGGTTTTTGGGTGCTGGTACTATTTTATTGTTATATGGGTGGTAGTCACATGGGCAAGGTCACTTGGTGATAATTCACTGGGTTGTAAGTTATGATTTGTGTACTTCGGTATGTATGTTCTGCTTCAGTAGAAAGTTTTTTAAAAAAAGCCAGTTGCATTTCTAAATAGTTGTGTAATAAATCTAGAAATAAATGTAACAGTGTGCAAGTTCTATAGGGAAAAAAAACATTAACTGTCTTTAAAGATATCAAAGTTTTTCAAACATATGGGGATATTTACCATGAGGTAGCAAGATTCAAGACTGTAAAGATATTAAGTTCACATATAGTTATCTGTAAACTTAATAGAAGTTAAATAAAAGTCCCAAAGGGTATTGGAAATGATTCTAAAATTCATGGGTGGGAACAAAGGGCTAATAATAGAATACGAATGAAGGAAAAAAGGCAAGGTATGGATTGACTCTATGAGATTTCAAGAGATTGCTAATGAGGAGAAACTGAAATTCTTGTAATTATGAAGCTATAGGGATTATGACCATGTGGTGTTGGCACAGGAACAGGATAGAGACCTCAGAAATTGAAAGGCACCAATGATATATGATGTAGTGGTATTGCAGATCAGTGGGGAAAGGATGGGCTCTTCTGCAAATTGTGGGTTCCTAATGTTTAATGACAGAAAAAAATAACACTGGATCCCTTATACACTGGATCTTGTCACGAATGATACCTAGAGGACAGAAGAAATAAACCTGAAAGGCAAAACCATAACAATTTTTAGAAGACATAGAATTTTAAAAATATCATGATCTCATGGTGGGAGGAATTTCTCAACATGCAAAATGTAGAAACCATAGAAGGAAAGATTTATAAATCAAGAATTCCTATTCATTGACAAAGGGCATAAAGTGAATGAAAACAGCAAGAAACAGCAGTAGTAGAGAAATCAGTAAAAAGATGACAAAAGAACAGGCAAAAACACTGTTAGGCATTTTGGAGAAGAGGAAATGCTAATGGTTCATAAACAGCTGAAAAGGTGCTCAAACTCATTATAACCAGGAAAATCCTATTTACTGAGGTATTTTCCACTGTTGTAAAATTTGGCAAGTATTAAACATTTAGATAAATAAGTTGTGGTATGTGTATATACTGGAATGCTATACAGCATTCAAAATTAATGAACTCAGCTATGTGTATTTGTATGCTTGTATTTCGAAAGACATTGCGTGGAGTAAAAGAAACAAATCACATAAGAACGTGTATGGTATGGTTCCATTCATATGTGGTTCCAAAAGAGACAAAACTTTTTATTTATTTATTTATTTTTATTTATTATTTTTTTTAAGTTTATTTATTTTTGAGACAGAGAGAGACAGAGCATGAACGGGGGAGGGTCAGAGAGAGAGGGAAACACAGAATCGGAAGCAGGCTCCAGGCTCTGAGCCATCAGCCCAGAGCCCGACGCGGGGCTCGAACCCACAGACCGCGAGATTGTGACCTGAGCTGAAGTCGGACGCTTAACCGACTGAGCCACCCAGGTGCCCCGAGACAAAACTTTTTAACGGATTCACAAATTTGTGAAAAACTAAGTGTAAAACAAGGAAATAATTAACATAATTCAGAGTAGTAGTGACCTGGGGCTTGGGGGAAAGGAGAAAGGAGAGGGGTGTAACTGGGGAGGGGGCCCTAGGTAGCCTGTAGTTACCAGCAAGGATCTGTTTCTTAAGGTGGCAGATATTTTAAAAGTGGTCATTTTATGATTTCTCTCTGGGGTGTAAATGAAGAATTAACATAGTCTTTTACATGTATGTTGTGTTTCATAGCAAAAATGTAAAAGAAAAGTAAATAGAAAGTCTTTACTATTGTTAAATTATTAATTATAGCACTATGAATTATTAAAGGAAAGAAAGTATAATAACCACTGGTAAAGAGAAGAAACTTGAAGTTGGAGATTGGTATCTTGACAAATCTTTGAAATTTCCAGAGAGAAAGTTTCATTTTCATAAAAAATTTTTCCAGTAACCAGTAGACACAAAAGGTTCCATTGCACAATGAGAAAATCAGCTCCAAAATGGCAGAAGAAAATTCGCAGGAAAGAAGACTACAGATTGAGCATGTCTTACCAAAATACATTGAGAAAACTTTTAGAGCCAGTGGTCAAAGGTTACACAAAAGGGCAGTTCATTTTTGTATCCCGAGTTCATATAAAAATACGCTTCACAGATCATTAGTCTGTCCATACAAGCAAAAGTAATGTGTATTGCCGTTTTAAACAGACACAGTAAATCTCATTTGGTGAAAAGTCCTGAATGAGTTATTATAGAGAATTGTTTGTAGAAGGAGGGTCAGGAAGAAGGACGTGATCATTTTAAGAGAGAAAAGCTTTGTCTGCAAAAGATGCAGAGATGGTATTCTCCATTTGTGATGAGAGAGATTTGAGAGAAGACCCTGTCCTGTAAAGGGAAACAAAGGTGACAATATAGAAAATGAGCATTTTGGAAATAGAAATGTTGATTTCCATATATATATATATATATTGCAGCCCATTTTCAGTGATTCTAGACTTAAAAATCCAACCTGATCATGCAATGCACTTTTACAAAGTTAATTTTTTTAAAATAATTAAAATAGTGCTGATCACCAATGGAGAACAGTTATTAGAATTTATTTCTCTAGAGTTTTCTGTGAGAATTTTAACCTGGCAAAGGTTTTTTCTTAATACTAATTTTTATTGTTTCTATGTAGTTTTCTTATTCTTGGTCTCAGGACAGTTCCTTTTTTACTAGTGTGCAGGTGAGCTACATTTGGAATACTAACAGTTAACAGTCAGGTATAGAGCTGCTTGTTGAGAAATGAATTTGGAAAGTATCCTGAAATTGTCAAGGAAGCTGTTGCCTTTGAGAGTGAATAGGATTCTGGGAATGAGCAGAAGTGGCTCGATGCAGGTGTGATGGCAGGCTGTTCTCTCCGTTTTGGTTGAGATCAGTTTGGAGAGTTTGGCTTTCATCATTTTATATGCAGAAAAGCCACAGGAAGCATTCCGATAAGGCAAAACATGTGCAACAATTTTATTTTAAAAATATTGAAGCCAGGTGGTTTTTTGTTTGTTTGTTTATACTTAAAATTTGCCTAGAATGGGTATCACTCTAGAAAACTTAACAGAAGTGCTCTACCATGGAGTATATGGCTGGCGAACTGCTAAACCCTTTAGTTCATTCATTCATGGAGCAAATTATTTAGTAAGGGCTGTGTGTGCATGCATGCACATGTGTGTGTGTCCGTCCCTGGGTCCCTGTGAAAAAGCCTGGGAATAGAGCAGGCAATAGGACAGATATATAGCCCTACCCTTAGGTAGCCTAGTTTATGACCTCATGCAGCAGAAAGATAGTGAACATAAAGGAACACAGGAAACATAAAGTGATAAAAGAAAGCATCTAGTCTACTCTGGAGATGAGATTTTGTTTAGGCTGAGAACATAGTAATTATGGAAGAAATAACTTTTGATTGATTTAGTGCCAATAGAATTATTGCAGGCCTCAGGTTTTTGAAAATTCTTTAATCCGTAAAGTTTTACTTGTAAAATTTCATCGTTTCCTGGCTCTCTAAATAACCAGCCTAAGAAAGAACAGACATCTGCCTCTAACAAAAACCTAAGAAATGCTTCACAAACCCAAATCCAAGGAAAATATAACTAAAGGAAATAAAAAAAGGTGGGGTCAAATGTGATAACTTTCTTTTCAACTGCTGCCTTATTTTTATTTTACTGGAAGTCTTTGGTTTTGAGATTCACATTAACGTGGTTGTTTTATATATAATTGTATATTTTAGGAATAATTTTGTGAGCCTTATTTCCTCTGTACAAATCAACTGGTTATTATTTAAATATATTTGGAATGAGAAAGTTGATGTGGAATCCTGGAATTTGTGGCCTGTTGTGTGAATTTGGGTAAGTCTTACTTTGCTCATCTGAAAAATAGGCATTTTAAAAAAATTATTGCTGTCAGAATTAAATGACATGTTGAAATTGCCTATTACAACGTCTGAGACATGATGGTTTCTTAGCAAGCATGAGGCTTCTCAATTTTTTTAGTAGTGTTACATGTGAAGTGCTTAGCATTGGTGCACAATAAATGTCAATTTGTTTTTTTCTAAATTTTGTTAGTAAAGAATAGCTAACATTTAAGGCATTCTTTTGATAATTCCAGAGAAAGAGAGAATTACAGAATGGGACAGGAAAAACACAAAATCAAGACTGCCTCTCAAGGGAAAATATTTAAGGCATCAGTAAGATGTAAAGTGTTTGGCATGATCACTAGGAACCAAGTTTTTATAAAAATTGTTTACCATTTGAATTTAAGTTCAAGATGTCCTTGAACAATAGAGGTCAGTCCACTGTGATAGCTCAATCTTGCAGTTCTCCTGCCTTGACTGGAAGTTATAAAGCTTTATAGATTAAGTATGTGATATATGTATATATAAAAAATGATATATTATGTTCTGGGTCTGGTACTTGACACATATATATGTGGCTTATGGATTGTATCCTTTAAGTATTACATCTTTATTCTGCATTAAAAAGTGACAACTTCCAGGTGTGTGTGTGTAGATGGATTTTGGAACAGAATTAAGAGAACATCAAATTGATAATGACAATTAAATGATAAGCATAGTAATTCCTTGTATTCGGTAATTTTTATACTTTCCAAAAAACTGTTTTCTTTTTATTTTTTTTTTTAATGTTTATTTACTTTTGAGACAATGTGAGAGACAGTACAAGCAGCGGAGGGGCAGACAGAGGGAGACACAGAATCCAAAGTGGGCTCCAGGCTCTGAGTTGTCCGCCCAGAGCCCGACCCGGGGCTCGAACTCATGAACCATGAGATCATGACCTGAGCTGAAGTCAGACGCTTAACCGACTGAGCCACTTGGCGCCCCCAAAACTTTTTGCTTTTTAAAAAAAGTTTTATTTATCTATTTTGAGAGAGAAAGAGAGAGAGAGAGAGAGAGGGAGAGAGAGGGAGACAGCACGCACAAGCAGGGGAAGGGCAGAGAACCCCAAGCAGGCTCTACGCAGTCAGTGAGGAGCATGGCACTGTGCTCAATCTCAGGAACTGTGAGATCATGACCTCAGTGGATATCAAGAGTTGGATGCTTAACCAACTGAGCCACCCAGGTGCCCCCCAAAAACTTTCATATAATTAACTTTTTGACCCTCATAGCAATCCATTAGGGTAGGTGTCTTACAGTTTTCTTCTCTTCCCTTTCTCCCCTCCCCTTCCTCTTTCTTTTCTTTCTCTTTTTTCTTTTTCTTCTTTTTATGAGAAAATGGAGCCTTCGGGAAAATAAAGGACTTACTCCAGGGCACATGGACAGGAAATAGAAGACCTGGGGGATTGAATACAAGATTGTATAGACCAAGGTCAATTTATCCCCTGCTTGCTGTGTCTAAGGGAAATGAGTCATGTGCATCAATTCCCCACATACTTTCTTCATGAAAGAAGACTGTGCCTAATATTAGTCTCCTCCTACCTTCAAAATCAACTTTACGTTTGCCTTTGGAACATTCTCTGGATGGAAAGCACTGAGGATGAAGGTACTTTGGCCTGAACGCCCTATAGTTTAATCAGTAGCCTGCAGATATGGCAGCAGCAGCTTAGAAAGCCAACTCACAGGAGCTTTATTCCTTTCGCTTCCTGTAATCTTGGGCCAGATGTGCAGAGAGGTGCAGTGAAGGCAGGCCTCTGTTTCTAGAAGAGGAACTCTGACGTAAATACTTCATGTATCAAGCACTTAATGAGTCTTAAAATTGGTGTCATTTGTAGTGGTCATCCACAATGTTTTATTCTCACCATTTAGTAATTTGCTCAGTTAGTTGTTGCTAATTATGATCTTATTGGGTCACAGGGAATTTAAAGTGACCTTGTTTTAAAGAGGGAGGGAGGCAAACCATAAGAGACGCTTAAATACAGAGAACAAACTGAGGGTTGGGGGGTGGGGGAAGAGGGGAAAATGAGCGATGGGCATTGAGGAGGGCACTTGTTGGAATGAGCCCTGGGTGTTGTATGTTAGTGATGAGTCACAGGAACCTACCTCCAAAACCAAGAGCACACTGTATACACTGTGTGTTAGCCAACTTGACAATAAATTATATTAAAAAAAAATAAAGTGACCTTGTTTTCCTATACCCTTTAAGAAAGAATAAGAAAGAAAGAAAAAAGTAAGATTCATCTTAAAGAGAAAAAAACATTAAGAGTATGGAGCGCAGTCCATCACTCTTCCTGTAAACTCTGCACATGATAGACCTGATTTCCAAGGCTGCGTTTGGAGTAAGTCTTTGGGTCAAGTTCCCCTTACTGTTTTATACGTGCTTTTTTGTTATTAATTTAGAATGTTGAAGTTATGACTTTGGGTGTGGATGAACCATGCTTAATTTCAGTTTTGTTTTGTCTATGATTTAGAATTCAGTCATTGCTTTTCTCCACCTCGTTAACCCATTAATCAAGAGTTGACTGCATAGATCTGTTGGTTGGAAAAGTTAACTGCTTCCAAACCATAGAGATGACTTCTCTGTGTGACTTCAAATGCTAGTTTCAAGTATCAAAGAGTGTCCAGGCAAGCCAAGATGTCCTTGAACAATAGAGGTCAGTCCACTGTGGTAGCTCAGTCTTGCGGTTCTCCTGCCTTGACTGGAAGTTATAAAGCTGGAGCCAGAACCAAGATATTATGCCTCCTTCAGAGAAATCCTAAGTATAAATTAGTCAGAAATTAAATAAATCCCATTTGACAAAGGCATGAAAAATGTACTAGTGTCTTGAATATATTTAAATGCCATAAATGGTGAAATTTTCAGCTTATTAAATATGAGGAAATGATTTAAATAATAAAACCCCAAACTTCAAACTCACTATTTTCTTTTCCCACCTTCAATTTCCAGCCAGGAAATAGTGTCATAGTAAAACAATCTTGTGGTTCAACTCCCTGCTGCAAAAGAAGTATATTTAAGTTATCTTAAACTAATTCTTTCAAATGAGTGTCTAACTGATGTTTAAAAACCTCTGAGGGAGATTCCATAAACTACTTTGGCAAACTCTAGCAATGTTTGAATCACCTTGCAGTAAAAGAGGGTTCCCAATATTTAAATTGACCTTCCTTGTTGATGTCAGAATATCATCCATGAGTTTGTTTTGTGAATATTAGGGGTGGAAAAGACCTGGAGACAACATAAAAAGTATGTAAAACAACATTTTTACATTTACTAAGTTATTTCTTGAAAGAAGCTTTTTATTTTATTATTCTTTCAAATACGTTGAATAGCTTTTAAATTTGTTCACTTAGGATTCTTATTAAATAAATTATATTTATGATATATAATCTTTATTTATGGTAGTATGTTGGTTTAGAAGGGTCTGAGGGCACTTTCTATCCTGAGATTTTGTGATTTTTTTTTTAGTTATGTTTGTGAATGGTAGTTATTCAAAAAACCCATTTTACCCTAAATGTTCTAGTTCTGTTTCTTGGGCTATAAATAGGGTAGATAAGATTTGGGCAAGCCTGTGAACTTTCCATTGACTTTATTAGAACAGTGTTTTCCACTGGTTATTCCTGAGGGGCAAGGTTGCATCTGATATGAGATTGGCTCAGCACAAATACTGTGTATACAGAGTAAACATGAGAATGAAAACCAGAACAAGAGAAATGACAGACATTTGTAGGCCTGAAATAATATTTGTGGATTCATACCATGGTTGCCTGTCTAGTTTGTGTATATATATGTTCCTTGAATGAACTTGTCCATTCTTGAAGTTTTATATATCATTTTCATGTTATAGATTTCCAGATTTTTTTTTTGTTCTTGCCTAAACTACCCTTCTGAGAGTGTCTCTATTTGGATTTTTAGGAGTACCCAATACTCTACACATCCAAAACTGAATCCTTCACTTAAACCTGCCCTTTCTTATCTTAGTGAATGATGTCATCATTCATTCTTGCAGTTGCTCAAGCAAGAGACTTTTTTCCATTTCATATACCTGTGCCAGTTAGGACTAGGTTTTACTCTGAGTCACAGAACATCCCAATTAATAGTGCCTTAAGTGATACTGAAGTTTATTTTAGCTGCACATAAAAATCTGAGCTGGACTAATAATTAGTTGTACTGATACGGTGCTCTATAACACAAGGACAAAAGTTCTGTATATCTTATTGCCTTGTCATGGATGGTGACATCTGAGTTCCAGGAAGCAGGTTGGAGGAAGGGAGAAAGAAGAGAGCAAAGGGCATACATGCTCTGTCTCATCAAAGAGATTTCCGGAAGCGGCTACCTAAACACTTATGCTTATCATCCCATTCATCAGAATTTAGTCTTGTGACTATACCTAGCTGCAAAAAGAAAGTGGAAGCTACAGTCTCTGTTCTGGGAAGCCACAGGCCAAGCCCCAAACTGAAGACTCTATCACCATTGAAAAAGAAGCAAATGAATATTGGGAGACAACATTTTGGACTCCCAAATATCTATGAACATACCGCTGTTCATTCATAAAACACCATCCGTTCCTCCATAAGGAAGATAACTCCCAAATTCCATTAAGCTACTCATCCAACTAAAAGTCCATGATCTCTAGGTATGCCTGGGTCAGGTGTAGCTTTCTGTGGTTTGGTAACCTGTAAGCCAAGACGCTCTGCTTCATAAGCCCTCATAATCCAATGGTAGAGAACAAATAAAATAACTGCTATAAAGTTTCTTATTCAGAAAAGAGGGAAATGAGAAAGGCATAGACCTCACTCTCCATAGCAGCTATCAAATTCTGCTGGACAGGAATTACAAAATCTTTCTTTTCTGGTATTAGAAAACCTCCTTCATTAGTCTCTCTGGTAGCTCTTGCCTTTGCTGTCTGAGAGGAATTCCCTAGTGCATATTCTCTGTGACTCCTGACTTTGTCCTTTGGGAGTTTCATTTTTTTTTTCCTTTTTGTTTTCTTTCCACCTTAGAATGAATTTATTGATTGATTGATTGATTGATTTCTTTTGTGAGCTTCAATTTAACTTCATCCTCCTCCCCGGCTGCATTGTAATGCATGCTCCTTGAAGATACAAAGGTTTCATAGTCCCTTTCATGTTGGGGCAGATTAGGAGCCCTGCAAGGGCTTTGTGGGCAGGATGGGGTAGTGGAAAGATCCATAGCAGTGGATTTAACCAGAAAAAGCTGTAAAAGTGAGAGAAAGGAGCCAATGAAGGTATTCCTGGGAACATCAACATTTAAGAATTAGATGGAGAGAGGAAAGAAAGTGATTAGGAATAGAAGGAGAACCATGAAATTATGAAAATGTGATGTCATATAAGTCATGAGAAGAGAGAATTTCTAAAAAGGTGTGTTTCAAAATACATGTATTTTATGGTTGTCAAAAAATTCATGCAAGTTGAAATGTCCATAAGGTTTGGTAATGGGTCCATTGAGACCTTGTGATGCAAGAGTAGTTTTACTAGAGAGCTGATAGGGTAGGAGTGTAAGGAGGAAACAGATAGCAAATTTGAACTTGGTTATAAAGAGAATGGGAGGTATGGGAGAAAATCAGAAAGTTGAGGTTCACTGAAACCTTTGTAGTTTTTTTTTGCTTTACATTTCATTATTTTTTAAAAATTTATTTATTTATTTTTAAAACTTACATCCAAGTTAGCGTATAGTGCAATAATGATTTCGGGAGTAGAATCCAGTGACTCATTCCCTACACATAACACCCCATGCTCATCCCAGCAAGTGTCCTCCTTACTGCCCCTTGCCCATTTAGCCCATCCCCCACTCACAACCCCTCCAGCAACTCTCAGTTTGTTCTCTGTAATTAAGTGTCTTATGCTTTGTTCCCCTCCCTGTTTTTATATTATTTTTGCTTCCCTTCCCTTAATTTCATCTGTTTTGTATCTTAAATTCCACATATAAGTGAAGTCACATGACATTTGCCTTTCTCTGACTAAATTTGCTTAGCATAATACACTCTAGTTCCATCCATGTAGTTGCAAATGGCAAGATTCCGTTCTTTTTGATTGCCGAGTAATACTCCATTATATATATATATATATATATACACACACATACATACACACACTCCACATCTTCTTTATCCATTCATCCATCGATGGACATTTGGGCTCTTTCCATATTTTGGCTATTGTTGATAGTGCTGCTATAAACATGGGGGTGCACATACTCCTTTGAAACAGCACACCTGTATCCCTTGGATAAATACCTAGTAGTGCAATTGCTGGGTCATAGGGTAGTTCTATTATTAATTTTTTGAGGAACCTCCAGACTGTTTTCCAGAGTGGCTGAACCAGTTTGCATTCCCACCAGCAGTGCAAAAGTGTTCCTCTTTCTCTGCATCCTCACCAACATCTGTTATTGCCTGAGTTGTTAATTTTCGCCATTCTGACTGGTGTGAAGTTGTATCTCATTGTGGTGAATTCTCATAATTTTTAGGAAAGTAGAATGTCACCTTGCAGTACAATAAGGGAGATTTGATGCATATTCTACTCTGTTCCATTTCTTGGCTGTAGATGAGTAGATGTACTTTATTATGGCAGGTGGCATTGACTGGGAATTTAGGTTTCTTTTTCCTGCAAGGTATTTGGAAGATTTGAAGAGGAGAGCCTTGGCCGTAGCTCAGGTACTTTACAGACTGTGGAGCAAAATTGAAAGGCTTTGATAGCCAGAAATATTTATTGGAAAGCATTATGTTGTAACAAGATCAATTAAACATGACTATTCATTATGTAGAAGGCACTGTGCCTGACACCAATACAATGAGCATTCCTGGGAAAAAGAAACTATCGTAATTCAGACTCTACTGGTGTACACAGTCAAGTTTGATGAAGTCACTCATTTAAGTCCCTGATATGATGATCCATGTAGGAAAATTTCCTTAGGATTTGGTAGTGGCGTTAACTAGATCTTTCATGAAAAACTTCATTTGTCTTTTCCTTCTAGGTAGTAATACTGGAGAATACACATCTCCTATGCACCATGCTATGCCAAACACTTCACCTACATTTTCTCAGGATATTTTCACAATGTGTCTTTGAAGAGAGTACTGTCATAATTCCACTCCAGAGGTTAAATAACAGACCATTACATTTTGCTCTCTTTTTAGCTGCCAGGAAGTGTCGAGCAAGATTTGAAACCCAATCATAGCAACTACACTGACTTCTTTTTTGTTTTTTCTTTTACTGTAGAAGACATTTATTTTGCTTTAGGTTATAATTATTCTTAAACATTCAGATAGGAATGGCTCAATATTTTTTAAGGTTTATTTATTTATTTTGAGAGAGAGAGGGACAGTGTGTGGGGGAGGGGCACAGAGAGAGGGAGGGAGAGAGAATCCCAAGCAGGCCCCGCACTGTCAGCGCAGAGCCTGATGTGAGGCTCGAACACACAAACCATGAGATCATGGCCTGAGCTGAAATCAAGAGTTGGATGCTTAACCAACTGAGCCACCAGGCACTCCTAGGATGGCTCAATTTTACTTTAGGGTTGCTGACTTTAAATATATGTACACACACACACACACACACACACACGTCATATGTGTAATTTGCATATATGTATATGGAACGATTTTTCACATGTTTAAATTTTTTCATCCTTAAAAAAAGTTGTATTTATCATTGCTTAGTGATCAAATATATACATACCTACATATATATTTTATATATTTTATTTTTTTTATATTTGAGAGAGAGAGAGACAGACAGACAGAGCTTGAGCAGGGGAGGGGCAGAGAGATGGAGACAGAATCTGAAGCAGGCTCCAGGCTCTGAGCTGTCAGCACAGAGCCTGATGCAGGGCTCAAACTCACAAGCAGTGAGATAATGACCTGAGCTGAAGTCGGCTGCTCAACAGACTGAGCCACCTAGGTGCCCCAAATATATTTTTAAGGAGAAACAGGGTACAAAAAATTACATTTTACATTTAATTGCATTCATATAGTACCATTCTATTACAATTATGAATTGAGTTTCTAATTTGGGACTTAGACTTTTGGTATTTTCACTAATTAAGTGATGATACAACATCTATAACTTATGCTTCTTAAGGCCAAGTTTATCTCTTTATACGTATAATAATATTTGTAACCACATAAGTCATTTTACATGTATGTTGTTAGGAGAGAACTAGTTAAAAATGGATATTTAAAATATCCATGGAGCAAACAATTGTGAGAAAAAATGATGTTTATATATTAATTTTCCTGGTAGATTTTAGTCTGGGGAAGCTTTTCTCTGGTTGTAGACTTTGAATAATTTTCTTTGTTGTTAAAATATGGAATTATGAAATAGTTTTTACACTGTGCATTAAAAATAACACTTTGGCCTTAATTATTATGTTTTATAGAATTTCCATTCAGAAATTTTAATAAAATATTGCATAACATAACCTACATATGACTTTCAGGCTGTCTATATGCATACAACTATTTGGCTGACTGTACTTGGTCAACTTTAATAAATGTAATTCACTACCTAAGAGATTTGGAAACTAACCTAATTTCCTCAAGTTTGAATTTAATTTGGACACATGCAATATGAATAATAATTTATAATATAGGACACTTTCTCATATCAATAGTTATCCATTATAGGATAACTAAGGGTGAATAACACTTTCAAGTTTCAGCATCACATGAATTATTTTTGAGAAGTTGAAAATAGAGATAATTGCCTTGAACTTGAACGTTTTCCCAATTTAAAATAAGTTGGTACATTTTTCTCAATTTACAGTAAACTGGAAGGCATATGTATTAGATTGGATTGTTAATATTTCATACAACTGCATTAGTTAACCACTGTTCCCCTAGGAGGGAAGACCCATATAGGTCTCCAAAGTGTAATTCCAGAACTAAATGACCCATCACTCAGATCACTCTTCATGAATAAATGTGTAAGCAACTTTCTCATATACTTACTTTAGCAGTAAAATACATGAACAAATAGCTCATTCCATTAATATTTACTGAGTACCTTCTATATGCATGGTACTGTGTTACACTTAGGGGATAAAAAGATACATCAGACTTAAATTCTGCACTCAAATAGCCATCAGTTTAATGGGGAAAATTAGACCTGTTCATAAAATATATAAGTCCCTAATAATAGGAACAGATAAAGGGGCCCTGGGACTTAAGAATTTATATATCCCTAGGGAATGTGGCTGGCTCAGTCAGAGGAGCATGCAGCTCTTGATCTCAGGGTTGTGGGTTCAAGCCCCATGTTGAGTGTAGAGATTACTTAAAAATAAAATACTGGGGCACCTAGATGGCTCAGTTGGTTGAGCTGTCGAGTCTTGATTTTGGCTCAGGTCATGTTCCCAGAGTTGTGGGATAGAGCTCCACACTCAGTGCTGAGCCAGCTTAAGATTCTCCCTCTCCCTCTGCTCCTCCCACACTCAATCGTTCTCCCTCAGAAATAAAAATTTTAAAAAATATATTAAAAAGGAAAGAATTTATATATCCTGAATCAAAAATTGTTTTTTATCTGACCAAATTAAAAGTGATTAACTATAGAGTTTGAAAACCAACAAACAGAAACAAATACAAACCCCCCCCCCTGCCGCATGATCATGATAGCACATTTAAAAACATGACTAGTTTATTGAATACTGTAAACTTGGTGGGCTACAAATATAAGTGATTTTATTTTCTCCAATACTTCTGTGTCATGATGAATTCCTTATCTACATTGCTTATCAACACCTTGTTCCTATCCCATATTTTCCAGTCACTTTCCATTATTCAACATTCTGCATGGCCCAGGGTGAAGCATTGATCTCATTTTCAATTCCATAAATATCTCCTTCTCTTCCTTCAGCACCATACAGGTTTAGGCCCTAAAGACTCCTCCCCTACCCCAGTAGGGAGTAGAGATAGGATGGGAGGGACATGATTTGCCTCTGGGTCACCACCTCTCCTTCCCTTTCTTGGGTTTCTGACTGGTTTCTCAGGTGTATTGGGTGAGCCAGGAGAAGGTGTAGGAGAAATTGAGTTCTTAAATATGTTCTGTTGGGAGGGCAGCCCAGTCTGGCAGTGGCTCAGTCTGGTTCTCTCCACTACTAGTCACTTCCATTCAGGGGTCAGTTTCTCTAGAGATGGTGGGTACTGTTTTCTTGGGGAGGTGTTTGGCTTCGAAGGAAAGGGGCATCTTTTTTTTTTTTTAACGTTTATTCATTTTTGAGAGACAGAGACAGAGTGCAAGTGGGGGAGAGGTGGAGAGAGAGGGAGACACAGAATCCCAAGCAGGCTCCAGGCTCTGAGCTGTCCGCACAGACCTGTCTCATGGACCGCGAGATCATGACCTGAGCTGAAGTCGGACGCTTTACCGACTGAGCCACCCAGGCACCCCAAGAAAGGGGCATCTTTGGGCTCCTTTGGGAGCTGTGGTGCCAACCTCTTTTGCTAGTGGGGAATCTGGCAGCTTCACAGCTCATGTCTCCACCTGTGTGCTCTTTTTTTTCCTTCAAATTTTTAAATCCTGATTAGTTAGGATATAGTGTAATACTGGTTTCAGGAGTATAATTTAGTGATTGATCACTTACATATAACACCCAGTGCTCAACATAACAAGTGCCCTCCTTAATACGCATCATCCTTTTTAGCCCATCCCTCCACCCACCTCCCTCCGTCAATCCTCAGTTTATTCTCTGTAGTTAAGAGTCTCTTATGGTTAGATTCTATGTCTTTAAATAGGTACAGTATTAATCATTACTAGTACTTTCACTCTATCTCATAGGAATACGCCCAGTTTGTTGTTTTTCCCTTTTTTTCTCTCTTTTTGTTTCTGTCTGGGTATTCTCTACCAACTTATCTCCAGTTCAGTGAGAGATAATCAACAAGTAATTTTATAGTTCTAAGAGTTTTTGTTTGATTTTTCTAAAAATACCTTCTAGTTCTATTGTCACCTATGTGCTTTATCACATATCACTCCTGGAAACCTCTACTGCGGTTCTCTGTGCCTCTTGAGGGTGCGTGAGGACTGAGTGTCAGGTTGCTGGCCATCTTCATCTCAGTCACACTATGTCTGTCTTTGCTTTGTGGGAACCAGTGCTATGGCATGCCTCCTTGCTTTGGAAATGTGTAGTCCAGAAGTAGGCCAGAGTGTCTAAGTTCATGTATGCCCCCAAATACATCACGCTCCCTCAAGAAGTCATTGTTTCACTCCAGTGGTAAGATCAGCATGAATCCATAGATTCTACGGCCCCAGAAACACCCAGATGATAACTTCCTTTCCGAGGCAAGTGATTCTCTGGGAATTCCCTTTCACTTGGCTTCAGGGTTCAGAAACCCCATTCACCTTGAATAATTCATCCTAATAACCTGGGTCGTCTCTTTATTTCTTTTCCTTTCTCTTGACTGTCTATTTGACTTAGATAAAATAGTGATGGGGTGAACGTTGAATGTCAGAACCAGCTCAGCTTCTGTTTAATCAACCCTGAGCTTGTGTTTGGGTTTATTGTTTTTGATCTGCTTCGGACGTCTTATTTAATTAATACGTTTGTTCTAAATTTTGGATCCTGATTGTTAATTTTAGGGCAAAGGAAAATAAATCTTCATCAACATCATGTTACATAGACAAGTGAAATGTCATCTAAGTTTCCATACCTAACTGTGGATGTGTCTGTTATAAAAATTTCTTTTTTAATCTTCATCATTTTATATATAATGCTTATTCAATTTTTGGTGTTGATATATGTATGTATGTATGTATTTTTGTCTTTTCTGCCCTCAGAGGGTCCCCCTTAAAATTTCTTGCAGGGCTGGTTTAGTGGTCACAAACTCCTTTAAGTTTTGTCTGGGAAACTTTTAATCTCTCCTATTTTGAATGACAGCCTTGCTGGATAAAGAATTCTTGATTGCATATTTTTCTGATTCAGCACATTGAATATATCCTGCCACTCCTTTCTGGCCTGCCAAGTTTCTGTGGATAGGTCTGCTGCAAACCTGATCTGTCTTCCCTTGTAGGTTCAGGACTTTTTATCCCTTGCTGCTTTCATGATTCTCTCCTTGCCTGAGTATTTTGTGAATTTGACTATGATATGCCTTGTTGATGGTCGGTTTTTGTTGAATCTAATGGGAGTCCTCTGTGCAATGCTTATTCAATTTTTTATCCTGACTTTTTCCAATTAAAATTATTATAGGGACACCTGGGTGGCTCAGTCGGTTAAGTGTCAGACTTTGGCTCAGGTCATGATCTCATGGTCTGTGAGTTCAATCTCCACGTTGGGCTCTGTGCTGTCAGTTCAGAGCCTGGAGCCTGCTTCAGATTCTGTGTCATGCTTCTCTCTGCCCTTCCCCCACTCATGCTCTGTCTCTCTCTCTGTCTCTCAAAAAATGAATAAATGTTAAAAAAAATTAAAAAAATAAAATTATTATAAAAAATCATTTCCACGTGTTATAATAAACTATTTATAAAAATAATTTTCTTTTTTTCAATGTTTATTTTTGAGAGAAAGCGTGAGTGGGGGAGGGGCAGAGAGAAAGTGAGACACAGAATCTGATGCAGGCTCCAAGCTGTCAGCACAGAGCCTGACGTGGGGCTTGAACTGGCCAGACGCAAGATCATGACTTGAGCTGAAGTTGGATGCCTAACCAACTGAGCCCCCAGGCATCCCAAAAATAATTTTCAATGTAGAAAATTATTCCACTGTATATTTGATATTTATCATTTCACTTACTAATTAATCATTTCACAATTTTAGATCATTTAGATGGCTTCAGATAAACAATATTGTGAATAAAACTGAGAAGAACATCTTTAGGCATACATTTCCCCCCATTTCTATGTTGGATTATTCCATTTGTATGACCAATAATACCTACTTTTATGAACAACAGCAGAAGTTACTGAGCTAATGTTTCTCAGAACTTTGGAGGACATTTTGTATTAAATATAGGTATAATTTGGTGTTGGTTATACTTTCTAAATGGTATTACGTCTGGGGCGCCTGGGTGGCTCAGTCAGTTAGTGTCCGACTTTGGCTCAGGTCATATCTCATGGTCCATGAGTTTGAGGCCCACATCGGGCTCTGGGCTGACAGCTCAGATTCTGTGTCTCCCTCTCTCTCTTCCCCTCCCCTGCTTGTGCTCTGTCTCTCTATTAAAAAAAAATAAAAAATTAAAAAAAAATGGTATCCTATCTGACCCTGGAAGACATCTTCAAATTCTTCCTTTCATTTATAGCTAGTTTCTGTCTCCAAGTTGATTTACTATTTTGTTTTCATGGTTTGGCAGCAATTGATATATTTATTTCTGCTCTGGGATTTTGGCAGAAGCTTTCTGTGAATCTCAGAATCATGACAATCAATTTATACTCTGCCATGCAAGACCATGATCACTTCCCTGAATCTGAACAACTTGGTAAATTTTGGGGAGCTTCAAGAATGTATTTTCTGGAAACCCTGTTGGAAATCATGATTAGGCTCTTTTTAACGAGTTCTTCTAACATCATAAACTTAAACATTTATAATTTTCTGGAATGCGCTTATGCCTTTTATTTAATAAATGCTTTCCTGTCAGAGTCTGAAGTGAAATGAAACAAAGTATTAGGAAAAGATAATGGCACAGCTTTCTCTTCCTTTGCACATATGGCCCAGCAGGTGTGTATGGCTTATCAGGGAACTGAAAAATTGGGCTAAATGGACACATTTCTGGAGTGTGAACTGCACAGCAGGTGATCTCTGAAGCAGACAGCCAGCAGAGTGGCCTTTTTACTCCAGATCTCTCCCCTGTATGGCTAGGAAAAAAAAAGAGAGAAACCTAAACACTGAATACAGCAAATGGATTTCTGAACCACGTGTCTCTTGCAGCAGGTATCTATTATTAAAGTGGATTAGAAAAACTAACCTATGAAGATCTTTGTCATTGAATTCCTTTGCAATTTATTCCCTAGGGATTTACATTCACTTAGTTGTAGTTTTACTGATGATAAGGAAATGTACACACTGGCATTATTATGCAGCTTAGTAGGTTAAAGTTGCAGTTGAGGGGCACCTGGGTAGCTCAGTCAGGTAAGCGTCTGACTCTTGATTTTGGCTCAGGTCATGATCCCACAGCTCATAAGATCAAGCCCCACGTTGGGCTCTGTGCTGATAGTGCAGAGCCTGCTTGGGATTCTTTCTCTCCCTCTCTTCCTTGCCCTCCCACCCCTCAAAATAAATACATAAATGTTAAAAAAAGTTGCAGTTGCTGGTTGAACAGACCAAATTTAAATGAGCCGGGTTATGGCCCAGGTGGACAGATCTTGGAAGATACCTGACCAGAAGGGCCTTCATTAGAGAGTGAGTCGATTGAAGAGAGCTGTCATGGATGGGTGTGGGTAGTGACTGGGAATGGTCTGATGATTTGGATCTTCAGTCAGGATACTTGGCTAATGTTATTTCCTAGGACTGTTGGTAGAGGGTGGATAGAATCATGGGGATTGTGCAACAGCAGGCTGGGTCCACAGGGAAAGGGTCCAAAAAGAATAAACAAGAGGCATAATGAGAGAAAAGTGCAGGAAATTAGAAAAATCAATGTTATGGCCCAAGCCCAGAACACGAACTAGGTTCTTTTCTCATATAGCTTTGTGTTTCTCTTTGGGAGAGTGAAATAGGGAAGGAGAAACCCAAACTGAGCTGTTTCACTGTAGTTTGAGACATTTTGTGGATCATATAAATCTCTTAAGTTGAAGGAGCATCATCTCTGCATTCAGTTTTGATAACCTAAGTAGACCATACTACTTAATGATTTTACTGTATGTTTATGATGTTACCCAGTTAAAGCAGAGCTGACTCAATTAAGACAAAACAAAACAAAAAACCCTCCTCTCTCCCCACTCTATCAAGGATCAACTCAGTTTTTTTGAGCTTATGTCTCATAATGAGGGAAGATAATGAAGAAACTAATACATTGGAGGCTCCTTCTAGAGGTCTGCCGGGAAGGGCGAAGACTAAGCTAGAAATAAGTTATCAGAATCAGGCTGACGTAGAAGTGGTGTTGTAGAAGTCTGATTATGGTCGCTGTGCTTTGGTGTCTTTGATAGAAATCTGTGGGTGGGTTAGCCACGCTCAGTCCAGGCATGTTGATGAAGCCACCTTCTCTTACTATAATCTCTTGCCCAATTTGGGCTTCTTAGATTATGGTCAAACTCTGAATTTTAGAATGGTGAGCTCCTCACAGAGAGTTGGGACAGTACACACTCTATCATGATGACCATGGAGGAATATATTTAGAAAACAAATATTACAGAAGGACGCCTTTTGCTAAGTAGGGGTGAAGAAGGTGATAGAACTACAGGGGTGGCTCCAGGGACAGCTGAAGGATCATAGACCTCCAATTGTCCTGGTAGCATGGTGTGTTTGTCTGTATTACCACCACTTTGCCTGTGCTGTCAACCTGCCATCATAAAGGCAAATCATGACATGAAATTGAATTAAAATTTAAGAAAGGAGTGGGGCACCTGGGTGGTTCAGTTGGTTAAGCAGTTTCAGTTCAGGTTATTATCTCACGGTTTGTGGGTTCGAGCCCCAAGTAGGGCTCTATGCTGATAGTTGCGGAGGCTGCTTGGGATTCTCTTTGTCCCTCTCCTTCTGCCCCTCCCACTGCTCGCTTTCTATCTCTGTCTCTCAAAAGAATAAATAAATAAACATTTTTTAAATTAAGAAAGGAGAAGAGAAAAATTCGATTGAATTTTCCACAAAATGCAAAACAAATAAGGATTATATTAAAAACGAGATAAAAGATTTTACAAACCTAAATAAAGAACAACCTAAAAGAAATAAGCATGAAGTTTTTTATAGGGTTTATTGAATTTTAAAACAAAGTAATAATAAAAGTTAAAGAGCATGACAAAATTACGATCTTTTTTTATTTAATTTTTTAAATGTTTTTATTTATTTTGAGACAGAGAGATACAGAGCATGAGCAGGGGAGGGGCAGTGAGAGAGGGAGACACAGAATCCGAAGCAGGTTCCAGGCTCTGAGCTGTCAGCACAGAGCCTGACGCGGGGCTCAAACTCACAAACCGTGAGATCATGACCTGAGCTGAAGTTGGACGCTTAACTGACTGAGCCACCCAGGCGCCCCCAAAATTATGATATTTTTAAATAATGGTAAATAAAAAGTAATGATGAGACAGAGGCTGATTAGCAGAGAAACAAAAATGATTAAACATAAAAATGTATGATTTAAAATAAAAGCTAAAAAAGACAAAGGTAAAAGCAGGATGAAGGGAGATGAGGAAGGTGAATAACAAACATGCACCAGGAAAAATAAATTTAGCATAACTGAGTAACAAGCTAAAGCCGTGCTGAGCTGCAGAGAAGAGATGTTTTTGTCAAAAGACAAAATAAAACCTGGAGAAAATGAGACAAGATATTAACTGACCCACCAGCTGGAAGCCAGCAAGTGGCAGAGTCTTAGCAGAATTCTCTGAGTTGGAAACAATTTTCCATAGTGTGAGGCCCCATTTAATAGAGTGGCTAATGGGTGAAGAACAGAGAGAGAGAGGAGCAGGTACTCATACTCCTGCCCTTCAGCACACCTTGGGCACCAGCGCCCACGTCAGTGTTGCTCAGCAATTAGGAGTGCTGGGCAGGGCCCCGGGGACCGGCAGCCTCAGCCCTGTGTGTGGGCTCCTGGGCTCTGCACCCCCCACTGCAAATTTAGGTGAAGCAGCTGTAGTTAATCCTTGATTATCCATCAGTTATGGAAGAAAGCATAGCGTATGTAATTTAAAATGATTTTTATTTGACCCCTCGGATGTGTGGTTTTTAATTAAAAACAAAAGCAAAAACAAAAAAACAAACAAAACAAAAAAAACCAATTCATCGCATCCCACATCTCTTCCCTTCCCTCTCCCTAGAGGTCACTGCTGCTAACACTTTTCTGTTTCATTCTTGATGTTTCTCTCTGGATTTAAAACACTTATCGGATAGTTGTATAGGACTTTGTACATAAACGATAATCATAACTAACTTTTAAATGTTTACAGTATGCTAAGAACTAGAGCTGTATTATACCATGTCATGGTCTTTACTCATTTAATCCCTGCAGCGTTATTTTGATTTTGCAGATGTGGAAGTTGAGGCCAGTGAGATGAAATAACTTATCCAAGGCCACCCAGCAAATGAAGAGTGGAATGAGGATGTGCACTTAGAATCCCTGCTCTAAGGTATTATGATTTTCTGCTTTACTAATTGGGAGGGATCATCTTGTGCCAGTTTTATAGAACTTGTTTTTTTCCCTTAGCAATATATCATGGTGTTCTTTCCATGTGAGTATATAGGGATCTACTTCATTCTCTAAATTGCCATAGAGTATTCGGCATATATCAAAACTTAACTAATTATCCCCATTTATGAGCATTTAGGTAGTTTCTAATTTTGAGTACTGGGCACATTTATTCTTTTTAATAGATGTTTATTGAGTACCTACTACATGCCAGGAATTCTTCTTGGTGCCAGGGAATCAACGGTAAACAAAACAAAGGTCTTGCTGCCATGGATTTATTTTCTAGTGGGGGAAACAGACAGTAATCAAGTAACTATATGACCTATATCAAACCATGTAAATCTGTCAGCTCATAAGGACAGTGAAGTGGAATAGACAGAATAAAGGGATATATAGTAGGAGGGTGTCATTTTATACACGGTGGTTAATGACCTATTTTTTCTCATTTAAGAAAAACTTTGAATTTTGAGATAATTATAGACTCACTGGAAGTTGCAAAGTAGTACAAATAATACCTTACCCAGATTTCTCCATGGTAATATCTTGCATGAGTATAGTGTCATATCAAAATGAAGAAAATGATAGTGGTGTAGTCTATAGGCCTCATTCAAATTCTCCCAGTTTTTACGTGTACTCACTGTGTGGGTGTATTTGTGTACAGTTCTGTGCAGTTTTATTACATGTATAGATTCAGGTAACCAGTTATCTACTTTTAAGTTGCCATTTGAATGAAGCCTAAAGGATGCGGGGATGCTAGGCCAGGGCATATCTGAATGCAGAGTACTTTAGGCAGGATGTACAAAGGCCCTGAGATAGGTGGGAAGCAAGTGTGGCTAAAGACGAGTTTTGATAGGGGATGATCAGAAGGGAAATGGGCTGGAGGAGAGAACTCAAACCATCCAGGTCTTTTAGGCCATGATGAAGACTGGTTTTTTACTCCGAGTGACATGTGTAGCTGTTGGAATGTTTTGAGTAGAGGAGTTATAAAATCAGACTTCTGTTTTAATTGGATCACTCTGGCTGCAGTGTGGAAGCCAGTAGACCAGTTAGGGGTATGAATCTATGATTATGCATAGTCAATTTCTCCCTTTTCTTCCATAAACAAGGATTATACATTCCTACTTTCTTGCTATTTGGTATGCAATGCCGCCCTACGGAAGTATCTCTGTGTCCCTTCTCCCCACCATTACCCATCCACCCAGTTGTCAAGCTGGATCATACAGCTGGCTCTGGTTTAGTGGAATGTGTGAAGACATGAACTACTAAAGCCCTTAAATCAGATTGCATGGTTCATTTCAGAATGAAATGGTTCTTCTCCCTGCAATGAGAGAATCAGGCTGGGTTCTTGGAATGAAAAGACCTGTGAAGAGCCACAACCCATAGCAAATTTTCAGCCCTTATATAACCACATATAACCACAAGTGTGAGAAATACACATTTGATACTGTAAGCTATGAAGATATTGGGGTGGTTTGTTATTGCAGCAAAGCTGACTGATACAGACGTATATTGCAATAGGCCAGATAGTGGCGGTGTGGACTAAAGTGATAGCAATATATGTACAAACACATGAATTAGGATTTCTGTGGTGTAATTGCTGGGTTGAAGGGCATGTGCATTACTGTCAGTTTGTCCTTCTGAATGATTGTGTCAGTCTATACACCTACTGATTGTGCAAGATAATGCTTATTTCCTTACATCTTAGCAAACAGTGGATATCTTTTTCTTTTTTTAATGTTTATTTTTTTTGAGAGAGTACATGCATGTGGTGGGGGGAGGGGCAGAGAGACAGAGAGAGGGAGAATCCCAAGCAGGCTCTGCACTGACAGCGCAGACATGGGGCTTGAACTCACAAACCGCGAGATCATGACCTGAGTGGAAATGAAGAGTTGGACACTTAACCGACTAAGCCACCAAGTACCCCTTTTCCCTTTTTTTAAGAATCTGATAACTAAATATGTTATTTCACTATATTTCACTATAGCATTTCCTTGATTACTAGAGAGATTGCGCATCTTTGCATATTTCTTTTTATTTCTTCTTTGGTAGCTAAATTAGGTTATCTAATCCCAACCTAATTCCAGCTCTTTTTCAATTTCTGCCGTTGTTCTCCAGTTTGATAATGTGTATAACTGGATGGCCATGTGCCAGGAAGAGCCCTAAATCTTTCACATATATTGCCCAGTTTAACTCTCACAATAATTTTTTGAGATAGGTGTCATGGCAATAGATAGTATTACCTCTTATGCAGGAGGGAGCTGGGGCCTGGAGCTATAATGTGACTTGATAAGAGCCGTACAGCTGGTGTTACAGTGGGACTTGAACCCAGCTTTACTCAAGACTCCAGCATTTTTTCCAATTTTCACATGGCCCCTGGGCATTAGCTCCGCCTGGACTATTTATGGTTCCCTGAACAGGTTTTGCTCTCCCTGACTCTCCTTTATTGTGCGGATGACTTATGTGTCGTCCAGATTCTTTCCAGTTCCCCTCATCTTTACAGATATTACATATTTCTTTCTTAATCATTCAATTCTATCAGGAATTTGGCAACTGGAAAATGTTTTCAGGAAGACTATGTACTTGGGAATGTCCCGAAGGACATTACCTCCCTCACCTAGCACAGTGCAAGGCACCTCGTAGGCAGACGGTATTTGCTGAATTGCCTTGAACACAACCCTTTTCATATTATTTTATGCAGATTTTTAGTCCTTTAGTGTGTTTTAAAAATTTTGGTTTCTGTTTTATTCACCTTTTCTAATTTTTTTTTTTTCACAACCAGTGTCAGCACCCTTCCTCACCATGTTGTGGTTTGCCGATTGGATAAGGAAGACTTCCAAGGCCCCTTCTGTGGCCTCTCCTGTCCACAGTCTGCACCTGTCCTCTCGTTGTAAGGACGGGCACTTGCAATGAGACAGAGTGGGTGAGATACCTAAAAGAGAACACAGGGAAATACATGCAACACTGAAAAACCTTCCTTGTCCCATTGCTGACGTATACCACTGCATATACCTTTCTAACGTGTCCTCTTCCCACATTGTAAAGTGCAAAGACATTCTTGTCACAAAAGGTTAATAACATATTATAGACTTAAAATAGTTTCCTTTGCCTCTCTCCTGTTGAGTCATTGAAAAAAACATGTTTCATTCCTCCTACAGGTTTAGTTGAAAATGGGCAAACAATAGGCTTAATTTTTTCTTCCGTAGGAGTGTGTCTGCAGCAAATTCATATTGTTTCCCCATTCAGTGGCAGTAGGACTGATTCCTCCCTCCCTCATTTCTTTGTGGTGTCTACATTGTCTCTGAAAATATGTGTTCCAACTTCATTTTCCAGTGTGGTGAAACAGAGAAGTGTGTCTAACACAAAGTGAACAGGAAATAAGAAAGTGTTTTTATGCACAGAGAATGCAACTGCTATCCAAAGTCAGTTAGTTAAAAAACATCAATCTATGCAAACATGAAGAAATGGTCCAGCGGGAAATTGGACCATTTGGAATTTGGTAAAGTCTACTTATTTTCAACGTGTCTCTAAATTTGGGGAAAACATCTTGGTTGAATGTTTACATAATCATGTGATGGGATATTTCTTTAAAAATATTGTCATTATCCCCAAGCTAAGTATTTATTCTTTTGTTTAGAATTTACATAAGGTAGTAACCTATGCTTTGGAAATCACACTAGAGGGGCTCCAATTCTTTTCTGCATCTAAACTCAATATGGATGAACCTTGGATTACTATGGTATTTTACTTTTCGGATTAACATGGTGAAAAAAAAATTTAATAGCAAAGAGCAAAGGTAAGCTCTAAGAGAATTTGGGTGTTTGGATCTGGTTGCTTCTTTTTAAAAAGAATTAATATTGATTGCAAATCCTTTGGTGATCAGAAGTACAAGGGAAATGTAATCACATTGTTGGTACATGGTTCTCACTAGTGTGAGTCAAATAATGTTCTCACAAACAATGGCAGCTTATTTATCTAACCTCATTGTTCCTTATAATGACTTTTTGGGATAATTAAGGCAGATTCCCTTAATCCCATAAATGTTTTTAGGAAAAACCTTTCTAAAATATATGGCAAACTTTCTTTTTGTTAAACTTATTGAAACTGGATGAAACTTCCTAATAGTTAAGAGAAACCTCAGAAGCATTCATTATTCTGTGGTGCTGGAGAGTCAAAAGCGCTAAAGATACAACAATAACAATCATCTTCATAGTAGTTACCATGTGTGATCATATAGGATATTGTGTGCAGGAACATTTCTGAGTGCTTTTTTCATATTAACTCATTCCATTCTTATTAGAACACTATGAAGTAAGAACCAGTATCGTTCTCATGTTGTAGATGAGTTAACTGAGACAGGGGCACAGGAAAGTTCAGTAATTGGCCTAAGGTGGCTCTGCTCACAGTGGGTAGAGCCAGGATTCACGTTCAGGAAGTCTGTCCCCAGAGCCTAGCCCCTCCGGCTTTATGGTCCCTAAAATAAGCATGAGTTCAGGCTCACGTTCGAATTTTGGCCTTGCCACTTGGCAGTTGAGTGAGGAGGTTAAGTTTGCCTAACTTTTCCAAGTTCTAATTTCCTTATCTTAAAATGAGGATGATAATGGCACTGACATTACACGTTGTTGCAAGGAGAGAATGAAATAGTGCAGGCAAACAGCTTGGCACTTAGGAAGACATCAAGAAGTATTAGCTTTTTGTTGTCTTTGCTCTTTTTATTTCTGGCACCAGAAATCCCAGGTCCACTGTTGACTGTTACAGCTGATTGTAGGCAATCTACCTCACTTCTCCAAGCCACAGTTTTCCTTCTATAAAATGGGGATCTGTATGTTTAATAAAACAGCTCCATCCAGTTGAAAATATAATACTGTCATTTTGTGATCTGGATAAGAATTTTAAGAAAATATATCTTAAGGTGCCCTCAATATAACTTTGCTACTATGTGATGTTTTCCATTACTTTATTTCCAAATTTATTTACTTACTTTAGTGTTTTAAATTTTGTCAGAACCAACTCATTCATTCCTTCTTATTTCTTTCAAATGCTTGATTGCTTTTGAATGTCTCCTGTGTTTGTCTTTCATTTCTTAGTGCTGGCAGATTTGGTGTATCTGTTGCCATCAGTTGGGGTGGTTTGGCGGGAAAGGTTTCCCCAAGGGAGAAAGCCTTCTCCATCTCTTTTATGGGGAAAGCACATTGGCTTCAGTTACCTGTTTTTGACACATTCGTATTGTTGAAATTGATTTTATGGATCTTTCTTGAGACAGTTACAGCTCCTTTGTGTATTTTCCTTATGCTTTTGATGCAAACCTATTTCCTCTGGTTCTTTTCTGTACTCGCATATTGTTGCTATATAGATATGAATGCATACTTTCAAAAGGAAGGTACTACACTGTGCTTGGGTGAATTGTTAAATGTGAGAACAACAAGCTTACATCAGCTTTTAAGCTCCTTCTCTGCCTGTGGTAAAGGCTCCGGAGTTTACGAATCAGTCTTTTTGCTGGTCAGGAGAAATGATGTGGAGGACACTTCCAAGGAAACTGCCATTGTGAAAACAGCCATGTCATAGAAAGAAATCATAAAAAGGGTAGGAAACACAAAATCTACCCATAGATCTTTCATCTCCATGATGGCATTTTCAAGGGCTCTCAGTTTTCAATTCTTTTTAGTTTTTAAAATATGGTAATTATTTTAATCATCTGTTGGCATGTTAGTTAGGCATTACACTTTTTGAGTAGGTGATATTTTCATATGGTTCAAAAAAATAATATTTAAAGGGTAACATGGAGAAGTATCACTTTTGCCTGTTTTTGATCACTTCGTTTTTACACATTTGCGTCTTTTATTAGTTCATACCTTTGAGATATACAAGCAAATATAGATATATATTCTTACTCTATCCCTCTCTTACACAACTTTTTTCTTCCTCTCCTCCTCCTCCTTTTTCTCCTTCTCCCTCTCCCCCTCCCTTCGTCCCTTCTCCCTCCTCCCCTTCTCCTCCTCCTCCTCCTTACTCTATAACAATATGCTATTGACATCTTTCTATATCAGTATCTAGAGGTAAGTGGATATACTGTGTATGTAGCTGGTCTTGCATAGATACACATTTGGGTTATTTTATTTTTATTTTTTTTGCTGCTACAAATAATGCTATGGTGAATAACATTGTATGTATGTCAACTAGCACATGGGAAGTTTATCATGGATAAGTTCCTAGAGTTGAGATTGCTGGGTGGGGGGAAAATGAATTTGGAAGTTTTAGTTATGGCCAAATGGCTCTCCACAGGACATGGTACCTGCCAGTCAGCAAAGTAGGAGGTGCCTTTTTGCCCCCAGCTTTGCCAGCAGAATATGTTATCAATTGCTAGGCTTCTGAGAAATGGCATATTGTAGTTTTAACTTGTATTTGGTTTATTGCAAGTGATATCAGGCATTTTGCACAGGTTTAAGGGTGTTGGTCTCTTTTCCCACAATCCCTAGGAGTTTTTTGTTTGTTTTTTTTTTACATATTAAGGGAAATTAGGCTTTTGTTTATGGTATGAGTCACAATTTTTTTTTTTTTTTTGGCTATTTTGTTATTTATTTTGTGGCATTGCAAAGTATCTAGTAGAAATAAAAATAAATTGATGTAATAAATTTATCAATCTTTTTTTTAATGGTTTTTGGACTTCAATCTGCTCAGAAAGGTCTTTCTCTGTCCAAAGTTATAGAGGAACTTGTCAGTGTTTTCTTCTACTAATTTTATAGTTTCATTTTTTTATATTTAAATTTCTGATTCCTTTGGAACCAACATTACCATTTTTCCAGAATATGATTCATTGTCACAGCACCATCCATTTTATTATTATTTATTTTCCATATTTAAAAACATTTTAATTCTCAGTGTAATTAACATACAGTGTTATATTAATTTCAGGTTACAATATAGTGATTCAACAATTTTGTATTAGTGCTCATCTTGGTAAGTGTATTCTTAATCCTTTTTATGTATTTTACCCCCCATCCCTCCACGCCCAGTACCATCTGTTTTTTCTCTAAAGTTAGAGTCTGTTTTTAGTTTTTCTCTTTTTTTCTTTGCTCATTTGTTTTGGTTCTTAAATTCCACATATGAGTGAAATCATATGGCATTTGTCTTTCTCTGACTTATTTCACTTACCATTATACTGTCTAGATCTATCCAAGTTGTTGCAAATGGCAAGATTTAATTCTTTTTTTCTTTTTATAGCTGACTAGTATCCATTGTATATATAGACCACTTTTTCTTTATCCATTCATTTGTGGATTGGCATGGGCTATTTCCATAATTTGGCTAATGTAAATAATGCAGCAACAAACATAGGGATACATGTATCCCTTTGAATTAGTGTTTTTGTATTTTTTGGAAAATTGCCAGTAGTGTGATTACTGGAGGATCATAGGGTTGTTTCATTTTTTTAACTTTTTTGAGGAAACTTTATACTGCTTTCCACAGTGGCCAACCAGTTTGCCTTCCCACTGATAGTGCATGAGGGGTCCTTTTTCTCCACAGCCTTGCCAACACTTGTTTCTTGTGTTTTTGATTTTAGCCATTCTGACAACTGACAAATATCACATGATATTGTGGTTTTGATGTGCATTTCTCAGATGATGAATGATGTTGAATATCTTTTCATGTGTCTATTGGCCATCTGTATCTCATCTTTGGAGAAACGTCTATTCATGTCTTCTGTCCATTTTTAATTGGATTTTGCTTTTTGGGTGTTGAGTTGGATACTCACCCTATATCAGATACATCATTTGCAAATATCTTCATTCAGTAGGTTGCCTTTTAGTTTTATTCATTGTTTCCTTCATTGCCATGGCCAATGTCAGAGAAATTACTGCCTGTGCTCTTTTGTAGGATTTTTATGGCTTTAGGTCTCACATTTAGGTCTTTAATCCATTTTGAGTTTATTTTTGTGTAAGGAAGTGGTCCGGTTTCATTCTTTTGCATGATGCTATCCAGTTTTCTCAACATCATTTGTTGAAAAGACTGTCTTTTCCCATTGGATATTTTTCGTGCTTTGTCAAAGAATAATTGACTATATAATTATGGACTTATTTCTAGGTTCTTTATTCTGTTACATAGATCTGTGTATCTTTTTGTGCCAGTACATACTGTTCTGATTACTGTAGCTTTGTAGTATATCTTGAAATCTGTGATTGTGATATTTCCAGCTTTTCTGTTCTTTTTCAAGATTGCTTTGGCTATTTGGGGTCTTTTGTGGTTCCATACAAATTTTAGGATTATTTGTTCTAGCTCTGTGAAAAATGCTATTGACATTTTGGTAGGGATTACATTAAATATGTGGATTGCTTTGGGTAGTATAGACATTCAAAATTTTTTTTTATATTTTTAGGTTTTTTAAAAAGTTATCTTTTAATTTATTTTGAGAAAGAGACAGAGAGAATGAGTGGGGGAGGGGCAAAGGGAGAGGGGGATAGAGGACCTGAAGCAGGCCCTGCACTGACAACAGCGAGCCCAAAGTGGGGCTCCAACTCACGAAACTCGAAATCATGACCTGAGTTGAAGTCAGATGCTTAACTGACTGAGCCACCCAGGTACCCCAAGACATTTTTTTTAAGTTTATTTCCTTATCTTGAGGGAGATAGAGTGAGGGAATGTGAGTGGGGGAAGGGCAGAGAGAGAGGGAGAGAGAATCTCAATGCAGGACTTGAACTCATGAACCATGAGATCATGACCTGAGCCAAAATCAAGAGTCGGACACTTAACCCACTGAGCCACCCAGGCACTCAGGTAGTTTGGACATTTTAACAATATTTGTTCTTCCAATTCATGAGCATGAAACTTTGTTCCATTTGTTTGTGAAATCAATTCCTTTTACTGTTTTATAGTTTTTGGAGTATAGGTCTCTCACTTCCTTGGTTAAGTTTATTTCTAGGTATTTTATTATTTTTGATGTAATTGTAAATGGGATTGCTTTTTATACTTTATTGTTAGTGTATAGAAATGCAAAGAATTTCTGTACATTGATTTTGTATCCTGTGACTTTACTGAATTCATGTATCCGTTTTAGTAGTTTTTTGGTGGTCTTTAGGCTTTTCTGTATATAGTGTCATGTCATCTGCAAATAGTGAAAGTTTTACCTCTTTCGTATCAATTTGGATGACTTTTATTTATTTAGTTTTTTGTTGTCTGATTGCTGGGGCTAGTACTTCCAGTACTATGTTGAGTGAAAGTGGTGAGCATGGATATCCTTGTCTTTTTCCTGATCTGAGGGGAAATGCTCCCTGTTTTTCACCACTGAGTATGATGTTAGTTGGGTTTTTCATATATGACCTTTATTATGTTGAAGTATGTTCCCTCTAAACCTACTTTATTGAGGGTTTTTGTCATGAATATGTGTTGTCCTTTGTCAAATGCTTTTTCTGCATCTATTGAAATGATCATATGCTTTTTATCCTTTCTTTTGTTGATGTGATATATCATGTTGATTGATTTGTGAATATTGAACCACCTTTGTATCCCAGGAATAAATCCCACTTGATCATGGTGAATGATTGTTTTTAATGTATTGTTAGATTCAGTTTGCTAATATTTTATTGAGGATTTTTGCACCTATGTTCATCGCAGATATTGGTCATCTGTTTTTGGTAGTGTCTTTATCCGGTTTTGGTATTGGAATAATGCTGGCCTCAGAGAATGAATTTAGAAGCCTTCCTTCCTCTTATATTTTTTGGAATAGTTTGAGAAGAGTACGTATTAACTCTTCTTTGAATGTTTGGTAGAAGTCATCTGTGAAGCCATCTGGTCCTGGTTGGAAGTTTTTTTGATTACTGATTTAATTTAATTGCTAGTAATAAGTCTGTTCAGATTTTCTATTTTTTCCTGATTTGGTTTTGGGAGGTTATATGTTTCAAGGAATTTATCCATTTTATTCCTTTCTGGTTGTCCAATTTGTTGGCATATAATTTTTCATATTGTTCTTTATAATCCTTTGTATTTCTGTGTTGTCAGTTGTTATTTTTTCTCTTTCATTTCTGATTTTGTTTATTTGAGCTCTCTCTCTCTCTCTTTTTGATGATTCTGGTTAAAGGCGTATCAATTTTGTTGATCTTTTCAAGGAGCAAACTACTGCTTTCATTGATCTGTTCTACTTTTTTTTTTAGTTTCTATTTCATTTATTTCTGCTCTAATTTTTATTATTTCCTTCCCTCTGTTTGTTTTGGATTTTGTTTTTTTCTTTCTTTTTTTTTTCAAAAATTTTTTTTAACGTTTATTTATTTTTGAGACAGAGAGAGACAGAGCATGAACGGGGGAGGGTCAGAGAGAGAGAGGGAGACACAGAATCTGAAACAGGGTCCAGGCTCTGAGTTGTCAGCACAGAGCCCAACGCGGGGCTTGAACTCATGAACCGCGAGATCATGACCTGAGCTGAAGTCGGACGCTTAACCGACTGAGCCACCCAGGCGCCCCGTTTTTTTCTTTCTTAAAACAATTTTAGGTGTAAGATTAGGTTGTTTATTTGAAAATTTTCTTAATTCTTTAAGTAGGTGCGTATTGCTATAAACTTCTCTCTTAGAACAGCTTTTGCTGCATCCCAAAGTTATGGTTTTATTTTCATTTGTTTCCATGTATTTTTTATTTTCCTTTTTGATTTCTAGTTGACCCATTCATTCACTATTTGGTAGCATATTATTTAACTTCCATGTGTTTTTGCTCTTTCCAGATTTTTTTTTTCTTGTGGTTGATTCCCAGTTTTGTGGTCTGACTTCAGTGTTTTTGAGCTTGTTGCAACTTATTTTGGGGGCCTAATGTGTGATCTCCTCTGGAGAATGATCCATGTGCACTTGAAAGGAATGTGTATTCTGCTGTTTTAGAATAGGATGTTCTGAATATCTCCATTAGATCCATCTGGTCCAATGTGTCATTCAAAGCCATTGTTTTCTTGTTGATTTTCTTTCTGGGTGATCTATCCATTGATGTAAATGGAGTGTTTAAGTCCTCTGTTATTATTATATTACTATTGATTACTTCCTTTATGTTTTTTATTAGCTGCTTTATGTATTTGGGTGCTCCCATTTGGGGTGCATAAATATTTACAGTTGTTATATCTTCTTAGATTTTTCCCTTTCTGATTATATAGTGTCCTTCTTTATCTCATTATAGTCTTTATTTTAAAGTCTATTTTGTTTGATTTAAGTATTGCTACCTCAGCTTTCTTTTCACTCCATTTGCATGATAAATGCTTTTCCATCCTTTCACTTTCAATCTACATGTGTCTTTAGGTCTGAAATGAGCCTCCTGTAGGCAGTATATAGATGGGTCTGGTTTTTTTTTTTTTTTTTTTTTATCCATTCTATCACCCTTTGTCTTTCGATTGGAGCATTTATTCCATTACATTAAAGCAATTATTGATAGGTATGTATTTATTGCCATTTTGTTGCTTCTTTTACAGTTGTTTTTCTAGTTCTACCCTATACCTTTCTTCCTTTGCTCTCTTCTTTCATGGTTTGTTGGCTTTCTTTAGTGATATACTTGGATTCTTTTTTCCTTAGTTTTTGCATGTCTATTACCAGTCTTTTTTTTTTCTTGAAGATTTTTAAAAGAGTATATTATATATATTTTGAGAGAGATAGAGACAGTGTGAAGTGGGAAGGGGCAGAGAGAGAGGAGGACAGAAAATCCCAAGCAGGCTCTGTGCTGCCAGTGAGGAGCCCAATACAGGGTTTGAACTCACAAAACAATGAGATTATGACCTGAGCCAAAACCAAGAGTCAGATGCTCAATTGACTGAGCCACCCAAGTACCCCTAAAGATTTTTTTAAGTTTATTTATTTATTTATTTTGAGAGAAGGAACGAGTGAGAGAGAGAGAGAGAGAGAGTGGAGGAGGGGCAGAGAGAGGGAAATAGAGGATCCTAAGCAGGGATTCATACAAGGTTCATACAAGATATGAACCTTGAGATTATGACCTAAACTGAAATCGAGAGTCAGATGTTTAACCGACTGAGCCACCCAGGCATCCCTATTATCAGTTTTTGATTTGTGGTTACCATTAGGTTTATTTATGACATCTTATGCATATAGCAGTCTATATTAAGCTGATGGCTACTAAATTTGAACCCATTCTTAAGGCACTAAATTTTTACTCTATACCACCGTTCCACCTCTATACCCATTTTAGGTATATGGTGTCATACTACATTCTTTTATTTTGTGAATCCCTTGAAACTTCTGTGCTGCCTACTTTTCTTACTTTGCTTATGGTATTTCCTTTCCACTCCTCGTCCTTTTTTCATTTCATACAAAGCTAGTTTAGTGGTGATGAATTTCCTAAACTTTTGTTTGTCTTGGAAACTTTTTATCTCTCCTTTTGTTCTAAATGATAGCTTTGCTGGATAGAGTATTCTTGGCTGCATTTTTTTTTCTTTCAGCACTTTAAATATATCATGCCACTCTCTTGGGCCTGCAAAATTTCTGCTGAAAAATCAGCTGAGAGCCTTATGGGGTTTCCTTTGTATTTAATGGTTTTCTTTTCTTGCTTTTAAAATTCTCTCTTTATCACTACTTTTTGCCATTTTAATTATTATGTATCTTGGTGTGGACCTTCTTTGGTTGATTTTGTTAGGGGCACTTTGTGATTCCTAGATTTGGATGTATGTTTCTTTCCCCAGATTTGGGGAATTTTCAGCTACTATTTCTTCAAATAATTTTTCTACCTCCTTCTCTCTCTCTTTTCCTTCTGGGATGCCTGTATTGTGAATGTTATTATACTTGATGGTGTCACTGAGTTCCCTTAATCTATTCTCATTTTTTATTATTCTTTTTTTTGTTCTTCAGCTTGATTGCTTTCCATTACTCTGTTTTCCAGGTCACTGATCTGTTCTTCAGCTTCCTCTAGTTTATTATTTATTTGCTTTAGTGTATTCTTTTTTAACAAATCTATACCTCTATTTAATTACTTTTCAGTAAGTTTAAATACTTGAGGGCTACAGTATCACTTGGATTCTGTGGCCAATGGCTTTAGTAGGAAGGTTGCTTCAGAATTTGGCATGAACCATGCCAGTTTCCTTGAGCATGGGTTACTTTTCCCTGATTACCTTGTATTTTTTTTTTTTTTTTTTTTTTGGTTTGCCACCAGTAGTCACTGTATTGTTCTTTGCTTTGTACACATAAGCACATCTCTTGCCTAGATAGAATTCAGTTTCCTTTCAAGCATAAACACCTTCCATTTTAAGAATCACTGTATGCTCCCTCTGGTTCTGGAAATGCTGTGTATAGCTAGCAATAATGACCTTGGACCACAGCCTTCTAGACATATTCGTTGTTTTAGGAGTCCTTTCCCAGCAAGCTTCCACAAGCTCCAAGATGGTGGAAGGAGCCCTTTAGTGTATTTTTAATTTCAGTTATTGAGTTCTTTACCTCTGATCATTTTTCTTAGGGTTTCTGTCTGTTTGTTGAGGTTCTCACTGAGATTCTCTAATCTTTTCTCAAATCCACTGAGTATCTTTATGACCATTCATTTAAATTCCCTGTGAAACATATCAGTTATCTCTGTTTTGCTTAGGTCTCTTGCTGTGATTTTCATCCTGTCCTTTCATTTGGGACATATTCCTCTGTCTCCTCATTTTGTCCAATTCTCTGTGTCTGTATGGTGGGAAAGTCAGTTATGTATCCTGATCTTTAAGTAGTGGCATTATGAAGAAGATGTCTTGTAGTGCCCTGCAGCGTAATCTCCCCTGTTCACCAGAACCTGGCATTGTGGGGGTGTCTCCTATGGATGTTGCCCGTTCCCTACTCTTGGGGCTGAGCCATAATTGCCTTTAGTTCAGTTGTCTGTGATGGCTCTCTTTGCCAGTTGTGGGCAGGTTTTGGTCCCTGTGTTGTTAAAGGGCCAATCTGGGGCTGCCCTGGGTTTGAATTGGGTTAGACCAGGCATTTGCTAGAGCTGCAATTGCATTGAACTACAGGACATTCTCCCTGTGTTGTCTCCTGAGAAGCTTTTGCTGGCAGGCAGGGCATGTAGTCGGACTAGATGTCTGCCCCCAGCCCACTGCTGGGGTCACTGTCAGACTGGTGTGTGTGGTTATCTTCCCCTCTTCCTGGGTCAGAAATCACTTTGGGGTGGTTCTAACTCTTGTTGGGGCTGCTTGGACACCACTGCTGTGCTTGTGATGCTACTTTGGATAGACTCCTGCTAAGGGTGTGTTGGAGGAAGTGGGTCTGTAGGATAGTGTGGATATGGAGGTGCATAGTGTTAGGAAGGTTTGTGGTAGTCTGGTTTGTTGTGAGAGGGGACCTGGAACTTCTTTGGAAAACTCTTGATAAGGCTGTGTTGAGGAAAACTGGTCCAAAGAAAAGCATGGGGGCAGGGTATGCTATCAGCAAGCTGGGTGGAGAGTGTTCATGCCATTCCTGCAGGTGTTTGTAGATCTAGGCTGGGGAGGGGGAAGGAAATGGTGCCTGTCAGCTTTTTTGTTTTTGGACAATTCTCCCAAAGATTCCTGCCCCTTTAGCACACACTCTGAGATTTGTACAGAAATCTCCCTCCTCTAAACCCCAGGTGTTTTTTCTCTTTGTTTGTTTGTTTGTTTTACTGCTGCTTCTATGCTGTGTTTCCATGGAGTTGTTTGTTGTGCTGTATCTTTAATGGCAAGGACTCATTTTCTTATCTCCCTCCAGCTCTTCTAGAGTTAACTTGCTGATTTTTAAAGTTCCAGATTTTAAGCCCCAGTGATTCTAAGAGTGAATCTTAGTGATTCTAAGTGATTCTCATAGTTCTTCAAACCCTCTGGTTTTCAAAGCCAAATGTTTTGTGGATTTGTCTTCCCAGTGTGGGTCCTCTGTGCGTGGGGTGCTTGGTCAGGATCTTTCTCTCCTCCCTCTGTACCCAGGGCATATCTTTTTCCTGCAAGCAGTACTGCAGGTCAATCTGGCTTTAAACTACATCTCTGCCCTTACTACCCTCTTCAGTTGTGGCCTGTTCTCTACATTTAGCTGTGGAGAGTCTGTTCTGCCAGTTTTCAGGTTGTTTTCTGGGTTATTTCCACTGATGTGGGGGTTATCTAGGTGTATCCATGGGATGAAGCCTAGTATCCTCCTATTCCACTATCTCCCTTCAGAGGACCATATATTTTAAAAAGCTATCTTTCCCTCACTGGTTTGAGATGCTGGTACATATTTGGCCTATTTTTGAACTTTTTGCTCTATTGGCTTCTATGTTAATTTTCACGGCTATAACATAGAAGTTTCTTTTTCATGAAGTTCTAAATAATTTAAAAAGGTGTAGAAGCCAGTCAACCACAGGTCCCTTACCTCTTTAGATAAAATGATCTGAACTTTGACATACAATAAGAAGCAATAGAATGACCTAAGAACTTAGCTCAAAAATTATAAAAATATTGACAAGGAAATTCATAGATTTCTTTGGGAAAGAATAAATGAAGGTAAAAGAAGTTTTTCTCCAATATTTTGATCAGATTCTATATAGCCTAAGTTCTCCATTGAAATTATAAAATAAAAGCTGATGTTAAAATCTCATTTTTAAAATAAAAAAAATAAAAAATAAAAACATTCCAATTATTTGACATTGTAAATCTGTGATGTTTGGGAAGCTAATTATTCTGAGTAGAAACAAAATACTTGTATGGATACAGTTTATTATCTGTTCTTGACTTCAGTCTCGCCCTCCTCACCTTCAGTTTTGGTATTGTTGACAGTGTGACCGTTCGTGAATATAATCATGCTGACCTCTCATGTTAATGGTTCAGTGACTCTTCATTGGCTGTGCGATAGACTGAAGCTACTATTAATGGCAGCAAAGCCACCTAAAAGTCAAAAAATAATTTTTGAGCACTGAGTTTTATACAGAAGTGATACATACGGGAAAGAATGAAGCAATGCTTATTATCCCTGACCACATGGGTTTTATGGTCCAGTGGGAAAGGCTGATAGGAACCAAGTGATTAAAGGGAAGTATGATGTAGGCTGTAATAGAATATTAGGCTAACTGTCTAGACTTGTCAACTCCAAATACCCTACTCTTCAGCTATGACAAACTATTTGGAGTTCCTGGAGTTAACCACTATTGTTTGTCCATATGCTTTTGCATTTGCAACATTTTCTTGGAATACCTGGGTACGTTTGATTGAGTCTATCATGACTCATTTGAAGTAGCTTCTTTCTGAGAAATTTTCTTGTACCCTCTTCCCTTTGCTGGGAATGGGCTCAATGCCCCCCCCCTCCCTTTTTGTGCTTTCATGTTACTCTGTGCATACTTCTCTCATTCATTTGTCATATTATATTGAAGCTATCTGTGTGTTTTTCTATCTTTTCTTCTAAACTGTGAGTTATTTGGGGACAGGGATGACAAGGATGGGTAATCTTATTCAAATGATAGTAATATTGTATATAATCAAATCTATGGAGGAGTTTTGTTAAATAGAAGTAAGACAGTAGCTGGAGGGAAATGGGATTACTATGCATGTTATTGGATAGTAGGAATGATCAAAAGAGAATGCAAATTTGATATTTACTATGATGTGTATTTCTTGCTTCCAACACCAGAAAAGCATGGAGATAACTGTTTCATCTATTTTTTCCATGGTATCCAACTATTTATTTTAATTAAAAGGAAAAACGTAATTCTATCTCTTCTATCTCAGTAACTTTTCCAAAGGTGATAAAGCTTGTAAGTGTCATGTATGGGATGCACCTCAGGTTTTTTTTTATACCACTGCAACTACAGGTAGGTGACCTAGTGGCTTGGACACTGTATTCAAAGCATTCTCAGCAGTGATACACTCAGAAGAAGCCTAAGATATTTCAATTAGTGGCCTACAGAACTTGTCTAAGGACATATTCTTTTAGATACCTCGTTGTCTGAATAAAGGGATCAAAGTGAGTTAAAAAAATTTTTAGGGGTCACCCGGGTCGCTCAGTCAGTTCAGTGTCTGACTTCGGCTCAGGTCAGGATCTCACAGTTTGTGAGTTCAAGCCCCACGTCGGGCTCTGTGCTGACCGCTCAAAGTCTGCAGCCTGTTTTGGAATCTGTGACTCCCTCTTTCTCTGCCCCTCTCCTGCTCATGCTGTCTCTCAAAAAATAAATGTTAAAAAAAATTAAAAAAAAATTTAAATTGAAATACAGGTGACACCCAATATTACATTAGTTGCAGGTGTATAACATAGTGATTTGACAACTCTGTACATTATGCTGTGCTCACTGCAAGTGCAGCTAACATTTATCACCATAAAATGCTACTACAGGGTGAGTTTTAAAAAATCAAATTTCCACTAAGAAAACTACATAAGGGGCTCCTGGGTGGCTCAGTCAGTTAAGTGCCTGAGTCTTGATTTTGGTTCAGGTCATGATCTCATGGTTTGTGGGATCAAGCCCTGTGTCAGGCTCTGTGCTAACAGTGCAGAGCCTACTTGGGATTCCCTCTCTTCCTCTCTCTCTGCCCCTCCCCTGCTCATGCTCTCTCTCTCTCTCTCTCAAAATAAGTAAATAAACTTAAAAAAAGTTATTTAATATGATTAATATTCAAAGTTCAAAATGATTGTGATAATAAGGAAAATGATTCTTTGAAATTAGGGCAAAGGGCTCTGTAGAAAAAAGAAAACAGTCCAAGCTTTGAGCACCAAAGTAATATTATTTAAGTGTAAGGGTAAAAGAAATTTCTTGAAGAATCCATTTCTTTAAAAAAATGTTTTTTAAGGTTTATTTATTTTTGAGACAGAGGGAGAGAGAGGACGAGTGGGAGAGGGGCAGAGAGAGAGGGAGACACAGAATCTGAAACAGGCTGCAGGCTCTGAGCTCTCAGCACAAAGCCCGATGCGGGGGCTCAAACCCACGAACCGTGAGATCATGACCCGAGCTGAAGTCGGACGCTTAACCGACGGAGCCACCCAGGCGCCCCAATTGAAGAATCCATTTCAACATGTTTAGTAAATATTATGGCAGTATTTTAGTAAAAGGAAAGTTGATTTTGTAATATAATAATGGGATATTATGTTTAAGACTCAGGAAGTAAATCATTAGATGGTTAGTGAAAAAGCCACAATTAAAATATTGCATCTCCAGAGGAGGAGTTAATTTGACTGAGAAGGAGGGGGACCCTGGGTGTTCCTCATACCTCAAACACAGCTGTATTGAGGTCTGATTACTTGGAATACCCAAGAAATCAATCTGGGGAGCAGCAGCAGGATCTCCACGGTTGGAGGGAGATAGCTTGGCAGGTGCGAACTATGTGATATGAATTGGGGGAGAGAAAAACAGCTGCGCCATGGAGGGGAGGGAACCCTTTTCATGGAGAGACACAAGGGAGAGAAAGAGAGCAGGGTTGAGATAGTGCAGCATCAAGTTAGCACAAAAGGAAAACCTCTCTGGACCACAGACCAGGGAGTGAGAAGTAATGAGTGTCCTAGTTCTTTTTTGCAAACAGCTTTTGGAGCTCAAACTCTGAGGTTTTGGAAGTGCACAACTTTCTCCAGAGTGGAGCTGTGGTGTGCGCTCCTAAGGAGGAGGGAGCTGGCCCTGGAGTGCAAAATGTGGTGTGGCCAACTCTGGGACTCTCTGGGAAAGAACAGTCCCCTTCCTGGAGTACTTTTGGAAGAGGGTTTATTGCCTCCCCCAGCACAAAAGACCCTGCAAAAGGCCTTTGATCAGCAGGGTGGAGAGGTTGTACTCGGGAGGAAGAGTTGGGGCGCAATGCCCAGTCCTTTAAGACTTAGAGTTTTGAATACCAGCTGCGCGCCAAAGAAAAAACACAAGAGAGTTTTGGTTCAGGCTGAACTGACTTTCCTCACTATTCTGTGAGGGCTGCCTGAACAGTTAGGGGTTGAGATCCCTGGTCTGGGGACAAGAGATTGGGATGGTGACATTTTCCCCCCAACACCAACATGGTGGGACTTCAAAAAGCAACACAGTGAAGGTAGGACCCTGCCCCCTCCCCCCCCCCCCCCCCCGACCCTTCCCTCTGTATTTGGTAACTGCTTATTTACTGGGGCAAAACTGACTCTGAGCCAATGGAGCCAGCCTCTCCCGACCAGCACAGCCAGCAACCCCCTGTGCACCAACAGACAACTCTTTTTTCTTTTTCTTCTATTTTTCCTCCTTTTTTTTTCTTTTGAAATCAGGCTTATAGTTCCTCATTTGCTTTTGTTTTTATTTTAAATTTCCTTTTCTCTCTCTTCTTTTTTTTTTTTGATGAGGCTTTTTTATTCTTTTCTTTTTCCTTCTTCCTCCCCCACCCCATTTTCTCTTTCTTTTTCTTTGAAATCAGCCTTTTGATTCTCTGTTTTCTTTTGTTCTTTTCCCTTTTCTTTTTTTTCGGGGTGGGGGGGTTGGGCTCCACCCCTTTGTTCCAAGGTTATTTCAATAAACAAATCAAAGCACACCTAAAGGTCCAAACACTCCCCACTGCAAGCAAGGAGGAGCTCTGCAGAGGATTGGCCAGTGAGAAAGAGCACCAAAACTCAAACAAAACTCAACAGCAACGTGCACACAGTATATACCATGAACACTTCCTGGAGTGCCAGACTCTGGGCAGTGTATGATCTCTTTTTAATATAGCAGTGCTATCAGATACAGGAAACAAAACAAGCTTTTAAAATATGCAAAAAGCCAGAAACTTAGCCAAAATGACAAGACAGAGGAATTCTCCCCGAGAGAAAGGTCAAGAAGAAATCACAGCCAGGGACTTGCTCAAAACAGATATAAGCAATATATATGAACAAGAATTTAGAACAACAGTCATAAGACTACTAACTGGGCTTGAAAAAAGCATAGAAGACACCAGAGATACCCTTGCTGCAGAAATCAAAGACCTGAGAACTAGTCAGGATGAATTAAAAAATGCTATAACTGAGATGCAAAACAAACTACCTATAGTGACAGCAAGGATTGAAGAAGCAGAGGAGAGAATAGGTGAAATAGAAGATAAAATTGTGGAAAATAATGAAGGTGAAAAAAAAGAAAGGGAAATTACTAGATCACAAGGGGAGACTTAGAGAACTGATTCCATGAAATGAAACAATATCCTTATCATAGGAATCCCAGAAGAAGAGCAAGAAAAAGGGGTGGAAGCTTTATTTGAACAAATTATAGCTGAGAATTTCCCTAATCTGGGGAAGGAATCAGGCATACAAGTGCAAGAGGCACAGAGAACTCCCTTCAGAATCAACAGCAAACGAAGGCCAACACTATGACATACCATAGCAAAACTTGCAAATTACAAGGATAAAGAATTCTGAAAGCAGCAGGAGACAAAAGGTCCTGAACCTAAAGGGGTAGACACATAAGGATAGTAATAGACTTTTCCACTGAAATTTGGCAGGCCAGAAGGGAGTGGCAGGAAATACTCAATGTGATGAATAGGAAAAATATGCAGTCAAGAATCCTGTATCCAGCAAGGCTGTCATTCAGAATAGAAGGAGAGATAAAGGCTTTTCCAGACAAACAAAAATTAAAGGAGTTTGTGACCACTAAACCAGTTCTGCAAGAAATTTTAAGGGAGACTCTCTGAGTGGAGAAAAAAAGAAGAAGCCGCAGCAGCAAAGGCTACAAAAAACTAGAGAACATCACCAGAAACACCAAATTTACAGATAACACAGTGGAACTAAATTAATATATTTCAATAATTACTCTGAATGTAAATGGACTAAATGCTCCAATCAAAAGACATGGGGTATCAGGGTGGATAAAAAAAACAAGATCCATCTATATGCTATTTATAAGAGACCAATTTTAGACCTAAGGACACCTATAGATTGAAAGTTAGGGGATGGAGAAGCATCTATCATGCTAATGGGCATCAAGATAAAGCTGGACTAGCAATACTTATATCAGACAAACTAGATTTTAAAATAAAGATTGTAACAAGATGAAGAAGGGCATTATATCATAATTAAGGGGTCTATCCATCAAGAAGTTCTAACAATGATAAATATTTATGCACCCAACTTGGAAGTACCCAAATACATAAATCAATTAATCACAAACATAAATAAACCCATTGATGATAATGTAATTGTAGGGGACTTCAACACCCCGCTTACAACAATGGACAGATCATGTAGACAGAAAATCAACAAGGAAACGATGTCTTTGAATGACACACTGGACCAGATGGACTTAACATTTTATATTCAGGACATTTTATCCTAAGGCAGCAGAAAACACATTCTTCTCGAGTGCACATGGAACATTCTCCAGAATAGAACACATACCACATCACAAATCAGCTCTCAACAGTTATAAAAAGATTGAGATCATACCATGCATATTTTAAGATCACAATACTATGAAAATTTAAATCAACCACAAGAGAAAATTTGGAAAGCCCTCAAATACATGGAGGTTAAAGAACATTCTACTAAAGAATGACTAGGTTAACCAGGAAATTAGAGAAGAAATTTAAAAAAATTCATGGAAGCAAATAACACAACAGTCCAAACCCTTTGGGATACAGCAAAGGCAGTCCTAAGAGGAAACCACATCGCAATTGAGGCTTATGTCAAGAAGCAAGAAAGGTCCCAAATACACAACTTAACCTTCTATTTAAAGGAGTTAGAAAAGGAGCAGAAAGTAAAGCCTACAGCCAGCAGAAAAAAAGGGAAATAATAAAGATTAGAGTAGAAATAAATGATATAGAAACAAACAAACAAACACAAAACAGTACAACAGATCAATGAAACTAAAAGCAGGAGTTTTTTTTTTGTTTGTTTTGAAAGGATAAACAAAATTGATAACCCCCTAGCTAGACTTCTCAAAAAGAAAAGAGAAAGGACCCAAATAGATAAAATCACAAATGAAAGAGATCACACCAATACCACAGAAATACAAACAATTTATAAGAGCATAGTATGAACAATTCTATACCAACAAACTGAACAATCTGGAAGACATGGACAAATTTCTAGATGCTCACACACTACCAAAACTCAAATAGGAAGAAATAGAAAATTTGAACAGTCCCATAACGAACAAAGAAATTGAATCATTCATTTATCAATAATATCTCCCAACAAATAATATCTCCCATCCTGGGCTAGATGGCTTCCCAGGGGAATTCTACCAGACATTTACAGAAGAGTTAATACCTATTCTTCTTCTCAAACTGTTCCAAACAATGGAAATGGAAGGAAAGCTTCCGAACTCATTCTATGAATCCATCATTACCTTGATTCTAAAACCAAAGACTCCACTAAAAAGGAGAATTACAAGCCAATATCCCTGAGAAACCTGGATGCAAAATTCTCAACAAGATACTATCAAATTGAATTCAACAGTATATTAAAATAATTATTCACTATGATCAAGTTGGATTTCTTCCTGGGCTGCAGGGCTGGCTTAATATTCACAGATCAATGTGATATACCACATTAATAAAAGAAAGGATAAGAACCATATGATCCTTTCAATAGATGCAGAAAAAGCATTTGACAAAATACAGCATTCTTTCTTGATAAAAACCCTCAAGAAAGTGGGGATAGAGGGAACATACTTCAACATCATAAAAGCCATCTATGAAAGGCCCACAACTAAAATCATCCTCAATGGGCAAAAACTGAGAGCTTTTCCCATTAGGTCAGGAACACAACAGGGATGTCCTCTCTCAGCACTGTTGTTCAACATAGTACTGTAAATCCTAGCATCAGCCATCAGCCAAAAAGTAAACCCAAAAAACAAAAACAAAAAACCTAAACAAAACAAAACAACACAACAACAAACACCACCGAAATAAAAGGCATCCAAATTTGCAAAGAAGATGCCAAACTTTAACTCTTTGTAGATAATATGATACTCTACCTGGAAAACCTGAAAGACTCCACCAAAAAACTGCTATAGCTGATACATGAATTTAGCAACGTTGCCAGATACAAAATCAACATACGGAAATCGGTTGCATTTATACACACAAATAATGAAACAGCAGAAAGAGAAATCAAGGAATCAATCCCATTTACAATTGCACCAAAAACCGTAAGATACCTAGGAATAAACCTAACCAAGTAGGTAAAAAGATCTGTATGCTGAAAACTATAGAAAGCTTATGAAAGAAATTGAAGAAGACACAAAGAAATGGAAAAGCATCCATGCTCATGGACTGGGAGAAAAAATATTGTTGAAATGTCTATACTACCCAAAGCAATCTACATATTCAATGCTATCCCTAAGAAAATAGCACCAGCATTCTTCAGAAAGCTAGAACAAACCATCCTAAAATTTGTATGAAACCGCAAAAGACCCCGAATAGCTAAAGTAATGTTGAAAAAGTAAAGCAAACCTGGAAGCATCACAATTACGGACTTTAAGCTGTATTACAAAGCTATAATCATCAAGACAGTATGGTACTGGCACAGAAACAGACATGCAGGTCAATTGAACAGAATAGGGAATCCAGAAATGGACCCACAAATGTATGGTCAACTAATCTTCAATAAAGCAGGAAAGACTATCGAATGGAAAAAAGACAGCCTCTTTAGCAAATGGTTCTGGGAAAACTGGACAGGAACATGCAGAAGAATGAAACTGGACCACTTTCTTATACCATACACAAAAATAAATTCAAAATGGATGAACGACCTAAATGTAAGACAGGAAACCATTAAAATCCTAGAAGAGAAAACAGGCAGCAACCTCTTTGACCTCAGCCGCAGCAATTTCTTACTAGATATTTCTCCAGAGGCAGGAGAAATAATAGCAAAAATGAACTATTGGGACCTCATCAAAATGAAAATTTTCTGCACAGAGAAAGAAATAATAAAACTAAAAGCCAGTGGATTTGCATGATGAAATGGGAGAAGGTGTTTGCAAATGACATATTGGATAAAGGGTTAGTATCCAAAATGTATAAAGAACCTTTCAAACTCAGAACCCAAGAAAACAAATAATCCTATGAAGAAATGGCAGAAGGCATGAATATACACTTTTCCAAAGAAGACTTTCAGATGTCTAATAGACACATGAAAAGATGCTCAACGTCATTCATCATCACGGAAATACAAATCAAAATCACAGTGAGATACCACCACACACCAGTCAGAATGGCTAAAGTTAACAACTCATGAAGCAACAGACATTGGCGAGGCTGCAGAGAAAGGGTAACCCTTTTGCACTGTTGGTGGGAAGGCAAACTGGTGCAGCCACTCTGGAAAACAGTATGGAGGTTCTTCAAAATATTAAAAATAGAACTGCCCTATAATCCAGCAATTGCACTAGTAGGCATTTATCCATGGGATATAGGTGTGCTGTTTCGAAGGGACACATGCACCCCAATATTCATAGCATTATCAATAGCCAAATTATGGAAAGAGCCCAAATGTCTATTGACAGATGGATAAAGAAGATGTGGTACACACACACACACACACACACACACACACACACACACACACAATGGAATACTACTCGGCGATGAAAAAAGATTGAAATCTTGCTAGTGGAAGGAACTAGACTATTATGCTAAGTGAAATAAGTCAGTCAGAGAAAGACAAATATCATATGTTTTACTCATCTGTGGAATTTAAGAAACAAAACGTGTTGTTGAAGTAAAGGGGAAGGAAAGGAAAAATAAGATAAAAACAGAGAGGGAGGTAAGCCATAAGAGACTCTTAAATACAGAAAACAAATTGAGGGTTCCTGGAGGAGAGCTGGGTGGGGGGATGGGCTAAGTGGGTGATGGGCATTAAGGCATTGTTGGGATGAACATTGGTGGTATATGTAAGTGATGAATTACTGGGTTCTGCTCCTGAAACCAGTACTACACTGTATGTTAACTAACTTGAATTTAAATAAATAAAATTAAAAAACCCCAAAAACGCACAAACAAAATATTACATCCACTTTGGGTCACCACACTTTAGATAAATAATGATGAAACTAGAATCACATTCTGAGGGTACTGACCAGAGTGAAGAAGAGAACAGCACACAGTGTAATATACTGGGAGGCCTTCAATGAATTAAATCTTAGAAGAGAAATAAAGTTTTTTTAATGGCGGAGGATTGCAAGGAAGGAAAGTTGGGGAAGAGAACCTAACTGTATGAAGGTAGGAGATCATATTAGATATCTCCTGAGGTTCAATGGGTTTGTCTAGATAGACCATCCATCCATCCATCCATTCACCCACCCACCCACCCTTTCATCTATCCATATCTATCTAATTAAGATTACATTATCTATTAAACAAATGTTATTCCTAAAATCAATAGCTACTATTTATTGAGGAATATGTACTAGATTTTGCTTTAGGTGCTTTAACTGTCTCAATGTTAAAAAACAATGGGTAGGTAATAATTGTTGTATTTTATGTGGGAGAATACTGAGAGTTATATGCTCATTGTCATATGGAAAGTGACAGAATTAGGAGTGGTAACACTGCGCAGATTTTGGACACTTGTTCTTTATATTTTAGCCAGTGTGGGACATTGGTTCTTTCAAGGAACCTTTGGCTTGCTGTATCTTCAGAATTCAGGACTCCATGGCTCTTTTTAAGATTTTTTTAATGTTTATTTTTATTAAAAAAATTTTTTTTTAAACGTTTATTTATTTTTGAGACAGAGAGAGACAGAGCATGAACGGAGGAGGGGCAGAGAGAGAGGGAGACACAGAATCGGAAGCAGGCTGCAGGCTCTGAGCCATCGGCCCAGAGCCCGACGGGGGGCTCAAACTCACGGACCACGAGATCGTGACCCGAGCTGAAGTCGGACGCCCAACCGACTGAACCACCCAGGGGCCCCTAATGTTTATTTTTAGAGAGAGAGACAGAGAGCGGGGGGGAGGAGCAGAGTGAGAGGGAGAGAGAGAATCCCAAGCAGGCTCTATACTGCCAGCGCAGAGCCTGATGTGGGGCTTGACCTCACAAACCTTGAGATCATGACCTGAGCTGAAATCAAGAGACTGGTGCTTAATTGACTAAGCCATCCAGGCACACCCAGGGTTCCCTGGCTCTTAACTCTCAAACACTATCCTTTCCTCTCACCCTCCCTTCTCTCCTTCCTTCTTTGTCAGTGTTTATTGAGGCTCTGCTATATGTCAGGCCCTATGCTACGAGCATGGTGTTCCACAATTGTTGAATCCTTGTTTACAAAGGTGCCTTGCAGTGCATGGGGGGATACAAGAATAAATGAGCAAGTTCTATTTTCAAGGAAACCACAGTTTCTGGAAAACCAACTGGTGGTGTAATGGAGAAAACTGGAGTGAAAAGGATCTAGCATAGCATGCTTGGAATCCTGTGGAATGGCCTATGGCACATCAAACAGGGAGTTGGTGTGATTAGGTAGATCATTCCTGGTGGATATGTAGAGGGGAGATTTGAAGATTATGAGATTGGACAAAGGGAGAGAAGTTTGGATACTGTGGCAGTATTCCAATGAAAGGCCATGAGAACTTAAACCCGAGTAGTGAGACTAGAGAGTAGGTAGGAAGGGAGACTGGAGAACCATTTTGAATGTTAGAATCGCAGGACTTGATTAATGATCAGATGTGGAAGTGACTGAGGCAAAGGTGGATTTCAGAGACGGCTAGCTGCTCATTCAAACACCCTGTCAAGAATATAGTGTTTCTTGCAGAATCACTGATGTTGAGGTACGTTAGCCAGTCTTCACTGTTGTCTGTTCCCTGCCTTGGAGTCTAAAGCAGCACAGCCAAATAACAAAAGTTTTCCCCAAACACACAAATCCAGCTCTTCGTTGTGCTTGCCTACTGTTAATATTTATTGAGTGCTCACTGTGTGTCAGGTGACTGTTTAAGCAATGTACATGGATTAACTGATTTATTCTCACAAGAACCCTATGAAGCAGTTGGTGGTTTATCTCTGTTTTTACAGATGAGACAACTGAGGCACAGAGTAATTAGGTAATTTGCATGAGACAGTCCCTGCCCTCCTGTTAGTAGTGGTGGTTGGGCCTCAAAACCCAAGCAGTTTGCCTTCAAATCTTGTCATCTTAATCATTATACTTTATGAATGGACTTGTTTTCTTCATTTCTTCTTCAGATTGTTTATCGCTGGTGTATTAGAAACACAAGCGATTTTTGTTAATCACATACCGTGAAACTTTGCTGAATTTGTTCATTAACTTGAGCAGTTTTTCTGTGGGTTCTTGTGGGCTGCTGCCTCAGAATTTTGTTATATATTTTTTTCTTTCCAAATCAGTTTCTATTGATTTAATCTAGAATATCTAAGACCTTAAAAAAAAATCTCGTATTTTTAAAAAAGGTAAAAGAAAATTTTTCTTTTTCTTTTTTTTCTTTTCTTTTCTTTTCTTTTCTTTTCTTTTCTTTTTCTCTCTTTCTTTTTCTTTCTTTCTTTCTTTCTTTCTTTCTTTCTTTCTTTCTTTCTTTCTTTCTTTCTTTCTTTCTTTCTTTCTTCTTGTATTGTCTGAGTTAGAGAATTTGTATGTTAGAAAAAACCTAGAAGTGAAGATAATATTCAGCAACATTTTAAAAAACGTGTTTATTTATTTTTGAGAGAGAGAGCAAGTGAGCAGGGGAGGGGCAGAGAGAAAGGGAGACAGAGGATCTGAAGTGGGGTCTGTGCTGACAGCAGAGAGCCCGATGCAGGGTTCAAACTCACAAACTGTTGGATCATGACCTGAGCCAAAGTCGGCCACTTAACCAACTGAGACACCCAGGTGCCCCAACTTTAGTAACATTTTTAAGTGCTAAAGAAATAACATTCAGACCACCATAAGGTTCTGTGGATTGATTTGTTTTGGTTGGAGAAATAAGTGGAGTTACAGCAATATCAGTTACTATGATCAAATGACCCTCATCTAATTAGGTAATTTAGATAGCCCACTCATCCTGGCAAGTTATGGCTGCTCAAATCTGTTCTTGATTTGAAGGAAATGTGGCTATTTAACTTCCTTCATAGTAAAAAAAAATAACTTGTTACTCTCTCCTTGCTAATTTATGGTTCCTTGACAGTCTTGACTCTTTGTTTCCCAGAAGGCTCTTCCCCTACCCTGCCCCATTTCTATTTTGAGTTTTTAAGTTAATAGCCTTTCATTTTTATTATCCACTCCTAAGACATATGTTGAATTTTATTGATGTTAATATAAGATGCTAAGACCACATTCTTTTCCCACCATTTTAATGTCTGACCCAGACCAATGCTTCCTGCTAACACAGCCTTGACCTTAGCTTTGGGGTTATGATGGATATACAACAAATGGAGCATATCATAGCATCTTAGGACTCAGAGGGACCTTGGAAGTCACTTTCTGGTGAGAAATTGTAACCCTCACTCTACACTCCTATTTTCAGGATTTCAATACATCTTGGAAATGTTACAGTACAGTACAGTTCTTATTCTCAGTGTCAAGATAGAAAAATAGAGACATTTACATCCAAGTTAACAGAGAGGAATAAATAGCAACTAATATACTTATATTCAGATACAGTGCTCTGGCTTTTTGTTCTCAAAGACAGGAAAGGAAAAAGCAGAAACCAAAAATCACAGTGAAGGAGAAGGCTTAGGAATTTGACATCACATCATTTCCAAAGACCTATCACTGAATTCATGACCCCTTGAGTTCATGTCTGTGCACTAGGTTCCCTCTGACAACATCACGGTTTACCCCTTTACCTATAAATTCATATGTAGAGGCAACCAAGTTACAATATCACAACATCGCTCACATATTCTTACTGACATTGTAGTCTGTGACTTCCCCAGTATTTCACATGTATTTATATTACCTTATGATTATCTCTGCAGATTTACTTTCTGTATACTTCATAAATTTTAATATTAAAGTGGAAAAAATAATGTTTCTTGTTTTATTTTATAATTTTTTAAGTTTATTTATTTATTTTGAAAGAGAGAGAGGGAGTGAGTCAGTGGGGTAGGTGGGCAGAGAGAGGGGGAGAGAGACAATTCTAAGCAGGCTCCATGCTGTCAGCACAGAGCCTGATGTGGGGCTCGATCCCACAACCCTGGGATCATAACTGAGCTGAAATCAAGAGTTGGCCTCTCAACTGACTGAGCCACCAGGCACCCCAATGTTCCTTATTTTAAATTAAACTAAGATGTACTTAAAGATATCTGGGGAAGAAAATCCATTGGTGAGTCCATTGATATCATTCAACTTTTTTCTATCTAGTATTTTATTCAACTTACAGTATTTTGCTGAAGTCCATTTTGTTGCATTTGAAAGCCCCATAACCTCCTACCTTCTTTTCTTAGGGTTTGCTAGAGGTAGTAGCCACGAACTTATGCTCTAATATAGTATAGCGTAGAGAGAATGTTTAGTTTTAAATATTTAATATTTAGTTTTAAAATAATATTTTATAATTGTGCTCTCAATGATTTAAAAACATAGATTATTTCTGTAGCTCTGGGACTTCAATGTAACAGGAAGGAAGTTGTATGTAATTTATTGATATTTCAAGATACATGTTTTCCCAAATGACTTAAATCTCCTAAACGAATGGAAGGAAAAGTCATTGTTAGATGTTTCAGCTTATATATTTCCTTGGGTTTTGGGCCACCTTTGGAGGTTGAGATGGCCCAAAGAGGTTCTGAATGATGAAACCTGTGTGCTTCCATTCCTGCTCTATGCCCCAAGCCTATTCTCTGGCTCTTGCATTTGTCCTGCTGCATCCTACCTGAAGGCCTTTGCACTGCTATATTCCTTACCCCAGGAATGCTTTTTCTTTTACCATTATCCTGCCTAACGTCTTTTCAAGATTTAGCTTGGATATTACCTTCTCAGGAAACCTTTTTCTGATCCTCTGCTCCAGCTACCGTATTTGATCCTCCTTGGTTTACTCTCATGATAACTTGTACCTTACTTGTATATTTCCAGAAAAGCACCTGGAATTGTAATTAAATGCTTATTTTTCTTTTCATGTTAGTCCGTAAATCCCAGAGGGTTCTCTCTCCCTGGTATGCCATTGACTCCAAGAGGTTATGGAATGTTTGTTATTCATCAGTATATCCCAGGACGTTTCAAAATATATAGACACAAATAAATACTTGCTGAATGAATAGGTGGATAAATTAATAGTTTATGTACTTCAGGGAGTGATGAACTACAACTTTTTCCCTTGGCTTCCTAAAATGATTAAAACCTTTTCTGAAAAGGGTACATGTGCAACGTGCAGGCAAAAGTGAGAAGTAGCTGGCACCCAGTAGAGTAGAGGCTCGGTGATTATGGTTATGGTGACATCAAATATTCTGAGAATATGGAAGATTTTAGAGCACCTTCTCAGTTCAGGTTTCTATAAAGGTGATTTTTAGATTTGTATTGGCATCCAACACCCCAGAGGTAAAAGACGAGTAAGTACAGTGACTTTCTTACCTTGTTATTAATATTATTTCAACTGTGACTTTAAGTTTACCTAATTCATTATTGGTTCTTTTTTTAAAAAAAAATATAATTTATTGTCAAATTGGCTTCCATACAACACCCAGTGCTCATCCCAACAAGTGCCCTCCTCAATGCCCATCACCCACTTTCCTCTTTCCCCCACCCCCCATCAACCCTCAGTTTGTTCTCTGTATTTGAAGGTCTCTTATGGTCTGCCTCCCTCCCTCCTGTTTGTAACTTTTTTCCCCCTTCCCCTTCCCCATGGTCTTCTTTTAAGTTTCTCAAGATCCATATATGAATGAAAACATATGGTATCTACCTTTCTCTGACTGACTTATTTCACTTAGCATAATACCCTCCAGATTTCATTCTTTCTCATTGCCAAGTAATATTCCATATATATATATATATATATATATATATATATACCATAACTTCTTTATCCATGCATCAGTTGATGGATATTTAGGCTCTTTCCATAATTTGGCTATTGTTGAAAGCGCTGCTATAAACATTGGGGTACAAGTGCCCCTATGCATCAGCATTCCTGTACCCTTGGGTAAACTCCTAGCAGTGCTATTGCTGGGTCATAAGGTAGTTCTATTTTTAATTTTTTGAGGAACCTCCACACTGTTTTCCAGAGTAGCTGCACCAGTTTGCAGTCCCACCAACAGTGCAAGAGTGTTCCCATTTCTCCACATCCTCTCCAGCATCTATAGTCTTCTTATTTGTTCATTTTAACCACTCTGACCAATGTGAGGTGGTATCTCAGTGTGGTTTTGATTTGTATTTCCCTGATGATGAGTGTTGTTGAGCATCATTTCATGCGTCTGTTGGCCATCTGGATGTCTTCTTTGGAAAAGTGTCTATTCATGTTTTCTTCCCATTTCTTCACTGGATTATTTGTGTTTTTTGGGTGTGGAGTTTCGTGACTTCTTTATAGATTTTGGATACTAGCCCTTTGTCTGATACGTCATTTGCAAATATCTTTTCCCATTCCATCAGTTGCCTTTTAGTTTTATGATTGTTTCCTTTGCAGTGCAGAAGCTTTTTTTCTTGATGAGGTCTCAATAGTTCATTTTTGCTTTTAATTCCCTTGCCTTTGGAGATGTGTCAAGTAAGAAATTGCTGCGGCTGAGGTTGAAGAGGTTGTTTCTTGCTTTCTCCTGTAGGGCTTTTTTTTTTTTTTTTTAAGGGATTAATATCTTTAATATATGAAGAGCTTATATAGATTAATAAGATATATACAAGTTCTTTAGGTGAATAAATCACTGAAAAATAATTCAAGTGACTTATAAAATCTCCGGGAAAAACAGATTTCCTTATTGTCATAGAATGTAAATCTGTGCATAACAGTATTTATTCAAGTGTAATTTGTATTAGAAAAAAAAACCCAGAGATAACGTAAATGTCTAAATTGAAAGAATGATTGCAAACCAAGAAACAGACGCTTAACTAGTGAGAACAAACTGATGGTTACCACAGGAAAGATGGATGGGGGGATGAGTCAGATAAGTGATGGGGATTATGCAGGGTGATGAGCACCAGGTGTTGTATGTAAGTGTTGAATCACTAAATGTACACCTGAAATTTATATTATATTGTATGTTAACTAACTAGAATTTAAGTAAAAACTTAAAAAAAAAAAAACTGTATGGTATGTCTATATAGAAGAATATTAAAATGCCATGAAAAGAGTCCGGTTTTGGAAGAATAGTGACATGGGAAAATGCTCATAATGCAACATTAAAGAAAAAAATGGGTCAGAAAACTATGTTGTCATATCTTTGTCATGATCCCATTAAAAAAAAAACTTTTACAGAGAAAACAGACTCTTTTGGCAGCAAAATTTGATCAGAACTAACATGAAGTTGTCATATTTCCTATTACTTTTATAGGCAAGAAAACAATACCAAGAGCCTGATTTGTAAAAGGCCTTCAGAATAAAGCAAAAGTTAATTAGAATTTTAGGTTATATAAGGGCGCCTGGGTGGCTCAGTCGGTCAAACATCCGACTTCGGCTCAGGTCATGATCTCACAGTTCGTGGGTTTGACCCCCACATCGGGCTCTGTGCTGACAGCTCAGAGCCTGGAGCCTGCTTCAGATTCTGTGTCTCCCTCTCTCTGTCCCTCCCCCACTCACACTCTGTCTCTCTCTCTCAAAAAATATAAAAAATGAAAAGAATTTTAGGTTATATTAATATTCCAAAGTAGTAACTATTTTTAGCACAATATATACACCTTTTAAGATTTTATCCATTGCCAGAATGAAATCAATAAGCCTTATTTTAATATAAGTAAATGATAGGTTTTAAATAGATTTCTTTCTTATTGTATTTTATTTTATTTTTATTTATTTATTTATTTATTTATTTATTTATTTATTTATTTATTTATTTATTTTACCATTAGCAAGTGAAGCAAGCAAAGGTGTCCTAGGTGGGCTTTGCCTTTGCTTTTTATTTATTTTATTTTATTTTATTTTATTTTATTTTATTTTTTTAAATATATGAAACTTATTGTCAGATTGGTTTCCATACAACTCCCGGTGCTCATCCCAACGGGTGCCCTCCTCAATACCCACCTCCCACCCCGCATCAACCCTCAGTTTGCTCTCAGTTTTTAAGTCTCTTATGCTTTGGCTCTCTCCCACTCTAACCTCCCTTTTTTTTTTTTTTTTTTTTCCTTCTCCTCCCCCATGGGATTCTGTTAAGTCTCTCAGGATCCACATAAGAGTGAACACATATGGTATCTGTCTTTCTCTGTATGGCTTATTTCACTTAGCATCACACTCTCCAGTTCTATCCACGTTGCTACAAAGGACCATATTTCATTCTTTCTCATTGCCACGTAGTACTCCACTGTGTATATAAACCACAATTTCTTTATCTATTCATCAGTTGATGGACATTTAGGCTCTTTCATAATTTGGCTATTGTTGAGAGTGCTGCTATAAACATTGGGGCACAAGTGCCCCTATGCATCAGTACTCCTGTATCCCTTGGGTAAATTCCTAGCAGTGCTACTGCTGGGTCATAGGGTAGGTCTATTTTTAATTTTTTGAGGAACCTCCACACTGTTTTCCAGAGCGGCTGCACCAGTTTGCATTCCCACTAACAGTGCAAGAGGGTTCCCGTTTCTCCACATCCTCTCCAGCATCTCTAGTCTCCTGATTTGTTCATTTTGGCCACTCTGACTGGCGTGAGGTGATATCTGAGTGTGGTTTTGATTTGTATTTCCCTGATGAGGAGCGACGTTGAGCATCTTTTCATGTGCCTGTTGGCCATCCGGATGTCTTCTTTAGAAAAGTGTCTATTCATGTTTTCTTCCCATTTCTTCACTGGATTATTTGTTTTTCGGGTGTGGAGTTTGGTGAGCTCTTTATAGATTTTGGATACTAGCCCTTTGTCTGATATGTCATTTGCAAATATCTTTTCCCATTCCGTTGGTTGCCATTTAGTTTTGTTGGTTGTTTCGTTTGCTGTGCAGAAGCTTTTTATCTTCTTAAGGTCCCAGTAGTTCATTTTTGCTTTTAATTCCCTTGCCTTTGAGGATATGTCAAGTAAGAAATTGCTATGGGTGAGGTCAGAGAGGTGTTTTCCTGTTTTCTCCTCTAGGGTTTTGATGGTTTCGTATCTCACATTCAGGTCCTTTATCCATTTTGAGTTTATTTTTGTGAATGGTGTGAGAAAGTGGTCTAGTTTCAACTTCTGCTTGTTGCTGTCCTGTTCTCCCAGCACCATTTGTTAAAGAGACTGTCTTTTTTCCATTGGATATTCTTTCCTGCTTTGTCGAAGATTAGCTGGCCATACGTTTGTGGGTCTAGTTCTGGGGTTTCTATTCTATTCCATTGGTCTATGTGTCTGTTTTTGTGCCAATACCATGCTATCTTGATGATTACAGCTTTGTAGTAGAGGCTAAAGTCTGGGATTGTGATGCCTCCTGCTTTGGTCTTCTTCAAAATTACTTTGGCTATTCGGGGCCTTTTGTGGTTCCATATGAATTTTAGGATTGCTTGTTCTAGCTTCAAGAATGCTGGTGCAATTTTGATTGGGATTGCATTGAATGTGTAGATAGCTTTGGGTAGTATTGACATTTTGACAATATTTATTCTTCCAAACAATGAGCATGGAATGTTTTTCCATTTCTTTATATCTTCTTCAATTACCTTCATAAGCTTTCTATAGTTTTCAGCATAAAGGTCTTTTACTTCTTTGGTTAGATTTATTCCTAGGTATTTTATGCCTCTTGGTGCAATTGTGAATGGGATCAGTTTCTTTATTTATCTTTCTGTTGCTTCATTATTAGTGTATAAGAATGAAACTGATTTCTGTACACTGGTTTTGTACCCTGCAACTTTACTGAATTCATGTATAAGTTCTAGCAGACTTTTGGTGGAGTCTATCGGATTTTCCATGTATAATATCATGTCATCTGCAGAAAGCAAAAGCTTGACTTCATCTTTGCCAATTTTGATGCCTTTGATTTCCTTTTGTTGTCTAATTGCTGATTCTAGGACTTCCAACACTATGTTAAACAACAGCAGTGAGAGTGGAGATCCCTGTCGTGTTCCTGATCTCAAGGAAAAAGCTCTCAGTTTTTCCCCATTAAGGATGGCATTAGCTGTGGGCTTTTCATAAATGGCTTTTATGATTTTTAAGTATGTTCTTTCTAACCCGACTTTCTCAAGGGTTTTTATTAAGAAAGGATGCTGAATTTTGTCAAATGCTTTTTCTGCATTGATTGACAGGATCATATGGTTCTTAGCTTTTCTTTTATTAATGTGATGTATCACGTTGATTGATTTGTGAATGTTGAACCAGCGCTGCATCCCAGGAATGAATCCCACTTGATCATGGTGAATAATTCTTTTTATATGCTGTTGAATCAGATTTGCTAGTATCTTGTTGAGAATTTTTGCATCCATATTCATCAGGGATATTGGCCTGTAGTTCTCTATTTTCCCTGGGTCTCTGTCTGGTTTAGGAATCAAAGTAATACTGGCTTCATAGAATGAGTCTGGAAGTTTTCCTTCCCTTTCTATTTTTTGAAACTTGAGAAGGATAGGTATTATCTCTGCTTTAAACGTCTGGTAGAACTCCCCTGGGAAGCCATCTGGTCCTGGACTCTTATTTGTTGGGAGATTTTTGATAACCTATTCAATTTCTTCGCTGGTTATGGGTCTGTTCAAGCTTTCTATTTCCTCCTGATTGAGTTTTGGAAGAGTGTGGGTGTTTAGGAATCTGTCCATTTCTTCCAGGTTGTCCAATTTGTTGGCATATAATTTTTCATAGTATTCCCTGATAATTGTTTGTATCTCTGAGGGATTGGTTGTAATAATTCCATTTTCATTCATGATTTTATCTATTTGGGTCATCTCCCTTTTCTTTTTGAGAAGCCTGGCTAGAGGTTTATCAATTTTAGTTTTTCAAAAAACCAACTCTTGGTTTTTTTGATCTGCTCTACAGTTTTTTAGATTCTATATTGTTTATTTCTGCTCTAATCTTTATTATTTCTCTTCTTCTGCTGGGTTTAGGGTGTCTTTGCTGTTCTGCTTCTATTGCCTTTAGGTGTTCTGTTAGTTTTTGTATTTGGGATTTTTCTTGTTTCTTAAGATAGGCCTGGATTGCAATGTATTTTCCTCTCAGGACTGCCTTCGCTGCATCCCAAAGCGTTTGGATTGTTGTATATTCATTTTCATTTGTTTCCACATATTTTTTAATTTCTTCTCTAATTGCCTGGTTGACCCATTCATTCTTTAGTAGGTTGTTCTTTAACCTCCATGCTTTTGGAGGTTTTCCAGACTTTTTGCTGTGGTTGATTTCAGGCTTCATAGCATTGTGGTCTGAAAGTGTGCATGGTATGATCTCAATTATTGTATACTTATGAAGGGCTATTTTCTGACCCAGAATGTGATCTATCTTGGAGAATCTTCCATGTGCCTCGAGAAGTAAGTATATTCTGCTGCTTTGGGATGCAAAGTTCTAAATATATCTGTCAAGTCCATCTGATCCAATGTATCATTCAGGGCCCTTGTTTCTTTATTGACCGTGTGTTTAGATGATCTATCCATTTCTGTAAGTGGAGTGTTAAAGTCCCCTGCAATTACCACATTCTTATCAATAAGGTTGCTTATGTATGTGAGTAATTGTTTTATATATTTGGGGGCTCCCGTATTCGGTGCATAAACATTTATAATTGTTAGCTCTTCCTGATGGGTAGACCCTATAATTATTATATAATGCCCTTCTTCATCTCTTGTTACAGCCTTTAATTTAAAGTCTAGTTTATCTGATATAATTATGGCTACTCCAACTCCCTTTTGACTTCCAGTAGCATGATAAATAGTTCTCCATCCCCTCACTTTCAATCTGAAGGTGTCCTCAGGTCTAAAATGAGTCTCTTGTAGACAGCAAATAGATGGGTTGTTTTTTTTATCCATTCTGATACCCTATGTCTTTTGGTTGGAGCATGTAGTCCATTTACATTCAGTGTTATAGAAAGAAATGGGTTTAGAGTCATTGTGATGTCTGTAGTTTTCATGCTTGTAGTGATGTCTCTGCTACTTTGTCTCACAGAATTCCCCTTAGGATCTCTTGTAGGGCTGGTTTAGTGGTGATGAATTCCTTCAGTTTTGTTTGTTTGGGAAAACCTTTATCTCTCCTTCCATTCTAAATGACAGATTTTCTGGATAAAGGATTCTCGGCTGCATATTTTTTCTGTTCATCACATTGAAGATTTCCTGCCATTCCTTTCTGGCCTGCCAAGTTTCAGTAGAGAGATCCGTCATGAGTCTTATCGGTCTCCCTTTATATGTTAGAGCACGTTTATCCCTAGCTGCTTTCAGAATTTTCTCTTTATCCTTGTATTTTGCCAGTTTCACTATGATATGTCATGCAGAAGATCGATTCAAGTTACATCTGAAGGGAGTTCTCTGTGCCTCTTGGATTTCAATGCCTTTTTCCTTCCCCATATCAGGGAAGTTCTCAGCTATGATTTCTTCAAGTACTCCTTCAGCACCTTTCCCTCTCTCTTCCTCCTCTGGAATACCAATTATGTGTAGATTATTTCTCTTTAGTCATCACTTAGTTCTCTATTGTTCCCCTCATAATTCTGGATTTTTTTTATCTCTCTTTTTGTCAGCTTCCTCTTTTTCCATAATTTTATCTTCCAGTTCACCTATTCTCTCCTCTCTCTCTTCAGTGGTTGTCTCCATTTTATTTTGCAGCTCATTTATAGCATTTTTTAGTTCCTCCTGGATGTTCCTTAGTCCCTTGATCTCTGTAGCAATAGATTCTCTGCTGTCCTGTATACTGTTTTCAAGCCCAACGATTAATTTTATGACTATTATTCTAAATTCACTTTCTGTTATATTGTTTAAATCGTTTTTGACCAGTTCGTTAACTGTCGTTATTTCCTGGAGATTCTTTTGAGGGGAATTCTTCTGTTTCATCATTTTGGATAGTCCTTGGAGTGGTGCGGAACTGCGGGGCACTTCCCCTGTGCTGTGGTGTATAACTGGAGTTGGTGGGCGGGGCCGCAGTCAGACCTGATGTCTGCCCCCAGCCCACCGCTGGGGCCACAGTCAGACTGGTGTGTGCCTTCTCTTCCCCTTTCCTAGGGGTGGGATTCACTTTGGGGTGGCGTGGCCCATCTGGGCTACTTGCACACTGCCAGGCTTGTGGTGTTGGGGACCTGGCGTATTAATTGGGGTGGATCGGCAAGGTGCACAGGGGCGGGAGGGGCAGGCTCAGCTCACTTTTCCTTCAGTGATCCGCTTTGGGAGGGGCCCTGCAGCACCGGGAGTGAGTCAGACCCGCTGCTGGAGGGATGGATCCGCAGAAGCACAGCTTTGGGTGTTTGCGCGGTGCAAGCAAATTCCCTGGCAGGAACTGGTTCCCTCTGGGATTTTGGCTGGGGAATGGACGAGGGATATGGCCCTGGCGAGTGCCTTTGTTCCCCGCCAAGCTGAGCTCTGTCGTCCGGGGCTCAACAACTCTCCCTCCAGTTGTCCTCTAGCCCTCCTGCTCTCTGAGCAGAGCTGTTAGCTTATAACCTTCCAGATGTTAAGTCCCACTTGCTGTCCGAACACATTCCGTCCGGCCCCTCCGCTTTTGCAAGCCAGACTCTGCCGGCTCTGCTTTGCTGGTGGGCTGCCCCTCCTTCCCGGCTCCCTCCCGCCAGTCCGTGGAGCACGCACTGCCTCTCTGCCCTTCCTACCCTCTTCCGTGGGCCTCTTGTCTGCACTTGGCTCCAGAGACTCTGTTCTGCTAGTCTTCTGGTGGTTTTCTGGGTTATTTAGGCAGGTGTGGGTGGAATCTAAGTGATCAGCAGGAAACGGTGAGCCCAGCGTCCTCCTACGCCGCCATCTTCCTCCTCAATCCTCTCCTGTAGGGTTTTGATGGTTTCCTGTCTCACATTCAGGTCCTTTATCCATTTTGAGTTTATTTTTTGTGAATGGTATAAGAAAGTGGTCTAGTTTCATTCTTCTGCATGTTGCTGTCCAGTTCTCCCAGCACCATTTGTTAAAGAGACTGTCTTTTTTCCATTGGATATTCTTTCCTGCTTTGTCAAAGATTAGTTGGCCATACGTTTGTGGGTCTAGTTCTGGGGTTTCTATTCTATTCCATTGGTCTATGTGTCTGTTTTTTGCCAATACCATACTGTCTTGATGATTACAACTTTGTAGTGGAGGCTAAAGTCTGGTATTGTGATGCCTCTTGGTTTGGTTTTCTTCTTGAATATTACTTTGGCTATTACATACAAATTTTAGGATTGTTTGTTCTAGCTTTGAGAAGAACGCTGGTGCAATTTTGATTGGGATTGCATTGAATGTGTAGATTGTTTTAGGTAGTATTGACATTTTAACAATATTTATTCATCCAATCCATGAGCATGGAATGTTTTTCCATTTATTTGTGTTTTCTTCAAATTCCTTCATAAGCTTTCTGTAGTTTTCAGCATACAGATCTTTTACATCTTTGGTTAGGTTGATTCCTAGGTATTTTATGTTTCTTGGTGCAATTTGTAAATGGGATCAGTTTCTTTATTCCTCTTTATGTTGCTTCATTATTGGTTACAAAAATTCAACCGATTTATGTCCATTTATTTTGTACCCTGCATCCCTGCTGAGTTCATGTATCGGTTCTAGCAGACTTTTGGTGGAGTCTATCAGATTTTCCATGTATAACATCATGTCATCTGCAAAAAGTGAAAGCTTGACTTCATCTTTGCCAATTTTGATGCCTTTGATTTCCTTTTGTTGTCTGATTGCTGATGCTAGCACTTCCAACACTATGTTAAACAACAGGAGTGAGAGTTGACATCCCTGTCGTGTTCCTGATCTCAGGGGGAAAGCTCTCAGTTTTTCCCCATTGAGGATGGCATTAGCTGTGGGCTTTTCACAAATGGCTTTTATGATGTTTAAGTATGTTCTTTCTATTCCAACTTTCTCAAGGGTTTTTATTAAGAAAGGATGTTGTATTTTGTCAAATGCCATTATTTGGTTCTTAATGCATTGTAATTTTGTGTGGATATGTGCCTCCTATTATGATGTATTAACTTCATTGTGAGTTAAGAGCAATAGTGTTAAAATTCTATTGGCATCATTGGGCTTTATTTTAAACAACTTATCAATAAACCCACACCAATGTTAAGGAGCTGCCTCTGGTTATGGCTCTCTATAGTATGTCTATAAATGAATATGGAATTTGAATCCTGTGATATTGTACTCAGAGAATTTGGGGCTGAGCGTCTTACATTTTCAAAGGATGAGTGTAAAGCAAAGAAAAATATGTAACTGAGATGATTCTTGTTACAGTTATAGTTGAAAAAGACAGAGAAAGAGAGAGAACAGAAGAGAGAAGTAGAGATAGCTCTAGCCTAACTTGTGTCTGGTTGTTGAAAGCAATGGCATTTTCTTGGGGACTGGGAAAGAAAAATATTAATTGACACACATGGTGGTTAAATTTATGTGTCAACTTGGCTAGGCCACAGCACCTAGAAATTTGGCCAAACACTGGCATAGATGTTGCTATGGAAATTTTTTAGATGAGATTAATATTTAAGTCAGTAGATTTTGAATAAAGCAGATTATCTGCCAAAATGTGGGTGGGCCTCACCCAATCAGTTGAAGGCCTCAAGAGAAAAATGACTGACTTCTCCTGAGGAAGAGGGAATTCTGCCAGCAGATTGCCTTTGAACTCAAGCTGCAACACCTACAAGTGTTATCTGAATTTCCAGACTCCTGCCTACTCTACAGAGTTTGGACTTGCCAGCTCCCACAGTCATGCAGGACAATTTCTTAAAATCCATCCCCCTCTCCCTCCTCCTCTCTCTATATGATATATATATATTATATATATATATATCATATAGTTCATATATCATATATATAGTGTATATATATATACATAGTATATATATATAGATAGATAGATAGATAGATATATCATATATCATATAGTTCATATATCATATAGTTCATATATATATTATATATATATATAATGTATATATATATATAATATATATATATATTTATTGGTTCTTTTTTCCTGATCTTCTCTAATACAGTAGCTATGTTTAAAATGTCATCTCTCACCCTAGAGGAGAAAGCAGGAAAAGATCTCTCTGACCTCAGCCGTAGCAATTTCCTACTTGACATATCCCCAAAGGCAAGGGAATTAAAAGCAAAAATGAACTACTGGGACCTTATGAAGATAAAAACTTCTGCACTGCAAAGGAAACAACCAACAAAACTAAAAGGCAACCAATGGAGTGGAAGAAGATATTTGCAAATGACATCAGACAAAGGGCTAGTATCCAAAATCTATAAAGAGCTCACCAAACTCCACACCCGAAAAACAAATAATCCAGTGAAGAAATGGGAAGAAAACATGAATAGACACTTTTCTAAAGAAGACATCCGGATGGCCAACAGGCACATGAAAAGATGCTCAACGTCGCTCCTCATCAGGGAAATACAAATCAAAACCACACTCAGATATCACCTCACGCCAGTCAGAGTGGCCAAAATGAACAAATCAGGAGACTAGAGATGCTGGAGAGGATGTGGAGAAACGGGAACCCTCTTGCACTGTTAGTGGGAATGCAAACTGGTGCAGCCGCTCTGGAAAACAGTGTGGAGGTTCCTCAAAAAATTAAAAATAGACCTACCCTAATGACCCAGCAGTAGCACTGCTAGGAATTTACCCAAGGGATACAGGAGTACTGATGCATAGGGGCACTCGTACCCCAATGTTTATGGCAGCACTCTCAACAATAGCCAAATTATGGAAAGAGCCTAAATGTCCATCAACTGATGAATAATTAAGAAATTGTGGTTTATATACACAATGGAGTACTACATGGCAATGAGAAAGAATGAAATATGGTCCTTTGTAGCAACGTGGATGGAACTGGAGAGTGTGATGCTAAGTGAAATAAGCCATACAGAGAAAGACAGATACCATATGTGTTCACTCTTATGTGGATCCTGAGAGACTTAACAGAAACCCATGGGGGAGGGGAAGGAAAAAAAAAGAAGTTAGAGTGGGAGAGAGCCAAAGCATAAGAGTCTCTTAAAAACAGAACAAACTGAGGGTTGATGGGGGGTGGGAGGGAGGGGAGGGTGGGTGATGGGTATTGAGGAGGGCACCCGTTGGGATGAGCACTGGGTGTTGTATGGAAACCAATTTGACAATAAATTTCAAAAAATAAAATAAAATAAAATAAAATGTCATCTCTCATCAGTTTGTGTATTTTTCTCTTTATAACTGTAATATTAAAACCTTCAGCCTGTTCAGTAGGCTCTCATACCATTCCGTGCTAAAGAATCAGGGTGTATCATTACAGCATAGCAGACAAGATTTTCTCCTGCTAGATTATAGAGGATCTATGAATTGCAGCCCTGAAAATTTCCCCTGCCTGCCAGAAATAAGCATGAAGAAGTGGAGAAAAAATTAAAGATGAGAATTCTATTTTCAGACCCTGGTAAAGGAGGTTCCAGTTTGAGAGAAGCTATGGAAAAAAAAATGACTGTTCCCAAATCAATAACTGAGTCTTCTGTCATTCAGCTTGCTTCCAGTTAACACCTGCTTCAGCTAAGGCAGGGATGCCACCAGAGTCCAGGTTTAGCATCCGTATCCTCCTTTTCCATTAGCTGTCATACCAACTCCTCTTTTACATGGGCTCTGCTTTATGCTCTTTGTCCCTTCCCCTCTCCCCTGCCAGCCCTTCAACTCCCCTCTACCCTACCCACCCCCCTCCCCCACCTCAGGTTTCTTTATTCCCTATGGTCCTGCTGGAAGACTGAGATACTATAATAAAAACATTTACTGAATGCTTTTTGTGTGTTCATTACTGTTTTAAGTGCTGTATACATCTCAAGCCAATAAACCCTCATATAGACTCTATGAGAGAAGTTCTATTATCCTCCCAATTTGATAGGTGAGAAACATTAGGAATTTAAATAAGTTCCCCGAGGCCATATATGTAATGGCAGAGCACAGATTTGAACTAAATTAGTCTGAGTCTAGAGCTTATATGATTCAGCTCTACACATGACAATTAATACTGAGGTGTACACGAATGGTCCTAGCTTAGTGTGCCATCCTTTCCAGTCAGATCTGGATTTTATGATGATTCCCAGATATGGTATTTCTAGATTCTAGAACCGGGGGAGGGTATCCAAGAGGCACCCAGGCCTTTCATAATAACCCTCCAAACATATCGTTAGATTGAGTCTTCCTTTCTTTTTTCTATTATTTTGTTAATTGTCAAATGACTTGCTTTTATTTTATTTATGGCAGCATTACTTTCATCTATACAACAACTCTTTCTGCTTCTGAATTTCTAACTTAAGATGAAGCTGGTATTTCAGAATTAGGGAGGATGTTGTTGCTAGATAGACAAATTTGCTTGCCGTCATTTAATATATCTGTATGTGTTTTCTCAGCCCTATTGGCCTCATAGAAGAAAGCAGAGACTTACCCTAGTCACCAGGGATGCACACTAAGTTTGAAGAGATTTATCCTAGAAATTAATAATGACCTCATATTGCAGATGAGATCTCTGAAGCTAGAGAGGTGAGATAATGTATGTAGAAGCACATTCCTGTTGAAATTTGCATGTAATCTTAAAGGATGAGTAGGAATGAACAAAGTGGAGAAAAGTATGAAGAACATTCCAGGAAGGAGCAAGGAGATTGGGGTGTGTAAAGTGGCTGGGGAGTTGAGAGAACTGTGAGAAGTTCAGTCTGGCTAGAGGTGGGGGGAGTGGTTGGGGTGGCTCAGGAGGCCGGGGCAAGATGACAATATACTTTACTCTGAAAACTAAAGACAGCTGTTAAAAGATTTTGGAGAGGTCAAAGGGTGGGGAAGACTTGTCTACTGCTGACTTGGAGAATGGATAAATGGGGGATAAGGTGAGATAAAGAGAGATAAGGGACCACGGTTGGTGTCAGTTTGTCTGTTCGGTTTCCCTTCACTACTGTTTTGGTATCAGCATCTTTGTCTTTTTGTCTGAGGTTTGCTCCTTTCCTACTCCTGTGTTTTTGGTGAGGCTTTCAGTCACTTTCCTGTGCCCCTTATCCTTAGTCAGAGAGATGCATATATTTCCTAGGCTTTAGCATCCCATGCCCATCATGGCATCCCATCCCTGGCACTCTGATCTGTCCAAGTATAGGCACCTGACTCCAGTTAGGTCAATAAGATTCTAGGACTAGGGTTTTAAATGCACTAATAAGGAAGATGGAAGCATTCTTTCTTCCAGGGTTCCTAAATAGAAGTGATGGAAACTCCAGTCTGCCAATGCCCATTGTTTAGTTTCCTAGGGTTGCCATTAACAAAATTCCACAGACCGAGTGTCTTATAACAATAGAAACGTATTCTCCCTCAGTGCTGGAGGCTGCAAGTCCAAAATCAAGTTTTTGGCAGGGCCACGTCCTTTCTGAAGGCTCTAGGGGAGGATCCTTCCTTGTCTCTTCTAGCTTCTGGTGGTTACAAGCACCCCGTGGGGTTCCTTAGCTTATCAACACAGCACTCTGGTCTCTGCCTTCATTGTCACGGGGCAGTCTTCCCACTGTGCATCTCTGTGACTAAATTTCCCTCTTATGAGGACAGGAGTCATTGAATTAAGGTCCACCATGATCCAGCATGACCTTATCTCAACTTGATTACATCTGCAACGATACTATTTCCAAGGAAGGTCTCGTTCACAGGCTCTGGCGGGGGGGTGGGGGGGGGTATGAATTTGGGGGCAGAAGCACAGTTCTACCCAATACAGCCGTATTCCTTGATGGTTTGATTCCCTAAGCCCATGCAGTATGACAGAAAAAGGCCATGGCTCACAGTGAGACAGATAATAGGTGGAGAGAATATTGGCAGGGAAGGAGTCCTGGCTTCTGGTCTCTAACTGCCCTATAATTGCATTGAGTTCCCAAGGTTATTCTTCTGACTTTGGCTACCCAAATTTCCTTCCTTTCAGAAAAGTGCCTTCCCCCACATTTTTTTTTCTTTGCTTAGGCTACATTGAGTTAGGTTTTGATCTCTCCCTACTAAAACAGAAATTATGGCAGCATTCCAGGTGGAAAGAGAAGCAAATCTGAGCTATGGCAGTGGTGACAGGAATTGGATGGAGAGGAATTTATTAGGGGGAATCGATGGGGCTTGCATTCTATTTAAATTTGGATTATGGGAGAGGATAAATCTCTAATGATCATTGGTATGAATGAGTAGATGATAGGACCATTCTCTGAGAAAGAAAATAAAAAGGAGTGTAAAAATGCATGAAATTTGTGAACTGGGTGGCTCAGTCAGTTCAGCATCTGACTCTTGGTTTTGGCTCAGGTCATGAACTCACAGTTCATGAGTTCGAGCCCCACATTGGGCTCTGGGATGGCAAAGCAGAGTCTGCTTGGGATTCTCTCACTCTCTCTTTCTCTCTCTGCCCCTCCCCTGCTTGCTATCTCTCTCAAAATAAAATAAACAAAAAAATTGCATGAAATTTGGTCTTTGTGAACTTCTCTAGACCATGATTATTTATAAGCCTTCTGAAGACTTTGCTTTCTTGAAGTCAGGGAAACATTCATTTATATATATATGGTACTTAATGTAATATAGTGGGCACATGGCAGGTGTGCCATAATGTTTATTCAGGTAAATATAAAAACTGAGATCTTGAAAAACACAATTTCTCATTAGCCAGTAGAACATATGACGTATGTTCTTTGGCCTGGAAATGTATTGATGCTCAGTGCCCCAGAGTGTCCCTCATTGTGTGTAGGAGACTGTATGCCAAAGGTCACTGGAATTGTATTCATGGGACAGTCAGTAAACCGTTTGAAAAAGAGGGAAAAAATTAAACTCATAGTATCATCAGTGGGGAAGCTGAATATATATTAAATATGTTAACGTAAAGTTGAAAGATGCCTTCTTCTTAGGACAAACAGGTTTAAGTGTTTTGATTCCCCCTGCCCACATTTCTTTCTTTAAGGTATGTAATGATAGAAACTCCTTGAGGCAAAAATCAAGTTTTCAGCTGCTTATGGTGACTGCTTATGGATCAATAAATTCTGGCTCAAAAGATCTGCTTGGACATCATGATAACATGGGGACATTGCCAATGTATCTCTTTAAGGAGTTCATAATGTATCAGTATAGTGCTTAAATGTTGATAATATCTGGACATCTCAGAATGTACATTTAGAATTCATAACACCCTGAGCGACAATTTGGAACGAATACATTTAGTGATAAATGAATATGTTTGCGTGTGAACTGATCAGCAGGTCGAAAGTGTTGTGGTTTTATTTTTTATTTTTTGAGGGTGGCAGTAGTATTGCAGATGGACATTGAAATCTTTTTATTCACTGATGAAATCAGGGGCTACATTTGTCAGTCTGAAGAAGAGACTTTTGGATCCAGACCTCCACTAATAGTGCATGGAAGTGTATTGCTATTTATTTTGCATAACACAGTTGTAAAGGATTTTTAAAAATACATCTCTAGGCCAACAGATGAATTACTGTTTCCATTCAGGATGGCCATAAAGAAAATAAAATAGCTGTAGGACATAAAATCAATTGTTTTACTGAATCTGACAACTTTATGTACTTTGTGAAAAATCACGTGAGGTGAAATTTAAACTCTTAATGTCTCTGTTGTATGGCTTTCTCTGTCCACTCCATCTTGCAATTACTTGGCTCTTCTTTCTTTCTTTTTTTATTTTATTTATTTAATTAATTTATTTTTTAATTTACATCCAAATTAGTTAGCCTATAGTGCAACAATGATTTCAGGAGGAGATTCCTTAATGCCCCTTACCCATTTAGCCCACCCTCCCTCCCACCACCCCTCCAATAACCCTCTGTTTGTTCTCCATATTTAAGAGTCTCTTCTGTTTTGTTCTCCTCCTTGTTTTTATATTATTTTTGCTTCCTTTCCCTTCTGTTCATTTGTTCTGTGTCTTAAAGTCCTCATATGAGGGAAGTCATATGATATTTGTCTTTCTCTGACTGACTAAATTCGCTTAGCATAATACCCTCTAGTTCCATCCACGTAGTTGCAAATGGCAAGATTTCATTCTTTTTGATTTACTTGGCCCTTCTTTAAACCCGAAAGCATATTTATGAAAGCCAAGGTATGTATATTCCAGCAAACTTTTCTTGAAAATCATGTGTTCTAATAGGACTTGAGAGCTTGGAAACTACACGGGTTAATTTAATAGGTGAGATTGGGCTAATACCCCACTCCCACCCTACCTTTTAAACATTTTCTTTCACAGGCCTTGGCTGTTTTTTTTTTAATCTCATTTTTCTATGACAGGGTTTCAAAATTAGAAATTTTTAAATAATTTCCTTAAGATTACAAATAATGTGGTAAGTAAGATAAAAAAATTCTTGTGTGCAGCACTTTTTAAAACGAGATGACTTCCTATGGTGGAATCACTCAAGTGCTTCAGGTTACATAAGTGACTCTCTGGGAGTCAGGCACCTAACGAGAGACATTTGCTTTCCAGGCCAGTAAGTACCATTTAAGGAAAGCGCTGTGGTGATTTGCCATACAATAAAGGAGAATAGTGCCTTGCGGCTTTACAGTTATCTTTCTTCCAAAGAACTTACAGTGTTTTTACATAGACCATTTCCTTCATCCTGAAAACAATTCCTGGGTAGTATTCTGTATTATATATTGTTCCCAAGGCTCCCAAGTAATTTATTTAGTGGCGATTATTTGAGCTCCTACTGTGTGCCAGGCTGTTATTGGGTTAACAAAGCAGAGTTTCGTGCACATCTCTGGGTAGCAGAGAGATCTGAGCAATTATTACAGCAGAGAGTGCGGCTAAGGATATGTTAGGCGTGAGTGCAAATGCCCTGGGGTCCCAGAGGGTAGAGTAACTACCTGTGTTTGGAGGATGAGGCTGTAAAGCTTTTAGAGAAGAAACTATTGAGGACAGTTTCAACAATACGAGAAAACAAGGATGGAATCTCTCTCTATCCAACTTATTTTCCAGGCAGAGATATTCTCCATGTTTAACTTACTTCCACAACCATGAAAAGTGGCTTAGGGGGTGGGGGGAATTTGGGAAGGAAGTCAAGAGAGGATCAGAATAATTCGAGGGCCTTTGAGGAAAAAAATTTTATGTATCTTCCAGAGATTCCGTCCTCTATTCCCTACTCCTTTTTGTGAACCATTGTTAACGACGGGAGTGGGTACCAGTTAGTTCGTTCGTGCTGTGCAGAAAAATACTGATAGCTTCTGCCCTAGGGTGTAATTTTGTCAATTGGAAGAGCGAGCTTTATATGAAGTTATTTTTTATGAAATCCTCTTCTTAAAATTATTTATTCTATAAAATGTATCTGTTATGAATTCATGGAATCTTCAAATGCAAAGAAAAGGTGTTCTATAAATGAGACGTGATAAATGACGTGTAGCTGAGTGAAATTCCTCCTCCTTCTTGGCCAACAACCTGCTGGTTGTACTCTTCCTCCCTGAAGACAGGACTGGTTGGGGCTGCAATTGGTTGGATTCAATCAGTAAGAATTTAAGAACTGCGAGGCAAGCTGTTGAGGGGAATTATGGATTTCCTGTCATTTCTGTGACAGCTGCGGAGTAGGAGAAATCTTTCTTAGAGATGAGGGCTGATCATGGTAAGGTCCCTGGGTGAGCCGTCAGAAAATCAAGGTGCTGGTCCTGGCTCTGAAACAAAATACTCCTGTCATTTAACCATTCAGAGCTTCAACTGCTTCATCTACAAAATGGCTTGTTTAGATTTAATGATATCTCAATTCCTTCAAGGAGTAAAATTTTATAATTATGTGACTGCATGAATGAACGTTGTTACAAGCCTTTTACATTGGAATATTCCTTTGTTCAAGGAATTTCCTTTGTTTGTTATGTATTTTCCCCCTCTTCCCTGCCTGAGAAATTGCTGTGCATCCTTCAAGGCCCTGGGAACAAATGAAAGAACTGGTATATTTTGAGAACTGATGTCTGTGTGCTAGGTAGGTATGGTCATAAGTAGGGTGACCGTATGGCCAGATTTTGCCTGTTACCCTGGGATAATTTTTAATAGTGCTTTCTCATACTCCCAAGAGTGTCCTGGGTTAGACAACAGATTACCTGATTTTAAGGGTTTTACAAACGTTAATAATTCTCATAGCAGTTCTGTGAGGTGGATATTATTATCCCCATTTTCCACGTCAGAAAAGCTATAATTTAGAGAATATTGAGGCATTTCTTCAAAGCCTCATTGCTTTTAAGCAGTAGTTCTGTCCTGGTGTTCTGACTTCAGATGTCTTTCACTGTACCTTGATACCCAGATCAAGTAAAAGCTATTGCTGGCTCACATGCATCCCCCGCAGACTTTCCCGTAGTGCCCCCTACGTTTGTTTTTGCTACTGAAAATTCTCCTCATGTACATAAGCATGTGCATGTCAGAGGCTTCTCTCACTGGACTCCGTTCCATCCTGAAAGCAAAACCCTTGTTTTATTTACTACTGCATCAGCAGCATTTAGCGCACTTTGCCTGAGTCTATGTTTACATGCGCCCGTGGTGTATTTACTAGAGGGCTTGCCAATGTGTAAGATCAGGAGCCTTCCTTTCCAGTTCAGGCTCCCCAGCCTGGCAGCTTATGTGACTTTGAGCAAGTTTGATTTTTTTTTTTTTTTTCTGAACCAGACCCAACTAACTTCCAGAGGCCGTGAGGATCAGAGTGGGTAATGTATGAGAAGAATTAACACTTATGGAGTGTTTCTCTTTCTTAGACATTACACTAAATCCTCCAGGAGATAGATGATCTCATTTAGTGTTCACAAGAGCTTCCATGATAGGACCTTAACTAGACTTAAAAATGTTAACTGCTCGACCCATGAGTTACAAAGCTAGGGAGTAGCAGGTGCAGGCAGGATTCCAGCCCACCTACCTGAAACACAGTTTTTCTCTTGTAAATCAGTGGCCAAAGGCAAGATAATAGAAATAGTGAAGGAGTCTTGGGAATTCTCTGCTAAAGGGTCTCAGAGTAAAGTATCAGGATTGTAGTTTGTGTTCTGCCAGGATTCAGCAGCTATCTTAGTCCCTTCGTGTAGGGCCTTGCTCTCTGAACCTGCTGGTCACAGCAGCAGGCAGGTAGATATCTGCCTGCGTGGCACTCTGGAGCCCTCCTCCTGACTGCGTGCTTGGGTTGTATAGCTAGAGGCGATGTGGTGTAAGATTTGGGTCAGACTTTGGAATGTATAACTGATGATACGGTCTCCATTGAGTCAGTGAGGTTTTTGTAGAAACTGACCCCAAATTGCATCATTAAAAGTTAACATGTTTTCAGGGTCACCTGGGTAGCTAGGTCGGTTAAGCATCTGACTTCGGCTCAGGTCATGATTTCACAGTTTGTGAGTTCAAGCCCTACGTTGGGCTCTGTGCTGACAGGGTAGAGCCTGCTTGGGATTCTCTCTTTCCCTTTCACTCTGCCCCTCCCCCGCTCATGCTTGCTTACGCTGTCTCTCTCTCTCAATAAATAAATAAATAAATACACATAAAAAATTATAAAAGTTAACATGTTTTCTGAGCCTTCAGAAATCTTTCTTTGAAAAATAAATATAAAAAGTTAAACTTGAGCAGAACAACAGTAATGAACAAAACGCTTTGGTTGCAATAATACTATTATAAAGGGAAATGCTGCCCCTTATCCAAACCTGGTCTTAAATTGTAAGGTTCTGCTGAGACCACCTAGGGGTATAGAGCATTTTGTATAGTGCCTTGTATGAGGGTAGGTGATGAGTAAGAATTTACTGAAGGAGAATAAATCTGTGAGTGTTAATGATTCGAACCGTTTGAAGTTACTTTGTTAGATGACATTAGCTCATTACTAGGAGAAAATGCCCTTTATTTCTGGGATTCTTAATATGCGGTCCATAAATCGTTGTAATTCTGCAGATGAGTTTCATGAAGCTCAAAAACTCCTTCACACCTGTGAAATTGTGCATATAATCATTTTTATAGGAAACAAGTTTATAATTTTTATGATTCTCAAAGGTATCCTGTCCTCATTCTCGCTTTAGCTGCCTGCCTTACAATTTCATTGTAAAGGTACTCTTTGGGCATAAGAGGCAGACCAGAGGACAAGCAGAGGCCTTTATTGAACCTCTGAAGTCCTGTTTGAGTTGGCATCTGTCTCCTTACCTACATCTAAGAGAGTTTCTAAATTTTTTTTTACTTTATTTTTGAGAGACAGAGAAAAAGCATGAATGCAGGAGGAGCAGAGAAAGGGAGACACAGAATCAAGCAGGCTCCAGGCTCCGAGCTGTCAGCACAGAGCTCAGTGAGGGGCTCAAACCCATGAACTGTGAGATCATGACCTGAGCTGAAGTTGGATGCTTAACTGACTGAGCCACCCAGGCACCCCTAAGAGAGTTTCTTTATGACATAACAAGTACCATGATCATAGTGCTAAATGAAAGAATAATTTATGTAGGCTGTCCTGTGCCATTCTCTTGGTATTTGTCCTTACCTCTAAGATACTCTAAAATCATTGGAAATGTCACTGCTGTATCTCTGAAAAGTTTCTCCAAGTATTTCTTCTTTTCACCACGTACAGAACTTGAGCTCATGTGTCAGCCTCTCCATAGATAAAATGGAATGTATTGGCTGGTTGCTCGTGAATGAATTATCTCTTTATGGCTAGAATGATTCCCCTCAACAAAAGGTATGCCGGGCTTAGGTGAGTAAAATTTGGAAGCTGCTCAACTTTAGGTGATAGAATTTTTAGTCTCTACCATTCAACAGTTTTAGTAGAAATACTCTTCTGCTGGGAGGCTTATAATTATAAGCAGTTCCCATAAAGAAACAGAAAACTTAATGCCTGTGATTATTTCAGCTATGTTAGTTTATAGCAAAAATGCTCTATTTTTCTGTTCACTTAGGGGTTGAACAGGAAGTATTTAAAGGACACAACTTAATAGCATATTTTTATCCTGTTTCAATCGTTAATATTTTAGTCTAAATATTTCTCTCTGGACATGATCAGAGGATTGTTTATAATTTTAAAACCACTTCAGAATAGTATCAGGATTAATTAATTGGGTTTGTGTATCAGATTGCTTTTGAAACATGCAAGCTTTGTTTGAACTTTCTCCCCCACTCCGTGCATGAGAAATTTTAAGAGTGTAAGAAGAGTTGGCATCATTTGCTCCTTCTTGAATTCAGTTAAGCTTATCGCAAACTATGTCATGGCCAGAGCTTAACGTGTTGTTCCCCTTCCAGAAAACCATTTGCCAAATACAACACAGTTCGGATGGTGGGAAAGCTGTAGAGCATTCACATTTAACCGAGAATTCTCTCCCTCGTATACAAATTTGGGGCTGAAGAAAACATGCTGATAAATCATACCTGACTATATTGTCTTTCCCACTTCTGAAAACCACAAGAACAGAAACAGCCATTACTGGATCCTTCACATGGAGTTTTTCTGCTCAGAGCCCATTTGGAGCTGTCAGTTAATAATACGAAACAACATGGGAGGGTGAAGGGTGCCTGGATGGATAACTAACAAATGTTATAAAAAACATGATGGTGCCTGAAGACTTGTAGCCTAGATATTTGGCCCCGAATACGGAGTCTTTTCCATCTTCGTCTCATTTGGTAATTAGCACACTGACCCTGTGCAGACTAGAAGCATAGAAAAACATTTTGAAAAGTGCAGAGGAAGAAGTAGGATTAAGACAAACATTTATATAACCAGGAAAAATGACCCAGGGAAGACGGGAAATCTGGTGACACTCTGTTTACCCACAGCAATGTTAAAATAGTTTGCAAGTGAAACAAAGCAGAGCCCCTTGAGTAAATCACTAAGAAAGTATAAGGATAGACCAGCAGCTAACAGCACATCACAAGCTACCCGTGTGATATGGTTCTGTCCTGTTATATCAGACAGATAGCTTTCCTTTGAATATTGTCCCTTTTTTTTCTTCTCTCCAGTTAGTCCCAACATGGGATCATGTGAAACTGTGGGCTGCTATGAATTGGTATTGGAAGTGGATGAAAATAGCTTAGGTTATTAGAAAAGGGGAGAATATCAGAATGTTTGGCTATTGGGTTCTAATCAACATGCAAACGTTAGTCTAAATCAGAGACCATTTTATAAACCTTGTATATCTGGGGGAAAAAAAACCCGAAAAAACAGCAACCGAAAAAATAGCAATTTCATGGCGGGTAAAAATCTCTGTTGTGTTTGCAGATCACATGCCCTGTGGGAAGATTTGCTCTTCCAGGCTTAGCATGCTTGAGGCTAGTCTCCGTCCAAAGCCAGAAGCACAGAGCTATCAGAAAGTAACTGAACTTTCTTAACTTGTATGTAAGTGGCTTTGGTTCAGTGCCAGGTAGTTTATCAACAGGGAGAGATAAGCTCTTTTGCAAACAGGTCTCAAAAGTTTGCTGGTCGGACTGCTTGCCCGTCAGATGCTAAGAGCCCTAACCTGGTATCATGAAGATGCCTGCTGATGTGTAAACCATACCCCTACGGTCAGGATCCTACAGGATGTCTGTGGAATGATCTATGTGAGCTTTGCATCACATAGTTCATGCATTCATTTATGAATGCTCCAGGTGTGGATGAACGAGACAGAGAAGCAGTTAAGAGTTCTTTGCCCTCCTATGCTTTGGTTCATAAGAGACTCTTAAAAAATGAGAACAAACTGAGGGCTGATGGGGGGTGGGTGATGGGTATTGAAGAGGGCATCTTTTGGGATGAGCACTGGGTGTTGGTATGGAAACCACTTTGACAATAAATTTCATATATTTAAAAAATAATAATAAACGGTAAAAAATTAACAAAAAGAAAAAAAAAGAAAAAAAAAAAGGAAAAGAGTTCTTTGCCCTCCAGAAGCTTATCTTCTATTTGAAACGTTACAAGTGAAATAATCTAATGAATTGAGGAAGCACAAAATATGAAAAAGTCTGTGTCCAATGACAGATAAGCATTTTAAATAATAAGCACCCTGAATTCAGGGAAGACAGATTGGACGGGCTAGAATAATCAGAAAGTTTTTGTGGAGGATAGGAGTACCATACCACCTCTCATTTATATATAGTGCTTTATTGAAACAGGTGGATTTTACGTACTTCATCTTCTCAGTGTCACATTATTACTGCCATTTTAAAGCTGAGGAAGCTGAGGCCTCGAGAGACAAAAACGTGGCTACCACTTGCCCAGGTAGAAAGGAGTCCTCACACCCAGGTTTTCCACTTAAAGTCTAGGACCAATTCTGCTACTCTCTGGCTTCCTTGATGAATAGGTAATACATTTAATCCTCGTTATTCTTGGATTCCATAATTGAGAATTCGCCTATTTGCTAGAATTTATTTGTATCCCCCAAATCGGTACTTGTGGCACTTTTGCAGTCATTTACGGACAGGAGCAGAGTGGTTGAACATTTGGCTCCCCCAACGCACGCATGTTCCCAGCTGAGGTCGAACAAGGCAACATTCTGCCTTCTTGCTTCAGCTCTCACACTGTAAACAAGTGTCCTTTTCGCGGTCGATTTAGCGGGTGCTTTTGCTCTTTAAAAATGGCTCTCAAGTGCAGCGTTGAAGTGCTATCTAGTGTTCCTGAATGCAGGAAGGTTGTGATGTGCCTTATGGAGAATATATGTGTGTTACATAAGTTTCATTAAGGCATGGGTTATATAGTGGTGTTGGCCATGAGTTCAATGTTAATGAATCAACAATGTATGTTAAATAAGGTGTCTTTAAGCAGACAAGGTTAAGTATTGATTGATTGACAAAAATGTGACCGGAGGCTCACAGGAACCTAACCCTGTATTCCTCCTAAGAGCAATGGTTCAGTATTGCTTCCTTCAGTGTGCATGGTGATTTTATAGAACATAACTACGGCAAATAATTGGAATCAACTGTGCTTTAGTTGAGTGAAGAGAAAGTGGAAAGATGTTGCCGCAGTTAGAATAGCATGAACAGAAGAACAGGATTGGGGAAACTCATGGTTGTGTAAAGAATGGACAATAGATGATTCTAATTGGCCTCAAGGCTGAAAAGCAATTGCAGTAGATAAGGTCTAGGTGCCAGATTGTGGAGGGTCCATTATATGTAGCTGATGAATTTGGACTTAATCTTACAAATGGATCTGGAGCAGGGATGTTACAAAAACCTCTTGGGAGAAGAGTATTTAGTTGGTTCATGCAGGAAGAATGGGGCTGGAAAAAAATGACAGTAAGGGGAGTTCTCTTTCTCTCCAGGCACTTGCCTCAACTGACAGGGATTTATTGGTAGAACAGGAAACCAGGGCTCTCCAGGTCTTGATGGTTGATATTGAAGGCATAGAGTGAAGAAGGAGCTGACAAAGGTGAAGGCGTCCCAGGGACCTGGAGGAAGTTCAGGAAGAAAATTCAAAACAACCAGGAAAGCAATTTAAGAAGGATCCTTAACTGAACAAGGAGCCAGTGTAAATTTTGGAGTCTGTGTGTGGTGTGGTTTTCCTCCCTCATGTGTGTGAAAACAGGGTTCTGAGAAGACTCGGCAACCCCAGGAGTAGGCATGGAGACTGTGAAAAACAATTCCAAATATGTGTATTTGGTTTCAGGAGCTGGCTCATCTGGATCCCTGTGTCATTTAACAGTTACAGTACACTCCTAAGGAACGAAGAATAGGACTGTTCTTTGTTAGACTTGTTACCTTTTCTCAGGACTATCATATGAAATTCATTGTGTTCGCATTCAGATTCAAATCTCATACCAGTGCGCGTGCACACACACTCGCGCACATGCACACGTCCATGGTGTCCTATTGCACTCAATGACCCATGACAGTACAGAGCATAACTGGTGAAAAAAGTCTGTGGCTGCATTGGAATAACAGTCGCCATGTCTGATGTATTGAGAGTGGCAGATTCAGATTTCTGAGGCCGGCTGCCCTGAAGCCATCTCTTAATATTTGTCTTGTAATATTTCTGTTAAAATTGACTTTCCAAAATAAGTGGAATGAAACTATTAGTGAGTCACTGAGGCTTTATTTTTAATAGACCTGGCTATGGATGCCTTTCTGAGTTTTTAATTTCAGAAGAATTAGGCATCAAGATAAGTTAATATGACACTCATATTTTCCCTCTACCACTGATGGTTATTCGGCCTCCTCAAGGAATCTCACACTGCTAACGTGAAAATAGGGCTCTCAAAATTGAGTTTCGCCCAATCAAGTAGGATTCTCAAACTTGAATACGATTTCCTCAGGGAAGCCTTTTCTTTGTCCCCATTTAGAATTGATCTATTCCTTCCTTAAGCTTTCTCAGCTCTTGTCTGCATCAGACATGTATATGAAAGTTTGATCCTGGGCCTATAGGCATCCACTTGATATGGTAACTCCCTGGGCTGATTGAATGTGTCTTAGGGAAGTATAGTAAAGATATCTTTATGGGGACATAAAGTTATATGATGTCTTTAGCAGAGTTGAGACCTTAAAGCTCATCACTGCTCTCAATATCCCATTTCTTCCCCTTTTATTGTTCCTTTCTTCCAGACAGTGAACTCTGGTTCCTGTAATCCTGGGAGACTATCCTTAATCTTCACATTCCTCTATATTCTTTGGTACTGCCCTCTACTTGACTTAGGTCTTTGGATTATAGTTATTCCTAAACTATGATACTTTGCTTAGGCTGAAAAAACTCCCTGCTAAAACCTTAATTTATTAGTTTATAGTTCTCATGATTCAAAGAACTAGACATTATTTGACAAAGTACATCTTTTCTGTTACAAAGAAGGGAATAGGAAACATTCCTTCTCAGTACTTGCAGCCTCAGTGATAGTTCTGACAATGAGTAGCTTCTGCTTGGGCAAGTTCTCAGTGGGTTCATGGAAGAGAAAAGTTTTGACTTGTGCCTTGAAAGAATAGAAGAAATTAAACAGAAGGGAGAAGGAAGGCATTCTAGACAGGCAAGGGTGTGAAGAAAACATGGAGAAGGGAAAATATGTGGTTTTTTTCTAACCAATGGAGTTGACCAGTCTGGCTGGAATTTTCTAGGGAATAGCAGAAAGAACCTGACACATAATAGGACCTCAGTGTGCATTAGCAAATGGATGATTCAATGGTTCAAATTGTGAAGGACATTGAATTTCAAGCTAGGGAATCTGGGCCTAATTCTGTAATACTTATTAATTGAAATATTGAAAATGGGGTGAGTTATGCCCTCCTGTGCCCTCCTATGTTAGAGTTTTATTCTGCCTGTGTAGTTGGTAAAAAAAAAAAAAAGAGGGGGGAGCATTAAACTACAAAGGGAAAAATATTTATTTTAGTAAATATTAGAATTTATTACTGATATTACAAAAGCTTCTTATTTGCACTTATTCCATGTTACTATAATTCCCAAATGTTGAGAGAGGGTCGTAAATAAAACAGAACAGTAACAAAAGCCCTCAAGCTTCAAAATTGTGCTTCTTAGAGAAGTAGTGAGTTTGGCATTTTTAAAAAAATAGTCCACATGGTATAGAATAAAATAATGAGCCTGGGGAGTAAGCAATACAGACATAGTCAAATGGAAAAGAGATAAAAATAAAATATTTTACATTACATACTTAAATATACCTCTGAGAAGAGGTTTCAGATATTGTGTAGATGAAAGAAATTTCACAGACTCAGGAGTGAGAAAGTATAAACTTAATCACCAAGTGCTCTCCTTCCTGATACAGAAAAAAAAATCTAGGAACTTTCTTAGTCTAACCAGGTTTGTATTTCACTTACTTCCCTGGTTTCTCTCTCTCTCTCTCTCTCTCTCTCTCTCTCTCTCTCTCTCTCTCTCCCTTTCCCTCTCCCTCTCCCTCTCCCTCTCCCTCTCCCTGTCTCTCTCCCCCCTCCTCTCCCTGGGATAATTCTATCAGCTTTGATCCCTGTTGTAACAATTGAGATTTCTCTAGTGATGCCTTAATGAGAACTTATGTCCTCTTTTGCCTAATTCTCTCCCAGTACCAAAAGATCTCGCTTTACTAACATCTCATGAAATCCAAGCCTGGGGGGCTCTTCTCCCTTCTATCACAGAATCAATCTGATACATTTTAGCACTGCATTTAACAGAATCCTCATCTGATAGAGGAAAAAGCTGTATCTCCCTACCTTATACTTCATACCTTGGAAGTCAAGATGTTTACTTCTTTTGCCTCTTGCTGTGACTTGGCAGCCTGACTCTCTTCTCCTGTGTTCCTGATGTTACTCCTGCTGTCTGTTTTATACTAGCTCTTTGTGTTATCAACTCCAGTCTACTACCAGGGTCTGGCTTTGAGATTACGGCTTTTACTTGATGGTTTGTGTCTTAGTCTGCTTAGACTACCATAGCAAAATAACCACAGACTAGGTGGTGGAAACAACAGAAATGTGTTTTCTCACAGTTCTGGAGGTTAGGAGTCCAAGATCAAGGTGCCAGTGGGGTTGCTCTCTCATTGAGGCCACTCTCCTTGGCTTGTAGATGGCCACCTTTTTGCCATATCCTCATGTGGTCTTTCCTCTGTGGTGTACATCCCTCATGTCACTGTGTGTTTAAATTTCCTCTTGGGGCTCCTCGGTGGCTCAGTTGGTTAAGTATCTGACTTCGGTTCAGGTCATGATCGTGCGGTTCATGAGTTCGAGCCCCATGTTGGGCTCTGTGCTGACAGCTCAGAGCCTGGAGCCTGCTTTGGATTCTGTGTCTCCCTCTCTCTCTGCCCCTCCCCTGCTCACACTCTGTCTCTCTCTCTCTCAAGAATAAACATTAAATTTTTTTTATTAAAAAATGAAACTCCTCTTAAAAGATTGTATTAGAGCCTACTCTAATGGCCTAATTTCAACTGAATTACCTTTTTAAAGATCTGTCAAATACAAATACGGTCACATTTTGAGGTACCAGGGTTAGGGCTTCAACATATGGATTTTGAAGAGACCTAATTCAATCCATAAGAATTTGGTTTTAGATTCTTGACCCAAGATGAATTCTTGATCCATCTCTGTTCAGAGCAGCTTAATTAAAAAGACCTATATTCCTCTCATTGAAAAGAATTCTTAATCTGTGTCTTTATAAAGAACCCATGTGCTATGTTATATACCTTACATTAAAGGGTTGTATTTCCAATAGTTAACATAATACACACCAAAGATTAACCTAGGTTGTGTAATGGTAGATTTTCCCTTTCTTCCAAAGGAATGGATTATTGTGAAAAGAACACCAGATTTACTTGGTTACTGCTGCAATACCATACACCAAATCCTTTTTTCCAGAAGATAAAATTAATGAGAACCTTGTTGGAACAATACACATGCTTTTTAAAATGCTCACTTGTATGAACTTATCATCAAGTAAGAAACAATTCGACAGATGATCTTTAAAGGCCAGGTTGAAATTGGACAAGATCCAAAACCACTATAGGAGGGGGCAGTATTTTTATATGTATTTCCATTTTCCGTTTAGGCTGTTGAAGAAAAACAAACTCTGAGATTCTAGATTAAAGGGGCCTTTCTATGGGGACTCTTCTAAGACAGGTGAAGGACGGATGGGGCTGCCCCTTCACTTTTAACACATCCTGAAATCAGCTTCCCCTTTCTGTGTCACATAAAGTGCCTTGGAAGTGGGGTGGGGGAACTTTGGGGATGATAGTAATGATAGGAAACAGTATAACAAGAGCCACGTTGACCAAGGGAACATTTTCATTAGACAGCTCATGACTTGAAAACAGTCACCATTTAATAACCCTTTATGCTTCTCCCCAGACACCACTCTCGCCTCTCTCCCCTCAAAATGCACGTTTTGAAGTTATTTCACTATCCTGATTTTACCCTTACATTAAAAAAAAATTCATGACAGTTTTAAATTGTATTTTTGTGAAGACATGGTTGATCGAGTGCAGGTTTTCCAATTGCTGAGTTCAGGAAATAGAGTCTAAATAGCAAAAGCCTTGGGTCATTTTCCTCTAACAAAGCTCTCACTGTTCTACTTTTCCTCAGGCGAAAGGCAGCGTCCTGTAAGACGGAGGCCAGGAGAATGGGTGTTCAGTTCAGTGCAGCCTTGTCTCCCTCTCTCAGCACAGAAAAGGAGGAACTTAGTATGACTTTGCCTTTTCTATCATAAGTGTTAACTTGATGACTCAAATAATAGAAGCTTCTCTTTGAACCACTGAAGTTGTAACGTTATGTTCTTTGCTGTTGACACAGACAAAGCCATCAAACGATGTTCATGTGAAACCATCTTCCAAGTGTTGTCATTGAGAATCCACACTTTTCCCTCTCATGCCCATCATTTCCTGTTTGTGCTTCTTACAAGGACTGGCAGATGAAGCTTGCAGCACAGCAAAAAAGACTGTTCCTGTCATCTCTGTTTCAAAATCCAATAGGAAGGAGTATTTTTCTTGCTTTCTGTGTGTGTGTGTGTGTGTGTGTGTGTGTGTGTGTGTGTGTGTGTGTTTTCTTTCTTTCTCCCTGTCTTGTGGTTTGGTTTTTCAAAAAAAAAAAAAAAAAAAAAAAAAAAAAGCTTGGTTTTTAACAGATCCAAGAAGTTCAGATGAGATATTCTTTCCTGTCAAACAGGATCCCAAAACCTTTTGAGGTTTCTCAAGGACTTGTCTCCATAAGCCGAAAAGTCTGTTCTCTTTCTTCACTGTTGCCAGAAAAGTAATTAGGCCATTTTTCTAATTATAGTAATCTTCCCCAAATGGCATATAACTTCAAATCCAAATGCCATGTAAATTGGCCAACAACACTCTGCCGTGAAGCACTTTAACAAGACAGTTTGAATGTAGGAGTTTCACTTTGTGTGAAGCAAAATGTGTTCTCTGTCCCAGTTACAACCAGGTTTTCATTCTCAGTGTCCTGCCCACGAGGTTCCACTATTTTAGTGCAAAGAGCATGGATGGTAATTGCTCCTGTCACTGGCATTTTGTGAGGAGTTGTGTCTGTGTTGGATAAGTTAACGTCCTTTTGGAAAAAATGTTTATCCACAGAAAAATTGAACAAGATTAAATTGCACTCATGTTGTTATAGCGACTAAAAATCTCTAGATAGTTAAGAGTGAAGTTCCCTGTGTCACAGAACACAGAACTAGATTTTTCTCCCTCTAAGAATAATCCTCTTGTCTTTGGTCTCTATTATGCTAACCAAGGGGAAATTAGGTCCTGCTGGTAAATTTTGCGGTCCCAAATATGTTCACAGTAGATTAATTGCTACCTTCTCTTGCTCCATTTGTAAACAAAACAAAACAAAATACAACAACAACAACAAACACTTTTCCAAATAATATATCTTGTAGATATTTGATTTTTCATTGTCTACCCACCCTCCTGTGTGTGGACTGGGATAAGGGCACTATGGTGAAGTCCCTAGAAAATGGAACCGGGCACTGAAAATGAGGAGTAAATAAGGGCGGATTTCTCCAGGAAATGATGGAGTTATGCTGATTGAAAAAGGAAGAATAAAATTGGATAGGAATTTAAGAACATAAAAATGGAGTGAGCATTTAAGGGTACAATAAGGTACAGTTAAAGTACAACAGGTTCCTGAATTACGTGTGGATTATGCTTTGCGACACTAACCAAAACTACTTTATTTCCACAGAAGTGCGATTCAGCCATCAAAACTTGGGTATAAGGAGAAGAGAATGCGCCAAGTGGGTATTCCCAAGTGTTAGATTGGATTGGATTCTAATTTACTAGTGGTTCCATTGTGTTTGCAAAAAGTACAAATTCCTGAATTATTGTCTCAGAAATTATATTTCATAGGTCTGAGGTAAGGCTTTGGAATCTGCATTTTAGCAAGCTTCCTGGGTGGTTCTGATGAAGTGGTTCTTATCACTATAATTAGTTGCTTATTAGCTAACACTATTAGCTATCATGCATATTATTTATTAGACTATTGGTTGGTTATTAGCCAACAGTATTGCTCTGAGAATTTTAAGGGACATAGGCTGGCAGATAGCCCAGAACACTGACAGCACAATTTGGAGCCAGTACTACTAAGGGAATTCAAATAAGTGAAAAATACCTTGTAGGCAAGAAAAGTGTGGAATGAATTAGAAAGTTTTTATTTTTTTTCCCAAAGCTATTCAAAGGGTGGAATAATGACCTGCTAAAGTGAAAGTTAGGTTGTGAAAGCCAAGGCATGGATTATTTTAAGGGGATGGTTATTGGGGTGCCTGGGTGGCTCAGTCAGTTAAGTGTCCAACTTTGGCTCAGGTCATGATCTCACAGTTCTTGGGTTCAAGCCCCGTGTTGGGCTCTGTGCTGACAGCTCAGAGCCTGGAGTCTGCTGTGTCTCCCTTTCTCTCTGCCCTTCTCCCACTCACACTTTGTCTCTTAAAAATAAATAAACATTAAAAAAATAAATAAAGGGGAGACGGTCATTTAGATTTTGAGTAGATAATATAATGAAAGAATGTGGAACTACAAATGTTCTTTAGGGGATGGGATACAAAAATGTACATTTAAGAAAAAGATAGGAAAGGCCTTAAGCCTTATTGTACAGGGATGCCGGAAAAATATTAGCATCAGTACTTGCCATTTCCAAAAGTAAGGACTTTTTTTTTGAAAATAAAATTTCTGTTACTTATTTCTGTGCAACATCACCACACGCTATACACACATCTTAGGCCATTGTTTGAATTCCCGTGTGTGTTCTTTGTGACTTCAAGATAACCTCTCTTCTGGATTATTTACCGGAAATGCCTTAAAAAGCCAAACAGGACAAGGATGCTCTTGTCAGTGAACCAAGGAGTCTCAATTGTTTGATTGCTTAGAGTGAAAACACTGGGGGGTGGGGGGCACGGAATCTTGAATTTATTTAAATTTGAAATATGCTTTGGCATAAAATAACTGCTCGACAAACATTTCTTGTAATCTGTTTGTGTGGTCACATGTAGTAAATTCCTCTGTGATAGAAACTTTTCATAAAGATTCCTTTGTTGGCAATGTTTTTATGCTTGGAAGCACCCTTGTGAGAAGCCAGGTTTTAAAAGGGGTGTATAATCTCATAATGAAAATGCTACGGAGTCCTAAGGACCTACTTCTTCCTTTAATCCCCCAATTCCCTGCTTATCACAACCTCATTAATCATCAGAGTACTCCAGTGAGACTGGTTGTTTTTTAATAGCATAATTGTAATTTGTGAGGGGTCAAAAGGGGATTTGAATATAAAAAGATTTTAGTCTTTTTGGAAAGTCTGCTTTGACTCCATTGTCTTCACCACTAATTTACCTGGAAGGGCACTAAGGCATCGTAATAGGCTGAAAAATGGCCCTCCAAAGATACCAGGTTTTAATTCCTGGAACCCATAAGTATTACTTTATAAGGAAAAGGGATTTTTGCAAAGGTGACTAAACTAAGGGTCGTGAGATGAGATGATTGCCCTGGATTATTCAGGTGGGTCCTAATTCCAATCACCAGTGTCTTTATGGGAGAGAAGTGGAGAGAGATTTGGTGTGCACAGGAGAGGAGGCAGTGTGACCACGGAGGCTGAGATTGGAGCCTTGTGGCCCTGAGTCCAGGAATGCCTGCAGCTGCCAGAACGTGGAAGAGGCAGGGAACAGATTCTCTCTTAGAGCTTCTGCAGCAAATGTAGTAGCCCTGTGGGTACATTGATTCTGGCTCAGTGAAACTGATTTCGGACTTCTGATTTCCCGAACTGTGAAAGAATATATTTTTCCTGTTTTAAGATTTCAAGTTTGTGGTAAGTTGATATGGTGACCCCAGAAAACCAATGCAGGCAGTGAATTTCCCCCAGTCACTCTTCTTCTGACATACACTCTGGTTTGCAGCATAATAATCATCCCAGAAGCTTCTTAAAAAGTTTAGAGTTCTGTGTCTCATTACAGACTGAGGGAGTCAGAATTTCTCAGAATGGGATCCAAGGATCTATATTTTTAACGGACTGCCTAGATGATTCTGATGTGCATCAGGTTTGATAAACATTTCACGGGGGTGTTCTATCAGTTTCCTATTGCTGCAGTAAAAAATCACCACAAATTTAATGGCTTAAGACAACACAAATGACCTCCTTTTGGAGGTCAGAAGGCCAACAGTGTCACTGAGTTTAAGTCAAGGTTTCAAGGCCCCTGGTTCCCCTTGGATGCCGTAGGAAGGAAAGCACTCCCTTGTCTTTTCCAGCTTCTGTTGGCTGTCTGTATTCTCCCAGTCCAAAGCATGTCACATTAGTCTCTGCTTCTGTCATCACATCACCTTCTCTGACTCTCACTTCTGTGGGAGGACCATTGTGATTGGGTTGGGCCCATCCAGATAATCCAGAATAATCTTCATTTATGATCCTTACCTTGATCGCATCTGCAAAGTTCCTTTTGCTATATAAAATAACATTCATGGGTATTTGAGATTGGGATGTGCATATATTGGGGGGGGGCGCATTATTCAGCTTAGCACAGACTGCATGATAAAATCTCCTGTAGAAATCATAGATGTAAATGAAGTTCAATAACAGATTGTCATGCTTAATTCATTGCCTGTTCACCTCCCTTTTTTGTGCTTATTTTTCCAAATAAAAGAGACAGAGCACGGGCAGGGGAGAAACACAGAGAGAGAGAGAGAGACACACACACAGAATCCAAAGCAGGCTGCAGGCTCTGAGCTGTCAGCACAGAGCCTGAAGTGGGGCTCAAACCCACGAACTGCTAGATCATGATCTGAGCCAAAGTCAGACGTTTAACAAACTGAGCCACCCAGGCGCCCCACGAGTCAAAACATTTTCATATGGCCATTATTATCTTTGACACTTTGGTGGCAGATAACAAAGCATACAAAGCCAATTGACTTCACAAAAACATTAGGTTTTTAAAACGTTGCAAGTTAATTTAATTGCCGAGGCAAGGGGGTGCTCAGATGGGGAGATTTTGACTTCCCCTAAATCTTCATCAGCCCCTTCACAGACAACCACCAAATAAACATAAGGTTCTACGTAAAGATACAATTTTTGCTCTGCAGATATAGGATCAAGCCATCTCAAATGGAAATTCACATAAATAAAAATTGGGCATTGCTATTCAAATGTGATTGTAAAGAAAAACCTTCATGGGCTCCTTTCTTTTTTTTTTTTAATTTTTTTTTTTTAACATTTATTTATTTTTGAGACAGAGAGAGAGCATGAACGGGGGAGGGTCAGAGAGAGAGGGAGACACAGAATCTGAAACAGGCTCCAGGCTCTGAGCAGTCAGCACAGAGCCCGACGCGGGGCTCGAACTCACATACCACGAGATCGTGACCTGAGCCGAAATCGGACGCTTAACCAACTGAGCCACCCAGGCACCCCTCATGGGCTCCTTTCCAACCCTCTCTAAGTATTTCTCTCTAGCACTTCTGTGCTGCCTCTTTCATCTTGTATTTGCTGATAATATTGAATTCCAGATTTGAAGTAAGTTTTTTGTTTGTTTGAATTGAGAGAAAGAGGGCACAAGTGAGCGAGGGTGGGAGAGAGAAAGAGAATCCCATGAGGGGCAGAGAGAGAGGGAGAGAGAGGGAGAGGGGGAGAGAGAGAAAGAAGTGGGACTCACCCGAAGCAGGGTACATGTTTACCCGAAGCGGGACTCGAGTTCACTTGATGCAGAACTGGAACTCAAGAACCATGAGATCACGACCCGAGCCGAAATCAGATGCTTAACCGACTGAGCTACCTAGGCTCCCTGAAGTAAGTTTAATTAGAAGCTATAGAATGGTAGTACATAGCTACTAAAAAATATGACAAGTGTGTTTATCTATCACCAGTGTTTATTGACCAATTGGCACATTTATTTGTTCTTGAGCCTGCTTAATTGTCTTATGCTTGTTGTCATTGCTCAAATTAAGCCTTTCCATCTGCATGTTAGGGTGACTGCAGTCACTGAATGATCCCCGATCTACTATTCTCTCTCTCTTGCTTTTCAACATCCATTCCCCCATTCAGTATCTTCTCACTTTACTGCCACTATTATCTTTGAAGCCCATGGAATTGATTCTATCCCTCTCCCACTTAAAATCTTTAATAGTTTCCCACAAAATAAAAGTTGAAACTAGACGTGCCATTTGAAGACATGGCACTGGAGTCTTCTATGATCTTAGCCTGTTATTTCCTTTTCATTGTCCTCTATACACTTTCACACCTTGTGTTCCACTCCTTTTTTTCCCAAAGAGTCATATTCAACTTGAGAGGTGTTCTAGAAGAAAACATTCTTTGATTAAATAAGTTTGGGAAATGCTGTATTTTTCATACTCTTCTGGGAACTTCAGAATGCCCATTCATATATCAAATGGTCTGAGAAGTCCTATATAAATAATAATAAAGATATATAAGATATATATAAAGATATATATAATAATAAAGACATATATAATAAAGATAATTGTAATGCAATTTGTAAACTTTTATTGCAGTAGGCAAAAATATAATAAAGTGAATAGATCTTACTTAAGTCAATGAATTTTTGTTTTTGTTTTTTAAAAAAATTTTTAATGGGGAGGAGCCAAGATGGCAGAACAGCATGGAAGCTTTTTGTGTGTCTCACGTCCATGAAATACAGCCAGACCAACACTAAGCCATCCTACCCACCTAGAAAACCGATTGGAAGATTAACACAACAATCTGCACAACCTGAAACACAGAATTCAGCAGGTACATGACATGAAGAGCTGAACTTGGGGAGCAAGAAGCCCCGAAAGGTAGGGAACCCCTTTTGAGGGCCGAGAGAGGACGGAGACTGGCGAGGGGGGGAGCATATGGGAAAGGCACCCCTCCCCAAAAGCAGCTGGAGAGAAAGTGGAAAATTGGAAACAGCAGAGACTAAACTAAAAAGGGAGAAAGGAGAGGGTTTAAATTCCATTAAGACTGTAAACAAGGGGAGTGCAAAGGCTGCAACTCCGCAGCTCGATATCTGGCAGTGCTCTGGTGGGTCCGGGAGGTTCTCGGGCCATATGGGGAAAAGCGGTTCCACTGCCGGAAGGACATTTGGTAGAGACTGTTGAAGCCACCTGGTCCCAGCAGACCCCGGAAGGCAGCCACATTCACTGGTGCTGGGGCAAGGTTGTTGAGGGTGAAGCCTGGTGCCAGATGTGTGTTGCAATTTTCCATGGTCCCTGAAACGCTGAGGCTACTCTGTCTCACGATTTTTTGGGGAGGTGGGCTGGCACCTGGCTGCAGTCTCCGTGCACTGGCAACAGCAGGATCCAGCAGGTGTTCCTGGGTGCAGCCGACATTTGGCCATTGCTCATTCAGCCATCGTTTGGTGAGACCCTCCTGCAGAGGGGCAGAGCCGGTCAAAGCCGTAGTCCTTTGGAAGTAAGGGGCAGGGAGAAACAGCCGCATCTGAGATAAAACTTGGGAGAGAGGTACTGCCTGGGGCCTGGTCACGGAGAGTGGAAAAGCGGGGAGTGGAGAGACCTGAAGACGGAGGACCGGTGCGCGACTGCTGATCTGGGAGAACAGATTGGGTGGCTGGGTGGCGCCATTTTTCACTGCCCTCGTGTATGCGCATGCACACCGACAAGCACTGCAACAATCCACCCCAGTAGGCTAGCAGCGCCATATATGGGAGAGCAGAGCTGTTACACCAAGCCCTGCCCAACTGAGCCAACTTTGCTCTTCAAGAACACAAACTTCACTGCCAGCTTAATCTATGGACTATAAAGACATACATGGACTGCCTCTAGGGGAAAAGAAAGCAATTTCAGTCCTACTTCACTCTGTTAGCAGGTTCATCTATTCAATTTTTTTCTCTCTCTTTTTCCTTTTTCTCTTTTACAATTCTTTTCTTTTTCTTGAATACAGAAAGAGAAAAAACTTATTTTTATTTTCAATTTTTATTAAAAATATCTGTCTTTAATTTTTATTACTATATTTTTTCTTTTGTGTAAATTTTTTCAAATTCCACTTCCATCATTTTATTTTCGTCTACTTCAGTGTACTCACCTTTTCAAATTTTCAAACAACTTCCTTTTTTTCTTTTTCTTTCTTTCATTTCTTTTCTTTTTCTTGAATGCAGAAAGAGGAAAAACTTCATTTTTACTTTCAATTTCTTCAAAAAATATTTTTATTTAATTTTTATTACTATGTTTTTTGCTTTTATGTAAGTTTTTTCAAATTCTCTCTTACTCCCATCATTTTCTTTGTCTACTGCAGTGTATTCACTTTTTCAAATTTTCAAACAATTTCTTTTTTTTCTTTTCCTTTTTTCTTGTTTTCTCTTTTTTCTCTTTTTCGTTTCCTTTCTTTTTTCTTAAATACAGAAAATGAAAAAAATCATATTTCTTTTTAATTTTTATTAAAAGATTTTTCTATAATTTTTTCTACTATATTCTCTACTTTTGTGTATTTTAGTCTACTTTAGTGTATTCATTTTTTCAAATTCTCAAACGATTTCCTTTTTTTCTCCCCCCCCCCTTTTTTTGTTTGTTTCTCTAATCTGTCAAACCACTTTCTACACCCAGACTAAAATACACCAAGGATCTAGCATATCTATTTGATTTTGTGTGGGAGTGTTTTTAATTTTTAATTTTAATATTTTTTTAACTTTAATTTTTTTAGTTTCAAATTTTCTACCTCATTAATTCCTTTTCTCCCTTCAAAATGACAAAACGAAGGAATTTACCCCGAAAGAAAGAGCACGAAGAAACAACAGCCAGGGATTTAACCAACACAGACACAAGCAAGATGTCTGAACCAGAATTTAAAATCATGATAATAATACCACCTGGAGTCGAAAATAGATTAGAATCCCTTTCTGCAGAGATAAAAGAAGTAAAAAATTGCCAGAATGAAATTAAAAATGCTATAACTGAGCTGCAATCACGGATGGATGCAGCGGCGGCAAGGATGGATGAGGCAGAACAGAGAATCAGCGATATAGATGAAAAACTTATAGAGAATAATGAAGCAGAGAAAAAGAGGGAGATTAAGGCAAAAGAGCACAATTTAAGAATTAGAGAAATCAGTGACTTAATAAAAAGGAACAACATCAGAATCATAGGGGTCCCAGAGGAGGATGAGAGAGAAATAGGGGTAGAAGGGTTATGTGAGCAAATCGTAGCGGAAAACTTTCCTAACCTGGGGAAAGACATAGACATCAAAATCCAGGAAGCACAGAGGACTCCCATTAGATTCAACAAAAACTGACCATCAACAAGGCCTATCATAGTCAAATTCACAAAATACTCAGGCAAGGAGAGAATCATGAAAGCAGCAAGGGATAAAAAGTCCCTAATGTACAAGGGAAGACAGATCAGGTTTGCAGCAGACCTCTGCACAGAAACTTGGCAGGTCAGAAAGGAGTGGCAGGATATATTCAATGTGCTGAATCAGAAAAATATGCAGCCAAGAATTCTTTATCCAGCAAGGCTGTCATTCAAAATAGAAGGAGAGATAAAAAGTTTCCCAGACAAACAAAAATTAAAGGAGTTCGTGACCACTAAACCAGCCCTGCAAGAAATATTAAGGGAGACTCTCTGAGGGGACAAAAGATGAATATATATATATATATATATATATATATATATATACCAAAAGCAACAAAAGATTAGAAAGGACCAGAGAACACCACGAAAAACTCCAACTCTACAAGCATCTTAATGGCAATAAATTCATATCTTTCAGTACTCACTCTAAACGTCAGTGGACTCAATGCTCCAATAAAAAGACATAGGGTAACAGAATGGATAAGAAAACAAAACCCATCTATCTTCTGTTTACAAGAGACCCGCTTTAGACCTAAAGACACCTACAGATTGAAAATAAGGGGATGGAGAACGATGTATTATGCTAATGGTCAACAAAAGAAAGCCATAGTATCCATACTTGTATCAGACATTCTAGACTTTAAAATAAAGACTGTATCAAGAGATGCAGAAGGGCATTATATCATAATCAAGGGGTCTACAGACCAAGAAGACCTAGCGATTGTAAACATTTATGCGCCAAATGTGGAAGCCCCCAAATATATAAATCAATTAATCACAAACATCAAGAAACTCATCGATAGTAATACCATAATAGTAGGAGACTTCAACACCCCACTCACAGCAATGGACAGATCATCTAATCAAAAAATCAACAAGGAAACAATGGCTTTGAATGACACATTGGATCAGATGGACTTAACAGATATTTTCAGAACATTTCATCCTTAAGCATCAGAATATACATTCTTCTCCAGTGCACATGGAATGTTCTCCAGAATAGACCATATACTGGGACACAAATCAGCCCTAAGTAAGTACAAAAAGATCGAGATCATACCATGCATATTTTCAGACCACAATGGTATGAAACTCGAAATCAACAAGAAAAAATTTGGAAAGGTAACAAATACTTGGAGACTGAAGAACATCCTACTAAAGAATGAATGGGCTAACCAAGCAGTTAAAGAAGAAATTAAAAAGTATATGGAAGTCAATGAAAATGATAGCACCACAACCCCAAACGTCTGGGACGCAGCAAAGGCGGTCATAAGAGGAAAGTATATAGCAAGCCAGGCCTTCCTAAAGAAGGAAGAAAGATCTCAGATACACCACCTAACCTTACGCCTTAAGGAGCTGGAAAAAGAACAGCAAATAAAACCCAAAACCAGCAGAAGACAGGACATAATAAAGATTAGAGCAGAAATTAATGCTATTGAAACCAAAAAAACAGTAGAAGAGATCAATGAAACCAGAAGCTGGTTCTTTGAAAGAATTAACAAAATTGATAAACCACTAGCCAGTTTGATCAAGAAGAAAAAGGAAAGGACCCAAATAAGTAAAATCAAGAATGAAAGAGGAGAAATCACAACCAACACAACAGAAATAAAAACAATAATAAGAGAATATTATGAGCAATTATATGCCAACAAAATGGTAAATCTGGAAGAAATGGACAAATTCCTAGAAACATATACACTACCAAAACTGAAACAGGAAGAAATAGAAAATTTGAACAGACCCATAACCAGTAAGGAAATTGAATTAGTAATAAAAAATCTGCCAAAAATCAAGAGTCCAGGGCCAGATGGCTTTCCAGGGGAATTCTACCAAACATTTAAGGAAGAGTTAACACCTATTCTCATGAAGCTGTTCCAAAAAATAGAAATGGAAGGAAAAGTTCCAAACTCTTTCTATGAAGCCGGCATTACCCTGATTCCAAAACCAGACAGAAACTACACTAAAAAGGAGAACTATAGGCCAATTTCCCTGATGAACATGGACGCAAAAATCCTCAACAAGATATTATCCAACTGGATCCAACAATACATTAAAAAAATTATCCACCACAACCAAGTGGGATTTATACCTGGGATGCAGGCCTGGTTCAATATCTGCAAAACAATTAACGTGATTCATCACATCAATAAAAGAAAGGACAAGAACCATATGATCCTCAGATGCAGAGAAAGCATTTGACAAAATACAGCATCCTTTCTTGATAAAAAAACCCTCAAGAAAGTAGGGATAGAAGGATCATACCTCAAGATGATAAAAGCCATATATGAGAGACCCAATGCTAATATCATCCTCAATGGGGAAAAACTGAGAGCTTTCCCCCTACGGTCAGGAACAAGACAGGGATGTCCACTCTCGCCACTGTTATTCAACATAGTATTGGAAGTCTCCATCGGCCAGGAGGAGGTCAAACTTTCACTCTTCACAGATGACATGATAATCTGTATGGAAAACCCAAAAGATTCCACCAAAAAACTGCTAGAACTGATTCATGAATTCAGCAAAGTTGCAGGATATAAAATCAATGCACAGAAGTCGGTTGCATTTCTGTAAACCAACAATGAAGCAACAGAAAGAGAAATCAAGGAATTGATCCTATTTATAGTTGCACCAAAAACCATAAAATACCTAGGAATAAATCTAACCAAAGAGGTGAAAAATCTATACACTGAAAACTATAGAAAGCTGATGAAAGAAATTGAAGAAGACACAAAGAAATGGAAAAAGTTTCCATGCTCCTGGATAGGAAGAACAAATATTGTTAAAATGTTGATCCTACCCAAAGCAATCTACATATTCAATGTAATCCCGATCAAAGTAACACCAGCATTCTTCACAGAGCTAGAACAAGTAATCTTAAAATTTGTATGGAACCAGAAAAGACCCCGAATAGCCAAAGCAATCTTGAAAAAGAAAATGAGGCATCACAATTCCAGACTTGAAGCTATACTACAAAGCTGTAATCATCAAGACAGTATGGTACTGGCAGAAGAACAGACACTCAGATCAATGGAATAGACAACCCAGAAATGGACCCACAAATGTATGGGCAACTAATCTTTGACAAAGCAGGAATCCAATGGAATAAAGACAGTCTCTTCAGCAAGTGGTGCTGGGAAAACTGAGCAACATGCAGAAGAATGAACCTGGACCACTTTCTTAAACCATACACAAAAATAAACTCAAAGTGGATGAAAGGCCTCACTCTAAGACAGGAAGCCATCAAAATCCTCGAGGAGAAAGCAGGCAAAAACCTCTTTGATCTTGCCCACAGCAACTTCTTACTCAACACGTCTCTGGAGGCAAGGGGAAAAAAAAACAGAAATGAACTACTGGGACCTCATCAAAATAAAAAGCTTCTGCACAGTGAAGGAAACAATCAGCAAAACTAAAAGGCAACCGACAGAATGGGAGAAGGTATTTACAAATGACATATCAGATAAATGGTTAGTTTCCAAAATCTATAAAGAACTTATCAAACTCAACACCCAAAAAACAAATAATCCAGTGAAGAAATGGGCAAAAGACATGAATAGACACTTCTTCAAAGAAGACATCCAGATGGCCAACTGACACATGAAAAAATGCTCAACATCACTCATCATCAGGGAAATAGAAATCAAAACCACAAAGAGATACCACCTTACACCTGTCAGAATGGCTAACATTAACCACTCAGGCAACAACAGATGTTGGCGGGGATGTGGAGAAAGAGGATCTCTTTTTCATTGTTGATGGGAATGTAAGCTGGTGCAGCCACTCTGGAAAACAGTATGGAGGTTCCTCAAAAAACTAACGATAGAACTTCCCTACGACCCAGCAATTGCACTACTAGGCATTTATCCATGGGATATAGGTGTGCTGTTTCGAAGGGACACATGTACCCCCATGTTTATAGGAGTACTATCAACAATAGCCAAAGTATGGAAAGAGCCCAAATGTCCATCGATGTATGAATGGATAAAGAAGATGTGTGTGTGTGTGTGTGTGTGTGTGTGTGTGTGTGTATACACACACATACACAATGTATATACATACAATGGAGTATTACTTGGCAATCAAAAAGAATGAAATCTTGCCATTTGCAACCACGTGGAGGGTATTATGCTAAGTGAAATTAGTCAGAGAAAGACAAAAATCATATGACTTCACTCATATGAGGACTTCATCAACAGGTGAACATAAGGGAAGGGAAACAAAAATAATATAAAAACTGGGGAGGGGGACAAAACAAAAGAGACTCATAAATATAGAGAACAAACTGAGGGTTGCTGGAGGGGTTGTGGGAGGGGGGGATGGGCTAAATGGGTAAGGGGCATTAAGGAATCTACTGAAATCATTGCTTCACTATATACTAATTTGGATGTAAATTTTAAAAAATAAAAAATAAAATTAAAAAATTAGAAAAAATTTTTTTAATGTTTATTTTTGAGAGAGTGAGAGAGCACAAGGGAGGGTCAGAGAGAGAGAGGGAGGCACAGAATCTGAAGCAGGCTTCAGGCTCCAAGCTGTCAGCACAGAGCCGGAGGCAGGGCTTGAACCCATGAATCATGAGATCATGACCTGAGCTGAAGTCGGATGCTCAATTGACTGAGACACCCAGGTGTCCCAGGTCTGGGCATTTTTCTAAAGTGAACACTATTTGGACAGTGTAAACACTATCCAGACCAAGATAGAGACCATTTCTTGTGTTCCAGAAGCCCTCTTCATACCCGCCATACCATTCAGACTTCTAACACTGTAGAAGAGTTTTACTTGTTTTCAAACTTTCTGTAGTGGTATGTTTCTATAGAGTACGTTTTCTTTTGTGTCTGTTGTCTTTGTCCAGTGCTTCACTTATGATAGTCACTCATGTAGTCACATAATTTGTTGTATTGCTCCATGCTGTGGGTTGGCATAAAACTGCCCACAGGCTTAATACAGCCCACTACCTATTTTATATTGCCTTTGAGCTACGAGTGATGTGGATAATTTTCAAGGATCGTAAAAATAAATACGGATATGCAACAGAGAACCTATATGGCCTGCAAAGCCTAAAACATGTATCATCTGTTCCTTTACAGAAAATGATTGTCAATTCCTACTCTGTGGTGTTCCATTGTATGAATGTACAATTTACTTATCTTTTGTACTTCTCTTATTTAGGTTACTTCCTGTTTTGGATCTTCACAAATAGTGCTGCTATGAACATTCTTGTACATGTCTTTTGGTGAACATATGTACACGTTTTTTTTTGTTGTTGTTAGGTTGCTGGACCATAAAATTTGTGTTTTTTTGATAAAGTGCTAAAACATTTTTTCACAACAATCCTACCAATTAAAATTTCCATCATGTATCAGTGAATGAGAATTCCAGTTGCCCCACATTCTGAACATTTGATAATGCTGGATTTTTAAAATTTTATCTCTTTTATTATGTGTGCAATAGTATCTTGTGAGTTTAATTTGCTTTTTCTTGATGAGGTATAATATCTTTTCGTGTGTTAATTGGACACTTGGATATCCTTTTTGTAAAGAGACCTGCTCGTTTTTTTGCTCATTAAAAGAAAAAAAACAAAAAAACCCAAAACCTGGTCTTTCCTTCTCTTAATTGACTTATGTACGTTCTTTTATATTATGCACATAAGTCCTCTGCCAGATGTATATTGTAAATATCTTTTCCTGCTCTGTGGCTTGCCTTTTTTCTTATTTATGGCATCTTGTGATAGTCGGAAGTTCTTAATTTTAATGTACTTCAATTTTTTAAATCTACTTAATGATTAGTGCTTATTTTTTCCTATTTAAAAAATCTTTGCCTACCTCCAAAATGTAAAACTTCTTCTCCGTTTTTAAAATGTTTATTTATTTTGAGAGAGTGAGCAAGCACGAATGGGCAGGGGCAGAGAGAGGAAGAGAGAGAGAATCCCAAGCAGGCTCCGTGCTGTTAGTGCAGTGCCCAATGTGGGGCTTCACCTCATGACCTATGAGATCGTGACCTGAGCCCAAATCAAAAGTCAGATGCTTAACCAACTGAACCACCCGGGTACCCCTAAAATTGTCTTCTAAGTTATCTTCTAGAGGCTTTATTGTTTAATGTTTTGCATTTAGTTTGTAATCCATCTAAAAATGATTTTTGTGTTTGGTGTGAGGTAGTACTAAGGGCTTATTTTTTCCACATGAAATTTCAGTTGATATTCATGGGAACCCTGTGAGGCTGCAGAACACAATGGGAATTGTCTTCTAGTAACAATCCTGGTGAGGCCAAATCACTATCATAGAGCTTAGAGCCCCAGGAGATCACTTCTGGGAAGACTGGTACCCTTGCAACATGGCCTGGCTTTCTGAGAACAACAGACTTTAGTCTCCCATCCAATCCTTGTGTCTTTGGAAACAAGGCTAAGTTTGTCCATATGAGACCTGGCCTGGGCCTGACATTGGGAGAGATTTTCAGAGACCCTGGTTACACTGCTGTTTTCCAAAGGATAGCTTGGTGTGGCAACAGGTAAGGCCATAGTGCCTGGCTTACTTTTAAACAAACATCATGGGGCACCTGGGTGGCTCAGTTGGTTAAGTGTCGGACTCTTGATTTCAGCTCAGGTCATGATCTCGGGGTTTGTGACTTGGAGCCCCACTTTGGACTCTGTGCTGACAGTACGGAGCCTGCTTGGGATTCTCTCTCTCCCCCTCTCTCTGCCCCTCCACTGCTTGTACTCTGTATTTTTCAAAATAAATAAACATTTTTAAATTAAAAAAATCAATATCTGCCTTTATTTGTTGAAATGTCTATCCCTCCCCTGCTGTGCTGTAATGGTACTTTTAGTGTAAATCTGCTGACCACATATGTGTGGGTCTGTTTCTGAATATTCAGTGTTGTGCCTTAGGATTTTCACATCCCATATGTAAGATTGAGATTGTCTTGTAATTTTCCTTTTTTATTATGCCATTATCATAGTTTTGTGTCAAGGTCATGATGCCTTCATGAAATGTTTCTGTTCTCTCAAAACATTTGTTAAAACCTGTGTTACATTGATTAAATATTTGGAAGATTTTCTTGGTAAGTTTATCTGAACCTGGAGTTTTCTTTGGGACTATGTAAATTATAGATTAAATATATTTAATGTATTTGTGAATGTTCAAAAGTTTTACTTTGTCTTGTGTCAGTTTTGATAAGTTGTATTTTTAAAGAAATATGCCCATTTCATCTAAATTTTCAAATTTATTCTATAATTCATAATGTTTCCTTCTAATTTATCTTTATAATATATATGTCATATCTGTAGCGATGTCTCCTTTTTTTCATTCTTCATATTGATGATTTGTGCTTTTCTTTTTCTTAAATCATCTTACAGGCTGTTTTCTGGGAACTACCTCATTGTAACCCCCAAATTTTAATATGTCTCATTTTTATTATCAATTTGTTAAAAATATGTTCTGTTTTTCATTGTTTCTTCTTCGACTCATGAATTGTTGAAAGTTTATTCTTATTGTTTATTTTCAATCCCTAGTTTACCAAGTGTACTTTTAATTTTTAGAGACTTTAAATTAGTATATTTTTTCCAAAATGATCCTGGACTTTCTTTTGTGTTGTAATTCTTTTATGCTACAATTGTTATATATTTTAATAAAAAAATATATTTCCCTGGTTATAGAATAATGCCTTAGTTTGTGTAGCACCCTAGTAGGGAAGACAGAAGAACAGGTATACATCATTTTTAGTGCTTGAATATGTGCATAGATTCACCACCAGCTTTTTGAAGTCTGTACCCACTCTTTATAGATGTGTTTTTAGGTAGCAACTAGCTCTGCATTGGATATTTGCCTATGATAGAAAAGGTAAAAAAAAACCTTTAGGGTTTTACATGATTTTTAATGCAATCTGAAGTTAAAAACAGAACCTTAATAATACATGGCACAACAGAAAGTTTTTCTCAGTAAATGCTTTTAGAATAAGAATTTCTGACTGTCTCATGTATTCACGTACTTAGCTGCACTACAAGAGTCTAAAGCCTGTGTGGGTGGTATCTTCCAGGGAATTATGATGACTATATAGGATCATATGGGAGTAGAAATAGTAAAGGCAGCTAAAACCTTGAGTCTTTTTTTTTAATGTTCTATATTGTTTATATTTATTTATTTATATATTTTAATGTTTAGGATAATATACTGCAAAAGCATTAGCAACAAATGTAGACGTACCCCATGGAAAAACAGAAAATGATCAGAGCCTGCCAGATACCCCTAAACTTTCTCTAAGAGAGTTTCCAAACCATTGTGAATGAGGGTCGGGGAGAGAGGAGGAGGAGGAGAGAAAGAGAGAGCGAGCGAGCGAGGAAGAGAGCAATCACTGTGTTTTAATAACTAAGAATTGAGTGGGAAAAAATAAGTAACAGTGTTTACATAGGAATTGAGTGACTCGGATTGCTTCTGTGAAGTGTTAAATAGTATCTAACCTAATTTTCCTGTATTTAATAATTTGCAGCTAGCTCCTTCATTCAGCCCATTCAGTTACACTATCACAAGTCATTTAAAGACTGATTAGACAGCTGAGAAGGGAGGTGATGCTGGCAGGATGTGAGCATGGTCCAAGCAAATATCACAAAAAGGGAATAAGTGAATTGGCACCAGAGAGTCAATATTTCTCTTTGGCTTAATGCAGCCTAGCATTACAGGGAGGGAAGGCTGATGGTCAAAAAATAATCCTTTTATCAGTGTGCCTTGGTGTTTAAGTATTTACTTTTCCATCAGGAATTGACGAAAGCTAAATTTATATTTTACAGTTTACAACTTTCAGATAAATTCTCCTTGAGCACAAGTAAGCGTGTCCTTTTAAAATTTTTTCCTAGGGCTAGAGTGCTTTGTACTTACAGTTGGTTGACACGTGCCTGGCCTTTTGTTGGAATACATGCCATATTACTATATGCAGTTTAGAAGTAACAGGACCTAGTTGTGAATCAGCTTAGACAACTGGAGGAAAAACAATCAGTCATGGCAGCGATAATTAGAATTCATCAGATTATATTCAGATTCTGTCCTGTAACTTCTTTATCCTGATAGTCTCTGAAGCCCATTACAAGATAATCAGAGAAGAGTGGTTCCATTCAACTAACATGTGGTTACTTAGAAGCCATTGAACCACTGGTTCTCTGGTAGTTTGTAAGGAAGATGTTATAATGCACACAAACGTTGTGTATATACCTTTAAATATTCATAGAGGCCCATAGGATATATTTCAATATGAATGGGAATTTTCTACGTTAAATTACCTTGTTTCCACGGACTTAAGCAAGAAAAAAAAATGCAGGAAAATAACAGCGCACATCAATCTTCCCATCTGATCCTGGGAATTTTGAAGTATTTAGTCTTTACTAATGGCCAGCTAGAAGAGTGGAAGCTGATTTCTATTTTTCTGTGGTAGATTTATTTAGAATCAGCCTAGGAGCAACTTATGACTTTTGTTTTTTGGATGAGAGGTTCCCATGACAGTAAATTAAGTGAAGTGTGAAGGTCTTGGGTGCTGAAGTTGGGTGTCCTGCTGTGGGGCTGAGTTTGGTTGATATTGCTGAAGAAACTCACGCCAGTATAATAAATCAGTTGCACAATGTTAGACCAAAAAGGGCTGCAAAAACCAAGACACATGCATGAAAAGACTCAAGGAGAGAAATAATATGATTTGATTTTGATGACCAAGATAATACGTACAGAAGATGTTAGCTGCACATGTTACAGAAGATGTTAGTGCAGATGTTTGCTGCGCAAAATTGACACATGACGAGGAAGGGAGATGGAAGGATGGAGAGATGGCTGGATTCCTGAATAAGAAAAAGAATAAAAAGAGGCAAGACATTTGAAATGGAGGTCTACTTGAGATCTTACACATAAAAACATGTTTTTTTGGGAACAATCTGCTGCTTGTGAATACATTTGTCAGTGAACCAAAAATGCCCTGTGGGTTAAAGCATTTCCTCACCCATCAGCAACTGAGGATAGCAAAGTACATGTGTAAAAAGGAAATTAAGTTCAATAGCTTTTGCTATGTTTGAATGGGAACATACATCATTTTTGTAAAGCTTCAGTGATATTCTTTAAACTGACAGCAGGTCTGACCGCATTTCCTTCAGTTTCCCATAATGAATGAACTTGTGAACTCCTTAGCCCAGTCTGGCTTCAGACATTTCAATGGTGTTTGGCTCCTTTCAAGCCTTCAACTTGGAGGAATTCTCGTTAATTTTGTTTTTATTATGAAATTTTGATTATTTTATGTAGTCACTCATTTTGGGGGAGAGCAGTGGAAAAAGTTACCATTGAAACAACCTTTTGGGGTTGAGCGATGCCAATCTTTTAGTCACCCAGCATTGATTAGGATAGGAGGGAGAGTGTCGGAATGATGCTGTGAGTCACGTATGAGCTATGGGACCAAGAAGATGAATGGCTTGCAGGTATGACTGTGCACAGATCCAAAGTGAAATTAACATTTTATTTATTGTCAAAAGAGGGATTGTGTTATTGAGATGTGCTGGATGTGTTTCTCACCTTCATGTGGCAATCTTACAGCTAATATATTAGTTTGGGGGAAATTCTGTTTATTTCTGTATGGAGCTAGTTCTTGGCTATCGATGCAAACCAAGAATGACTTTCTGTTCCTTTCATTTTAAACCAATATTCTATGTGATAATTTAATGAATAGATGTATTATCATTTCAAAAAAAAATCACCAGAAATATTTCAGATCACTATTATGTGTGGAAGTTCTTTTTTTCCACTGTACAATTCCAAAAAATACATATATATGGCTTTTGATAATGCTCAGCATTTTTTGATATGTGCTTTTGTCATATTTAATGCAGTTTTGCCACACAAATAATCATGTGTTAGGAAGTTGTTAAAGACAAGACATCATTGGAATACCTACTGTACACTTGGGTCTTTACATGGACTCTCTTACTTAATATCCATAAAAACCTGAAGCGATAGAAATTATTATTTTTACTTTATAAATGGCTGCATGACATTAGGTGATTTACCTATTTTTTTAATGTTTATTTAATTTGGGAGAGAGAGAGGGACAGAGAGAGAGGGGGAGAGGGAGAGAGAGAGAATCCAAAGCAGGTTCAGTGCTGTCAGTGCAGAGCCTGACATTGGGCTCTAACCCATGAACCGTGAGTTCATGACCTGAGCTGAAATGAAGGGTCAGATGCTTAACTGACTGAGCCACCCGGGTCATGTGACATTGCTTGCCCATTGCTTTCAGTGCAGTAAGTCTTTGAACCACAATTTAATAAAGTCTTCTCTTTTCTCAATGTCTATAAATAAAGATTAAAATAAATAACTCATAATGTCACCACTGAAAGGTAAACACCGGCAGCATTTTCTTGTATATTCTATCAGATTTTTTCTAAGCTAAGATATATCTCCCATCTCATTCCCTTACAGTTAGGGTCTCTGTTGGCAACATAATTCTACTCAGATGGCTTCACCGAAGAGACTTCAACGAAACATGATTTATGTAAGTGTGGTTTTGCCAACAAGGAAGGTTGAGCCACTTGGAAACTAACACTGGCAGCCTGTTACCTCCCCAGCCTGAGAAGGTCAGGGAAAAAATACAGTTCTAGGAGCCCAGCAAAAGCTAGCCAGGAGAAGGGGCTTTTTACCAGTGGCTATAGTCTAGGAGGGTTGTGACCACTGCTACAAGCACAGGGCGATAATGGAAAAAGAAATTCACCTCCATCTCTTCTTTCTCTCTTTCCATTCTAGTCTTTTTTCTTTCTTTCTTTTCTTGTGACTTCTACTTTATTGGTTTTTTAAAAAAGTTTTAGTATAGTTGACACACAATGTTACATTAGTTTCAGGCATACAACATAGTGATTTGACAAGTTTATACATTATGCTATGTTCACCACTAACTTAGCAGCCATCTGTCCCCTTACATCACTGTTACAGCAGCATTGACTGTATCCTTTTTATGCCTGTGACTTATTAATTCCATAACTAGAAGCCTGTATCTCCCACTCTCCTTCACCCGTTTTGCCCAACCCCTTCTCCCCCTCCCCTGTGGCAACATCAGTTTGTTCTTTGTATTTATAGGTCTGATTCTGCTTTTCATTTATTCATTTGTTGTTTAGATTCCACTTATGAGTGGAATCCTATGGTATTTGTCTTTCTCGGTCTGACTTAGATACATCCATGCTTTCTCAAATGGCATAATCTCATCCTTTTTTACGGCTGTGTAATATTCCTGTGTGTGTGTGTGTGTGTGTGTGTGTGTGTGTAACACATTTTTCTTAACCTTTCATGTATGGACACTTAGGTTGCTTCTATATCTTGGCTATTGTAATAATGCAATGAACAGAGGGGTGCATATATCTTTTTGAATTACTGTTTTTATTTTCTTTGGGTAAATACCAAGTAGTGTAATTATTGGATTATGTAGGAGTTCTATTTTTAATTTTTTGAGGAACCTCTATACTGTATTCTTCAGTGGCTATATCAACTTACATTCTCATCAATAATACACAAGAGTTCCTTTTTCTCCACATCTTCGTCCACACTTGTTATTTCTTATTTTGATACTAGCCATTCTAACTGGTGTAAGGTGATATCTCATTGTGGTTTTAATTTGCATTTCCTTGATGATTAGTGATTTTTTTTAAATTTTTTTTTAACGTTTATTTATTTTTGAGACAGAGAGAGACAGAGCATGAGCAGGGGAGGGTCAGAGAGAGAGGGAGACACAGAATCTGAAACAGGCTCCAGGCTCTGAGCTGTCAGCACAGAGCCCGACGCGGGGCTTGAACTCACGGACCGTGAGATCATGACCTGAGCCGAAGTCGGCCGCTCAACCGACTGAGCCACCCAGGCGCCCCGATGATTAGTGATTTTGAGCATCTTTTTACATGTCTATATGTCTTCTTTGAAAAATGTCTATTCAGAGCCTCTACCCATTTTTAAATCGGATTGCTTGGGTTTTTATTGTTGTTGTTTGTTTTGTTTTGGTGTTCAGTTGTGTAAGTTCTTTATGTATTTTGGATACCAACCCCTTATCAATATGTCATTTGTATGTCTTCTTTCATTCAGTAGGTTGACTTCTAGCTTTGTTGATTGTTTTCCTTCGCTGTGCAGAAGCTTTTTATTTTGATGTATTCCCAACAGTTTATGTTTGCTTTCCCTTGCCTCAGGACATATCTAGAAAAATGTTGCTATGGCCAATGTCAGAGAAATTATTGCCTGTGTTCTCTTCTAGGATTTTTATGGTTTCGAATTTCCCATTTAGGTCTTTAATCCATTTTGAGTTTCTTTTTGTGTATGATATAAGAAAGTGGTCCAGTTTCATTCTTCTATATGTAGCTGTCCTGACTGGAGCCGGGTCTGGACACCATAACTAGCAGATCTGGTACTCACAAGGAGCTTGCCCAGGGTCCACAAGCCCACCACAGCCCTGGTGGTCCTGGGACACAGGGAAAAAAGCCAAGCCGTGGCTTAAAAGAGTGAAGGAACAGTAGGGACTACTTTCTCCCCCTTCGCCTTAGAAGCCCAGACTGGAACAAGGTCTGGCTTATAGTGAGCTTGTCACCTCAGCGAGCCCAAGGTCCACAAGCCCACACCAACCTCTGTGGCACTAGGGCATAGAAAATAAGTCACAGGTTTTTTTAAATTAAAAATTTAAAAACTTTTGGGGCACCTGGGTGGCTCAGTAGGTTGAGCATCCGACTTTGGCTCATGTCATGATCTCACGGTTCATGGATTTGAGCCCCGCATCAGGCTTTGTGCTGACAGCTTAGAGCCGAGAGCCTGCTTCAGATTCTGTGTCTTCTCTCTCTTCCCCTCCTCTCCTTGTGCTCTGTCTCTCTCTCTCTTTCAAAAGAAAAAAAAACTAAAAAATTTAAAAACTTTTATTTCTTAATTAAAAAATTTGTCTTGTTTTACTTTTTTGTTCTGCTTTTTGTTTTTTTCTTTTTTCTTTTGTATTATTATTATTATTATTTTTCTTCTTTCTATAAGAAGCCTGTTTAAAAGGGTTACATGCATATACAGCCACAGCTCCAGCCAGCCATCAAGTTACCAATCACACACTGTCTGAATAGGGGACATTATACACAATACCACTCCTTCAAATTTAGGAGATGAGCCATTCTTCCTACCCCACAGAAACAGAAAGTCAAGCAAAATGGAGAAGCAGAAGAATATTGCTCCAAAAAGAAAGAATAAGAAAGAATCTCAGAAAAAGAGCCAAATGAAAACAGAGATAAATAATATGCCTGATAAAGAATTTAAAGTAATGACTGTAAAGATACTCATTGGGCTGGAGAAAAGAATGGAAGATCTCAGTGAGAACTTCAATGAAGAGACATAAAAGATATTTAAAAGACCAATCAGAGTTGAAGAATACAATAACTGAAGTAAAAAACACATTAGAGGGAATCAGCAGTAGATTAGAGGACATTGAAGAATGAATCAGTGATCTGGAAACAGACTAATGGAAAGCACACAAACTGAACAGCAAAAAGAGAAAGGAATTAAAAAAGGGTAGATTAAGAGATTTCTGGGACAAGTGAACAGACATTCACATTGTAGGGTTCTGAAGATAGAGAAAGGTGTGGAAAACTTACTTGAAGAAAAAGTAACTGAAAACTTCCCTAATGTAGGGAAGGAAATAGACGTCCAAGTTTATTCTGGTCTTCTAGAATACAGTGAATGCTTTTTGTTGGCAGAACTCAGCTGGAATCTAGCCTTGAAGGGAGCCCAGGTGATATGGGTCGTGGGGGTTAGTCTCTTGGGGCATAGGTTAAGGGTTGGGAAATGTGGAGAAGAACAAACAGGAAAAATCAGAATGAGATCTTACTATGCATAATCAGTTTCCATTTTTTTAACTTAACATTTAAAAAATGGCTTTATGGCAGCTTGTCACATGGATATGGATATCCTTACAATGAAATGATTAGATTATTTATAATTTTTATTATTGAAAATGCTACAATAAACATCCCTATAGGAACATTTTTGTACATATCTTTTTTAGTTTCCTTCGAATAAATTCCAAGAAGAGAAATTGGAGTTTGAAGGTCTGTACATTTTGAGGTGCAATCTAATGCAGTATAGTGTGGCTATGAGGCACATGGACCCTTGAAGACTTAATTTCTGTGTTCAATTTCCTGTTCTGGAATTTGAACCAGCTGTGTGACTTTGTTCGTGTGGATTAATCTCTCTGGCACTCAGTGTTTTCATCTTCACAATGGAGCTGATAATAACCATATTTCATAGGGATTTTTTAGGATAAGTTAATAAACACAGAACACTTAAAATTTCTATGACTTATAATAAACACCATATAAATATTAGCTAGTATTATTTGTAAGGCTTTTCCATATCTTGACAATCTGTTCTCTAAAAAAGTCTGTACTAATTTCTGTTCCCTTAATAGTATTCAGGGGGCCCATTTCCCCATACCTTCATCATTTCTCTTAATCTTTGCCAGCTTAATAGACCAGACATGGTATCTCATTACCATTTTTATTTTCAGTTGAGATTTGATTTGGAGGTGAATTGATTTCCTTTGATAAGAACGGACTTCAAAATCATGGGATACTTTAGGGTCATTATGACCATCAGTTGTCATGGTACTGTGGTTGTACACGAGTAATGGTTAAGATAGAGTTCTGGGTGAGAATATTGGCTGCAGCGTCTAACAGCTTAGTAACTATGTCAATAAGGTACACTAGCGAATATTCATGAAATATTTAGCTCAGCGGAATGAATGCACCACCAAAGGGGTTAAACGAATACAAAGATTTTCCATAATGAAATGCTGGATATATAACAGATGTACAATTCCAGTGTGGGATGGGCCCACTCCTGTTTCCAAACAGCCATCACACAGCTCGAGAAACCATCCTTGCACCTGCTCATGTGGCGTGCATCTGTGCTTTGTTGGCAGTCAATGTAGGAGATAGAACTAAACGTGATTGCTTTATATCTGTAGTTGTTAGTGCGTGGTAAGATACTTCTGCTGGTAATTTTATTTACTGCTTCCTCCTTAGTGACCTCATATCTCCTCTCTCAAATTACTTATTCAAATGTGTCACTGTCATCATGTAGCAGGCTAAGCAATCCGTCTACTCTTGAAAACATTTTTCCCAAACCTGAGTGTAGAGACTCTGGACTAAGGTTTAATGATGAAATTTCAATTGCTCTTCTCGAAATATAAGGGTGTCGGTGCTTCTGATCTGACTCACCTCTGGCATGTCTGTGATGAGGTGGTAACCATGGAGAGGGATGGTGTTTCCTCTTGCTGGCAATTTAGTAAAGGTTGCTAACACAATGAAGTTATCTGTTTGGTGCACGTTAATTTTTGTGGGTGTGTAATATGATGTCTGAGGGAAAGAAAACCCAGGAGGTGCACATCTTCATGGAAGAGACAGGTTAGATAATTTTCTTATGGTTAGTTCTTTTGGTGTTTTTCTTAAAAAATCTTCACCTAGCCTAAGATCATAAGTATCTTTTCTCTTAGAAGTTTAGAGTTTCAGGTCTGGTAGTTAGGCTAATGGTCTATCTCAAATTAATTATTTGTATATGGGATGAGGTAAGGTCTCAAGGATCCTTTTTTCCACTTCTTTTTCTGGTTATTCCAGCTTCATTTGTGGAAAAACTTTTTCCCCCCATTGATTATTCTGGTGACTATTGAAAATCAATTGAACATATATGTGTGGGTATATTTCTTAAATCTCTATTCTGTTTCATTGACCTATTTTCCCATCAAAATGTTTTTCAAACTATGGTCCACAGACCCATAGGGGTCCCTGAGATCCTTTCAGAGGGTTTGTGAAGCCCAAACTATTTTCATAATAATACTAAGATATTATTTGCTTTTTTTCACTGAATTGCTGTTTGCACTGATGACGTAAAAGCAATTCTGGGTAAAATTGCTGGTACCTTAGTATGAATCAAGGCCGTGGTGCCAACTGTGCTCGCTGTCATTGTATTTCTCACTGCCATACACTTAAGTCCATGATGAAGTGAGAAAAATGAACTTATTAAATCTGTCTCCTAAGTATACATTTAAAAATATTTCTATTTGATGAAAGTGGGAAGTATGCATAAAGCAGTTCAATTACATGCTGAAGTTCTGATGGTCGTCTAGAGCAAGAATTGGAAAACTTTTTCTGTACAGGGCCAGATAGCAATATTTTCAACTTTACACACAAAATCCTGCAATTTACTCAACCCTGCCACCATAGCATGAAAGCAGTCATAGACAACATGTAAATGAATGGGTATGGCTGTGTTCCAATAAGACTCTATTTACCACAACCCATGTAAAACTGGATTTGGCTTTCTTGGTCATAATTTGTGGACTTCCAGTCTAGAAAAAAAGCATTTGTGAAATTGTTTGATTTGCAGGTTGAATTAAATGCTTTTTTTTTCTTTCTGTGAAACACCATCATTACTTGACTGGCAAACTATGATTGTTCATTCAGATTTGAATATTTGGCAGATATTTTCTCAAAAATGAACAAAGTGAGCCTGTCATTCTAAGGAGATAAACTGACAGCCTGTTGCCATCGACAAAATCATGATTTTGCAAAATATGTATCTGATGCCATGAGCTTGATCACTTACCAATACTTAAAGACATTATTGATAACATTGATGGTGATAGTAATGAATGTGATTTTAAAGTATTTTATAATAAAATGTGTCATCATATGGAAGATACGCTGAACTTGCTGAATCAGTTATTTTCCCAATGACCTATACGAGTTACAAAAGCATGCATGGGTAAAAAAATCTCACAGTACAAGACAGACCAATGGAGCATGTACACTTCATGGTAAGTTTTCAGGTGCTACATTACAACTAACCTTTAAAAAGCTACCACTTGATGAATTTTGTTATGTAATCTTGAAACTTTGTGAACATATTCCTCACTTTCCCGATGCGTATCAGTGTATTGCTTGATTTTCTTCATCTGCTTCAACCTAACCAATATAGCAAGGGATTAAATGCAGAACGAGATATGAGAATCCTTAATTCAGTGAAGTCACTTATTATTTTATTTTATTAAAATTTTTTAATGTTTTTATTTATTTAAAAAAATTTTAATGTTTATTATTTTTGAGAGAGATAGAGAGAGACCAAGTGCGAGTGAGGGAGGGGCAGAGAGAAAGGGAAACACAGAATTGAAGCAAGCTCCAGGCTCTGAGCCATCAGCACAGAGCCCGATGTGGGGCTCGAACTCATGGACCGGGAGATCATGACCCTAGCCTAAGTCAGACGCTCAACGGACTGAATCACCCAGGCGCCCCTGTTTTTATTTATTTTTGAGAGAGAGAGACAGAGTGTGAGCAGGAGAGGGGTGGAGAGAGAGGGAGACACATAATGTGAACCAGGCTCCAGGCTCTGAGCTGTCAGCACAGAGCACGACGCAGGGTTCCAACTTGTGAACTGACCGATCATGACCCGAGCTGAGGTCGGACACTTAACTGACTAAGCCACCCAGCCGCCCCCAATTAAGTCACTTTTTAAAGAGCCCACTTAGGATCCTCTGTCCTCCTCTCTCTCTGTCCCTCCCCTCGCTCATGCGCATACTCTCTCTCTCTCTCACAAATAAACATTAAAAAAAAAAAGAGATTTTCAAAAATGTAAAACAATGCTAATTTTGTCACTGATTTTTCTTTGTTTTAGAGAAGTTATTTTTCTTAAAATATTTTGTTAACATGTAGTTGGTTTATTATTTTTAGATGAATTAAACAGTTTTGAAAATTTCTGTTCTATATCAAATATGGTAAATATAACCCATATAAACAAAAGCTCATTTGTATCCTCAGTAATTAGCAAGCATGTACAGGAATGCTTAGACCAAAACTCTTCAGAGCTTCTGGTCTGCCTTTTATATCAATACCCTGCTGTCTTTTTTAATTAAAAAAAATTTTTTTTAACGTTTATTTATTTTTGAGACAGAGACAGAGCATGAATGGGGGAGGGTCAGAGAGAGAGGGAGACACAGAATCTGAAACAGGCTCCAGGCTCCGAGCTGTCAGCACAGAGCCCGACGTGGGGCTCGAACTCACTGACCGCGAGATCATGACCTGAGCCCAAGTCGGACGCTTAACGACTGAGCCACCCAGGTGCCCCAATACCCCGCTGTCTTAATTATAGTCCAAAATAAGTCTTAAAATCAGGTAGTGAGTTCTTAAAGGTTATTTTTTTCAGTATTTTTTTTTTGCCAATTTGGGTCCTTTGAATTTTCATATAAAATTTAAAATGTTTATCAATACCTTTTTATTATTTTTTCCAGCTTATTGAGTTATAATTTACATACAGAATTTTAATACAGTGAACATGTAAAATGTGATAATATGATATGGGCTATATTGTGACATGATTCCCACATGGAATAAATTAACACATCCATTACCTTATATAATTACTTATTTTGTTTGTTTTTGTGACAATTCTTAAGTTCTACTTAGCAAATTTCAGTGATACAGTGCATTATTATTAACTATAGTATGATGTAATCCATTAGATTCTCAGACCTTACTAATCTCATAACTGAAAGTTTGTATCCTTTCACCAACTTCTCTCATCCTCACCTTCCCAGCCCCTAGCAATCACCATTGTACTGTTTCTGTGAGTTTGCCTTATTTTTATTTTAAAAATTTTAATTCCACATATAAGTGATACTGTGAAGTATTTGTCTTCATCTTATTTTACTCAGAAAAATGCCCTTTGGATACAGGAGTACTGATGCATAGGGGTACTTGTACCCCAATGTTTATAGCAGCAGTCTCAACAATAGCCAAATTATGGAAAGAGCCTAAATGTCCATCAACTGATGAATGGATAAAGAAATTGTGGTTTATATACACAATGGAGTACTACGTGGCAATGAGAAAGAATGAAATATGGCCCTTTGTAGCAACATGGATGGAACTGGAGAGTGTGATGCTAAGTGAGATAAGCCATACAGAGAAAGACAGACACCATATGGTTTCACTCTTATGTGGATCCTGAGAAACTTAACAGAAACCCATGGGGGAGGGGAAGGAAAAAAAAAAAAAGAGGTTAGAGTGGAAGAGAGCCAAAGCATAAGAGACTCTTAAAAACAGAACAAACTGAGGGTTGATGGGGGGTGGGAGGGAGGGGAGGGTGGGAGATGGGTATTGAGGAGGGCACCTTTTGGGATGAGCACTGGGTGTTGTATGGAAACCAATTTGACAATAAATTTCATATATTGAAAAAAAAAAAAAAAGAAAAATGCCCTTTGGGCTCATCTGTGTTGTCACAAATGGCAGAATTTCCTTGCCTTCCCTTGCCTTCCCTTTCCTGACCTTCCCTGCCCTCCCCTTCCCACTTAATAATATTCCGTTATCAATATGTATATACTACATATTCTGTATCTTTGAAGGCCTTGTAAGATTTTTTCTATACATTGGCTATTGTGAATAATGCTGCAATGAACATGGGAGTGCAGATACTGCTTGAGATAATAATTTCATTTTTTCGGATATATACCCAGAAATAAGATTGTTTGACCATTTTTAATTTCTTGAGGAAATTCCATACTATTTTCCATAGTGACTCTGCCAGTTTACATTTCCACCAGTAGTGCACAAGGGTTCCCTTTTCTACATATCCTCACCAGAATTTGTCATCTTTTGTCTTTTTCGATAATAGACGTTGGGACATGTGTGAGGTGATATCTCATTGTGGTTTTGATTTGTATTTCCCTGATGCTTAGTGATATTGAGCATATTTTCATATACCTGTTGGCCATTTGTATGTTTTCTTTGGGAAAATGTCTATTCAGGTCCTTTGCTCTTTTTTAAATTTGGTTATTTGTTTCTTTGTTATTGAGTTGCAGGAGTTCCTTGAATATTTTGGATATTAACCCCTTATTGGATTTGTGGTTTGCAAATGTTTTTATTTACATTCCAGATGTTGCCTTTTCACTTTGTTGATGGTTTTTGTTGCTACGCAGAAGCTTTTCAATTTAATGTAGTCCTACTTGTTTATTTTTGCTTTTGCTGTCTTTGCTTTTGGTGTCAAATCCAAAAAATCATTGCCAAAGCCAATGGCAAGAATCTTATCCTGTGAATTCTAGGAATTTTAAGGTGTTATGTTTAAGTCTTTAATCCATTGAGTTGATTTTGTGTGTGGTCAAAGATAGGAGTCTAGTTTCATTCTTTTGCATATGGATATCCAGTTTTTCCCGCACCATTTATTGAAGAGACCATGCATTACCCATTGTGTATTTTTGTTGCCTTTACAAAAGATTGGCCATATATGTGTGGGCTTACTTCTGGGCTCTCTGTTCCATTTATCTATGTGTCTGTTTTTATGCCAACACCATACTGCTTTGATTACTGTAGCTTTGTAATATCGTTTGAAATGTGATGCCCCCAGCTTCACTCTTCTTTCTCAATATTGCTTTGGCTATTTTGTGCTTCTATACATATTTTAGTATTTTTTTTTCTATTTCTTTGAAAAATGTCATTGAAATTTTGATAGGGATTGCATTGAATCTGTAGATGGCTCTGGGTAGTATGGACATTTTGACAGTATTAATTTTACCAATCCATAAGCATAGAATATCTTTCCCTTTATTTGTGTCTCCTTTAATTTCTTTCATTAGCATTTTATGGTTTTCAGTGTACAGATCTTTCATCTCCGTGGCAAAATTTATCCCTAAGTATTTTATTTATTTTTTTATACTATTTTAAGTGGAAGTGTTTTCTTAATTTCTTCCCAATAGTTCATTTTAGTTGATTTATTTTAACTGATTTCCACCCCCCCCCCAATTTATTGAGTTCCTTTAGGTAAAAGGCACTATATTAGGCATGTATAGTTACATGAGTGCTCACATGTTTTTTAGATCATTTTAGGTGTTACCACTGAGGGAAAGTAAATGCAAAATACTGAACACTTTTGGAGTTGATTTCTATGTTCCTACTCTCCAAGTCTAGGTGAGGAAGTAAAAACCAGGCATAGGTCGGGGCAACTTGTACATGAAGATATATATTTTTTTCATGTAAAATACCTGGTTTAAAGGCTGATACTTTGGCTATTTTCCACTGGTGGCTTTCTCCTTATTTTATATGAATAATCCTTTCCTAATGGGAATTGTTTATATGTGAAGTGAAGTAGAAAAGGGCCACTGTTTAGTCATAGATTTTATTTTTAAGAAAAACAGTGAACCCTCCTACAGTAATGAATATACATCTTGAATAAATGCTTTATTCACTGTATTCATGCTTTCTAGCTTTTATAATGTTCACTTTTTCCCAGAATTTAAAATAAGATAATATTCTAGAAATTGATTATAAAAAGAGATGAGAAGAGATTAATATCTATTAATAGGAAGTAGGCTAAATAGCTTTGATTGGAGTCCTATATGGGTGTTAACAATTATGGTGTAGATTCAGTGGTATAGAAACACCTCTAATACACATTACTGAATAAAAATGTCGGTTATACACAGGATTGTATGATTTCATGTATGTGAAAAGTATTTATGTATATGTATCGAAATGATTAAGATAATATTTACAAAAATATTCACAATGTCTGGGTAGTAGGATTTAAGGTTTTCTTTTTAAACATTATACTTTTATATGTCCTTGGGATTTTCGAGGTCATCTGTCATTTTTATAATCTTCATTTTGCAGAAAAAGCAGATAAATTTGCCAGTTTTGTATAATTATGTTACTTGTTTTACAGTTATTCAGATGCTATGTTACATATCATTTTGATGATATATTATCCATATTATTTCCTTGGTTTTATTCATTTCAACTCAACACAGTTTTATGTGGTGCACCTGCTAACTGGTATAATGGAAAGTATATTGCATTAATTATTTTGATCTGGGTTAAAATTCAGACTCCACCGCTTAACACCTGTGTGATGCTAGCTAGGCCAATTCCATATCCTCTTCCTGCCTGTTTACTCGTGCTTCAGTCAAATCTACCTTACAGGATTATTGTCATCAACAGAGATACTATTTAAACAGTTGTGAGCAGAGTAGCTAGTGCTTATTGGGTTCTCCAAAGACAGTATTACGTTTACTACTGTCACTACTGCTGGTGTCATGCATGCAGTTAGATGCCCAGCACAGTAATGTGCTATGCAACAGGAATTCAAAGATAAAAACTCCCTGGCTTCTCTCCTCTGCCCTTGGGAAACTCATCATCTAAGTGGAGAAATAGAAACATAAGGAAAGCCGGTCTTATGCCACAAGATTTGCAGAGTGTCTGTGAAAAAAGGAACACAAAATATGTGAGCAAATGGAAGGGACTTTAGCTGGAGGGACCAAGCAACCTAAAGGTTTCTGTTTTTAACAAATAAACTTTCTCTCTGTTTTCCCTCTTTCATCTCTCTTAGAGTTCTAGATTCAAGGAGTAAACTTGGCAGGAAATATTTTGGGTGTTTATAATATATTAGTGCTCTTCTGTGTGCTAGGAATAATTTCATATTTATGAGTTGTCAACCTCTTCCCATTACAGAGAGCCTGGGGATTTTGCATTTTGTGAAAAATTGGGTTAAGTAGCTTCTAAGTTCTCCAACTTTAGTGATGTACAATTTCTATGATTAGCTTCTAATATCTATCTTATATGTTAAAAAAAATTTTAATGCTTATTTATTTTTGACAGAGAGAGAGAGAGAGAGACAGAGAGAGAGAGAGAGAGAGAGAGAGAGAGAGCGAGCACGAGCCAGGGAGGGGCAGAGAGCGATGGAGACACAGAATCTGAAGCAGGCTCCAGGCTCTGAGCTGTCAGCACAGAGCGGATGCAGGGCTTAAACCTACAAACCATGAGATCTTGACCTGACTTGAAGTCGGACGCCCAACTGGCTGAGCCACCCAGGCACCCCCTGTTTTATATCTTTATTGTGTATATAAATAAGCTATAACTTTCAAACAACCTAACAGTGGTAAGTTTTACATAAAGAAAACATACTATTATATAGCACCAACCTTCCTCTGCCATTGGGACTGTGATACAGGCTTTATTGTGAGTAGCCTTGATAACAACCACTCTTAAGAGATTCATTGCAGTCAAGATCAGGAGCTCATTTTAGAAAATCATTTTCTGTTCTGGCCTCCTTTATAAAAATGTTTACTTTTGAGAGAGAGAGAGAGAGAGAAAGGGAGAGGGAGAGAGAGCGAACACACAGTGGGGTGGGAGGGGCAGAGAGAGAGAGGGAGACAGAGAATTCCAAGCAGGCTCCGTGCTGTTCAGCAGCACAGAGCCCAACAGAGGGCTCAAACACAGGACCCGTGAGATCATAACCTGAGTGGAAATCAAGAGTGGGACATTGACCTACTGACTGGCCTCTCTCTTTTTGTTTTTTTTTTTTTTTTTTTTTTTTGAGTTACAAGCTGAGTGTGCCTAGTTTTCTCAACCTTGTCATTTTGGATCTTGATTCAGGAAGAATTGATAATCACAAAAGGAATTAAAGGATTTTTGCTGCATGAGTACTTTTGGAATTGACTTGAGCTCCATTCTAGAGTAATACTTGGCTATACTTTTGGTGAGCACAGCATAACATACAGAGAAATTGAATCACTGTGTTGTATACCTGAAACTATTGTAACATTGTCAACTATGCTTAAATTAAAAAGATGGAAAAAAAATCAGCACTTGGCTTCATACTAAGCCACTGGGGTAGCTTACTCAAAAAGCTGTCTTATGGGCTGGAAATAGTTGAGAAAGTGAACCTGATATTGAAAAAAAATCAGAATCACAAAGCTTCTATTTGAATTGGTGTCTCCTAGATGATAGTTTGTTTCTTTGGTCTTTCTTTTTGTGCTTACTTCTTTTTTCTTATGATACCCTATATCCTATAATAGTTAGGTGACCTTTACTTAGGAGTGAAGAGAAATTTGGTTGCTTTTGTTGAAGCAAGGGCATGGTTAACCTTTTTCTCAGTTCCCATTATTATTGCTTTTTGCTACTGTTACTCTGCGAGGCTCATTGAGACTATATAAGACAGCTAAATGGAGAAGAATGCCCTTTTCAAGTAAATTTTAAAACATGTTGAGTTACAGAATAAAGTAAAAATGGGTGATGGTTGGGGAAGGGAAAGATTTTCCAAACTAGATCCGCAACAAAATTTTGATCTTATAAAAAGGAGAGAGACAGTAGTTAAAAGAGAAAATGAGACAAAACAGAAACCTTATGATTCACACCTGAAACATACCCTTTTGCAAGTTTTAAAAAATAAAGAATAACTTTCACCATCTTATCTTCCATTTCTTCACTTTTTAGTAATGCAGCAAACAGAAAACATGCAGCAGGAAGGACTAAATAGCATATCTGAGAAATAGCTTATTTCTAGCCAGGGTTTTTGAAACTCAGGGATTTCAGATATACTGGGTACATTCAAATGTTGAATTCAGACTGGATTCTTACTCTAAGGCCCTCCTCCAAATGATGAGACCCAGTTGTTGATTCTAATAATAGAGGAAGAGAAATAAGTAATTGGAAAGGAGAAGGAGGAAAAAAAATAAGGATTTCCCGAAGAAAATAAGCCTTCGATGTGCCTTACTCGGGCCTCCCTGCAAAGGGAGGAGAGGGAATGCAACCTTGTGCTACATCAAGCACTCCAGGGTAGTTGATGAATATCTATGTCTTATGTTACCTACTCGACACAGTGTCTTTTTGAAAGAAAAATGTTGATCACATTAATGAAATTCTATTGTATGATGGCCAAAGAAGGTGATACCGAGGTACACGATGGTTTTGCTTTTAATTGGCAAACTCAGCTTATCATTTGTATATGTGCTCCCTCCCCTGCAAATTCTGCTTGAGATTATAATTGATTAATCAATAAGACACTTAGTAAAATATTCCCATCTGGTACATATTTGATGTTGATTCTGATCACCTTACTTTGATGAACCTCAGAGCAGTGATTAGTCATTTTAATTCATGGACATAATGACGTTGTTTCCGTACATGGAGGTAATGGGGAAAAAAAAAAAAAAAAGGAAGAGAGCTTTTAAACTGAACTTGAATCTTCATCTCTGATTTATACCGCATAGTGTCCCGGGCGCTTGTTAAAAACACAGATGCCCAATATCTAGGCCAGTTTCGCTCAATCAGGAATCGTGGGGGTGGATTCAGCCCCCACGTGCTCCCTGAGCGCCCCAGGTGTAGAGGCTGGGCAGGTCTGCGCAGCTGGAAATGGTTAAGGGTTCTCCCGTGGCAGCACAACGGATTCTGTTCTCTGAGATGTGTTTCCTTCAGCCAAATTTACAGCCATCTCACCAATGCTTTATATTCCTTGGCTTTTCAACCTGGCCCCTCCTTACTACCCAGAAAAGTGTCTGCTCCTCAATTGCCTGGGGAACGGAGACAAGAGATAAGACACCACCTCATGGACTCGCTTCTGTCAAGGAAGGGATGGAAGAGTATTCCGGTATGCCTTGTTGTTATTGTCTTTTATAAAACCTACCGTGCTTCTCAAATCAGTACAAGCAGCGCAGGCCTATAGCTGAATTTGAGGATTGAATGGTGACAGCCAGAAAGGCTTCTCAGCTACCTCGCTCTTTATCTTTCTCGGGCAATAATGTAACAAGTGACAGCTTCACATTTTAAGACCTGGTCCCAGGGAGGAAATTCTCACTGGTAGCTGTTGCCAGACAAGAAGCCTCTTGTGCCAGAATGTTTTATAGCCCTCCTTGGCATTCTGACCACTCTTGAGATAGAGCCAGCATTTTATTCTATTTTGACCTTTGACTATAACGATCATTTCCTCAACCAGCAATTATAACATTGTAGGCTAATCTTCTTTCGTTTTCAGCAAATGTCTTTAGCTCTTGCAGTGCTAGTGAAGGTCTAGGTATTTTATGATAAAAATAAGAATTAAATATGCAACTTGCCCATAAGGTGTTTATAGGCTAATAAATAAATCCCTTGTTATTCGCTGAAACTGAATGGCGAAGGTAATTCATTGCAGTAGGGGAGTAAAAGCTAACTGTTATGGGAAGTTTGGGGTGGCATTGTGGGCTGGTTTGTGGATTTCACCTTGAAAGATACCTGGGTGGGGACCTCTGGAGATGGGCCTGTTGGCAGAGCAAAATGGAAAGGCACAGAAGTGGGAAAGTGTGAGGCTCATTATGAGGGGGACAGTGAATAGTTCAGATTGGTTACTGGAAAGTGGGGTCAGGTTAAAGAGAACCTTGACTGTCAGGTTAGGGCATTTGGAATTGCCCTTTGGCTAATGAAAAAGCAGTAGAATTGTTTAAACTGGGAACCGTGTTCTTCACTAAGATCACTCTGGCAGTAAAAGGAAGTAAAAGTGACCAAAAGAGTAAGAGACTGGAAAGAATGAAGACTTATTAGGGGTAAACTTTAGTCTTGCTTTAAAATTAAGAGCACCTGTTATATCTCTATGATGTTTAAAATTCATAAAGCAGTCAAGGCATGAGGCCTCCTGTGGAAAAATTCCATTAGTGACAGACTCTGACAAGGAAACATGAAAGCATGTTTGAATTTGAAGGCTGTATCAACATAATGTTTTTGCTACTACTGGATTTTTCTCTGATACCTTTAGCTCTTTAAGGTATTTTTACAATTAATGTGGGACTGCGGCCTCATTTTAACAGCACGTACCTAATCTGGAAGCACAGCTCTGATCTTGCAACCCTCGGCCTTTCTCTCTCGTTACTGTCTTCCCTACTTTTATCCTAGTCGAGTGGATGTGGAGTGCTGGCTCACCTCAAAAACGGTCATTGAATCGCATATATATCCTCTTTCTATTCATTTAAGGGAGAGATTTTCCTTGTTTATACAACCACAAGTTCTACATTTTATTTCAGGAAAGCAGAACTCCTGCTTTCTTGAGATGGTAAAAGATGGTTTCAGAAATGTCCGCGAGATGCCAAATGAAAAAAATTGGTGAGCTCGCGTGAAAAGCGACTATTCCTCTGCTTCTGTGTTTCTTCTCCATCTATCAGCTTTGTGGGTTTAAATGGGCCTCCAACAGCGTCTAGCACTGGCAGATTTCAATGCTGGCGAGATAGTATTTGAACTGATCTTTTTCTTCCTCGCTGTGCCTAATGGATTACTAAATTTAAGTGCTCAGGGCATAGATTTTGCCCTCCTTTGTGGATACGTGGCTCTTATTGACGTCACTGGGAGCCCTGTGTCTCTGCAGGGCAGAATTTGGCACTTCCATGTAGAATAGTTTTAGACTATAAAATTGAATTACAAAGGTATTGCATCTGCTTTTTATATAGACATTGTTTGGTTTATTAAAGAATGCTTCATACATCTAGCCAATTGTGCAGGACCTACATATTGAGCTCGGTGAACTATTTTTAGAAGTTATATAAAAAGGAGAGTGAACTTTTCTTTTAATTTAAAATCAGGGTTGTTTAGGGCTGGATTTATAGAAATCAGAATGATAATGTAGTTAAAAGGAAGCTTATTATGAAACCATACTTATTTTCATCAGGTGTGCTGGTTAGTAAAATTTAGTTTTATGAAAACACAAATGAAAATGGTAAACAATGTATTAAGCAGATCCTGCTTTTTTTTTTTTTTTTCTTTTTCTGGTATTGGTAGAATTTCATAGAACCTATTTGTTTCAGCAGAGTCAGGATACAGGTAACTGAGGGTTCTTTCCTCTCTCTCCTCTGGATCCCATATCTGTGGCCACAAGTTGATGTTAAACCTCTTTCCTTCTACCTCTTCACTTGCCCTGTCTCCCCTCCAGCCCAAAGATAAGGGCAGGTGTTTGTGAGGATAGTAGTGGAGCCAATCCTGCGTAGTGGTTAGAGAATAAACTAGAACCATTCGACTAAACCTGTCCCCGGTGATGGTTGCTACAGTCCCTAAGTTCTGATTCTGTCTCCTAAACTTGTTTTCTGAGCAGGAACAATGCCAACTTTTTGTTTCTTTACATGCATTTGTTGTGTGCCTGAGTAATTTTGATTGTGCAGTCTCCTAGATGATGTGTCAGGACTTCAACATTGACAGGTCCGCAATGCTTTTCATCCTGTAAGTCACTGGACACTGTCATCATTACCAGACGAAATCTCAGACTCCTCGATATCATTCTAATATTGCAAATTGGAATTCAACCCATGAAAAGTTGTTTTTTTGAGGTATTGCTTTGAAATGAAGAAAAGAACTCACGTATAAAATATTTGAGCTTTTAAAAACAACAACAAACCCTAAAAAGAGTAAGATATTTGAACTTTTGCTAGCTGTTCAGTTTTAGCTCTGTTGGCACATTTGCCCTCTGAAATAGAACAATGTTCAGAATTTTAAGAGTATAGCCCTTCAGTATAATCTAACGAATATCTCCTGGGGATAATCACGTATAAATTCGAACACAAAAGCCTGGGGGCGAAATTGGTGCCATTGGCAGAAGTACTGACACTGGCCAACCCCGGCTCCTGATAGTGATGCATTATCTTAAGAAAGATATAGGAATTCCTCATGACTTTGTACTTTATTGTTTCAAGTCTGCTTCTTTGGAAAGCATGCCAGCAAGAGGACACTGGGGAGAGAGCCAGACATATCTGTGATCCCAGCATGTTTCAATGTTGCTACAGTAGACATGAAAATAAACAAAGATTGCCTCCTCTCCCAAGTGGAAACATTTCACCTCTCTAACTACGAAATTGTAGAGCCCAACAGGACACAGTAGGAGATATCATAAGTCAGTAAGACCGGGAGCGCTTGGAATCCCTGAGCTTATACATTATTTTGTTCACCTCTTCCTTTTATAGATGAAGAGATGGTGAATGGGAGAAATTAAGTGATAATTGCACAGCTACATAGTGACAGGTTTGGAACTGAAGCCAAGTTTCCTGGTTTATTATTCCAGTATGGTTTCTTCTGCATTGGGGCTAATTAATTATTGGAAAGTTGTTTTGTCCCCTTGCCCTGCCTTTCTTCATGCTTCCCACACTCTTATTTTTTTCCCCACACTCTTATTTCCAGCATGTATTTCTGGTGGTGAGGGGATGGGGTGGTAGGGTTGTTAATAATTGCACAGTCTCTCCATGTGAGAGATTGCTGCCCCCTTCCCCACCCCCTATTCCATGACTTTTCCCATTTCTGCCATCAAACAACATCCTGATGTGGCATTTGGGCCTGTCCTTCCTGGGCAATATCCAGACTCTGGATTTTCTAAACCTTCCAATAAACACTTGCCATGTGTACCATTTCTTCAAATGGTAACTTTGGAAAACCTGAAAAAAATTGCATTTTACTGAAGTACTTCCTGTACCCAAAAGTTGGATTAAGAGTGGAGATTTCTATGGGCAGAAGACAGGAACAGACATTGCTCCAAAGAAGACATAGAGAGAGCCAACAGACACACGAAAAGTTGCTCAACATCGCTTATCATCAGGGAAATGCAAATCAAAGTTACGAAGAGATACCACCTCACACGTGTTGTAATGACTAAAATAAAAAACACAAAAACAACAAGTGTGAGAGGGTGTGGAGAAATAGGAACACTTGTGCACTATTGGTGGGAATGCAAACTGGTACAGCCATGATGCAAAACAGTATGGAGGTTCCTCAAAAATTAAAAGTAGAACGACCATATGATCTAGTAATTGCACTACTGGGTATTTGCCTCCCCCCCCCCCCAAACTTAAAACCACTAATTAAAAGGGATACATGAACACCTATGTTTATTGAAGCATTATTTATAACACCCAAATTATGGAAGCAGCCCACAAATCCATTTATAGGTGAGTAGGTAAAGAAGAGGTGGGGTATATATATATATACACATACATACATGCAGTGGAATATTAGCCACAAAAAAGAATGAAATCTTTCCATTTGCAACAACATGGATAGACCTAAAGAGTATAATGCTAAGTGAAATAAGCCACTCAATGAAAGACAAAAACCATATCACTCCTGTGTGAAATTAAAAACCAAGACAAATGAGCCAAGGAAAAAAAAAAAGAGACAAACCAAGAAAGAGACTCTTAACTGTAGAGAACAAACCGATGGTTACCAGAAGGGAGGTAGATGGGGGGATGGGTGAAATAGGTGGTGGGGATTAAGGAGTGCACTTGTTATGATGAGCACAGGGTGATGTATAGAATTGTTGAATCACTATATTGTACACAGGAAACTAATATAACAGTGTATGTTAACTGTACTGGAATTAAAGTAAAAAAACTTAATTAAAAAAAAGAAGGGACATTTCTTAAATTCTTTCAGATTGGTGGAAAGGACTTTGGGGAACAGTAATCTTTTGCCCTAACACAAATTACAACAAAAGTTACTTTTTTGCTCACTTGTAGGTCAGATGTTGGTTCTGTTTTTCTCCGCTCTAATTAAACAGGGAGGGACATTTCTGCTCAAGAGCATTGCAGAGTTTTAACATGAATGCCATTGTTGCATAAAACCCATGGAGGACCCATGTGCTCTTAACCATTATTATAATGGAAGGTCTTAAGTCTAAACACTTTAAAACTGGATTTTAGAGCTACTGAAACAAGATGAACTGATAGATACATTTTTTCCCTTCCTTATTGAGCTATAACTCACATAGAGTGAAGTGCACCCAATTTTACACATTTACACCTCCATTCAACCACCTCCCAGATTAAATTTTAGAATATTTCCAGCACCCCAGTAGACTTGCTTATGGAGATACTTACAATTTTCTCATAGCCCTTTGTGACACCTCTAAAGACTTATTTGGCCACTGGTGTTATCTTGGTAGCCATATTTTCTACTTCATCTGCTAAACTTAAAAATGTGCATTTGTTATCAATAATTAGGACAGCAGATAAAGACCTTACACCTGAAATTTCATAATCCATGAACCTTGGTTGGCAATAAGAATTGGGCCTAATTCTCCTCTGGATACTGTTCTGTTCGTTGCAGAGGACTTAACCTCAACATGTTTCTAATCTCTTGTCTTAGTTTTTTTTGGCTCTAATAACAAACTGCCACAAACTGGGTGGCTTATAAAAAACAGAAATTTATCTCTCATGGTTTTGGAAGCTGGAAATCTGAGATCATGATGCCAGTATTGTTGGGTGAGAGCCCTCTTCAGGGTCACACAGACCTCTCCTTATATCCACACATAGGGAGCTCTTTAGAGCTTCTTTTAGAAAGGCATCAATCCCATTTATAAAGCCTCTTCCCTGTGGCCTAATCACCTGGCAAAGGCCCCACCCCTCCTAACACCATCATACTGAATATTAGGATATAACATTTGAATTTGGTGGGGGCGTGGATCACAAACATCAAACCACAGCATATCACAAATTTCTTCACAGGCATTATTTAAAATGCAGAACAAGTATGGGGCACCTTGGTGGCTCAGTTAGTTAAGCTTCTGACTTTGGCTCAGGTCATGATCTCGCAGTTCATGGGTTTGAGCCCTGTGTTGGGCGCAGAGCCTGGAGCCTGCTTCAGCTTCTGTGTCTCTCTCTCTCTCTGCCCCACCCCTGCTCATGCTCTGTCTCCCTCAAAAATAAATAAACATTAAAAAAATAAAAAAATAAATAAAATATAGAGCAAATATAGGGACAATAGTAATATCCTGATTTCAAATTTTACTTGCCCCAAGGAACTAAAAAACTTGGTATTGTATCTGTTGTCAGTGTTTTTTGGATGCCTAGAAGGTATGAACAAAGAGAATTTAGTTGTATACGATTCAGGGACTTATTTAAGACCATAAAGAAAGGCCAGCCTAAAGCATACTATAATTTGTTCCTTTTGAGAAATGAAAACATTTAAATATTAAAAACTGGAAGTTCAGCCTTTCAGGCCTTCTGCCAGTCTTCCCTTGACTTTAAAAATCTTGACCATTTTGGACAAATTCCTAAACACCCACACTCTTCCAAGACTCAATCAGGAGGAAATAGAAAGCTTGAACAGACCCATAACCAGCGAAGAAATTGAATCGGTTATCAAAAATCTCCCAACAAATAAGAGTCCAGGACCAGATGGCTTCCCAGGGGAGTTCTACCAGACGTTTAAAGCAGAGATAATACCTATCCTTCTCAAGCTATTCCAAGAAATAGAAAGAGAAGGAAAACTTCCAGACTCATTCTATGAAGCCAGTATTACTTTGATTCCTAAACCAGACAGAGACCCAGTAAAAAAAGAGAACTACAGGCCAATATCCCTGATGAATATGGATGCAAAAATTCTCAATAAGATACTAACAAATCGAATTCAACGGCATATAAAAAGAATTATTCACCATGATCAAGTGGGATTCATTCCTGGGATGCAGGGCTGGTTCAACATTCGCAAATCAATCAACGTGATACATCACATTAACAAAAAAAAAGAGAAGAACCATATGATCCTGTCAATCGATGCAGAAAAGGCCTTTGACAAAATCCAGCACCCTTTCTTAATAAAAACCCTTGAGAAAGTCGGGATAGAAAGAACATACTTAAACATCATAAAAGCCATTTATGAAAAGCCCACAGCTAACATCATCCTCAACGGGGAAAAACTGAGAGCTTTTTCCCTGAGATCAGGAACACAACAGGGATGCCCACTCTCACTGCTGTTGTTTAACATAGTGCTGGAAGTTCTAGCATCAGCAATCAGACAACAAAAGGAAATCAAAGGCATCAAAATTGGCAAAGATGAAGTCAAGCTTTCGCTTTTTGCAGATGACATATGATACATGGAAAATCCGATAGACTCCACCAAAAGTCTGCTAGAACTGATACATGAATTCAGCAAAGTTGCAGGATACAAAATCAATGTACAGAAATCAGTTGCATTCTTATACACTAACAATGAAGCAACAGAAAGACAAATGAAGAAACTGATCCCATTCACAATTGCACCAAGAAGCATAAAATACCTAGGAATAAACCTAACCAAAGATGTAAAAGATCTATATGCTGAAAACTATAGGAAGCTTATGAAGGTAATTGAAGAAGATATAAAGAAATGGAAAGACATTCCCTGCTCATGGATTGGAAGAATAAATATTGTCAAAATGTCAATACTACCCAAAGCTATCTACACATTCAATGCAATCCCAATCAAAATTGCACCAGCATTCTTCTCGAAACTAGAACAAGCAATCCTAAAATTCATATGGAACCACAAAAGGCCCCAAATAGCCAAAGTAATTTTGAAGAAGAAGACCAAAGCAGGAGGCATCACAATCCCAGACTTTAGCCTCTACTACAAAGCTGTCATCATCAAGACAGCATGGTATTGGCACAAAAACAGACACATAGACCAATGGAATAGAATAGAAACCCCAGAACTAGACCCACAAACGTATGGCCAACTCATCTTTGACAAAGCAGGAAAGAACATCCAATGGAAAAAAGACAGTCTCTTTAACAAATGGTGCTGGGAGAACTGGACAGCAACATGCAGAAGGTTGAAACTAGACCACTTTCTCACACCATTCACAAAAATAAACTCAAAATGGATAAAGGACCTGAATGTGAGACAGGAAACCATCAAAACCTTAGAGGAGAAAGCAGGAAAAGACCTCTCTGACCTCAGCCGTAGCAATCTCTTACTCGGCACATCCCCAAAGGCAAGGGAATTAAAAGCAAAAGTGAATTACTGGGACCTTATGAAGATAAAAAGCTTCTGCACAGCAAAGGAAACAACCAACAAAACTAAAAGGCAACCAACGGAATGGGAAAAGATATTTGCAAATGACATATCGGACAAAGGGCTAGTATCCAAAATCTATAAAGAGCTCACCAAACTCCACATCTGAAAAACAAATAACCCAGTGAAGAAATGGGCAGAAAACATGAATAGACACTTCTCTAAAGAAGACATCCGGATGGCCAACAGGCACATGAAAAGATGTTCAACGTCGCTCCTTATCAGGGAAATACAAATCAAAACCACACTCAGATATCACCTCACGCCAGTCAGAGTGGCCAAAATGAACAAATCAGGAGACTATAGATGCTGGAGAGGATGTGGAGAAACGGGAGCCCTCTTGCACTGTTGGTGGGAATGCAAACTGGTGCAGCCGCTCTGGAAAGCAGTGTGGAGGTTCCTCAGAAAATTAAAAATAGACCTACCCTATGACCCAGCAATAGCACTGCTAGGAATTTATCCAAGGGATACAGGAGTACTGATGCATAGGGGCACTTGTACCCCAATGTTTATAGCAGCACTCTCAACAATAGCCAAATTATGGAAAGAGCCTAAATGTCCATCAACTGATGAATGGATAAAGAAATTGTGGTTTATATACACAATGGAATACTACGTGGCAATGAGAAAAAATGAAATATGGCCTTTTGTAGCAACGTGGATGGAACTGGAGAGTGTGATGCTAAGTGAAATAAGCCATACAGAGAAAGACAGACACCATATGGTTTCACTCTTATGTGGATCCTGAGAAACTTAACAGAAACCCATGGGGGAGGGGAAGGAAAAAAAAAAAAAAAAGAGGTTAGAGTGGGAGAGAGCCAAAGCATAAGAGACTGTTAAAAACTGAGAACAAACTGAGGGTTGATGGGGGGTGGGAGGGAGGGGGAGGGTGGGGGATGGGTATTGAGGAGGGCAGCTTTTGGGATGAGCACTGGGTGTTGTATGGAAACCAATTTGACAGTAAATTTCATATATTAAAAAAATAAATAATTAAAAAAAAATCTTGATCATTTTATTTAGCAATGAGAGAAACACAGTTTGGGGTTGACTGTATTTAAGATTTGTGCAACAGCCTTTAACACCTCCCTACTTGTTCTAGATAATGACTATTTCTTCTAGGAATTAAGCAAATATGACTTGTTTCAGTGGTTTCCTAATAGTGAGGAAGGACTTTAAAAAAGAGATAAAGTTTTGTTTTCTTTTCTTTCTTTCTTTTTTTTTTTTAATAGAGAGAGGGAGGGAGGGAGGGAGGGAGGGAGAGAGAGAATATGAATCTCAAGCAGGTTCCATGCTTAACACGGAGCTTGAAGTGGGGCTCAATCCCACAACCCTGGGATAATGACCTGAGTTGAAATCAAGAGGTGGAGGCTTAACTGACTGAGCCACCCAGGTGCCCCAGTTTTGTTTTCTTTCCTATTGAACAATTCTTTTCCTTGAAATATTGTAAAATAGTATGTCAAGGTATAAACATTTGTCTGGATTTAAGATGTTGTTTTGTTTTCTATTTTGGGGATAATCTTTGCTTTTGTCTTCTTTGCTTGAACTTTTTTCCCAACAGTAGGAGAACAGTATCTGATCTCATATTATGCTCATTAGCATCTGAGAGTGTTAAGTAAATGAATGGATTGTGTAACTAATGAAATGTTTTTGCTTTAGATTATTTAGATTATAAAGTTGAGCTGATTTTCTTAAAGCAATAGGCTTTCTTATAGCATAATTTAAGATTTTGAATTCTGGGAAGAATTGGTGAGGACTGGAAATTGGTATTTCTAATGGCAATGTGCTAATTGTATTTAAAAATCCTGCTTTTTTTGTGAAATGGAGACTTTCAGGTATTAAATATATATAAAAAAGGAAGGCAAAGGTGCAGTGAGGTTATGCCCTTTTCTCAGATTATTTTTACTAATGGGACATTCATAGTAAAGGGTAGCAGAATATGCCACCCCACAATATGTCTCTTTGGCATAAGGAATATTCTGAACTGATTATTTTGAAAAACTGTAGACACAGAAGAAGCTCTGAAAACAGACTGAAAGTTACCCCTTTTTGAGGGAAACTTACCTTAGAAAGGGGCCTGTGCCAGAAAGAGAGCTATTACCAGAGATAACTTTTTTTTAAAAATTTTTTTTCAACGTTTTTTATTTATTTTTGGGACAGAGAGAGACAGAGCATGAACGAGGGAGGGGCAGAGAGAGAGGGAGACACAGAATCGGAAGCAGGCTCCAGGCTCCAAGCCATCAGCCCAGAGCCCGACGCGGGGCTCGAACTCACGGACCGCGAGATCGTGACCTGGCTGAAGTCGGACGCTTAACAGACTGAGCCACCCAGGCGCCCCTAACTTTTTTTTTTTAATTCAAGCATAATTGACATACAATATTCTATTAATTTCAGGTGTATATCATAGTGCTTTGATATTTTTATATATTGCAACGTGATCCCTATGATAAGCCTCATTACCATCTGTCTCTGTACAAAGGTATTATAATGTTACTGGCTATATTCCTTGTGGTTTACCATATATCATCATGATTTAGTTGTTCTATAACTGGAAGTATGTACCTCTCAATCTCCTTCACCTATTTTGCCCACCTTCATCTTCTCTTCACTCTGGTAACCAGCAGTTTGTTTTCTGTATCTGGGACCCTGTTTTTATTTGTTTGTTTATTTTGTTGTTTAGATTCTACATATAAGTAAAATCATATGGTATTTGTCTTTTTCTATCTGACTTATTTCATTCAGTGTAATATGCTCTAGATCCATCCATGTTGTCATGAATAGGAAGATTTTATTCTTTTTCATGACTCTTATTCCATGTATATATATATACATATATATACCACATCTTCTTCATCCATTCACCTACTGATAGACACTTGGGCTGCTTCCATATCTTGACTATTGTAAATAGTGCTGCAATAAACATAGGGGTGCACATATATTTTTTTTAAAGTTTATTTATTTTTAGAGAGAGGGTGCATGTGAGAGGGGGACAGCAGAGAGAGAAAGGGAGAGAGAGAATCCCAAGCAGGCTGTGTGATGTCAACACAGAGCCCGACAGGGTCTCGATCTCACGAACCATGAGATCATGACCTGAGCTGAAATCAAGAGTTGGCTACTTAACTGCCTGAACCACCCAGGTGCCCTGGGTGCATGGATCTTTTTGAATTAGTGTTTCCATTTTCTTTAGATAGATATCCAGAAGAAAAAGTGCTGGATCATATGGTACTTCCATGAACATTGTGTAATATACAGAATTGTTGAATCACTATGTAGAAACTACTAGTTTTTTTTTTCTGTATTTATGAGTCTGTTTCTGTTTTCATTCGTTTTTCAGATTTCACATGTAAGTGAAAATACCATAGTATTTGTCTTTGTCTGACTGACTTCACTTAGCATAATACCCTCTATGTCCATCCATGCTGCTGAGAATGGCAAGATTTCATTCTTTTTTATGGCTAAGTTGTATAATTGTATGAATGTATGTATATATATACATATATACACACACACACACACATATGGTCTGTATGTATCTATGTGTGTATCTGTGTACATATATACATAAGGATATATATATGTGTATGTGTATATATGTGCATATATATACACATAGATACATACATACTACGTCTTCTTTGTCCTTTCACCTACTGATGGACACTTCCATACCTTGGAACTTCCATACCTTGGAAGGTTGCTTCCATACCTTGACTATTGTAAATAATGCTGCGGTGAACATAGGGTACATATATCTTTTTGAATTAGTGTTTTCATTTTCTTGATAAATACCCAGAAGCAGAATTACTGGGTCATATGGTACTTCTATTATTAATTTTTTGAAGAACTCCTATATTTTGAAGAACCTCTACTATATTCTGTAGTGGCTGCACCAATTTACATTTCCACCAACAGTGCATGAGGGTTCCTTTTTCTTTACATCCTTGCCAGTACTTATTATTTTTTGTGTTTTTGAAGCTAGTCATTCTGATTGGTGTGAAGTGATCTCACATTTGGCTTTGATTTGCATTTCTCTGATGATTAGTGATGTTGAACATCTTTTCATGTGTCTGTTGGCCTCAAAGAATGAATTTGGATGCATTCCTTCCTCTTCTAATTTTTTGGAATAGTTAGAGAAGGATAGATATTAACTCACCTCTAAATGTTTGGTAAAATTCACCTGTGAAGCTATCTGGTCCTGAAAGTTTTGTTTTTGGAAGTTTTTTGATTACTGATTCCACTTTGTTACTAGCAGTTGATCTGTTCAGGTTTACTATTTCTTCCTGATTCAGTCTTGGAGGATTGTAAGTTTTTAAGTTGTCCAATTTGTTGGCATATACTTTTTTATAGTAGCCTCTTAAAATCCTTTGTATTTCTGTGGTGTTGGTTGTTTCTTCTCCTCTTTCATTTCTGATTTTAGAGTCCTTTTTTTTTTCTTGATGAGTCTTGCTAAAAGTTTATGGAATGTCTTTTTCTTCCTTTCACATTCAGTCTGTATGTGTCTGTAGGTCTAAAAGGAGTCTCTTGTAGGCAGCACCTAGATGGCTCTTGTTTTTTGTTTTTTTTGTTTTTGTTTTTGTTTTTTGTCCATTCAGTCACCTGTGTCTTTTGGTTGAAACATGTAGACCATTTGCATTTAAAGTAATTACTGATAGGTATATACAGTCTGTCAGTTTGTTGTTTTCTGGTTGTTTTTATATTTCTTTTCTGTTCTTTTCTCCTGCTCTTGCTCTCTTGTGATTTGATGAGAGGCACCATCTCTTGTGATTTGTTGGACAGGCTGGGTCCATAGAAGAACACTTGGGTGGGGCAAGCTGTGCTAGCAGGTAGATGGACAGTGTCAGAACCAGTTCCCCAAACATCTGGCTAGCTATGCTGAAGGGAGGGCAAGAGAAATAGCACCCACCAGCACTTCTATTCCCAGAGAAAGCTTTCGTAAATCCCTGCCCCTCCAGCACACATGCTAAAATTAGTCAATAAATATCCTTTATTGTATAGTCCAGGTGCTTTTCAAACTACTACTTCTGTGCTGGATCTTGGCCCAAGACATAATGTACTGTCTCTTTAAGAGTAGAGACTTGATTCCTATAGCCCCTCAAGCTTTCCTAGAGCTAAGCTCCGCTGATTTCCAAAGCCAGATGTTTTGGGGGCTTGTCTTCCTGGTGCAGGTCCCAGAGCCAGGAGTGTCTGATTTAGGGTTTGATCTGTGCTTCCTCAGGGAGTGCCTCTACACCTGTGATATCCCTCCCACTCGTGGGTCACAACCACACCTGGAGTCCAGTTCCTTACTCCGTCTCTTTGAGTCCTACCTTTCTCAGCATGGCCTTCTCATTTGCCTTTAGTTGTGGAAGATCTGCTCTGCCAATCTATGGTCATTTTCAGAGTGAGTTGTATTACATGTAGCTATTGGAGTGTCCATGTGAGGAAGTGTGCTCAGGATCCTCTTCCTTTGCCATCTTCCTCTCTGTCCTATTTTTAATTTTTTTGAGGAACCTCCACACTGTTTTCCACAGTGGCTGTACCAGTTTGCATTCCTGCCAACAGTGTATGATGTGAGGGTTCCCTTTTCTCCGTATCGTCACCAACACTTCATTATGTTTTGTCTTTTTGATTATAGCCATTCTGACAGGTGTGAGGTGATATCTCATTGTGGTTTTGATTTGCATTTGCTTGATGATGAGTGATGTTGGGAATCTTTTCATGTGCCTGTTGGCCATCTGTATGTCTTTGGAAAAATGTCTATTCAAGTCCTCTGCCTCTCTTAAAATCAGGTTGTTTGTTTTCTGATATTAAGTTGTATAAGTTCTTTATATATTTTGGATATTAACCCCTTCTTGGATACATGACTTGCAAATATGTTTTGTTTTTCAGTAAGTTGCCTTTTCCATTTGTTGATGGTTTCCTTTGCTGTACAAAAACTTTTTGGTTTAATGTAGTCTCATCTGTTTAACTTTTGTTGCCATTGCCTAAGAGACTGGTCCAAAAAATACTGCTAACTGAGCTTACTGCCTATATTTCATCCTAGGAGTTTTATGGTTTCAGATCTTATATTCAAGTCTTTCCTCCATTTTGAATGATCTGCATGGCAGAGAAACCTCTGTTGATCAAATATTTCCTCTTCTCACCTTCCCATGAATTGCCTCTCTTGCCCTTTGATGCTTCAGATCTTTATCCCTTTCCTCTGCTCAGGATAATGTATAAACTTCAATCATGTGGTTTTTGGAGTTTCATATCCTTGAGGGGCTTCTATACATATGTACATAATTCAGGTTTTTTTCTGGTTAATCTGTATTCTGTCACTTTTATTCTTAGACCAGGCACACAGAACCTAGAAGTATAGAAGGAAAAATTTTCATTCTCTACAATATTATTTGGCCTGTTGACTGCCAACCCCCCCCCCCCCCCCCCACACACACACCGCCACTGTTACCAGCTCATTGAGTATGGCAACCAAAAGAGGGAAGGTGATTTCCCTGCTATATTTTCCCCTGATAGGTTTGACATTCCCCTGATAGGAATACAATTGTATTCCTTTTAAAGAGTCACACTTGAAAAAGCCACTCATGGGCAAGAGACAGACCAAGAAGATGAGAAAGTTAAAATCCTATGAAGTGGTGTGAAGTCCTATGTGTAAAGTCCTATGAAGTGGTGTAAAATCCTATAAAGTCCTATGAAGTGGTGTAAAAGAATCTGGACATATGCAGCCTTTAAAAGAGAAAACATAAAGCAGAGTTGTAAAGTTATTTTTAAGTATTTAAGGGGAAGAAATGGTAATAAGCACATTCAATTATTTATGACCCCCAGGACTGGTGCTAGAATTGATAGGTGAAGCTAAAGGGTGACAGATTTTTGACTTTAAGACGTTTATTTTTAATAATCAGAACTTTTCTCTGACAGAATGGAATAACTTGGAAAATAGAGGATTTCTAATCAAAAGAAGTACTTGAACATCTGCTCTGGATCTTTTTGATAGTCAGGAATGTTAGAAAAACAAGAGAATTAATCGTTGATTGGATGTTTGACTTGAATTTTTTCCACCTGCTGTTCTATGCCTTTTTTCATAAATCTAATTCATAAATCAGTGAAACCTGATTGGTAAAGCATGGCACTTTGGCCAGCTTTCTCAACTTTGTAATAAGATTCATTTTCTTTGTGTACCGTATTTTGCCCACTACCATGACTTTGAAGTATCAGTCTCTTCATTTCTGTTAAGATATTGGACATAACCAATATGAATTTCACTTAAATTTTCTTTTTTACTTGTAGTTTACTAATCTGTGGGAGAAGCATACCTTTGGAGTATAAATTTTAATTACTAACAATATTAACAAAGATTGTGATTTAAAGAAGCATTATTAATATAAGCTGACTTTTTTAACCCCTTGAAATAATGTTTTTGAAATTCTGAGGATAGTCATTCTGTTTTCAAGGTAGGTTGTCTCCCATTATCTGTTTCCTTTTTAAATCTCATCCTAAAACAAGCCTAATGCTGATGAGAAATATAACAGTGGGAATATCAGGGGTTTTGTCTTTACTGTTTATTCCTTTGAATTTATGGTTTAGGAGAGGGGGGAAGAATGCTTTTGTCCCACAGAAAGAACTATTTTCCCAAGGTTTTCCAGAAGTTAATAGTAATTCCCTAGAGAAGTAGATGGTACCTTAATGTTTTAGATTTCATAGTATTATTTTGGAAAATTTGAATATGAGTATACACATCTAAAAGATAATATCTGGAATACAATTCTGTCCTTTACATTTAATACTGGAAACTTTGACTACATGGAGAGGGGAAGTTCCTCTGAAAAGCGAGAGAAATGATAAGACCAACCTTAAATAATCTAGTAAATGGTAATGGAATTGAGTTTTAATTAATTAATTAAATAAAATGGGAATCAACACAGAGGAAAATATTGTGTGTAGAAATAACAGGAAAAAGACTTCATGTAGCATATAAACCTTGAGCTAGATCTTGAAGGGGAGCTGGGCACTAGATTGGGAGAATGCACATTGAGATGTATGTCTGAGTGGGAGAGGGTATAAGCAGCAGGAATGATATAGCAGGGACGGATAAGAGCATAAGTGGACATGGGAATGAATCTAGCTGTTGTTGGTCCAGGTTGGGGAGACAATCTCATGAAAATACAGATGGCATGTTGGAATCAATAAGAATATCAGAAGATTAAGTCAACAGAGAGGACAGCTATGAGGAGACTTAATAACTGAGGGGCAGAAGTAGGCTTTGATGTATTTGGCACTGGGTACACATTATACTTCATGAGTCAGGAATGCAGAGATATTGACAGTTCTATTTAAAATTTATCATGAATCTTGTGCTTTGCTTCAGGCTGTAAAGATTTCTGAAATGCCAAAAAGGGGACAGTTTGAAATATAATTGGGCCCTAATAAGTAAGTAACTTCCTTTTGCAGATCAGATAATATCTAATTCTTTGCTTTCAACACATTTAAAGGCAATGTATTGGGTAGTGAGAGGAGCAATAAGGTACCAATACAAGTCACCTTCTAAAGGAAAAAAAAAATGGGCAGAATTTTGTATGGCAGTGAATAGAAGAAGCGATACCCAAACTAGTGAATTGGAATATGCAAGAAGATCTCCAAGTCTTCCAGGGATATTCTTGCCCTTTGAAATCTATTCTGCTTACCATCCTTCTAATGATTCCCCCTAGCTTTCAGGAGACAGCCTGAAGACCTGTACCGATACTCTATCATAGCACATAAATAATTTCACTGCACTGTCTTCCTGTGTGCCATCTTTTTTTGTTTGCCTTCACAGTAGCTATATATCAAGCATTAAAAAAATATTTATTCACTGAATGAATAAATGAGAGGGAAATGAGAAACTTATTTCCCACATCAAATTTTATTTACTAAATCATTTGGTTCTTATTCTATAATGTCTTTCACTCCTTTCTGCTTCAAAGCTAGTATTCTAGTTCACGCCCTCTTTAATACTTGCTGATCTACAGTAAGGTCTCCATTTGTTTCCTTGCTTTGAACAGCTTCTCCTTTCAATCCAATCTGTACATTGTTTGTAGCTTAATATTTCCAAAGCATGGTTATAATTGTAGTATTTCCCTGATCAAAAACTGTCATGTGGCCCCTTTTGTAGGAGTATTCTAACAGGGTACATGTTAGACACACAAAGAATTACCCAGAGACACATGAAGATTTCTCAAAAACTTTCCAGGTAGTTTTTATGAGCATTAGTTTCCAGATTCTCCTTTTTTTCAAATTTATCTGCCTGCTGTGGAGTTGGGATACAAACTGGGTTTTCCTTCCCTACGTTTTTTTTTTTTTTTTTTAAATAGTTGTCCTTCTCTTATGTGACAGAAGTGACTGCTTCACTCATTCTGAATCTTATACACTGGTTCAGACTGAGATTTTTGAAGTATCAAAAAAGGACAGTTTAAAATATTGGTGGTGATTGGACTCTAATAACATTGTCTTGTTGATCAGATAATGTCTAATCCTTATTTTGCATAAAATTAAGGTGGATCTAATCAATTTGCCAGATGATAGCTAAAAATAATTTTTGATGATAGATCATTGTGATTTTTGACATATAACTCAAGAATTCAAAGAATTGAGTGGTATTTTTAATAACAGAACTCTTTTTTCTATCACATACTTATTTACATGACATTTATAAATATCTCTAAAAGAAAAAAATAGAGTTGATGCTGAATCTGCTTCTGTATAAATGATATTCATCCACTGGTGCACAGAACAAGTTTTTAAAAAAACGTCTCATCTATTTTATTAAGGGATACACTTCCAATAATAATTTCTACATTTATATTTAATAATATTTATAAAAATTTATAAAATATTTGTTTTGATCAATTGTGTGCTGATAATCATGGTAATAACTTAATCTGGAACATTTTTATAAAACACAGCATTTTGATAACAAGATTTAAACAAACTAAATTTCATTTATATATTAGGTATATGTTTTCCCCAGAGAAGTATAAAAGCTGGATCTATAAAGACTTTTAAGAAAATTAGGATAGGGCACCTGGATGGCTGAGTTGGTTAAGCATCTGGCTTTGGCTCAAGTCATGATCTCATGGGTTCATGGATTTGAGACCTGCCTCTGGCTCTGTGCTGACAGCTCTGAGCCTGCTTCAGATTCTGTGTCTCCCTCTCTCTCTGCCCCTCCCCTGCTTGTGCTCTTTCTCTCCCTCAAAAATAAATAAATAAACATTAAAAAATATTTTAAAAAGATGGGGCACCTGGATGCCTCAGTTGGTTAAGCATCTGACTCTTGATTTCAGCTCAGGTCATTGTCTCACAGATCATGAGTTCAAGCTCTGCATCAGGCTCTGTGCTGACAGTGCAGAGTCTACTTGGGATTCTCTCTCTCCCTTTTTCTCTACCCCTCATCTGCTCATGCTATCTCAAAATACATAAATTAATTAAAATATATATATATATATATATATATATATATATAAAAGAAAATTAGGATAAAATTATGGAGGAGAAAGAAATAGAAGCAGGAGTTCAAGAAATAAAAGGAAACAATGTTGAATTTCTGATTATTTAAGAAGAGTGTATGCATATATTTTTCAAATCATTGGTTCTGAATTCCAATGGATAGATTAAAAGAATGTTATAAAAATGTCTTAAAAATTCAGTATTTATGATATTACTAGAAATTATATTCTTGTCACTAAACAATTATATCATAATGGCAAAGAAAAATTGTGCAAGGAAGTATACATTCTTTTCAAAATTCTTTTGCATTTACCTGGGCAAAGAAAGACCTTGGAATAGAACCCAAAAGCTTTAGAATGACAGTGAGAGTTCCACATACCTTTCCAACTTTCAATTTTTAATTATTATTCCTCACCAACCTTAAATATTTGTAAACTGTCCGATTTCCTACACTATTCCTGGAAAATGTTCTACAGTTTTCATCGTTCGCCCCATGACCTCCACGTTGAATGCTCTTTTCCTATTATCCACTCTAAAAATTCTATCCACCTCTCAAAGTGCATATCAAGAACTTCTCTTCTCTGAAACTGTTCTTGGTTTTATCCTCTGATACTCCATAGCAGTGTTCCTTTTAATTTCATCTGTCATCATCTAAGGTGATGGTGTGCTGGCATTATCTAAAATGTGCTGAAGTTAAACTTTAAACTGATGTTTTGCAAAGATTTAGTTCTTCCAATCCCTGTAAGCATGTGCCACTCCTCTCTTCCCAGATGGAATCTATTTGTCCTACGCTTGGGTGTCTGCTGACTTTGTGACTGACTTGTTTTTACAGCAAAATGGGGCAGAAATGAAAGTGTGCCAGTTCTGGGTTTTAAGAATTCTCTGATGCTCTTTTGAAACCCAGAGCCACTAGGTAAAGGAGTTGCTCCAGGTCTGATTGCCGAGAACATGGAAAAAGAGAGACATAATCAGCTTCAAGCCCTTTCAGTATCTCAGCTATGTGCCAGGCAGGTGGGGAAGCCATCTTGGATTCTTAAGTCTCAATAGAGCTCCAATGTCCATCACATGAAGCAAAGAGGAGGCTGTCCCTGCTAAGCCACTAATTGTTGTGGCAGCCTGTTATGCAGCAGTAGATAACTGAAACTGGTATGGAGATAAGGGTAATACACAAAGTGCTGGTTGAGAGATGGGTTCTCTGGACAGATGAGGAAACCAAAGGTCTCATCTTAGGAAAGGGTTCTAAAACTGGGACCAGTTATCTTAGCAGTTGGCTAATCAGTGTCTCATGGAAGAGGTATACTGAATTGAGTGGAAAATTACTTTGAGTTGGTTACTCTACTCTAGGCATCTCCATGAATAACTTCTCGTGTTTAGCTGTCTCAGGAGTCTTCTCTCCTCAGCACTTTATGGCTATGTGCAGCATCCTTTTTTTTTCCTTTTTTTTTTTTTCTTGATGTTACGGGGTTGCAGAGGAAGGAAGAAGTTAATACCTAGCTGCATAGGGAGTTTCAGCCATTGTCTGTTTTTGTAAATTTGGATTCTTCTTCTAGTGGCTTAGGTAAAATGATTTACTACAATGGAGACTTACAAGAAAATTTCGTAGTCTGAAATCATTTTCAAAACTATATCAGGCTTTTAGGAATTTCTGAAACCGTATCATATAGGCAACTATGTATATACAGGGTCACCCTTGAATGTATATGAAATGTACATCCCTCTTTTTTTTTTAATTTTTTATTCATTTTTGAGAGAGACAGAGACAAAGTGCAAGCAGGGGAGGGGCAAAGAGAGAGGGAGACACAGAATCTGAAGCAGGCTCCAGGCTGTGAGCTGTCAGCACAGAGCCAGACGTGAGGCTCGAACCCATGAACTGTGAGATCATACCTGAGCGGAAGTCAGACGCTTAACAGATGGAGCCATCCAGGCACCCCAAAATGTACATCCCTCTTAAAATGGCAAAATCACAGACATTTTATAACATAATTGAGGTTCTACTGATTTCTTTGAAATATTATGGCCATAAATGTTTATTAAAATTGGTTCTATTTTTATGTTCATAAATTATTAAAAATTTATTGATAATCTATTTTCTCTTGTTTTATCTCTGTATTAGGGTATTCTGGTATAAAAATTAAAAAGTTGTGTTCTTCCGGGCGCCTGGGTGGCTCAGTCGGTTAAGCGGCCGACTTTGGCTCAGGTCATGACCTTGCCGTCTGTGAGTTCGAGCCCCGTGTCGGGCTCTGTGCTGACAGCTCAGAGTCTAGAGCCTGTTTCAGATTCTGTGTCTCCCTCTCTCTGACCCTCCCCCATTCATGCTCTGTCTCAAAAATAAATAAACGTAAAAAAAAAAAAAGTTGGGTTCTTCAACCTTGGCTAGTTTCCATTCTGTATTTGAAATTCTGGTATTCAATATTCAATTTAGAACAAATATCAGTGACTTTTAGTATTCCAAATTATTTCATATACTGATATTGAGGTCTTGCTTTCTTAATTTCCTAACCAAAATATTTTTCCTCTAATTCCATGAATTAGAACCTCATACCAAATAGCTTAACTACATTCTTTCCCTCTATTACACACTTACTGCTAACAAAGATTCTTAATCTGGAAAAAATCTATTTGCACCAGATAATACACCAGCTGTGTCTTCTGTCTTACTGATGACGTATTACTCTGTAACAAGGTCCTACTTACTCACAAAAACATTTAGATATATTTAGTGATGGGAAAAACCTAAATTAATTTAAGAGTGCCAACTATTTTTATGCAAAGAGAAAGTAATATTTTATATAGAAAGATCTGAAAGGGAAGACATTTTAGAACTTGATGTGCTGTAATGAATTTGGATCAGGGTAATGTTTAAATAACAAAACAAGATGCAAATGAAAACAAGATGCTGTGCAATTAGGTTGCCTCAGACATAAGAAAAAAAACCCCGGTATTTACATATTGCACTTGCCCATAGAGAGGCGCATTCACTTGTTTTGGACACAAGTTCTAATTGGTTGGGATAAGCAGCAACATGGGTGAGGAGAGACAGAGGTTACTAGACAGTGAGGTCCCGGAGGGCAGGAGCTGGGATGACAACATCATCATCATCATCATCATCATCATCATCATCATCATCATCATTCTTGTTTATAGAAAGCAGCCATTACATATTTTACCTTATTTGTTATAATACTTGCAACAGTTTTGCAAGGGAGATGTGATTATTCTTATTTTTACTGATGATGAAACTGAGTCTCAGAGATGTAAAGTAACTTGCCCAAAGTGATATCTTAGAAATGGTAGATTTGGGATTCAAACCCAGACTTCTCAAATACCTTACAAAATTATGGAATAAACAATGGTGGGCATTCTTTAAAATATTATTGAATACAATAGAATCTTTGTGACAGGATAGTTAGAAGGTTCTCATAGACTTTGGTTAGGGAAAGAGAGGGTTCTAGAGAAATAGTAACAATAAAGGATAACTGTCAATAGTTTTCAGATCAGATGAAACCCAACCCTTGGGACCTTGATGGGGAGAATTCCTAAGCTTCTCTCAGTGAAGTTTTCTTGACCTAGACTAGGTACATGTAAAGGAACATGGCAGTTTCAGGGAAGCAAGTGAGAAAGAGGCATTTCCTTTGCTTAAAGGAAAATGGTTTGGCATATTCCATCTGAAAAACAAAATTCAAGAATAATAGCATTTGGACTAGAGACAGCTTGCATTTATCATATATAAATTGGGTGACTTCCTGATATACAGTCGTTCCTCCTTGGTTTCAAATTCCTTGGTTTCAAATTCCTCATATTTGAGACACCTGTTCTGAATGGGACTGGCCATCTTTTTTATGGTTTTGCTTCCTGTCAAACAGTACTTGGTAGTTGTTCAAGGGTAGACAACCAATCCAAACTGGTCCAATCATAGATAAATTGACCATATAATTTATTACTCACATGGGGTCAATTTCCCCCGATTTTTTGGAAAAGATTTAAGACCTATAGAAGCATCAGAAAATAATACAATGAATATAATATATTAAGTTATCTAGATTCAATAATAGTTAATATTTTGTGACATTTTACTCTGCATCTCTTTTGATCTAGCAGTGTAGCCTTTTCCCCCTGAATCATTTGAAAGCCAAGTGCAGACATTTTGACCATTTCTCTTAAATTATTCAGCATATGTGTCACAGAGTCAAAGACATTCTTCTACATAGGCACAGTACTGCTATCCCTCATGCTATTCCCCTATATAGGTATTGGATTTTTTTTTCATAGGTGTTACCCTACTCCCTAGGATCATGCATTCATTGGGTTATCATGTTTTGTAGTCTCATTTAATCTATCTTAGTGTTTTTGAAGCGTCCATGATGACTGTAGTATAGAATGTCCCACCATCTAGATTTTTTTATTGTTTCCTTAAAATTAGCTTCAGATTAAACATCTTGGCAAGAATAATACATAGAAAATGTTATGTAAATTGGGATGCTTTAGAGAGTGAAAGGTATACTATTAGTCTTTATGCTGAGACAGCAGGCATAAACTGGGAGACTTAGCTATCCTAATCATAGAACCCCATCTTCAGTCAAAGTGGCTAGTCCAGGAAGGCATGCATAACCTAAACTGGGCCAATCAGAGTCCTTCCCTGAAATATTTTATATTGATCTGAAGAAAAAAGGCTCTTTCAGACTGTTTGCTAAGCTGTTTGTCTGAAGTTAAGAAATATTGAAATGTAGATAGAAAACAGGATAAGTAGGTCCTGATAACATTCATCCTCTGGTTCCAGTTCTCTCTCAAATTAGGCTTATCTCTTCTCTTTAAAAAAAAAAAATTATTGAGCATTTATTTTGTGCCAGGCTATTTTCCAAATTCTTTACATGTATTAAATCATGTAATTGTCTCAACAGTTCCATGTGATAATTTTTATGTCTGTCCCCATTTTGTAGGACCCAGGGAAGGAAAAGCTTAACTCTCTTGCTAAAGATTGCATAGCTAAAACAGGACGGAGGCAAAATAAGAACCCATAGTACATGATAGGCCATTCACAGTGATAAGACTCCATCCCCTGTTGACATGTGTGCTTAAACTAATTAGCTTGGATTTCTGTCACTTGCACTCCTAGAGTCCAGGCTAATACCCATATGACCTGTAATTCTCTAGGAATTGAAGAATCAAATCAAGTCTGAAAAGATCTGAATGGGTAACGCCCCCTTCTTAGGTCCTGTTTTTATTTATCTTTCAGACACAGGCCTTTATTACCATCAGGGTGTGCTCCTGATTAAGAATTTTCCAACAACTTGTTTTTAGGGAACTACAGGATGTTACGGTAATGGGTACATTAATAATGAAAGAATTTTGGCAATGACAAGGTTGAAGCTTTGATAATTGGTGTTTAGGCAAACCAATTAAAATGTTTAGGACATCAATTAAGAGGAAATTGTCTTCCACACTGTATTATCCCTCTCAGAGCAAATTGTTTTAAGAGGCTCTGTTCTTAACACGTTGGATGACTGTGTAGTCAGTTTTAAAATACAAAACAGAAGTTATTATGAAGGAAGTGGTCTTCTTGATGACAATGACAGATGACAGAGTATTGTGAAATTTTAATATGTAGCGTGATTGGTTGTAAATTGCTTCCATGTTTGCTGAGGTGATTTGCAAATAAGAGATGAGTCAGATCTTCCAGTGGTATCATAGGACATTAGAATGAAAAAGTGCAAAAGTGAACAGAGATGGGGTTTAACTTTGACCTACACTGACACTGTTGTTAACTCTTAAATATCAAATAAAAGTAATTCAGTTCTTATGAGTCTTGATATAAGTTTTTGGATATTTATTTTTTTTAAGAGGGAGAAAGAACACGAGTGGGAGAGAGGGGCAGAGGGAGAGAGAATCCCAAGCAGGCTCTGCATTCAGCATGGAGCCCAAAGTGAGGCCTGATCCCATGACCCTGGGATCATGAACTGAGCCAAAATCAAGAGTCAGATGTTCAACCAACTGAACCACTCAGGTGACCCTGGATATTTATGTTTTTTAAGATTAAACATAACACTAAGATATTGTCTACAAGTGTAAGTTACTGTGACCTTTTTTATACTATCAGCTGTGCCTATATATTGAGGACCATTATGTGTCAGTCACTGTTCTGACTATTTTTAACACATGAATTTGAAATCAGAGTTAGAATAAGAAGCTTATTCTTATTAAGTTAGAATAAGAAAAAAGACAAGTATGGACTAAAGGAAAATATGTTTCTATTAAGTCAGATTTCTTAAATCGTTGTGAAGGAGCGGTTATGACTTCTATATTACAGAAGGAAAAATTGGGCTGTCAAGTTACTTGTTTAAGGTCAATTCATTAGTAAATGGTGGTTCTGAGACAAGAACTCAGGTCTTTCTCACTGCAAAGAATAAGCTCTTCCTTTCATCACATGCTGGTGTTCAGAAAATAATGAATGATGTTGAATGAATAAAAAAAATAGTCATGAATACACGTAGGCTGGGATTTGAGGTAAGCCTTCACCTACAGTATTTGCCCAATGTGATAAATATGCTGTGTATTTTAACAGACAAAAGTATGTATGTTTAAGGGTTAAACACGTGATCTTCCAATTATTTAGGTTTGATGGCATTTATTCATTTATATGTAAAGAGAACCGACATTAATACTGATGGACATATATAAAGGTCAACCATATTTAACAAATATAAAATTGGACTTCAGTATATTTGTAATGCTATCACTGTAGAATGTTAGAGCTTAGAATAGTTTTGCACACATTTTTTTCCCCCAGCTTCTGTAATTTCTTGGGCATAGAAGAATGAACTATTATGGTGCAAGGTTATATTTTCAATTTGTAGTGACTTTTTTCTTTGACTGTAGGCTGAGATATTTTAATCAGACTGCATTTTTTTAGGACTTAATTTACTAGGCCTACACTAATTTTCAAGAGTAGGTTGAGTTATTTTTCATATTCGTGTCACAGACACATTTCCCTCTTATCTGTTTTTCCCTTGGTAGAAACACTGTGTCCTTCTCTTTTAATGCCATGAGAAATATACATTTACTAACCTCCCACACTCTCCCTATTACGTATACATGCAAACATGGATTTCATCTTAAATTAATCCTTCAAATACTGCTATCAGTGAAGACATTTTCAACTGTCATAATAAGAACTAGTGGGTGACAGCAGACTTGGAAGAAGGCTAGAGTATGGTTCAACCATTGTTAAAAGTTCATGTTCCTATCATTACATTCCTGTTTCTAATTCCTGTGACAAGTCAGCAGTGATAGATTAAAATATGAGTTATTTCTTTGAGTTGGCAAAATCTCAATTCAAGAAGACATAGTTTCCTTAGTTATTTTTAAAGTATACTGTTTATAGTGCTTTATATAGTTAGATGAAAAAAAAAACATTCAAACTTTTTTTTAACTGAAACAAAGTCTTGAGATGGTTAGTTACATAACTCTAATGAAATATTTTCTTTCTGCATGACTAGAGGTTATTCTGATGGGATCTAGAACTAAACATGACATAAATTTCTAATACATTAAACATTCTACAAGATTGTATGCATTTAAAAATGTGTTTACAAATGCTATGGATTCTCCCTTGAAAGTTTTGTTACACGTATGTATATGCACGAGGATATTTTGCTTACAACTAAAGTTGTTTGAAACTTTTGATGCTTATTCAAGGATCCAGATTAAGGGCACCTGGGTGGCTCAGTCAGTTAAGCCTTTGACTTTGGCTCAGGTCATGATCTCACTGTTTATGAGTTTGAGCCCTGCATTGGGCTTTCCGCTGTTGGCGCAGAACCTGTTTGGGATCCGCTGCCTCTCTCTCTTTCTACCCCTCCTCTGCTCAATCTCTTTCTCTCTCTCTCAAAATAAATAAATAAACTTAAAAAAAAAAAGGCATCCAGATTAGACAAACACGGCCCACTAATAGTTTATGAAGTTGCTATGTAATTGTTGAATAGTGTATACAAGTCACTAAAGTTGACACCTAAAGTTAGAGAGCAATTTGGGATTTTGGCTCAACCCTGATTGGAGTGTGGAGAGGGAGGGATATATGTGTTTGTTCTGAACTTGTACCAAGCTACTTCATTATTCATTGGCACTAAACACAGGGCAGATTTTCAATATTATTCCCCATCATAGTTGCCTTTATTGAGAAATATTGTATGAATGGCAATAAGTAAAAATATGACATTTCATAATCCTCTGATTCCCATAATCACTTGGTACAAGTAAGGGCATTTCTGGTTTTGCTTGGGTTTTCAGGGAGGGTTCCTTCTGTTCCATCAAGCTCCTTCTATCCTACCTTAATCTCTGTCCCTGCATACAAAATTGGAATATTTACATTGATATTTACAGCTTTTCTTCCTTTTATTACCTAATGAGAAAAGCTGTTGCTATGTCAGTGGATGGAAGAAATTAGAATTTGCAGCTACCTACAAGTTATTAGATAAAGGACTACATTATTTCTCTATTTCCTTAGGGTAGAAGAGAGTGTTTGGGGGTAAATAAAATATGGCATATGAAACTGGACAACAATAACAAAAATAACTACAACAAAAGCTTTAGAAATTAAAGAACTTATTCACAGTTCCTCTAAAAAGTACCTAAATTCATCCATGCATTCAAATATTAAGAAATAACATGAACAATAACTGATATATTTGAAAAAATTACCTACTGAGTTCAGGAGGACCTCAGATATTTTTATTCTCAAAAAGTCCAGAATTATTAAAACACCTTGACATCAGTCTTCTGCATAATGGTGACTACCTAAAGGAAAAATAATCACATACAGTCTTTGGCTGTGAACTCTTTTCATCCTTCAAAAGAAAAATGTATTAAGAGCTTGGAAATGTGGAACAGAGCCAGTGTCGTTAAAAACTCAGAGTGGTTGAGTATGGTAATTGTTGGCAAACAAAGCTGAGGACCAATTCTGTGCATACAAATTAATGGTACAGGAAAGCTTTGCAGACATGCAACTGAAATTCCTGATGGAGTATTTCACTTTAAACTCTACTGAATTTCAGTACTCCCACAAAAGAATCTTCAGTCTTGCTTCTGTTGGAAAGAATTATTAAAGGCATTTCCAGTTGAAATGATTATGACAAGCCTGTCTCATAACTACGTGGTGAATGTCTAGACATAGCTCTAATTGGTCTTATTTTAATGCATTTGTTGTTTAATTGCTTGTGCTAATGATTTACTCTTTCATAGAACTGAGATTAATGGCAACTGGCAACTTTATTGGCATTGCTATCAGAGAAATGGCCAAAAGTCTCAAAATAGAATTGAGAAGACAGATTCTAGGCACAGAGGAATGTCAGACTAATATAGTTTTATGAAAACTGTGTGTAAAAAATATTTACTACTTCAATAATTTTGTAATAATTTTGTAAGATGTCCATTAAAATCATTTTTAATTCTTATTTTTTAATGTATGAGGTTGAGACCATACTATGGCATTGAATATAATTGCCTTTTATAAAGTGTAGGACTGATATTTAAGACATGGATGAAAATCCAGCATATAAAACTATTAATTTGAACCCATAAACTCTCTTATATCCTCTTTATAATAATACTTATTGGTAGGAGTTTGGAAACCTATGCAAAAGTATAGTGTATTTTAGGTAGTCAGTCATGTTAGATTGCTCTAAGCCTTTTGTGTATATTTGCAATCTAATATTTGTATAAATTGTGTGATTATCATTTATATATTTTTTCATCTGTTTCAAGGTAGACCAAAAAACTCATGTTTCCTTTGTATATCCATGTTATTGTTGTCTGTTCTACATCAGGTCAGGTTTTTGTCTTAACTAGCTTTGGAGGGTATGGTTAGGGAAGACTGCCATTCTAAATATTGTGGGGTTTTTAAATTTTTTTCCCCAATCTATAAATTTACTACTACAGTATAAATAAACATGATGAGAAGTCACCCATTTTCCAGAAAATGAAGTTCAGTAATACAGGAGAATACATTTAAGTGGTAAAAATAATTTATAAAATACAAAAATGCTATAAAATCTATTTGGTATAACAGAATGAAAACTTGTTTCAATGAACAAGAACCTAGATATCACAAAAAAATTATAGTTGACCCTTGAACAATGTGGGGGTTTGGGGCATCGACCCCTCATGCAGTAGAAATCTTCATATAACTTTTGGCTCCCCCAAAACTTAACTATTAATAGCCTATTGACCAGAAACCTTACTGATAACATAAATAGTTGATTAACGTATATTTTGGATGGTATTGTACTCTATAGTATTACACTAAGATAAGGTACAGAAAATGTTATTAAAAATAATGAAGAAAAATATATTTACAGTACTGTATTTATAAAAGAAAACTGCCTACAAGTAGACCCATGCAGTTCAAACCTGTGTTGTTCAAGGGTCTGCCATAGTAGTCTTATTTTGTTGTTGTTTTGTTTTGCTTTGCTTTGTTCTTTATTGTAAAATATACTGTGTATGTAGAAAAATTTATAAAACAAATATTTATCATGTGAACAAACAGTTCTGTGGTGAACATTGTGTAGCCACCACTGAGGTCAAGAAATAGAAGCTGGCCAGCTCTTCCAGAATCTCAGCCCTTTTTGTCCCTCTCTAATCACAATCTTACCTCTTTGACCTGGAGGTATCCATTCTGTGTTTTCTTGTCTTACAACTGTAAAGAAAAGAAAAGAGATTCTTTTTGAGAGAAAGAGAGAGTCCATGCATGTGTCGGGGGAGGGGCAGAAGGAAAGGGAGAGAATCTGAAGCAGGCTCCACAACCAGCACAGAGCCCACACAGGGCTTGACCTCACGACCCTGAGATCATGACCTGAGCCAAAATCAAGAGTCAGATGCTTATGTAACTGAGCCACCCAGGTGTCCCTAAAAAAAGGAGATATTAACACCTATATATACATCTCTAAAAACTACATTTTAGTTTAGCTGCTTTTTAAAAACTGTTTGAATGGAATTATATATTCCTTTTTGCCTAGCTTTTGTATCTCAATATTATATTTGTGAAACATATCCACATTGTTGTATTTGCTTTAGTTGTATATAGTTCATCCATTTTCATTGCTGTATAGTATTTCATTGTATGACTCTTACAATTTATATGTATCTTAGTGTTGGGGTATATTTAGTGTATTTCCAGCTATAACAGTCTTCTACTTGTTTTCTAGTATATATAGATAGATAGATAGATAGATAGATAGATAGTATATCTACTATATACTATATACTATACACACACACACACACACACACACACACACACACACACACACACACCAGTTTCTCTAGATGGGAAATTGTTGAGTTAAAGGAAGTATAAATCTTCAATTTTACCAGATAATGTCAAATAGTTTTCCAGTTGTATATGAGTTTTCATTGTCACATTCTCACTAATACTTAGTATAATTAAACTTTAAAAATTTTTGTTAGTCTGATGGATATATAATGGTTATGGAAATTTGCATGACCCTGATTACTAATGAAATTGAGACTCAGTTTTTATGTTTATTTGGCATTTGAACTATTTTTTCCCCTTTGCTTTAAGTTAAAACTTTTGCCCATTTTCTATTGAATGATTTTTTATTTTATTTTTATGTTTTTTTCCTTATAAATTATTTGTAATGAATGTTACTGTATTTTTAAAAAAATCTATTTAAAGAGTTGTTTTTTTATATTCTAGATACTAGTTTCTCTGTGTTTTTACATAGCAGATGTCATTCTCTCTATGATTTGTAGTTGCATTTTCTTTATAGTTCTTTATTTTTATTTGTTTTTAATTTTTTAAAACCACTAAAACATGTTTAATGGAGAATCTTTTTTAAATGTTTAAATTTTTTAAAAGTTTATTATTTTTTAATTTACATCCAAATTAGTTAGCATATAGTGCAACAATGATTTCAGGAGTAGATTCCTTAATGCCCCTTACCCATTTAGCCCATCCCCCCTCCCACACTCCCTCCAGTTACCCTCTGTTTGTTCTCCATATTTATGAGTCTCTTATGCTTTGTCCCTCTCCCTGTTTTTATATTGTTTTTGTTTCCCTTCCCTTATGTTCATTGGTTGTCTCTTAAAGTCCTCATATGAGTGAAGTCATATGATATGTCTTTCTCTGACTAATTTCACTTAGCATAATACCCTCCAGTTCCATCCACGTAGTTGCAAATGGCAAGATTTGATTCTTTTTGATTGCCAAGTAATACTCCATTATATATATATATATATACATATATATATATGTATATATATATATATGTATATATATACATATATATATATACACTCCATTATATATATATATATATATATATACTCCATTATATATATATACACACACACACACACTCCAATATATATATACCACATCTTTATCCATTCATCAATTGATGGACATTTGGGCTCTTTGCATGCTTTGGCTATTGTTGATAGTGCTGCTATAAACATTGGGGTGCATATATCCCTTCGAAACAGCACACCTGTATCTCCTGGGTAAATGACTAGTAGTGCAATTGCTTGGTCATAGGGTAGTTGTATGTTTAGTTTTTTGAGGAACCTCCATACTCTTTTTCAGAGTGGCCGCACCAGCTTGCATTCCCAAGAGAGAGAGAGCATCTTAAGCAGGCTCCACACTCAGCACAGAGCCTGATTTGAGGCTTGATCCCATGACCCTGGGATCATGACCTGAACCAAAATCAGGAGTCAGATGCTCAACCGACTGAGCCACCCAGGCACTCCTATAGTTCTTTAAATAAACAGATATTCTTAATGTTATGTGGAAGAATTTATCAATCACTTTTCTCATGGACAATTTTGTTTGTGTTTTATTTAAGAAACCTTTTTCTACGCTAAGGTCGTATGGATATGTTTCTCTATTGTTTTCTGAAGATTTATAGTTTTAATATTTTCATTTTAGTCATTATCTGATTGACTTAGTATTTTGTGAATAAGAGACTGATTTTATTTTATCTCACCTGGATATCCAATTTTCCTAGCATCATTTATTTAAAAACTTCCATGTCTACACTGACAGTGCTACTTCTGTCATATGTAAGTTCCCATGCCAGTGTGGCCTGTTTCCTAGGTCTCTGTCATTGAACTAGCACCAGGCTTTACTATTTACTTGAGCTTTAAAATAAGTCTTGATGTCTGTTAGAGCAAGTCCTCCCACCTTGTTTTTCTGTTTTGACTATTCCAATCTCTTGAAATTTTGTATATATTTAAGAATCAGCTTGTCAAATTCTGCAGAATGACTGTTTTGAGCTTTTGGTTGCAAATGTATTGAATCTATACAGCAGAGGAGAATTGACCTCTAAAATAAAGAGAGTACAGGGGCGCGTGGGTGGCTCAGTCGGTTGAGCGTCCAACTTCAGCTCAGGTCGTGATCTCGTGGTTTGTGAGTTCGGCCCCGTGTCAGCTCAGAGCCTGCAGCCTGCTTCGAATTCTGTGTCTCCCTCTCTCTCAGCCCCTCCCCTGCTCATACTCTGCCTCTCTCTGTCTCTCAAAAATAAATAAATGTTAAACAAAAATTTAAATAAAGACAGTACAACCCATGAACATGTTTTCTGTTTTTGTATGTTTGGACCTTTTTAATGTTTCTCAATTAATCTCATCAGTTCCTCTGTAGAAGTCTTATACATATTTTTATAAATATAAATATATATATAATTTATATAAATATACATCTTAGGTAATTTATATTTTTGATACTATTGTAAATGATACCACTTTAAATGTTATTTCTTATAGGAATAAATTTTATATTGATCTTTGGATCCAGGAACTATGCTAAATTGTCCTCACTAAAATTATCTGTAAGTTCTTTTGGATTTTATATTTTCATAATTATTTTTTCTCAAATAATGACAGTTTTATTTCTTTCCAATTCCTGTACCTTTTATTTATTTATTTTTTACCATATTGCATTGACCAGAACCTTAAATGCAATGCAATTCACAATTGTAACAGTGGGGAATTTTGTATTGTTTCTGTCTCAGAGGAAATGGTTTCACCATTAATTGTGATAAATACTAGGATGTTTTATAGAAACCCTGCAACTCAGGAGTTGGCAGTCTACAGTCCATGACCCAATCTGGCCTGCCATCTGTTTTTGTAAATAAAGTTTTATTGGAACACAACCATGTCCATTAATGTAAATATCATCTGTAAGTGCTTTCACACCACAGTGACAAAGTTGAATAATGTAACAAAGATCATGTGGCTTGCAAAGCTGAAAATACTTATTATCTGGCTCCTTAACAAGAAGTTTGCCAAACTCTCCTTTCCCAGATTAAGATGTTCTCTTTTAGTCTTTTTTTTTACTGAATATTTTTTTACGATGAAAAAATATTGGATATTATTAAATGTTTTTCCAGAATTTTCTGCATTGAGATAATATGATAAAGTTTTGAGTTAAATTAGTTGCTTTTCTTATGTTAACTGAACATACTCTTGGAATAAATTCTCCTTTGTTAAATGTACTATCCTTTTTAAACGTTTTTGGATTTAGTTGGCCACTACTTTGTTGAGGGTTTTTTTTTTTTTTTTTTTTTTTTTGCATTAATGTTTATAGTTCAGTTGACCTGTAATTTTCTTTTTCCTTACTGTTCCTTTGGGTTTTGGTATCAAAGTATGCTAGCTTCTTAGAATAAGCATGAATTATATTTGGATAACTGGCTAATGGAACCATTTGTGCTTGGAGTTTAGTTGTGGGAAGACTTTTCATTATTGATTCAGTCTTTTTCATGGCTCTCAGATTATTCATATTTCCTCTTTCTCCTTGAGTCATAGTTATATTTTTCTGGGAATTTATCCATTTGTCCTAAATTTATATTTATTGTCATAAGCTGTTCATAATATCTTCTTAATCTCTTTAATGTCTGCAAGATGTTCCTTTTGTCATTTCTATATGGGTGTGTCTTCTCTCTCCTTGTTCACTAGTGGTTTATCAGTTTTATTTGTCTTTTCAAAGAGCCAGCTTCTGGCATTGATCCCCTCTATTGTGTGTATACTTTCTAGTTGATGAATTTTTCTACAGATGTTTAGACTTTCTTCTATTTTTTGGTGTTCTTTAATTTATTGAAATTAATGTTTAGCTCATTTTTTCCTAGCTTTCTTTTTCTTCTTCTTCTTCTTTTTTTTAATATGTATTTTATTTTTGAGAGAGAACAAGTAGGGGACGGGCAGAGAGAAAGAGGGACAGAAGATCCTAAGCAGGCTCTGCACTGACAGCAGAGAGTCTGATGTGGGGGTCAAACTCACAAACTATAAGATCATGACCTGAGCAAAAGTTGGATGATCAACTGATTGAGCCACCTAGGCGGTCCTGTTTTTTTCTAATATATGCCTTTAAGGACTATACTTTCTTTAAAATAAACAGATGTTATTAATTTTTGTATCTTCTATTTTAAATGTTTTCATTTATACTCTTTTCTGATTTCTGACATGGTTCTAACCCATAGAGATTCTCTGATATTTAAAAAATACTGATTTATAGATTAATTGCATTAAGTTCATAACATATTCTCCATATAATTTTCTTAGAAATTTTTTTAGAAATTTATTGATAGTTTATGATTCAATATTTGGTCAATAAATGTTCTATGTGCATTTATAGAGAATGTATATCCTGTAATAGACAGATGCAGGGATATATATATATCTATTAGGCCAAGTTTGTATATCCCCTTGTTCTACTGTTCTGTATCATTAATTTTTTGTCTACTTGTTCCATCAGTTACTGAGAAAAACAAGCTAAAATTTTCCACCACAGTTGCAAATGTATATATTTCTTTGTTCTGTTAATTTTTTTTATTAAAAAAATTTTTTTTACATTTATTTATTTTTGAGAGACAGAGAGAGACAGTGTGAACAGGGGAGGGGCAGAGAGAGAGGGAGACACAGAATCTGAAGCAGGCTCCAGGCTCTGAGCTGTCAGAACAGAGCCCATGTGGGGCTCGAACCCATGAACCATGAGATCATGACCTGAGCTGAAGTCAGATGCTTAACCAACTGAGCCACCCAGGTGCCCCTGTTCTGTTAATTTTTGCTTTAAATATTTGAGGCCATATTATTAAAGGAAAGCTAGAAGAGAAAAGAAATGAGGTTTTCTAGTAGAATTCCCTGGAAAACCTTAAAACCAAAGTTGATGATTTAAGATGATGATCATAACCCTTTATAATTGCTCAAAGTGCTTTAAATATACTCTCTAATTTCATAATGATCAGATATGTGACTTAAGACTGGTATTATTAACCAAACCTGAGGATACTAAGGCAATAATATCACCCCAAATCACACACTACTTAATTACTGAGTCAGGTTTAAGAAAACGAATTTCTTGGAGCACCTGTGTGGCTCAGTTGGTTAAGCGTTGGACTTCTGGTAGGGTCATGATCTTGAAGTTCCTGAGTTTGAGCCCCACGTCAGGCTCTGTGCTGATAGCTCAGAGCCTGAAGCCTGCTTTGGATTCTGTGTCTCCCTCTTCCTCTGCCCCTCCCCTGCTTGTGCTCTGCCTCTCTCTATCTCTCAAAAATAAATAAACATTAAAAAAAAAAGAAGAACTGGGGCACCTGGGTGCCCCAGTCAGTTAAGCATCCAACTTCGGCTCAGGTCATGATCTCAGAGTTTGTGAGTTCAAGCCCCGCATTGGGGCTCTGAGCTGTTAGCCTGCTTCGGATTCTGTGTCTCCCTCTCTCTCTGTCCCTCCTCGCTCATGCTCTCTTTCTCGAAAACAAATAAACATTAAAGAAAAATTTTAAAAAAGAAGAAGAAGAAGAACTGACATATGAACAGAGGTCTACCTGTCCAGGTAGTGACCACTAAATACAAAGGCCTGAGAGTGAAATGCCCTTGGTGAGTTAAAGACACAACAAGAAAACCAGAATACCTGAATCAGAATGTGCTAAAAGAAGAGGAATAGAACTGGCTTGGGGAATTATTCAAGAAATTCATTTTCTTTTATTTTTTTAATTTTATTTTAATGTTTATTTTTTGAGAGAGCATGTGCAGGGAAAGGGCAGAGAGACAGAGGGAGACACAGAATCTACAGCAGGCTCCAGTCTCTGAGCTATCAGCACAGAGCCTGACATGGGGCTTGAACCCATGAACTGTGAGATCATGACCTGAGCTAGAGTCAGACACCTAACTGACTGAGCCACCCAGGCACCCCTATATGTAGATTATTCAGAGAGACTTTCCCTGATCATTCTGATCATTCTCTATTCCTTTAGCCTGTTTTATTCTTCAGAGCATTTAGCAATATCTGACATTGTATTATCTACTGGGGTATTTAATTATCATCTTCCTCCTTTACAGTATGTAAGCTTCAAGATTCCAGGGTCTGTTCTGAATTCACTGCTACATTTCCAGTCAAATGGCTGACACGTAGTAAGGGTTGAACAATTTTTGGTTGAATAAGTGAATGGGTGAACTAATCTGTCTTGAAATAGTTTTATTGGCCAAGAAATAATTATTGAGACTTTCTAGTTTCAAGGAATTCTTTCGGCTTGGTAGAAAGCTACAAGCAAGAATAAAATAAGATTGCTGGCTTCAGTTTGTAAGCCACTTGGGGATATAAGATGTATACAAATGATAGAATCTGAAAGTGACATATAAAGAATGGTGATATAAGGGATATTACAGGACCATGAACAGTTAACAGCCAAATATATTATTTAAATAATAAATACTGTGGGGATGCCTAGGTGGCTCATCGGTTAAGCGTCCAACTTCGGCTCAGTCATGATCTCAGGGTTCGTGAGTTTGAGCCCCTCATCAGGCTCTGTGCTGACAGTTCAGAGCCTGGAGCCTGCTTCCGTTTCTGTGTCTCCCTCTCTCTCTCTGCCCCTCCCCTGCTCATGTTCTTTCTGTCTGTCTCTCACTCTCTCTCAAAAATGAATAAACATTAAATATATTTTAAATAATAAATGCTGTGAATTCAATGAAAGGGACATTACTAGATTCTTAGTAATTTAGACAAGTATAAATTTTAAAAAGTATGATCTGGGCACCTTATTAGTTATTCAAAGATGGCCTTTTATTTGTTAAAGGAAGCAGAAAAAGAGTAAGAAGTATATAGTTATAAAGAAGAGAGGTTAGCAAGACCTAATTTGTTCCCTCCACCAGACTGAGTATCTCTAGGGCAAAGACTGTATCATACTCATATTTTATCTTCACGCCCACGTGAAGTATTCTATTAACTTTCAGTGCCTGAATTTGAGAATAAATGAAAAACAGGTAATAGGAGTTGATAAGAGACCTGAATAAAAGGACAGACATAGACATAAGTTAGAAAGTACAGTTGACCCTTTAACACAGATTTGAACTGCGCATGTCCACTTACACATGGATTTTTTTTTTTGCTAAATACAATACAGTGCTATAAATGCATTTTCTCTTCCTTAAGATTTTTAATAATAATTTTTTCTACCTTAATATATAATGCACATAACACACAAAATATGTATTAATTGATTGATGTTATCAGTAAGGCTTCCAGTAAACAGTAGTCTATTAGTCATTAAGTTTTTGGAGAATCAAAATTTATATGCAAAATTTCGACTGTGCAGGGGTCAGCACTTCAAACCCCTGTGTTGTTCAAGGATCAGCTACATCTATATATCTCTGTGCACATATTCTGTCTGTCTGCCTGTCTGATTAGTGATTGGCAATGGAACATCAAGATGCAGATGTTTTGCAGTCATAGTACTTTGTAAAATATATTGGTAAATTTAAGAGTAGGCTGGTAGGTTTATTTACCATTATCCTAGACTATCATTTTGCTTTTCTGCTCCATCTTTTCTCTGACTGAGAGACAGAGACCCTGGATTAGAGAACATGTTCAACAGATCACTTTGGTCCCCTAACAAACCAAGAATGGCATTCTTTTTCTTAGGATTTCAACTCCTCTTGCTTAATCTGTAAATGTCTATTTCTTAGTTTTCTGCACATTATAGTCAGGAGAATTTCTGTACTTGGATTCCAAAGTCATATCTTATAGAAAAAAAATACCCTGGTGAAAACATATTTTATATTAAATTTTCAGTGTCATGGTGGATACAAAGAGGATTTATTTTGTTCCTTATTACTTAGTTTTTATCACTTTTGACTAGATGATTGGTAGTTTTCAGAAAAATGATTCTTACATATTTTACACCTTAAAGTAAAATTCTACTCACAAATTTTCCATTCTTAAGTAAATCTGTAATAAGAATTCCATCATCAATATCAGCAAACTCTACAGCTTGAAATATTTTAGTTGGTTGAACTCTAAGTTATATATTGGCTTTAGGATAAAGTTTTCTTTAAAAACTGAAGCAACTAAAATACTACATGTATTCTTCCTCTAAATTGATCATAAAATCCTCTTTTTTTTGTTTTTATTTTCTCCCTGACCTGAGAACATACCCAAAACTATAAGGACTTCTGGTTTCTTAGGGAAGAAACAGATGTCTATGGAATCCCAATAATCCCTTTTCCTATTTATTTATGCTGTTGATAAATGTACCCTTTCTGTTAGGTTTTTTTATGGTTTTTATTTCCATTTGTAAACTCAGTGCCTTGCATTTTTTAAAATCTTTGTTCTAGACCTCTCTCTTGCGATTTAAACTACTTTTCCAAATTCCTGCTTACTATATCCATTTAGATAGTCCACAGGTGCCTCAATCTCCAACTGAATTATTTACTTCTCCATAGACTTTCTGGTTTCTTATCCAATCTTTTTCTAACTAAATGCCATAGTCAAACACTCAAGGCCCAATTGGAAATGTGGGACTTTTCTTAATTTTTCCTATTTACAAAATGTTGCTAATTTTTTCCTTAGGTATTTGTTGAAATATTTTTTCCCCTAAATATTTCTTGAATTCCTTCCCCTCATTCTCTAACCTTTATTGCTTACTAGCTTTATTACTGTATTGTTGTATTCCTTTTAGGCAAGTTACCTATTTTCTATCCTAGTTTCCTTATCTGTAAAATGAGGATAGTAATAGGTTTTACCTTATAGGTTCTTTGTGAGCATTAAAGGAATTAATAGCTGTTAACTGCTTAAAATAGTGCCCAGAAACAGGGCCAGTGCCACAATATGTTCAAGCTATTATTATTGCCACCAGTACAACTACATTCAGGTTCTGAACAATTGCCCTCTGGGTTATTTCATCAGTCTAGTAACATTCCTTCTGTATCTATTCTTACTGTCAAATTGGATTTTGACAATGCCTCAAGTTACTCTGTTTAAATCATAAGTTGGACTTTTTGACCATGCTACTTAAAATCCTCTTATATCTTATCCAAAGGGTAAAGTCCAAGTTTTTTATCCCAGTATATATACAAAGTCTTCTACGAATTGTCCTATTCTACTCCAGCTCAGACCTCACCATGTTGTGTCTTAACTTTCCTTCTCCACTAATTCTGACCTGCGCTAATTCCCCTGTCCATGCACACTGTCCTGCTCCAGTGTCTTTGCTCATACTGCCTGTGTTCATGGAACTCTGTATACTGTCTTTTTCTTATTTCCTTGGACCGAATCAGCTTTGAAAGCTCACCAGATGACTTAATTCCTCCCACCCCATGAATTCCTATAATTCTCTCATCTGAGTTGGGCTAAGACTGCATCTCTGACTTCCTCAGTCCCTCCTGGATGAGAAACAAATCTTCTAAAACATCTCTGTTTCTCCCACAATAAATCAGATCATAGATCACATCAGATCTTGCTTAAAACCCTCCTATCGCTTCTCTTTGTGAATGGAATACAATTTAAATGCAATATCATGTTTCGCAAGGACCCTAGTATCTGTCTCTGAACCCACTGTCTATGATTCTCCACCAGATTCCCCACCACCTACCCATAATTACTCATGACTGTCCAGCCACCTTTGCTTTCTTTTGCCCCTTAAACGTATAGAGCTTTTTCCCACCTGGGGTCTTTGCCATGGCTGTTTCCTCTGCTTGGATGCTCATTTCCCACATATTCACATGGCCACTTTCTTCTCATTCAGATCTCAGTTAGAAGATTACATCCTCTATGTGACCTTCACTGACCTGAGCTGCAATACTCTTTATCTCCTGTGTTCTTTTACCTAGTTATGCTCTATCCCATTTCCACTTGATCAAACTTAGAACTATCTGAAATTCTTACCTATTTATTTGAGGACATTTTTATTGTCTGTTTCTCCCACTAGAATGTAAGCTGTAATGAGGACAGGGATTTTATCGGTCTTGTTCACTTCCACATCCACAAGAAGTGGCAGGTTTTTAATAAACAGTTACTGAAATGATTCAGTGAAGGAGCAAATGAATAAAAATGTTTCAGATATCAGGGTGCCAGGGTGGTTGAATTAATTAAGCGTCTGACTCTTGATTTTGGCTCAGGTCATGATCTTAGAGTTCGTGGGGTCAAGCCCCACGTGGGCCTCTGTTCTGACAGCGTGGAGCCTTGTGTGCACATGTGCATGCATGCTCTCGCTTTCTCTCAAAAATAAATAAACACTAAGAAAAAGGAAGGGAAAAAAGTCTCAGATATGTAGATAGCAGATTTTCAACAAATTGTTTTTGAATTATGAATAAGTGAATGAAATAACTGAACTTTATTTGTTATTATAATGGCTTGTAAGTTTTCAAGTTTTTTACTGTATTAATTATTTTTACTGTATAAATTGTTTTATTTACTGATTTTTCTTGGGTCTCTGTCCTTGGTGAATTTCTGTCACTCAACTTGCAATTATTGTTACTTTTTTACTTTAAAGGCTTTGCCTTTAATTGCCCCACGCACCTTCATTTCCCAAATTTGTGAATGGATGTACTTTTCCAACATAATTAGTATCACTCTTGATCTTCCTTTCAATGTGTGGAGAAAAGAATATCACACAATAATGCTGTAATCATGTTGGTAAGCACAGTGTGGTTTCCTCTCTACTGTTAACTATGTTCTGATCTACACTAGATGTACCTTTCTTCTTTGCTTCAGCTAATTATCCACCTGAATATTTATGTATACAAATCCCAAGGAATTAACATTCTAATCAGCAAGTGACATCCAAGGTTGGTCATTAGCCAAACTCTGGAAAAGCCAAAAGTTGGTGTCCTCTACTTCCTTCTTCAGTGCTCTTCCTCTTTTTCTTTCACGTTTCCCAACCTTTTGATATAACTCAAGGAAAGACTTCCTCCCAGCTACCTGCTAAAATAGTTTTTTCTAAAGTTAGTGAATGACATATAGTGTTGGCCTTGCCTGGAATGTTTGCATTTTGACTGGAAAATTTTGAGACATGAAATGCTGTATATGGCCAAATGGATATTCTGTTGGATATTCTGTAGATATTCTGTGGATATTTTGAGACATGAAATGCTGTATATGGCCAAATGGATATTCTGTTTAAGCCATGGATACTAGGAAATATCTTGGCAAATCATGGAAAATCTCAAATCATAATGAAAACATATTTACAGAGTTGGCCTGCATTTTTATCCAATGTGAAGTCCTATAGCTTGCAAACTTTAAGAATATAGCTTGGTTTAATTATCTTACTTCTTTCTGCAGTGTACCAGGGATATAAGAAAAATGACCAGAGAATGAAGATAAAAAAACAAAACAAAACAAAACTGAGTGAAATTAAGAAAGAAAACTTAGGTTAAAAATTTGGAAATGTCCTTCAAATAAACATGCCTCTTATTGCAATTTATCACAGTGAATTATATTTTATATATTCAGCTCAAAATAGGTCTTGAATTGATCAGTTTTCTCCCATGTCTTCACTGCCTTCTTCCCTTAGTCTAATCCATTGTTATCCCTCCATGTACCACTGGAAGAACTTCCTAATTGGTCTCCCTCTTTCTACCCATATCCCTCTGCAATCTGTTCTCCATACCAGTAATCATAGTTATTTATTTAAAATGCAAATAGGAAAATAGGGCACCTAGTTGGCTCAGTCGGTTGAGCTTCTGACTTCGGCTTGGGTAATGATCTCGTGGTTCATGGGTTCGGGCCCCACATTGGGCTCTGTGCTGGCAGCTTGGAGCCTGGAGCCTGCTTCCATTTCTCTCTCTCTCTCTTTCTCTCTCTCTCTCTCTCTCTCTCTCTCTCTCTGCCACCCCCTGCTTGCGCCCTGTCTCTCTCTCTCAAAAATAAATGAACATTAAAAATTTTTTTTAATGCAAATAGCATCATGTAGTGTCCTTGCTTATCATCTTTCAAGAGTTCCCCATTGCTAAGGATAAAATACCCTTAACATCATCTTTGAGGCTCTGTGGGCACCAGCCCTGCCTCTGTCAGGCTCATCTTGCATCCTCTCTTGTTGCTCATATCCAGGAGGCACAGCTGGCCTCCTTTTAGCCCTAAGGACAGTAGCACCAAGCCCTTTACTCAATCAGGACTTCATTCATGCTGTTCTTCTGCCTGGATCACTTTACACAACTCATTCTTCAGGTTGTAGTGGACTCAGGCCACTCCTTCAGAGAAACCTTCGTAGATACTCCAAATGAATTAGCCTCTCCTTGTTCCTTTTTCTCATCTATGAGTACCCCTGATCTTCTTTGCAGGAGTGATCTCACTGGTAATTATGTGTATTTATTATTCTTATGTCACCCAACTCGGCTGGATTAGACTGTCTTTGTTTATACAGTTAACTCTTGACTGAGTCTTTGGTGACGGATACTTTTGTGTGTTTTTCTCCATTTCAACACTTAAACTTATTTAATTATTGGTTTTTCTGTTTATCCCACTAAACCTTAAAATACACTTGCTAGGCTTTTTTTGTTTGTTTGCTTGTTTAATGTGTCACCAGATTCTTTTCAGGTAGTAGTTACTCAATAAATGATGATAAGTAATTAAGTTATGCTGATGTGTATACCTTACTGCCTGAGTGACTGGTGGTGAAAGGATTGAAAGAACACAACATGGAAACCAGCAAGATTCCAGAGGCTTGAATATGTCTGTCCTTTCAACTGTGTGTGGTGTACATACGGGATGGCATACATCCTGTACATATGGGATGGCATACATTTGAATTTGAGAACAGTACCAATTTCAGGTACCTTCATTCTTATAAAGGAAGTTAATTCTTTAAATGAAAAATTGCCTGTGATTGAAATTTTATGTTTTCTTAACTCATTTGCATATCACTTTTTTTTTAAAAAAAGGATAAAAAAACTCTAATCCTCACCTGCATTTCCATTTTTGTTTCAGGACTATGGGCATGTTATTTATGCCAGCAAAAGGGAATTCAAGCAACCAGATTAGAAAGGTCATTAAGAACAGACTTGAGCAAGATACTCAGTTCCCAGCCCTCCACTGGAGTGAGGTGTGGTTGAGAGAGGAGGCGGGGGGGGGGGGGGGGGGGGGGGCGGGTGTTGGAGGGGGAGAGGGAAGGAAGGGGGGGGGGGGAAGGAGGGTAGGGACCTGGGGAGGTGGAAATAATAGGGAAGTTCAGTCTCAGAAGTAATGTGCTTTGGAGGAGAAGGAGCTATTTATTTATTTATATTTATTTATTTAATGTATATATGTATGTATGTATTTATTTATTTATATATTTTTGAGAGACAGAGGGTGAGTGGAGGAGTGGCAGAGAAACAGAGATAGAATCTGAACCAGGCTCCAGGCTCTGAGCTGTGAGCTGTCAGTGTGTCAGCAGAATCTGACACAGGGCTCGAACTCACGAGCAGCGAGATCATGACCGGAGCCGAATTCAGACCCTCATCCGACTGAGTCACCCAGGCACCTGGAGAAGGAGCTTTTTAAATGTCTGATAAGAAGTGACCCTTCATTAGTTGTTGGACTGTAGACATGTCAATCTCTCTGGGTCTCAGTTCCTTTTCCTTGTAGATGAAAGGACTTACCCCAGTAGAAATACTTCCCTGCCCTCTCATTCCTTGATTCTTATTTTCTCTATAATGGTGGGAGCACAAGAAAGAGGATATCTGAGAAAAGGAGAGGAGACATATGACTAATTGTTACAGAATAGAAAAATATAGAAGAGAGACATGGATGGTGGTTATGAAAGGGAAAGTGTATGAGAAAGTAAGGATTCAGATCTTCCTCCTCCCCTAGCTTATTTACTTAACGAGTATTTATTCGTACTAATAAATACTCATGTAGCATTGACTCTGTGCCAGCCATTGTTCTAAGGGCGTTACGAAGATGAATTCGTGAGACACGTAGGAGATAAGCGTTATTATCACCCCTGCTTGATGGCTGACGAAATAAAGCACAGAGAGGTGAAGCAAATTAACCCAAGCCACATAACTAATAAGGGCTGGGGCTGGATTTCAAACCCAGGCAGTCTGGCTCCAGAGTCCATGCTCTTATGGTGCTTATTTTACTGTTAGAATTTACCATACGTTTTCCTCAATGAAAATCTCCACATCAAAGACAAAAACTTATTGAACTGTAACAAAAATAATAAATCACTCCAGACATATTTAGGCTAACACATACCCTATTTGTTTCTGTGTAATTACACTTTCTCAAGAGCCTGCCACATTTGGTATCACTGTTTTCCTACGAACTCTTCAAGCAAGACTAATGCAAAATGGGGAGGATTGTTCTTTGTTCAGCTGGGAACCAGGTGGCACAAAGCACAGAGAAGGAAACCAGGCTCCAGAGAATGTGTGAAGGGAACCAAATGCAGTCTCAGGCAGGGCTTGCATTTAGAGGAAACGTTTTCATTCAGATGCTTGAAACTTTACAAAATTTTAACTTTATGTCATATTTTCTTTCCACCACCCTATTTTAAAATACAAACAACAAAAACTCCGAAAAGCCTGGCTAGTAAAATAAAATGTAATGGTTGTTTGGTTTTGCCATTAGGAAACGGTTCAGCTCAAGCGCTGTGTTGATCTTGTGCTCCAGGAGGCAGCATCTCATTAGTAAAACAATGACCATGGGTTTCCCCCCCCCATTTTTTTCAGCATTGTGACTATGATCGTAATTCCCATTCTCTAATATAGCTTGGTTGCTGTTCAGAAAGTAAAAGACTTAAAGAAGGGGATCCAATGATTGTTGCTGATTTATTTATGTAACATTATACCCTACTCCTTTCCTATTCTTTTGTTAAATTTAATTTCTTGTACTTGTACCCATGACATTTAGTATTTAATACCTTGGAGTTGGAAGGAAACTAGGGGATGGTTCTCTTGGCTTAATTTGCTCATTTTACAGACATGGAAATAAGAGCAGAGTAGTTAAATGTCTTGTCCAGGACAGCTAGTGTCTTGGCCAGGACTGGCTTCCAGGCTTTCCACTGCTGGTGCTGGGCCCTGCACACAATACCTAGCATAAGTGTTTGCTTAGTCTGGGATTCAAACCCATGTAACATGCTCTTTTCTCCTCCCCAACTGAAAACACACATCTTCCACGACATTGCCCTTTATTTTCTTTCTTCCAGTCCAATTTGTTTGAGAAGAAGATAAACATGAGTATCTGGGGAGTTAATGTTGATGTCTAGAGGGCTGTTCAGATTTGCTAAACTTCAAGCACTGGAATGTCTAGAGAGCCATCCATCATAAGTGCCTTGAGGGCATGCCTGCCAGAGGGCCTGACTGCTGGGGTCCAGGCCTTCCCTTCTCTCAGGGAGCGCACTTGTGCTGTCAGTGTGTGTTAGAACTCAGCTTATGCCTCTGGTCCTCCTGCCCTGCCATCCCCTGCCCCCCCTTCCCTCCCCCCATCTCCTTTTCATAGTCTATTTAAATATGCATGTAATTTGGATTAACATCATTGTTCCTGTATTTACACTCCTAAGATTTAGAATTGGTATCCCAGGATAGACCCTGAACCTTCCCTCTCTCCAGAGCCCATTTGATAAATTCCTGCATTTACGTCTTTTCAAAAAAAAAAAAAAAAAAAAAAAAAAGAACAAGAAAACACCAAAAAAAACCCCTTATATTTCATTTATCAAATTTCGGTCTGAACACCCCTGGCCTTCCTCTAACCTAGAACTTCTGTTTCTGTAGTTCTACCGTTTAGCAGCAGAAAGTCTGGCCTGTGCACCTACATTATAACCTTTTCCAGGACTTGGTCGTATCAGTCTTGCTGCTGACTGTAAGGTACATAGGGGATTAGCTAACTAGAGCCCCTCGGCTGCTGCTTCTAATCCTTCTTGCTGCCCATCGTGGTACCAAATTACCACATTGTGGTTAATTTAAAGATTTCAGAATACTGATTTAGTCACATTTACCAAAGAGTGAGTGTTTGCTAGAAGGTCACCCATGAGTGTGGGCCTTTCTTCTCTTTCTTCCAGGTGGCAAACTGACCCAAAAGGCAATTTGGCCACCTCACTCTCTTCATTTATAAGAGCTGGGGTAGCTGCCTAATAATACAACTGAGATTTGGGGTTAGGTGAAGGAAGAAGATTTTCCTTAGGCCTTAAGCCCAATTTATCATATAGTTCTGCACTTGGGCTTTGGATACAAGATGAGCCAAAAATAATTGTGTATCCTTAGCTTCTGTCTCTCCCTGTGAGATTTTTATGGAGGGATAATGTGTCTGATGCAAGGCAGGATTTGGGAATTTTGGACTACTTTGTAAAAGTGAGCACATAAAGATTGAACTTTTAAAAACTTCCCATGATGTATTTATTTGATACCTGGAAGTTTGTACCTGTTCACCTCCTTCACACACACACGCACACACACTGCATTTCCTTTATCCATTCATCCTTAGATGAACACTTAGATTGTTTCCATATCTTGGCTATTATATCTAACTTTTTAATGACTGAGCCAAACGTATGGTAAATCTGGTTCAGAGGAGTATAGTAGAGAAAAATATTTATAGTGACTGAAAGAATGAATACTGAGTAAAGGATTGCCAAGTTAGGTACAAACCCAGTTAATGTCCTAAAGAAAGATTAAAGTGTCATATTTGGGGTTATCTTTTTCTTTTTTAATTAGGCAGGAGTCATTTTTGTCTTTACTAGATTAAAATCTCAACTAGAGAGACTTTATTTTTATTGTTATTGGACAATAACCATTTACATCATTGTAAGTTCTGTTCAAGTTAACATTTCTCCACAGAGTTGTAGAATATTCTTTTTTTTCTTAAATGTTTATTTTTGAGAGAGAGAGAGGGAGAGAGAGGAAGAGAGGGAGAGAGAGAGAGAAAGGGAGGGAGGGAGGGAGGGGCAGAGAGAGAGGGAGACAGAGGATCCGAAGCAGGATCTTCCCTGACAGTGCAGAGCCCTGTGCAAGGCTTGAACTCATGAACTGCGAGATAAGCCACCCAGGAACCCCTAAAATATTCTAATTAATAGTAAATAGTAAGTCAAACAAAGGTACATACCCTAGAGAATGAAATAGATCTTGGATATGTTTGTTGCCAATTTCCAGCATGACACTGAAAGAAAATACGGTCATCCATTTGCCTATTTTCAAGTTTTGGATTTTTTTTAATACCCCCAACTTGTAGTCACAAATAACCTCCAAAAATAATTCTTGGTCACAATGCCCCCTCCTCCAGTATCACTGTGCTTTGGATTGATGCATTTACAAAATCATGCAAAACATGAATTAACCTATGTAAGCCACATTGTAGTATGGTCAGCAAAATGGAGACTAAGTTGAGTAACTACCATGGCCAGAAAATTAACTTGTCTCTACAGGTTTTACAAGGAATCAAGATTGTATTTTTAATAGGCTTTATTCAGACATTTGGAAACATTTGTTGAAGCAAAATTTCAAGCGTATGCAAAAGTTTACTCTAATGAATTCCCCTTTACTTATTTCCTTCAATAATTATCAACCCCTGGCTAATCTTATTCTTTTATAGTCAGCCCACTCTCTCCCAATGCTGGATTATTTTTAAAGTTTCTTATATCTTTACTGAAGTAAGAATGAGTACAAGAAAATAGTTTATCAATTGCTGAGTTGGGGATAGGCATTAACATCTCCAAATTTGATTGTAGAATTGTGTATTTCTCCCTTTAATTCTGCAATTTTAGGTTTATACATATTCACAATTTTTATATCTTCCTTTATTATTATTTTTATTATCTCTCATAATACTCTTTGCTTCCAAGTATAACTTATCTGATACTACTACAGGTACTTTAGCTTTGGTATTCTGACTTTTGGCTTGGAATATACATTTAACATTCATTTTATTTTAACTTCTTTCTTTATATACAAACTATCTATCTCGGGGATAATAATAATTTATCGGGATATTTTGATTACAGCAAGGGAATGTATATTTTACAAAATTCTCCTTATTTTGATAATTCTTTCCCCAAATCCTGAAGTTAGGGCATGCAAGTTTTTATTTTGTTTCATTTGATTATTTACAGCAAAAGTGAGAAGACACAGAGGATTATTTCCCAAGGGCAATTATGGAATTTCTTTCCATTACAAGAGAAATAGCAAATCATCTGGTTCAAATAGGACATTGATGTGGCAGAACACAGTGCATCCAGCCAGTTCCTTGAGGTTCTTTCTGGTTTATGAGTCTCAAAGGTCATTAGAACGGTTACTTCTGAATGCATTTCTGCTGAGAAGCCACAGAAAGGGGGTCTCTTGAGTTTTCTTGAATGAAGGTGTAGGATATCATGCTAAGCAAAGGGTGAGGTTGAGGTCAAAATTATTTGGATTAAAGTTGCAAGTAGTACAGGGGTGCCTGGGTGGAGGGCCAGTTAAGTGTCTGACTCTTGATTTTGGCTCGGGTGATGATCTCACCGTTCGTGAGTCTGAGCCCCGAATGGGGCTCTGTACTGACAGTGTGGACCCTGCTTGAGAATTTCTCTGCCCCTCTCTCTGCCCCTCCACTGCTTGCTCTCTCTCTCTTTCAAAAAATAAATAAACTCAAAACAATTTAAGAAATTGTAAACAGTATAAATGTTTAAGTTTTGGGGAATTTAAAAATTAATTGGTTTATTATTGCTAATGAACCTGAGACCTATGTTCTAATGATAGAGTAGCCCTGGCATTTTGAACTAGTCACTTGTCTTCTCAATTCCCCAGGCTCCTTATCTGTAAAATGAATGAGTTGGGATAAAGCATAGCTTTCAAATGATGTTATAGCAGGATTCTTCTTAGAATGAAATAGGAAAAGAGAGTTGAATATGTCAAACAGGAGAAAGGGGAATCTTCTTTGGTTGAAGAAGGCTCAGTGTTGTCTGCTGGGTTCTCCCTATTTTTTCTTTTGTTGTTGTTGTTGTTTGATTTGTTGTTGTTGCTGTTGTTTGAGGCTTGGATTAATTTATTCATTTGTTTACCTACTTCACACTGATGGTGCTTGGCTGGTCACTAAACGTATAAATATGAGTCAGACCCAGACGTGTCTTGAGGATTTCAAAGTCTAGCAGAAGAAACAGATATGTAGGTAAATAATGGCAGCACGGTGACAAATCGTATACAAGAGAAGCACCAAAGGGCCTGAGGTAGGCTTCTTCTTGTTTTTAGGTTAGCTCCTAAGGCATCCTCAGAAAGAGGGCTTTCCTCATCCCATTCTGATGTTACTGGTCTGTGGGCTGCCATTATGAGAACCATTGCTTTGAGTTCCCTTCAACCTCCAAATTCAATGAATCCTTTGTTTCTGAGTTGGGTAATACCATAAATTTAGGGTGGGGGGAAATTCCACCATCTACTTCTGTTTACTAATTGGCAAATAAACATTCCTGAGGAGTAGATATCTCCACTTCTCTGTAATTCTGATTCCTTAATCTGTATGCTGCCTCCTTCAGTATTTACTTCATCAATTATTTCCTCTCTTTCCTGTGTCTCAATTTTCATTGGTTTCTTTCACATGCTCAAATGTCTTTCACACCACTTTTTTCTCTGTCCCTCCCCTCCACCAAAGCAAAGGAAGCAAACAAGCAAACAAAACGCCTTTCCACTGACACTTGATCCTCTTTTAGTTACCACCCTAAAGAAAAAATATGTTTTCTGTCTCTATTTCCTCACTTGTTCACACCTGGATCCGTACAACTTGGCTTTGACTATCTACCTTATACTGAAAGTTTTTTTTCACTAAGTTTACCTTTTAATTTTCAAATCTAGTGAAAATTTTCTGGTTTTTCTTTTACCTAACACTTTGGGTTACTCAACACTCTCTCCTCACATTTTTAACCATAAGTCTACTGTTCTGTGATGTATTTACTGGTTTCTTTTGTGGGCTCTTTTTTCTCCGCCTCTGTTTAGTATGTACTGTTTCTCTTTGTCCTTGGCATCTTTTCTCTTCAAAGAGCTCATTTTCTTTGGACAATTTCATCCATGCTCAAGACTCTATCTGCCACATATCTGTTGGTAGTTCTAAAAATCTGCACCTCTACTCAAACCTCTCTTCAGATTTCAAAAACCATTATCCAATAAGGGTGTTCCCAAAGATACCTCAAACTCAAAATTTCTGTAATAGAATTCGCCTTCTTCTTGCACATAATGTACCAGTTTTCAATTTGTGGCTTCTCAGCTCTAGATCCACTCTTCACTGCCTTCTCTGTGATCATAAAGTTGGACCCTGTAAACATCTCTCCTTTGCCAGCTGTCTTGATGTTAAGCTTTGTCAGAACAGAGTGTTGAAGTGTCCTACAGCGGGGAGGAGTGTTTCTTTCATAGCTCCTTCCCTGTGAGAGGCTCCATCAAGACTTCCCCATGGGCAGCTTTCCTCAGCCACCCAGGGGTAGCTTTCTAGTGAATTCAACCGTGTGACGTCTCCCCACAGCCAGCTTCCTCCAAAACCTCAGAGATTGGAGTCCCAGTGTTCTGCTGGGGTGACATCTCGGCAAAATACTTGGTCATCACTGGGCCATGGCTACTCATCAGTTTCTGGAATTTGACCTTGGTGGAAGACAGGGGCCTCTTCCAGACTTGCTGCTTTCTCAGATGTTTCACCTGGACAGAAAAGAGGTAGAGGCTGCTCCCTATATCTGCCATGCCTGTAGCCTTGAAAGTTCTTTTTTGTTTCATAGGCTAGCCCCTGTTTTAGTTAGTAATTCTGCATCGTCACCTCTCTCTGTTCAGATTAGTGCACGAATTCCATCTTTTCATTGAACCCAGAGTCATGCACACAGTTCCTTCTTGCATTCCTCATTATGGAGCTGTTTCTAATAGCACCCCTTCTCATTTCTAATATCTATCAGTCAGCAGATCCAATGTATTCATTCTCTCACATACTTTTCTTAAGCCTCTTCTCCACCTCGACGGTTTCTGTCCTTGAGTAGATACTTGGACTTTCACATAGTCCTCTCTTCAGTATCCCTGAATCTTCTGTCCACACACTTCAGTCAATCATTATGTCGTTAAAATTAGCTTCCTTGGGGTGCCTGGGTGGCTCAGTCAGTTAAGCGTCGGACTCTTGACTTCAGCTCAGGTCATGATCTCATTGTTTCTGGGTTCAAGCCCCATGTTGGGCTCTGTGTTGACAGTGTACAGCCTGCTTGGGATTCTCTCTCTCTCCCTCTTTCTCCTCCTTCCCTGCTCACAGGCTCTGTCTCTGTCTCAAAATAAATAAATAAAGTTAAAAAAAATTAGCTTTCTCACACATACATCTGATATCCATTCTCTCTGTACTCCTGTTTATGATATGAAATCCCTTTGTGATCAGATTCCAAATGTTGTCTGTTTGGACTCATATTCCATCTCTCCTCCGATACACTTTTACTCCAATCATGTTTATAGTTCTTACATTAATAGTTTCAACCTGTGTGCCTTGAATATTCTTGTTGTCTCTGAAATTCTCCTGACTGCCTGGAAAGCACCTACTAGTGTGAGCCTTGCTTAATTTTTCTGAAAAAATTCTTTATCTGGAATTCACCTATACTTTGTAAAATCCTCCAATGTAACAATTATTTTGGGCTATTGCAGTTGTTACTGGGTCTGTGTCCTCATTCAATTTTGAGTATCTTAAGGAGAAAGACCTGTTTTTTCCTGTGTTTGTGCCCTAATAGTGCCTGGGGCCTTTTACGCCTTTCATAAATATCTGCTAACACCAAATGAGTAACAGTGGCATTTTTATAAAGGGGATTTCAAAATCCTAATTAAAGTTTCTTAACTTTCCTTAATGTAGATTGTTTTGACACAGAGTTCTTTAGGGACTGAAAACTTTTAAAAATGGCATTTATTACTTTTCATCTTTCTGTACTCAGAGAGAATACAAAAGAGAAAAAAAAAGAAAAAAAGGTGTATAATGTCTTCTTTACCTTTTGGCTTACTTCTGCAGATTTAAGAAAGGACATCCCTCAAATGATAGTAAAATTCCAGCTCTTTGGGTTCATAGCGATAGCTAAGGGGTAACATTTAAAAAAAAAAAAATCTTACCATGTGCCACACACTCTGCTTAGGCCTATCCCTGCATTATCTCCGTCACCACCATTCTCTGAAGTAGGCAGTTGTAAGCTTTCCATTTTACAGACGAGGAGAGTAAAGTGACACTGAGCGTTTAATGACTTATCCACTTGCACTGTGACTAAACGGGGACCTGGGATTTCGAACCAGGCATTCTAGTATCAGAGTCTGTGCTTTTAACCGTTAATCTGTAGAGCCTAATAGTAGAGTAAATAGCTGCTCCAAAAATAGGAATATACCTAAGGACCTTCACAGTAGATGATCTCTGTGAAGCTCCTTCACTTTGGAAAGGCTTGTTCAAAGTTTTGTGTGTGAATTGGGGTGTAGTTGTGACCACGATCGTTAGCCAGAAGACTGGATTATTAGCTCCAACTCTGGGGCTGTCCCCCTAGGATGGCAGACACATCTTCCTTATTTATCCACCGTGACCTTTATCATCATCTTCTGTCTTCTGATTTCCCTGACACATTAATGCTTACTCAGTGTAATTCATAAGTTTGCTTTTCCACTCTTCAACTTTATTTTACCCCCCAATGTATATTTAACATTTATAGTTAACAATCTTTTCTGTCATTGTTTTCAGCAATATATAGGGATTAATTTATGTATGTGTGTATGTAACATTTTAAAAGTAATACATTTTGTCTAATTTAAACTAGTACAAATATATTTTTATACCTTAAAAATTCTATTCACACTAATTAATATGCTCAAATTGTATCCTTAGTACTTACCAAAAAGAGGTAGAGTTAACAGAAAAAAAGGACAGTAAAACGGCTAAAGTCCTCAAGTGTAAAGTTGGTCCCAAATCTCCAAACTTTTACTGCATTAGAGCTAATTCTAATATAATACTCATTTAGTATTTCTCTTACATTAATGTTTTAAATTATACTTATGACAATGTATACCTATTTTCTCCAGGACATATTTTATGCTAGATAAAAACGATTCACTTTAATTTTATGTATTTATTTATTTATTCATTTCAATTTTGTGCATCTAAATTGTTATGCAAGATTTACTTATGACTGGTAAGATCAGTTGTTTGGAGCTCTGATAATGAAGTGTTGAATTCATGCCCACATGAACTGTTTATTTTTCTTGATAGCAACATAACTCCGTGGTGAAGAGTGTGCTCTGAAAGGAGCCTGCCTGTTTTGAATCCTGGTTCTGATACTTACCAGGTCCTATATGTCCTTGGGCAACACATGTATCTTTTCTGTGCTTTAGATTTCGTCTTTAAAATGGAGATAATCAGGGGCGCCGGGTGGCTCAGTTGGTTAAGCGTCTGACTTGGCTCAGGTCACGATCTGGAGGTTCATGAGCTGGAGCCCCATATCCGGCTCTGTGCTGACAGCTCAGAGGCTGGAGCCTGCTTCTGATTCTGTGTCTCCCTCTCTCTGCTCCTCCCCCGCTCACTCACACATGCACACGCACTCGCTCTCTTTGAAAAATAAATAAACATTAAAAATAAATAAATAAAATGGAGGTAATGACATCACCTATCTCATAAAGTTGAAATGAGGATGAGATCAGTATTTTTTGTTGTTATTGCAGTTATTCAGTAACAAAAACTGTATTTTTCAACAATGTGTTTACTGCTGTTGCTACTTTCCGTATTCGAAATGGATGATGGTGACGATGATGATGGTGTGAAATGCAAGCAGTCATTGCTTTATGCTCAGACTCACTTCTGTTATCTTGACAGTGGCTCATAGAACCCTGTACTGACAGGGATGGGAAACCAATGAGAGAGTGTGGATGGATTAAAACAAACTGATCACAATCACTGGAAAACCAGCTCAAAGAGCACAAAGGGACAAACACGGGTGCAGGTTTGGAATACAAAGGACTTTTCTTTCCTCAGAAAAAATTGATCAGGTAGCCTACTGATTTCTTTCTGGCCCCAAGTCTTCGGTAGCATACTTCTTTTACTGTACTAGATGTTTTCTATTTTCCAATATAGAGGCACGTGGTACTGCATGCTACATTTCGTCCTTAAGAGGCCCTCTCCCTGCAAAAGCTTTCTCATTATTAGAAACACTTCTGGGCGGTTAACAAAGAGAGTTGCCCGAGTTCATCTACTTGACAGGGATTTCATTAATTTTTTTTGAAAAGTTAGCTAGAGCTATAATCATTTAATTACTTAGCATTTGTCAAAAAATTGCTGATTAGCCTTCTAGCAATTCCAGATACTTTAATGACTGACAGCAAAGCAAACAGAGAAAACTAGCACAACATCTGTCCACATGAAAATTACTTACTGGAGATAGGCCTTTTTAACCAGCTTTTACACGACCCATTCTAGCACTAGAGGAAAAAAGTCTATAAGGAAAGCTATGAAAAAAAAAGCAGCAACAAGCACAACTGTACTTCAGACATTTCTTCATAATATGAAGGTCTTTGCCCTTTAATGCATTTAATACATGTATTTGGTTAAAATGTGATATTTGATATTTTATTAATACCTGCAATTTTAAAATATTTGACATTCTAGAATTTTCTTCTTTGTGTATTTTCAATCATCTCCAAATGGTAGGGCTCTTGAAGATTGAAGGACTCATGTGGCTCAAATATGTTACATTTCCATGGGAATGTGGGAGGGTTAAGAGAACATGAGGGGTCCTGATTCCTCATAAGACATACTTGTCAATAAATGGCAAATGCAAAGCAGGTTTTTATAAAGGTGTTAACATTTTTCATTGTCCACCTAGTAAATAGTTCCCCTGGGTGAACAATCATTCCTTTTAGTAAACTGATAAAAAGACCAATAGAAAAATCCTACTTTGTAACATCTGCTTAGTGTATTTTCTCTGGGTAAGAAATGTGTTTGTTGTGTGATGTGTGGGGGGGTGGGAGGGGACTGGGTCTCAAAATTTCATGTGGATGACTCTAAAAATTCAGAGTTGTGGATTCCATCTTCAGAAACTGACTTAGTAGCTTTGGTCTAGAGTCTGCAGACAGTTCTGATGGAGATCAGCAGAATGTACTTTGGGAAAAAGAAACGAAAACTGGTTTATGGGCTAGAGAGGGGGAAACTGAATAATTCAAATAAAAAAGAAAAGTGATCATCTGACTGTTTTGAGGATACAGTGCTAGGTCCTAAGGATGCAAAGATTAATAAAATGTCTTTACAAAAGAGGTAAAGTTTGAACTGTGTTCACTTAAAAAAAACATTTTTTTAGGTTTATTCATTTTTTGAGACAGAGAGAGAGAGAGAGAGTGAGTAGGGGAGGGGCAGAGAGAGAGGGAGACACAGAATCTGAAGCAGGCTCCAGGCTCTGAGCTGTCAGCACAGAGCCCAACACGGGGCTCGAACTCACGGACTGCGAGATCATGACTTGAGCTGAAGTCGGATGCTTAACTGACTGAGCCACCCAGGTGCCCCTGAATTGTGCTCACTTTTAAATAACCCATAGAGTTATTTAGTAAAAGCAGAATAACTCCAGAGGTTCTTTTATAGGATATTAAACAGTGCTCTTCAGTAATATTCTTACCTCTCCTTGATCAAGGTTGTGATGGATTTTAAAATTGTAGGCATTTTATATGTGTAACACCATGTTGAACACAATCACTATAGGGTGACTGATGATTTTACCTGATTTTGTCATCATATTTTATGATATGATTACATACCATAATGTGTGTTAATGCCTTGTGCAAATTTATACAGAAATAAAACTAATATTTTAAGCCAAGAACACTATTCCCCTTTAAAAAAGAGTTAAAAGAGTAAATGAAATGAAGTCCAAGAAAATGAACATCAGGGAAACATATGAAAGCCACATTTGCTCTCCTTCTGGAGAAGTTTCTCACAGGACTGGAGAGCCATTACAGGAGCTCTTGGTATGGAAGTGCGACCTGAAAATTCAAAGCAGTACTCCACGCCGTCGTCAGAGTGCGACAAGCATGCAGAGTCAAAGAATGTTTTTTAGTTGGCTGCGGACCAACATCTTGATGTTTTAAACTTACTTTAAAAGTTAAAGATAAGCTATCTACACATTCAATGCAATCCCAATCAAAATTGCACCAGCATTCTTCTTGAAGCTAGAACAAGCAATCCTAAAATTCATATGGAACCACAAAAGGCCCTGAATAGCCCAAGTAATTTTGAAGAAGACCAAAGCAGGAGGCATCACAATCCCAGACTTTAGCCTCTACTACAAAGCTGTAATCATCAAGACTGCATGGTATTGGCACAAAAACAGACACATAGACCAATGGAATACAATAGAGACTCCAGAATTGGACCCACAAAAGTATGGCCAACTAATCTTTGACAAAGCAGGAAAAAACATCCAATGGAAAAAAGACAGTCTCTTTAACAAATGGTGCTGGGAGAACTGGACAGTAACATGCAGAAGATTGAAACTAGACCACTTTCTCACACCATTCACAAAAATAAACTCAAAATGGATAAAGGACCTGAATGTGAGACAGGAAACCATCAAAACCTTAGAGGAGAAAGCAGGAAAAGACCTCTCTGACCTCAGCCGTAGCAATCGCTTACTCGACACATCCTCAAAGGCAAGGGAATTAAAAGCAAAAGTGAATTACTGGGACCTTATGAAGATAAAAAGCTTCTGCACAGCAAAGGAAACAACCAACAAAACTAAAAGGCAACCAACGGAATGGGAAAAGATATTTGCAAATGACATATCGGACAAAGGGCTAGTATCCAAAATCTATAAACAGCTCACCAAACTCCACACCCGAAAAACAAATAATCCAGTGAAGAAATGGGCAGAAAATATGAATAGACACTTCTCTAAAGAAGACATCCGGATGGCCAACAGGCACATGAAAAGATGCTCAACGTCGCTCCTCATCAGGGAAATACAAATCAAAACCACACTCAGATTTTACCTCACGCCAGTCAGAGTGGCCAAAATGAACAAATCAGGAGACTATAGATGCTGGCAAGGATGTGGAGAAACGGGAACCCTCTTGCACTGTTGGTGGGAATGCAAATTGGTGCAGCCGCTCTGGAAAGCAGTGTGGAGGTTCCTCTGAAAATTAAAAATAGACCTACCCTATGACCCAGCAGTAGCACTGCTAGGAATTTATCCAAGGGATACAGGAGTACTGATGCATAGGGGCACTTGTACCCCAATGTTTATAGCAGCACTCTCAACAATAGCCAAATTATGGAAAGAGCCTAAATGTCCATCAACTGATGAATGGATAAAGAAATTGTGGTTTATATACACAATGGAATACTACGTGGCAATGAGAAAAAATGAAATATGGCCTTTTGTAGCAATGTGGATGGAACTGGAGAGTGTGATGCTAAGTGAAATAAGCCATACAGAGAAAGACAGACACCATATGTGTTCACTCTTATGTGGATCCTGAGAAACTTAACAGAAACCCATGGGGGAGGGGAAGGAAAAAAAAAAGAGGTTAGAGTGGGAGATAGCCAAAGCATAAGAGACTCTTAAAAACAGAACAAACTGAGGGTTGATGGGGGGTGGGAGGGAGAGGAGGGATGGGTATTGAGGAGGGCACCTTTTGGGATGAGCACTGGGTGTTGTATGGAAACCAATTTGACAATAAACTTCATATATTGAAAAAAAAATTAAAGATAGGAAAAAAGAGAATTAATGAATGAGATTTTATAGCTGGTGAACAACCTTCCAGGTAGGTTGATAGTTTTATTCTTGTCTTTTGAGAAAAGAGGTCTGAAATGCTCTTCTCCATTTTCTCTGTCATTTATTCTAAATATTACATATTTTTACCTTTTTAAAAGGTTATTTGTTTTCAGAGAGAAAGAGAGTGCAAGCAGGGGGAGGGGCAGAGAGAGAGAGGGAGAGAGAGAATCCGAAGCAGGCTCTGCACTGTCAACGCAGAGCCTGTCACAGGGCTGGATCCCATGTACTGAGAGATCATGACCTGAGCCAAAAATCAAGAGTCAGATGCTTAACTGACTGAGCCACCCAGGCACTGCTACATATTGATACTTTTTATTGAGAAAAGTATCCTGTGTGGCTTAGTCTTTTCATTTCAACAAATGTATATTTCCAATTGATTTCATTCTTCGTGAACCAACTAAGATAGAAGTCAACTTGACTCAAAAACAGCTCTCAGAGCCAAAGCATAAGAGACTCTTAAAAACTGAGAACAAACTGAGGTTGATGGAGGACGGGAGGGAGGGGAGGGTGGGTGATGGGTATTGAGGAAGACACCTTTTGGGATGAGCACTGGGTGTTGTATGGAAACCAATTTGACAATAAACTTCATATATTGAAAAAAAAAAAAAGAAAAAAAAACACCTCTCAGTACATTGAGCTTATTCTCCAGGATAATTTGAGTCAGAGAGAGCACCATTTACATATGGTGTATGTGTCTACTTATGATTTAATCAGTAATAACTTATGGGGTATTGACTATAGTCTCAATTCTGTGACTGACACAAAGAATATAAGTATTTATGTTTTCCAACTATTTATACTTAATTCAGCAGGAATCCTGTGTAATGTAAAAAGTAACAGTTCACTAAAACAATTGCCAAACACCAGATGAATGATGCACATGATAAGAAACCACACTTGCAGGGAGGAGAAGGCCAAGGAAGATCTGGAAATATCTGAGAACACACAGTAGAGCAGTAGAACACTTGACCCCCTCCTCGAAAGACAAATCAGAGTTATATATGTGGAAAGAGGTTTGCAAGGAAGGCTTGGTATGGAAGAAGACCTTCTCAATAGATAACAAAATATGAGAATGAAGCTGAAATTTTATAAGTGCAGTCCACAAATCAGAGATGAAAACATAAAGTTGCGGAGAATTAAGTAGGGACAGACTGAACGTAACTCTGAATACTCTGCTAGTAAGTTTGGAATTTATTCTGTAATATAAAGATATTAAAGATTTTGGAATAGTGGAGTGATAGAAGTATACTCGTGTTTGAGGAGCATTAATCTAGAACCCATGTACAGGTTGCATTTGACCATAGCCATTGTAATTAACTCCTTTCAACTTAGTTTCCATAGCTCTGTAAATATGTATCTTTTGTGAGACACGATTAAACAGTTACTTTAACCTGTAGTAAATATTTATTGAGTGTGGTGTTCCAGGCATTCTTCTAGGTACTGCAATTGCAGTGGTGAAAAAGATAAAGTCCCTGCCCTCATTAAGGCTACATTCTATTTTTTTTAACATTTATTTATTTATTTTGAGAGAGAGAGAGGGAGAGAGAGAGAGAGAGAGAGAGAGAGAGAGAGAGCGTGCTTATGAGTCGAGGAGGAACAGAAAGAGAGAGAGGGAGAAAGGAATCCTAAGCAGGCTCCACACTGTTAGCCTGGAGCCCAGCGTGGGGCTCCATCTCATGAACCATGAGATTATGACGTGAGCCAAAATCAAGAGTCATCGCTTAACTAACTGAGCCACCCAGGTGCCCCTAAGCTTACATTTTAATTGAGGGGGACAGACTAGATGAAAATAAAATCATCATACAGGATATAGCATAACTTTAGTAGTGTTAAGTGTTATAAAGAAAACAGAAAACTTGGAACAAAAGAGTGACAGGGTTGGAAGGGAACAATGAAGATGGGGCAGTCAGGGAAGGGCACTCTGAGGATGTGGTGTCTGAGTGTATACCTGAACGGGGAGGAGGAGGGGGTCATGAGACAAATTGGGGGTCAAGTATTCCAGGCTTTTGACTTCATTCTGTGTGTGATAGGAAGCAATCATTGAGCTTTGTTCTGTTTATTTTACTTATTTAGCAGGATGGCATATACTGATTATCACTTTAAGAAGATCACCCTGACAGCTTTTAGGAGAATGAATTATGTGGGGGTGTGTGTGGGGGGGAGAGTGGGGGGATAAGAATAGGTACAGGGAGAAGAGTTTGGCTGGTCTTATAAAAGCCCATAGAAAAATGGTGGAGAGTGGAGTTTTGTTTTGTTTTGTTTTGTTTTGTTTTGTTTTGTTTTTAATGTAAGGCACATAAGACTCCCTGATGGTATATTTGGAAAGACATGTAATTTTATCAATCAAAGTGGGATTGTTTTGAGCATAAAAGGGGCGTTTTTAATAATTACACCAGGACCGGTAGAAGATGGCACTGTCTCAGGCAAACCAGCACATATAGTACGAGTTGAAAAAGGGAAAGGAACCAAGAATAATATGTAGGTAAACAGTAGCAGGGCCACATCTAGGATGTGTAGGGGCCTGGACCCGTATTTTTGTGTGGTCCCTGTCTGTAGCAACTACCTGGTTAAAAAATTTCTTATAAATTCATGGGTCCATAAGAGTTATAATGACTTACTAATGAGGATTTAGAATAAAGAGTAGAGAAGAGGTATATTTCTTTGTTTATTGTCCACTAAGTGGATGTGTAGATTCTTCTATAGTGTTTAGGCACCACCTCTTCTTGTTCAGCTTCAAGAACCATCGCTTTAATTTCTTTATTGTCAAACATGGCTAATTTTCTGTCTCCTGTGTTATGTTCTTATGGCTGCTAGAACTAATTACCACAACTGGGTGGTTTAATACAACAGACATGTATCTCTCACCGTTCTGGAGGCTAGAAGCCTGAAATCAAGATGTTGGCAGGACCATGCTCCTCTGAAGGCTCTAGAGAAAACTCTTTCCTTCCTAGCTTCTGGCAGCTCCTAGAAGTCCTTGGTGTTCCTTGACTTGTAGTAGATGTGTCGCTTCAATCTCTACTTCCATGTGTATGTGGTTCTTTCTTTCTTTCTTTCTTTCTTTCTTTCTTTCTTTCTTTCTTTCTTTCTTTCTTTCTTTACTCCCTCCCTCCATCCCCCCTCACCTTCTCCCTCTCCCCTTCCTTCTTTTCTCTCTCCCTTCCTTCCTCCTTTCCTTTCCTTTCTCTCTCTCTTTCTCTCTTTCTTTCTCTTTTTTGGTGTATCTCTGTTTGTCCTCTCCTCTTCTTAAAAGGACATCAATCACTAGACATAGAGCCTGCCCTAATTCAGTGTGGCCATATATTGACATAATTAATTATATCTCTGAAGACCCTATTTCCTAATAAAGTCACATTCTGAGGTTCTGGGTGGATGTGAATTTTGAGGCACACTATTCAACCTACTACATTTACCATGAGAAAAAGATAGCAACATTGTTATTGTTCAAAGTGCCATGGCTCTTGGGATCCTGCTTGTAGTAAAACAAAATATGTCTTCTTGCCTTTGCCTGCAGTTCCCTCATATCATTTATTTAGTGCTGGTTACATCATTGCTTATGTTTCTGTATCATTCTCTGTGAATACTGGGTTCCAACGACTCTATTAAAGTTGTTACTGTGCTTTGTTGATGATAACCACAAATGCAAGTCTTATCCAGAGAATGCAGTAAAATGTCAACAATCATTCATTTTCTAGTCATGTTAAATTTATTTTTCAGAATTTTATAGTGTAAATGTAAAATACACTGTCTTCCAACTCTATCTTCTCTTGAACTCTTCAGGTTATAACCATTGTATTCCTAGAATGTGATATCTCTCTCTCTCTCTCTCTCTCTTTCTCTCTCTTTTTAAAGATTTTATTTGCTTCCATCTTTATGGACATATGATTGACAAAAATTACATATATTTAAGATATATAACAGATGTTTTGATATATATAAGACTCATAATAACAATGGTGGTTACCACCAGCTGGGGACTGGGGGAAATTGGGAGATGTTGGTCAAAGGGTACAAACTTTCAGTTATAAGATGAATAATTTCTGGAGACCTAATGTGCGGCATGGTGACTATAGTTAACAATATTGTATACTTGAAATTTGCCAAAAGACTAGAGACCTCAAGTGATTCCACTGTAGAATGTGATCTCTTTTAACACTGACCACATCACTGTGTTGCCAGAATTGGGGAGAAGAGGCAAGGAGCCTCCAACTGCAGTGAGAAGGGTGATTCTATTCACACAAGGAGCCTCTGTCCCTCATCCATTATGGCTTAAACCTGACCTGGGGGAGCATGGCATTACCACATTGACTAGAGGCATGGACATCAATTGCAAAGGTCTGCTTAAGTGTTGCCGAGCAAAGGTCTTGAAACCCCTCAGAAGACATACATGCAGATACCACCAGAGGAGTGTTGATCCTGCAGAGGGTGGAAGTGACAATCCTGGGTGCCAGCAGTAGATGAGGGTAAGCACAGAGTTAAGAACATTTGCTATTACTCTACCCCTGCTACTACCCAGTGTTATTGAGCAGAGACAGCATCATGGTCAGAGGATATGACGGGAAAACTCCTATACATGGATCCTCACAAGTCTCAAGCTCAAGACACTTTTGAATCTTGAGGTTTGGGGAGAGAATGTGGAATGGTAGACAGCCCTGAACTGGCCTTCATTGCTGACATTCTGACATTCACACTCTTGAGGAATCACCACCCCTGGAATATGGGTTGCGCTCACTGACTTGCTTTAATGAACAGAATATGGCAGAAGTAATAGGATGTGACTTCTGAGGTTGACTTATATAAAGACTATAGCTGCTGTCTAGGGCACTCTCTCTAGCTCTGTCTCAGAATTTTTAGCCTGGGGAAAATCAGCTGCCACATTGTGAGGCAGCCCTAAGGTGGGGCCCATGAGGTGAGGGAGCAAGGCCTGCCAACAGCTATGTGTGTGAGTTTGGGAGCAAATCCTTCAGCCCCAGTTAAGTCTTCAGATCACTGCAATTCCAAGAGAGACCTTGAGCCAGAGGCACTCTGCTAACCTGTCCCCAGATTCTAGTTCACAGAAACTGAGATAATTAAATGTATGTTGCTTTAAGTTTCTAAATTTGGGGGTAATTTGTCACACAGCAATAGATAATGAATATAGATGGAGATCAAATTTATCAATAGTATTCAAAATTCTGGGGCCAGATGAAATACCTAGGGAAAGTGTGTAATTACAGAAGGTCAATTACATAGCCTTGAAGCACCAAGGCTATTCATATATATGTATACGTATGTACATATACATGTATGTATATATGTACATATATACATGTATGTATATATGTGTGTGTATATATATGTGTGTGTGTATATATATATATATGTGTATATATATATATATATATATATATATATATATATGAATGACAGAGAGAGAGCAAGCTGAGGAGGGGCAGAGAGAGAGAGAGAGAGGGAGAAAGAATCCTAAGCAGGCTCCATGCTGTCAGCACAGAGCCCGATGTGAGGCTTGAACTCATCAACTGTGAGATCATGACCTGAGCTGAAACCAAGAGACACTTAACCGACTGAACCGCCCAGGTGTTCCCCCCTTATTTAAAGAGGTGGAATATGATAAGGATTGAGAATTATTATTTTTCTTTTGGCAAATGGAGATGGTTGGAGACCTGGACAAGAGCAGCTTCAGTAGAGTGACGAAGATGAAAGACTGTTTCAAGTGGGTCAGGAAAGAACGAGAGGGAAGGAAATAGAGAGCGCACAGAGAAATAACACACTCCAGGGATTTTGCTATGATAGGGAATATAGATTATAGAAATACTGGCTTATGATAAGATAATATAGCATCTGGGTGGGGCATGGGTTTAAAGGGGAGATTTAAAGACGGACATAAGATAGCATGTTTAAACTCAGATGGGAAGGGGTTAGTAAAAAGGAAAAATTAATCTAGGAGAGAGTGGAGGAGGATGGTTTCACAAGCTGGTGATTTAGCTAGTGTGGGCAGAAGAGGATGTGTCCAGAGAGCAAGTGGAAGGGTTGGCTCTCAAGAGGGCAAGTTATTATTTATCCATTTTTATGAGAGAGCAGACTGATTATAGACACACACGTACGTAAGCTGGTATAAATGGGAGGCGGGAAATGGCGTAATTCCCTTTTGGTTGATTTTATTTTGTTGCTGAAATAAGGGAGATAGGTAAGGAGGTGCTGATCGTTGTTTGGAAAGAAGGAAGGTGTGAAATAGGTTGTTGAGGAGAAGAGCAAACTAATCTGGAAAAAGAAAGTGTATTGCTGAGAGTTACAGTTGAGACGTAAAGCGAGGTGAGTCTGCGTGGTTATTATCGCTAAGATCATGCGTGTTTGTGTTATTTTCCTCTGGCTGAGATTCAGCTGCTCTGGTGCAGCCACGGAGAAGGTGTAAGATTGGGGAGAACCAGGGTTTGGGTTTTGCTGTGGAAACACGGCACAGGAAGAAAGGGGCAAGGCACTGGAGGGTGTTCATAAGCAGTGATTCTAATAGTGGCTTACAGTATCTAAGCTGGGTAAATTAGGAGAGAAGGGAGAGTACGAGTGGAATGATGGACAGAAAAGAAATAGATCACTATTTGGAGGTCAGCAGAGGGTCTGCACACCTGTAACCTCGTCCGTAGCCCTTCTCCGGACAGTATCTCCTATCACGTGGTCACAGACATGGAGCAATCTGGTCATGCGATCTGCTGTTCTCCTAGGTGGATCAGGCTGTCGGACACTTGCTGTTGTGTGTTTGCATATGCTTTTCCCTCAGTGTAGACCACCTTACTCCACTTTTAATCTGACTGTTGTTTCTTGCGTTCTAACCATCTTCCTCCATGGCACATCTCTAGCAATTATCACGCTGTCCTGTAATTATTTTCTATTTAGCTTGTTTCCCTAATTAATACATGAATCTTGTGAAAGCAAGAGACCATGTATCATTCAAGTCTGTGTCTCTGGCATAGGTCATTCGTGCATCTGGCAGAAATGAATGTTTGGAGAACTGTTGTAAAGACATTAGAGGAGGAATCTTCTCACAGAATATTTCATATCCATTCTCATCCCCTTCTGATTTTAATATTCTTGTGAGTTCAAGAGTTATAAGCTATTTCTTTGAGAGTAAAAAATTTTTAATAGTACCTTCATGTAGCTTCCTTAATTATTTTCTTGATTTTCATATCAGCTAATATCATTTATAAGTGGTAATAAAATGAGAATAAGAATAGGATACTTTGGCTAGATCCATACTCTCCTTCATTGTATGTAGAGGAGAAAGAAACTTCTTGATGACTCCTAATTTATTCTTTGTGGACGAGTAGGTGAGTCCATTTGAACATGTGCAATCACTATAAGGGTACAGACTAAACTTCATGAGAAGCTTGTTGAGGTCACTCTATTATTTCATATTTATTCATCCAAAATTCCATCCACATTTATTTATAATGGTGAGGGGATGTGAATGAATGACTCTATCAGCTCTCCTAGTAGAATCCTACATTGACCGTGCTCTGGTAAATTGGGTTTCTCTTTTGAAGGGCAACTCTTTTGCATTATTTGGTTACTTGCGTAACAGCCGATTAAAGACAAGTAAGAGGGTCTCCTAACTCTCCTGTAAAAATCTTTGCAAACGTTGCAGACATGAAGTGAAAACAATCCTGAGAGTATCTTCTTCACCAAATTTGGGTTATTGAACACAAAATGTTTGGAGAGATAACATAAAAGAGCAATTCTGGTTAATTAAGAGTAGTCTTTAAAGATGGAAGTAGTAAACTGAGCCAGAGAGATTACCAGCTAAAAGTTTTCAGACAAAGAGGGAGAAACAGGTAAATAATTAAATGTAACATATACCGTGTTTGTAATGAATAGATAGGTCACAACTCACTAGGGCAAATATTATCATGATAGTTTACACCCAGGGGGGAAAAAAGTCTTAAGTCTTAGTTTAGGATCTATTTTTTTAAGCGCTATTACAATGCCCAACAAATTTCAGCACAACCAGTTAGTTTTAGCAGTTCCATAAAGTTTATTGGTATAGGGTTTCTAGAAAAATAGAAACATAGAATTGTAATAGGTACTATTGTTATTTTGTGATTTAATGACATGAGTGAAATTAGCCTAAAATTAAATAAAGAGCATTTAATTCAAAAATTCTATTTGATATTATTCCTAATTGACCTTAATGTCATGGAAATAGGACATTGTTAATGGTGATAATAGAAGATGTTATGTGCTAGACCACGCCTCCAGCCCGCACCAGTGTCTCCCTGTGTCATCCGCTTTGGACCTCTGCCCTCACCTCAGCTTGAAATGGGCCCCAACTGCTCCTGCTCCGCAGGTGGTTCCTGCACCTGCGCCAGAACTGTAAATACAGTGAGTGCGAATGCACCTGCTGCAAGGAGAGCTGCGGCCCCTGCTGCCGCGTGGGTGGTGCCAGGTGTGCCCGGGGCTGAGCTGCAGGGAGGCCTCCGCCCAGGGCAGCTGCTGTGCGGATATAGGGAGAGGCTGTTCGCGATGTAAAGAAAGAAACATGCACAAACCTGCAGTTTACTTTTATTTTTATTTTTTTAATGTTTATTTATTTTGAGAGAGAGAAAGAGCCCATGAGCAGGGGCAGGGCAGAGAGAGAGTAGAGAGAGAATCCCAAGCAGGCTCCACACTGTCAGTGTAGAGCCAGACCCAGGGCTCGATCTCATAAACCGTGATCGAACTGAGCCCAAATCAGGAGTCCAACGCTTAACCAACTGAGCCACCCAGGCACCTCACAAACCTTCAGTTTAAAAAGATTTTGTTATATTACTGTTTGCTACATTCCTGTTTCTGTGAAATACATGAATTATAGTAAAAGTTGGTGAGTTAAAAAAATGTTACCTGCTAGAATAAAAATATTCTTCCGTGTAATAGACATGTATAGCGTCCTTTACAATGATCTAGCAGAGATCTTCCTTCTCTTCCTCTCCTTTCTCCTTCCACTTTTCCTTCCTCTCCCTCTCTTCTTCCTCCGCCTCCTCCTCCTTCTTCCTATTTATTATTATTATTATTATTATTATTATTATTATTATTGAAATAAACCAGGTTTGAGATTTATTTTGAAAGGTGAATGCATGAATTAAAGTTTTTTTCCTAATTAATTTATACCTTCTAGTATGCCAAGAAAAACCTTGGCCACTCTGGGAATTCTTAAAAAATTAGGAAGTGGCTATATTTGTAATTTACTATTAAAATTTATTACAGTAGATAATATTCTGATGAAAGTAGAGAATTTTTTTTATTACCACATACATTAGGAGAGCCTTAATTTTGGGGTGGGTATACTAAAATTTCTCTAATAAGGCACAGGCATGAAATGGTTAAACACATTAGCAGTTAGAATTGAAGTATATTCTATTTTCTAGAATCCTCATGAGTAGTTCAGAAATGCTATCACAGCACATTAAACGTTATTATACTGATTATTTATCACACGGTTAATTATGCCTAATGCAAAGTGAGGGTTTAGTGCAACTGATTATAATTGGATGTATTTGGCTGCAGTTAGAATTTGTAATGGTGCAAGGTTTATACTTTAGCCTGGCGTGAGAAAGGAAAAAGCTTTGGTAATGAATTTATAGCAATTAGGTCATGGATTTTACTGCTAAAAGCATCACAGTTAAACAATTCTATATATAGCTCTCAAGGCTAAATGCATATACATATTTATCTGCAAAACATATAACCAAAGACAAATTGCTTATGCAGATTAGTTTTGTTTTGCTAGTTGATTTTTGTATCGCTCTTTTGAAGGTTCTTTGAGATCACTGAATTGAGAGGTGCGACTAGAAGTCTTTGTGTGTATTTAAAATTATGGACCAATTGATATTGTTAGCAGACTAATATCAAACTTAGTTACATATTATCAGTGTGGGCATCTAGGCAAGAGAAGGCCTAAGTAAGCCTATCTGATGGGAAGAATTACAGAATAATGGATCTTAAATTTCCTTGCACAGCACAATAAATGCTTTCCATAAGGATGTCAGCATACCCCTTGTCCTTCAGCTTTCCTGTAGTCAGTAAGGTTTTTTAAAAAGTGATTTTCTCAGGTTGGCAATTGTGGATATTGCTAATCCTATTATACTTTTATCCTCTTAGACACAGGGAGTAAATTCACCTCAAGATTCACTTCATAAAATATATTTGGAATTTTAATTTTTGATGCATAATTTAAATGAGATTTAGCATTTTTATCTCATATATTTAAGTGCTTAGATTTTGTCACAGCATTTTGCCCTTCACCCTGTCCTGTTTAGTATTTTGATTTTTGACTTGGTTAGTGGAAAGGATGGCTGAGAGCTGGAGAGGATGGCTGACATCTCAAATGGCAAAATAAGCACACAAAATTTGTCCTAGGCAGGAATCAATATTTTGTAATGTAACAAGAATAAATACAAAGTCCATCAGTTAGTCTAAAGTTAACAGCAATATAGTGGAGAGTTTTAACTTTACAGATAAATGTTGAAAAATACCTTCGGGTTTTAGTGAACCACAAGTTTCAGAGTAGCCAAATGACACTAACAAATTAAAACTAAGAGAAATGAACTTAGGTCAAGAATGGTTGTATGAGACCCTCGGCTTCCTGGTGTCTCCTGTCCTGTGCTAGGACCTGAGTGCCACAGGGGCATTCTGAATCTAGAGTCCATCAGGGTGAGATGGGGAGAGAGGATGTAGGAGGCCTTCCAGGGTGTAGACCAGCGCAGCTGAGAGAGGGATTGGTAAGACCTGGCCTCTGAGGGAGAGTTTGGGTCACTGCACATGCTTGGTCCAAAGAAAAATAGACTTAATGAAGACTAAACTATGTGCAAACAGTTGAAGCTATTATTTAGGAATGGAGATGAATTTATTTTTCACTGTTCTGAAGAAACTAGAGGTGGAAGTAATAGGAAATTTCATATTATTTCAGTAAAAGAAACTTTCCCCCAAAAGGACAACACTGGGACTGTCTACCTTACAGTTACTGAGTTCCTTGACATTTGAAGTATACAAGTAGGAACTAAATATTTAAGGAATCATATGTAGAGGGGAACTTGGTTCTTATGAATTCCCAAGACCCTAACTTCTTCATGATTTGTTAATTTTTCTGGGCATTTTGGAAGGCATATTTTATTATTGTGTTCAACTGCTCATAATAGCATTCTGAAATTAATCAGTATTCCATCTGGCAAAAGAGTAACAGAATTGTGAACTACTCAAGGCCAAAAAGTGTATAACAAATGATAGAGATTTTTGTCTTGAGATTCCTCTATTTAGTCCAGTGTACAATGCATATCTCTGCTAGTGATTATTCTCACTAGCAACATTGTAATTTATAGAACTGGGTGGAAATTATGAAATAGGGAGAAAGAAAGAGAACTCAAAAATGTTAGGATCCACATGAATTTTAATGATTTATTAGCATATGCACAAAGCTTGAATGTTAAATAAGGCAAGCAAGTTGATTGATTTGAGGCAAACTTCCAAAGGGGCGAAAATGTTACTTTCTCTCTCTCCTTCAGTAACATCTGTTATGTAGTGGAGATTCCAGAGAAGAAGTGGGAGGGGCTGAGTCTGCACCATTGACGTGGAGGAAGTAGGCTATTAAGGAATCAAGAACAGAGGATGGAAGGATGCTCCAACATGGTGAGCATGAATAGATTTTGGTCCTTTTGAGAAAGAACGTGGGCTGAATTTCTGTGGCCCCTGCAATTGGTGGGGTGTTGGAGCTGGGAAGAATCACCCACGGAGCCTAAGGATGTGGAAGGAGAGAAGTAGTGAAAACCCTTCCTCCAGGAGAATGTCAGGGAAGGATCATCTGAAGGGTGAAGGATCAAGGCCTTGGTGGCACAGATGGGGGCAGCTCAGGAGGTGGCAGTGGATAAGCTTGCTTGGTAGGAATAACTATAAGGAAAATGCGTGAGTGGAGGTATTAGCAGGTGGAGAATCTCAGACCTAAGCTGTATATGGTGGTGTTTCTGACCACTGAAAATAGAATTAAAGAAAACTTGGGAATCTTGAGCTTCATGAGGATCTGTTGGGGAGCAGGTAGTCCCTAGAAGAGAAGGAGTAACAGGGCAGTCCTATAGTTGGTTGACCAACAGCTGTCAGGTAGCACTGTGTGTGTGTGGGGGGGGGGGTACCCTTTAGAAGGATTGCTTAAGGAGTACCTGTAAACAAAACAAAACAAACATTATGAAAACAATAGAGCAAGTATTCTCCTATCAATGTTCTTGAGGAAGTGTCCCCATCTCCGTTATCACCCAGGCATCTCCATTAACATCGCTCCATTCCCCAAATCTGTCCTTATCGCAAGCCTGCTGTTTATCAATTCCTTTTGCCACTCTCAGATTTCGGCCACATCCTCTCTTGACAGGATTGTTGCCATGACTTCTAATTGATCCTTTTTAATTTATTCTCTACCCTGAAGCCAAAGTAATCTTTTAAAAAAGCAAAACAGATCATGCCCTCCTCATTCTTAATGTGCTTCAGTGGTTTCTGTTTTCTTCTGAGAGTAAAGACTAAAGGCCTCACCATGGCCTCCAAGACCTAATGTAATCTGGCATCTCTATTCTTCCACTTCATTAGTGCTCCTCTTTTATTCTCTGCCTCCTCCTACAGTAACTGCTGTAGGAACAGCACAGGTTGGATTCAACTAGAGGACATGGAGAGATTTGGAAAGAGGGAAGACCTAATAGAAATGTGGAAATACAAGATGAGAGAGATCATGAGACAGTATTCCTGCAGCTTAAAGAAGGGGAAGGGCCAGCAGTACAACTGCAAATAAGAAACATGGGATTCCTTCAGGGTTTGGCTCTTCATTAAAGCCCAATTTCAGTATTAGTTGCTTTCACCCTAGGTTTTCACTGAAAATTCTATGAGGCCCTGCCTGTTCCCAAAGATTATGAGATTCCTTTTATGACCCTGGTGAGATTCTACAGAGTAAAGAGTTGATGAGAGGTAAACGTCCCTCATGAATTTTCACCAGAATTGATTTTTTGGAAACCAAAGTTGTTCACAGTGGCATTCAGGTAAATGATAGGAGAACCAGAAATTCAGCATTCTTTTTGGAGAGTTGTGAGTGAACAAGTTTAATTTATCTGAACTTGGAAAGAAAGTTTGGTGTTTGAGGATATCTGTGAAAGGATAATTGGATGGATTTCCTTATTGGTTAAAATAACACTAGGTGCAGTAGTAGAAAAATCCTGAAATCTCAGTGGATTTAGTACAATAGGAATGTGTTTCTTGCTCACACAAAGTCCAAATCAAATGTTTTTGGGTGGCTTTACATGCTGTGATTCAGTGACTCAGGCTTATTTCATCCTATGTCTTTTCCATCCCCCTCCAGACCTTGGAGTCCTACAATTTCAGCCAGAAAATGGAGAGTGCTGGGAAAACATATTTGCTATTTAACCACTTCAGCATGGAAGTGATTGATTTTGGCACGCACTGTATTGGTCAGGCCCAGTCACATGGCCCCATCTAAATACAAAGCGTCCTGGTTAGGCAAATGCTTTCTGAAAACAACTCAACACTGGGAAAGAAGAACATACATCTTTAATAGAGATCTGGCTATCTTTGCTATGGACAGGGAATGAAAAATCATGTTTCATGTGTTACTTCTATCCATTATTTTACATATTGTTTTGTCCCTTAGCAATTAGTACTAATTTTTGATGTATTGGTTGAACAAATCTAAAAACACCTGAACTCTCTCTAACAGGAAGGGAGAGGCTCTAAGACTTTCCTTTATGACACAGTTTGCTCCATACAGTTTTTATATACTGGATAAGGAAGGCTTCCATTTTTCTCATTGTGGTAATTGATGAGAATCTCATTTGCTTGAGATCTGCCTTGTCCTTCTGCGTTGACCCAAGTTCACTGACTTACAACATTTTGTAGTTGTCACACACATAGTGCAGGGGCTTGGTGGATATACTGTTTACAAATAGGGATTTGTGTGTGTGAATATTTTATAGGAGAAGGTAATGCTGTTGAGTATATAGTCTTCTTTTCTCTTATACCTGAAAAAAGACAATTTTATTTCTGTAATCCACCTAATATGGGCAGAAAGAATGTTAAATAAAATGCTTTAGGTTGGGGATGCCTAGGCGGCTCACCTGGTTAAGCGACTGGCTTGATTTTGGCTCAGGTCATGATCTCATGGTTCATGAGATAGAGCCTGTGTCAGGCTCTGAGCTGATAGCGTGGAGACTGCTTGGATTCATTCTCTCTCTCTCTCTCTCTCTCTCTCTCTCTCTCTCTTTCTGCCCCTCCCTCCTCTCAAAATAAATAAACATTAAAAAATAAAATGTTTCAGGTTGAAGTAGAAGTTAAGAATGCATAGGGGAAATTTCAGTATTCTATTAAGAAAGAACTGTCTTCCAATACAGGAGGCAGACCAGAGAAAGTGAGTGGTTTCTACAGGGAAGATTAGGAGGATAGCTACTCTTGGTGGATGCAGAACCTGTGAGTTTATCTTCTGACTTTCATTGTTCCCTTTCTCCAGAACATCCAATTAAATAGACAAAAAAACTTTAAGAAAACACCTCTTCCTTCACCAGTGCCCAGAAGGACCAGCTCAAACAGCCATTTGTCTTTCTGTCTTTCTCTGACACTGTCTTAGTTCTTCATATTTGAGCTATTGGAGGAAGATAGAAAAGCAATAAATTAAGAAAAGCAAATGAGTTTTCTGTGACTAATGTTTGGGGGTGGGGGAGAAGGAGGGAACAGGGTGTCCACTAAGAAGGAAAGTTAAGAAATACTGATTCGTGAATTGAAATTTTATTTAATCCTATGTACCTATCTAGGATGACATTTTAATGACTGATGCAAATTCCAATAATGCTTTTCTGAGATATTTTTCTCAAATTAGAAACAGGCAAAAGGATCTTATCCTACTGTTGGGACCTACTTTCACATTTAGCTCAGTCTTGTGGAGGTTGTATATTTGCCATAATATATAAGTGAGCAGAACAAAAGACTGTCCCTGAGATGTAAAAATTGCAAGATTAAGCTGTGACATCAAGATGGTTCTATGTGAATTCAAAGGCTGTATTTCTTTTGATACAAGGTATATCTGCTGAGAGGAAGTCATCAGGGTGTTGTATGTACTCTCTGAGAGTTTTATTATTCTTGAGAACACAGAACTAGAGCCAAGTAGTAGGAATTAGCAATAGGCACATGTTTATAATTATTGATGGCTAAACAAATGGAAACATTGAAAGTTGTCTCAGAATGGAATAGGTCATCTTATATTTTGGAGTTCTCCATTATGCTGTACAATGGCCAGGGATTAAATATTTGTGTTGGGATTTGAACTAGATGACTTCTGAGAGACTGAATATGCAAACAGACAATGGCCAGGCCATGTATAAAAAATTGAACTCTAGTTCACAGCCTGAAGCAACCAGCCCAAGAAATGAAGACATTATCTATAATGATGAGCTCAGGAAGGAAGCCTGCTATCTGTAAGTCAGATTTGTAAGAAGTCAGACCCCTGTATTAAGCAATAATAACTCCTATAATAATCAACAAGTCCCAACAGCTGGGACTTGATTAGTAACTGACAACTTCCCTAAATTTTGTCTCCTCTTCCAACTTAGGACCAACTGGAGAAAGCTCACTATGTACCCCTAACTAATCACGTAGAATACTTACAACTTTCCCATGCCAACAGCCTCTTATTAGGGCATATATGAAAGTCTCTTTTTTCTATTAAAAAGCTTTCCTACTCCTCTGACTGCCTTTGGGTCTTTGCCAAAACACAAGTGATGATGGATGACTCCCTTGCTATAGGAAGCTCTGAGAGATAGCTTTTGCTTATTCTCATTTGGGTGGTCTTCATTTGTTTTCACACTTCTAGTGATTTTCTGAGTTAGATTCTAAAACTCTGAGTAAAGGAAATCCTAATAACAAATCAATATACCACTTGCCCTTTCCAACTTCTCAGTATTGTCATTACATCACTATTTTCAGGTTTTCATGCTCACAGCCCTGGAGGCACTGGTGGCAGTGGGAAGAGCCCAGGTCTGGGGTGAATGCCTGGGTGTGGCTTTTGGCTTGAACACTTCCTGTCTGTGTGACTCCGACCATGCCTCCAAGACTCTCTTCCCATTGCTAAAATGGCAGCAGGACTGCCTCATAGTGTTGCTTTTTAGATGATATCAAATGTAATATATGGAAGAATATAAGTCAGTGCTTAAAAAGCTTTAAAAAATTGTATTTGGGGTGCCTGGGTGGCTCCGTCAGTTAAGCGTCTGACTCTTGATTTCGGTTCAGGTCATGAACTCACAGTTTCTGAGTTCAAGCCCCACTTTGGGCTCAGTGCTTACAGCCTGGAGCCTGTCTAGGATCCTCTGTCTCCCTCTGTCTCTGCCCCTCCCCTGCTCACTTGGTCTGTCTCTTTCAAAATAAATTTAAAAAATTGTGGTTGTTTTCAGTTTCACAGAACACATACTCACATAGCATTTCCATACACCAGTTACTATTCTAAGTACTTGACAAATAATAATTCAGTTTTTAAAACATCCCTATGTAGTTTATATTAATATAATTTTCATTTTAAAGGTGAGGGAACTGAAGCTTGGAGCGATGAAGGAACTTTCCAAAAGTGACACAAGTGGTGAGTGTTTTGTGCTAGACTAGGGATACAGTTTTCTCTTTGTTTTTCTCATACCTTGTTCATTATAAGTTCTCAGATTATTAATGGAATACATACCTTGCCTCCACCACTTTCTTTTTATTTAGGCACAGTTTTGGCCCAGATTCTACCAACCTCTCACTTATATAGCCACCACATTCTAAGTTGCACTCCTCATTTATAGTCTCTTTCATCAGATGACAATAAAAATAAGATTTTTTAGTTTAATTATAGGTAACTTATCAGATACTCCCCAATACTACTCAGTTGCCCTTGTTATCAAATTCTAAAACGTGTGCCCCTACAGCATCTAATAATTACAACTAAAAATGCATTGTGTGTGAATTATGTGCTAGGCTTTGTGCTAAGCACATTATATGGATGAACTCATTTAATATCCACTGAGTAGGTGCTATATATGAGTCCCATGTTTCAGATGAGGAAATTGAGACTGAGAGAGCCCAGATGGTGAAATACTGGCCAGTAGATTTAGGATGAGTCTATAAAATTTCAAGAGTCCAGGCTCCTCACTTCTATGTCCTTTTTCCCTCATTGCCATTTACTCTTCTCTTGGTTAATTTTGTGTAAAGCTACTTATTTTATTTCCCATTCCACTCTTTTAAGGCTGGTTGGGATGTATTATGTTTCATTCTTGAGTTCCTCCTTCTCAATCCCTTTTCCCTCTTCTCACTCAAATCAAATCCTTGACCTCCAAAACGTGGCTCTTATCTCAGCTGTCTTGTGAATGAATTCTTCCCAGGGTAATACTTCATGTGTATGTTCAGTGTTGCTTTGATGCATTCTTTTCCAGTGTTTTGTCATTTAATTTACATCTGATCCTTCTGTAGGCATTCTGTTTATTTTCTTTGGTTTCTCTTCTCATTAATCTGTACCAGATAGAAAATAGTAGGAACATCAGGAAAACCTTTGTCAAGCAGGGGAATATTTTCATGAGTCCTTGTAGTTCTGAATTCTACATTCTAAATTCATACGTATTCCTGATAGTCAACAATTGAAATATTTGTATAACAGATGATGTGAAAGCACTGTCATTAATTTCTACCAATTCTTTTCCCTGTGTGAGAGGAAAACAAAAAGTTGGCTTCCTTTTTGACTAGGTTCATGTCTTTATCTTTTTTGTTGCCTGTACTTTGGTACTTGACTAGGAAAAGAGTACACTATTATATACTCTGGCAATCATAGCCCATTCCTTTTATTTTGCCTTTGCCTTTCCCATATATTCTAATCACAGTGTTTATATAAGCTGCATAGAGTCACATTTATTTATACACAGCCTCATGCTCACCTAAATATGCCATTTATTGATATATAGTTCTATAAAAACAGAACTGCTCTCACGGATCCATGGATGCGCAGTCATTGGATGAAGGAGGAAGTGGCCAGTAAGATGACAAGATGCATGGTTTAGTAAAGGAAAGAGAGTTAGAGCAGGTCCAAAGGAGCCTACTTCTTTCTCTCCCTTCTCTTAGCATCGAGTCCTCCTTTGGCCCCCACATTTTATTGTTTCAACTTAATATCAACTTCATTCTAGTCTGTTTTGTATCAAAATTCTCTGTACATCTCTCTCTTTTATGGTTTTATAGGTATATGCTGTCCAATATGATGGCCACTAGCCACATGTGACCACTGAGCACTTGGAATTTGGCTTATTAAACTGAATATACTGGGAGCCTAAAGCACATTCCAAATTTTCGAAAGTTGATAAGAAAAAAAGAGTGTAAAATATCTCATTAATTTTTATTTTCAGCATGTTGATAATATTTTTGATATGTGTAGTTTAAAAATATATTATTCAAAATTTTACCTATTTCTATTTACTTTTTAAATATAGCTGCTAGAAATATTAAAACTACACATTTACTCTTAAGGACACTTTAAACTCTTTTGGAAAGGATTTTGAGGACCTTCCAGAGCATATATTCAGTGGACAGAGTGACACCATCATTAAGACCATCCCTTTAATTAAAAAAAAAAAAAAAGAGTCCACATTTGCTTTCACTTGTGGCTGTCATTATATTTTGATTGGATAGAGCCGTTACAGATGGCAGTGACTGTATAATTTTCAAACACATAAAATGTTACATCGTATTTTCAGGCAGTTGAAGATAAATATTTGTTGAAATTGAGAAAGTAGATTGGGAGCTTGGTGAAAATAAATGAGTGAATGGGTGATAAGTAACTCAAAGGGTTTGGTTAATTCACAGAGCTAAAATGTCCTGCCAGACACTCAAAAATGTAGGTATTATTAGATACACTGAAAACAAGGAGGCAGGAACCTCATTACAAACAAATGCGTGTGATGATGAAGGCATTCTTAAGATAGTCAGTAAACATTTATTGAGGCCCTATCAGATGCCAGGTCCTGTTTAAGCAACGGAGGTACAAAAATGATTCTGCTAGTGTACTGTATCCACGCTCCAGGAGCTAGAGCGAAGGCAGAAATGCATACAATAAGTTATCATCCAGTGTGGTACTTAGAGCAGATGACATTTGCCATAATGCCATATACAGAATACAATGGAGTAAGTGAACCAACGTTTAGAAAAACCTAGGGCAGCCAAATGGCAATGAGATGGGAGTTTAATCATGTGATTGGGAAATGAGACCCCCACAGAGGTTGTCCTGAAGTTCTTATCATTTGTTTTGCTTGGAATATTTCCATGGGCAACAGGCTTAAACAGAAGGGAGTTCTGGAAGTATTATCTGTGAGAGTTTGTAACTGTTTATCAGTCGCACTTCTGGCAACAGAAAATGTGTTAAGTGTGGGTGACTGTGCATTTTAAGCATTGGCTGAACTGCTCACTGCCTAACAACAGCAAAACAAGTACCTCTAAGATATACCAGGCATTCCCTCTGCATGCTTTGTGTGGGTTTGTGTGTTTTTGTTCGGGAGAAGAACCAATTTTGAAGTTAAAGCAGGCTCACCAGCATGTTCTGGGTGATGGCCAGGCACGTAGGTAACCATAGTTACTGCACCCCTGTTGTATTTCCCAGCCCCCAAGGTGATGTCCTCAATTGTGTACCAGGCAACAACTGTACCATTATCTCATTTGGTTTTGTGCCCTTTCTAAATGTAACCTTTCCTTCGGTAACATTTCCAAACTTGTTCATGTGATACTCATTAAAGTCACATGGCTAACATTTCTCCCTACTTCATTTGTGAAAACTAGATAGAGAAAATCACTTTGCCTTCTTTCAGAAGAGATATAAAACCAACATCTGGACCACTTGTGGCTATTGAAGAGGCTCTGTGGTCTCCTGCTAGGGTGCTAGCCATCTGTGGTCTCATGTTATTGGCTGCACTCTCCTGGCAAATCAAAACATTGCCTAAATTATGCTCACACAGAGTTTTTCTTTGAACTCACAGTTCTGAATTCTATAAAAATGATACGATTATCCCCATTTAACAAAAGAAGAAATGGAGATCCAGAGACATGAAATACTGGCCCGTTTTTGCCCAGATGAGTTGTAAATTTCTAATTTGATCTCAGAATTTGGGATATTAAAGCTAATGCCTTCCTCCTATACTATGCAGCCACTTGCTAATTGAGGGTGTAGGAGGGCTTGTTAGATTAAATCTTGACTTATGTCAACTATGACATTCATTTTCTTAGTGACTGAGTATGTCACTTAGCTTTCCACATGCCTTCAAAAGGAGAAAACAAGTTGCTCCTTTTGATGAAGAATGCAACATTTAAAATAATTTCCGATATTTAAAAAATTTTTTATTTTACACAGTGTAAAGGGGAGAGGGGCAGAGGGGCAGAGGGGCAGGGGGGCGGAGGGGCAAAGGGTCAGAGGGAGAGAGAGAGAATGAGAGAGAGAGAGAATCTCAAGCAGGCTCCCAACGTGGGGGTGGATCTCACAACCCTGGGATCATGACCTGAGCTGAAATCAAGTATCTGACGCTCAACCGACTGAGCCACCCAGATGCCCCAATAACTTCCTATCTTTTAGAATAGAGAATGTAATGGCTAGAATATGTCCCTGAAAAAACTCAGATCTTTTTCTTTATAAGAAAACACACAAGATACATCCTGCTATTTTAAATCTACTTAAGATAGAATCTATATAAGATAGAGATTGAACCTGGGAAGATGGTGGCATAGGAGGACGCTGGGCTCACTTCATCCTGCTGATTGCTTAGATTCCACCCACATTGGCCTAAATAACCCAGAAAACCACCAGAAGACTAGCAGAACAGACTCTCCGGAGCCAAGCGTAGACAAGAGCCCATGGAAGAGGGTAGGAAGGGAGGAGAGGCGGTGCATGATGCATGGACTGGCAGGAGGGAGGCAGGTGGTGGAGGGGCAGCCTGCCAGGCAAGGCAGAGCCCCCAAAGTCTGGCTTGCAAAAGTGGAGGGACCAGGCTCCGTGAATTCTGACAGCTAGCGGGACTTAACATCTGGAATGTTAAAAGTCAACAGCTCTGCTCTTGGAGAGCAGGGAGAGCGAGAGGATGCCAGGAGGGAGAGTTGTTGAGCCCCAGAAGACAGAGCTCAGCTCGGCAGGGGGAACAAAGGCTCTGGCAAGTTCCATCTCCCTCTCCCATCCCCTAGCTGAAATTCCAAAGAGAACCAGTTCTTGTCACCGAACTTGCTTGCACTGAGCAAATGCCCAATGCTGTGTTCTGTGGATCCATCCCTCCGACGGGTCTGCCTCCTTCCCGGTGCCACAGGGCCCCTCCCTCAGGGGACCACTGATGGCAAAGCAAGCTAAGCGTACCCCTCCTGCCCCTGTGCACCTTGTGGATCCACCCTGACTAATATGCCAGATCCCATCGAAGCAGCACCACAAGCCTGGCAGTGTGCAAGTGCCCAGACAGGGGCCACACCACTCCACAGTGAGTCCTGACCCTGGGAGAGGGGAAGATAAGGTACACACCAGTCTGATTGTGGCCCCAGTAGTGAGCTGAGGGCAGACATTGGGTCTGACTGTGGCCCTGCCCACCAACACAAGTTACTCCAGACAGCACAGGGGAAGTACCCTGCAGTTTGGAGCTACTGCAGGGACTACCCAAAATGACAAAATGGAAGAATTCTCCTTGAAAGAAACTCTAGGAAGTAGCGACAGCTAATGAATTGATCAAAACCGATTTAAGCAATGTAATGCAACAAGAATTTAGAATAATAGTCATAAAATTGCTGGGCTTGAAAAAAGCATAGAGGACAGCAGAGAATCTATTGCTGCAGAGATCAAGGGTCTAAGAAACAGTCAGGAGGAGCTAAAAAAATGCTATAAATGAGGTGCGAAATAAAATGGAGGTGACCACAGCTCAGATTGAAGAGGCAGAGGGGAGAATAGGTGAATTGGAAGATAAAATTATGAAAAAAGAGGAAGCTGAGAAAAAGATAAAAAAATCCAGGAGTATGAGGGGAGAATTAGAGAACTAAGTGATGCAATCAAACGGAACAATATCCATATTATAGGAATTCCGGAAGAAGAAGAGAGACAGAAAGGGGCTGAAGGTGTACATGAACAAATCATAGCTGAGAACTTCCCTGATCTGGGGAAGGAAAAAGGCATTGAAATCCAAGAGGCACAGAGAACTCCCTTCAGATGTAACTTGAATCAATCTTCTGCAAGACATATCATAGTGAAACTGGCAAAATACAAGGATAAAGAGAAAATTCTGAAAGCAGCTAGGGATAAAGAGGCCCTAACTTACAAAGGTAGACACATAAGAATGGTAGCAGACCTATCTACTGAAACTTGTCAGGCCAGAAAAAAATGGCAGGAAATCTTCAATGTGATGAACAGAAAACAATATGCAGCCAAGAATCCTTTATCTAGCAAGTCTGTCATTTAGAATAGAAGGAGATATAAAGGTTTTCCCAAACAAACAAAAACTGAAGGAATTCATCACCAATAAACCAGCCCTACAAGAGATCCTAAGGGGGATTCTGTGAGTGAAATGTTGAAAGGACCACAAAGTACCAGAGACATCACTACAAGCATGAAGACTACAGACATCACAATGACTCTAAACCCATATCTTTCTATAATAACACTGAATGTAAATGGAATAAATGCTCCAACCAAAAGACATAGGGTATCATAATGGATAAAAAAAAAACCAAGACCCATCTATTTGCAGTCTACAAGAGACTCATTTTAGACCTGAGGACACCTTCATATTGAAAGTGAGGGGATGGAGAACTATCTATCATGCTACTAGAAGTCAGAAGAAAGCTGGAGTAGCCATAATTATATCAGACAAACTAGACTTTAAATTAAAGGCTGTAACAAGAGATGAAGAAGGGCATTATATGATAATTACAGGGTCTATCCATCAAGAAGAGCTAACAATTATTAATGTCTATATGCCAGATACCGGAGCCCCCAAATATAGAAAACAATCACAAAAATAAGCAATCTTATTGACAAGAATGTGGTCATTGCAGGGGACTTTAATACTCCACTTACAACAATAGATAGATCATCTAGACACAGGATCAATAAAGAAACAAGGGCCCTGAATGATACATTGGATCAGATGGACTTGACAGATATATTTAGAACTCTGCATCCGAGAGCAACAGAATATACTTTCTTCTCGAGTGCACATGGAACATTCTCCAAGACAGATCACATACTGGGTCACAAAACAGCCCTTCATAAGTATAAAAGAATTGAGATCAGGGGCGCCTGGGTGGCGCAGTCGGTTAAGCGTCCGACTTCAGCCAGGTCACGATCTCGCGGTCTGTGAGTTCGAGCCCCGCGTCAGGCTCTGGGCTGATGGCTCGGAGCCTGGAGCCTGTTTCCGATTCTGTGTCTCCCTCTCTCTCTGCCCCTCCCCCGTTCATGCTCTGTCTCTCTCTGTCCCAAAAATAAATAAAAAACGTTGAAAAAAATTAATTAAAAAAAAAAAAATTGAGATCATACCATGCACACTTTCAGACCACAATGCTATAAATCTTGAAATCAACCATAGGAAAAAGTCTGGAAAACTTCCAAAAGCATGGAGGTTAAAGAACACCCTACTAAAGAATGAATGGGTCAACCAGGCAATTAGAGAAGAAATTAAAAAATATACGGAAACAAATGAAAATGAAAATACAACCATCCAAACGTTTTGGGATGTGGCAAAGGCAGTCCTGAGAGGAAAATACATTGCAATCCAAGCCTATCTCAAGAAACAAGAAAAATCCCAAATATAAAATCTAACAGCACACCTAAAGGAAATAAAAGCAGAACAGCAAAGACACCTCAAACCCAGCAGAAGAGAAATAATAAAGGTCAGAGCAGAAATAAACAATATGGAATCTAAAAAAAAACTGTAGAGCAGATCAATGAAACCAAGAATTGTTTTTTTGTAAAAAAACCAAAAAAACAAAATTGATAAACCTCTATCCAGGCTTCTCAAAAAGAAAAGGGAGATGACCCAAATAGATAAAATCATGAATGAAATGGAATTATTACAACCAATCCCTCAGAAATATAAGCAATTATCAGGGAATACTATGAAAAATTATATGCCAACAAACTGGACAACCTGGAAGAAATAGACAAATTCCTAAGCACCCACTCACTTCCAACACTCAAACAGGAAGAAATAGAAAACTTGAACAGACCCATAACCAGCGAAGAAATGGAATCAGTTATCAAAAATCTCCCAACAAATAAGAGCCCAGGACCAGATGGCTTCCCTGGGGAATTCTACCAGACATTTAAAGTGGAGATAATACCTACCCTTCTCAAGCTGTTCCAAAAAATAGAAAGGGAAGGGAAACTTCCAGACTCATTCCACGAAGCCAGCATTACTTTGATTCCCAAACCAGACAGGGACCCAGCAAAAAAACAGAACTACCAGCCAATATCCCTGATGAATATGGATGCAAAAATTCTCAACAAGATACTAGCAAATCAAATTCAACAGCATATAAAAAGAATTATTCACCATGATCAAGTGGGATTCATTCCTGGGCTGTAGGACTGGTTCAACATTCGCAAATCAATCAACGTGATGCATCACATTAATAAAAGAAAAGATAAGAACCATATGATCCTGTCAATCGATGCAGAAAAAGCATTTGACAAAATTCAGCATCCTTTCTTAATAAAAACCCTTGAGAAAGTTGGGGTAGAAGGAACATACTTAAACATCATAAAAGCCATTTATGAAAAGCCCACAGCTAATATCATCCTTAATGGGGAAAAACTGAGAGCTTTCTTCCTGAGATCAGGAACACAACAGGGATGTCCACTCTCACCGCTGTTGTTTAACATAGTGTTGGAAGTTCTAGCATCAGCAATCAGACAACAAAAGAAAATCAAAGGTATCAAAATTGGCAAAGATGAAGTCAAGCTTTCACTTTTTGCAGATGACATGATACTATAAATGGAAAACCCGATAGACTCCACCAAAAGTCTGCTAGAACTGATACATGAATTCAGCAAAGTCACAGGATGCAAAATTAATGTACAGAAATCAGCTGCATTCTTATACACTAATAATGAAGCAACAGAAAGACATATAAAGAAACTGATCCCATTCACAATTACACCAAGAATCATAAAATACCTAGAAATAAACCTAACCAAAGATGTAAAAGATCTGTATGCTGAAAACTATAGAAAGCTTATGAAGGAAATTGAAGAAGATGCAAAGAAATGGAAAAACATTCCATGCTCATGGATTGGAAGAATAAATGTCAATACTACCCAAAGCAATCTACACATTCAATGGAATCCCAATCAAAATTGCACCAGCACTCTTCTTGAAGCTAGAACAAACAATCCTAAAATTTGTATGGAACCACAGAAGACCCCGAATAGCCAAAGTAATATTGAAGAAGACCAGGGCGGGAGCCATCACTATCCCAGACTTTAGCCTCTACTACAAAGCTGTAATCATCAAGACAGCATGGTATTGGCACAAAAACAGACACATAGACCAATGGAATACAATAGAGACTCCAGAATTGGACCCACAAAAGTATGGCCAACTAATCTTTGACAAAGCAGGAAAGAACATCCAATGGAAAAAAGACAGTCTCTTTAACAAATGGTGCTGGGAGAACTGGACAGCAACATGCAGAAGAATGAAACTAGACCAATTTTTTCACACCATTCACAAAAATAAACTCAAAATGGATAAAGGACCTGAATGTGAGACAGGAAACCATCAAAACCCTAGAGGAGAAAGCAGGAAAAAACCTCTCTGACTTCAGCCACAGCAATTTCTTACTTGACACATCTCCAAAGGCAAGGGAATTAAAAGCAAAAATGAACTATTGGGACCTTATGAAGATAAAAAAGCTTCTGCACTGCAAAGGAAACAATCAACAAAACTAAAAGGCAACTGACTGAATCGTAAAAGATATTTGCAAATGACATATCAGGCAAAGGGCTAGTATCCAAAATCTACAAAGAACTCACCAAACTCCACACCTGAAAAACAAATAATCCAGTGAAGAAATGGGCAGAAAACATGAATAGATACTTCTCTAAAGAATACATCCAGATGGCCAACAGGCACATGAAAAGATGCTCAATGTTGCTCCTCATCAGGGAAATACAAATCAAAACCACACTCAGATATCACCTCATGCCAGTCAGAGTGCCTAAAATGAACAAATCAGGAGACTATAGATGGTAGAGATGATGTGGAGAAACGGGAACCCTCTTGCCCTGTTGGTGGGAATGCAAACTGGTACAGCCACTCTGGAAAACAGTGTGGAATTTCCTCAAAACACTCAAAACAGATTTACCCTATGACCCAGCAATAGCACTGCTAGGAATTTACCCAAGGGATACAGGAGTGCTGATGCATAGGAGCACTTGTACCCCAATGTTTATAGCAGCACTCTCAATAATACCCACATTATGGAAAGAGCCTAAATGTCCATCAACTGATGAATGGATAAAGAAATTGTGGTTTATATACACAATGGAATACTATGTGGCAATGAGAAAGAATGAACTATGGCCTTTTGTAGCAACATGGATAGAACTGGAGAGTGTTATGCTAAGTGAAATAAGTCATGCAGAGAAAGATACCATATATTTCACTCTTAAGTGAATCCTGAGAAACTTAACAGAAGACCATGGGGGAGGGGAGGGAAGGAAGGAAGGAAGAAAAGTTAGAGAGAGAGGGAGCCAAACCATAAGAGACTCTTAAAAACTGAGAACAAAGTGAGGGTTGGTGGGAGTGGGAGGGAGGGGAAAGTGGGTGATTGGCATTGAGGAGGGCACCTGTTGTGATGAGCACTGGGTTTTGTATGGAAACCAATGTGACAATAAATTTCATATTAAAAAAATACATACACACAAAAAATATATACGACAGAAAGTTATATAGCAGGATGTTTTAAAATATTTATATATTTTTGAGAGAGAGAGAGAGAGAGAGTGAGCGAGCGTGCAAGGGGGGGGGAGGGGCAGAGAAAGAGGGATACAGAACATCCGAAGCAGGCTCTGTGCTGAGTGGAGAGCCCAATGTGGTGCTCCAACTCACGGACTGTCAGATCATGACCTGAGCCAAAGTTGGATGCTTAACCAACTGAGCCACCCAGGTGCCCTTTATAGCAGGTTTTTTTTAAACTAAAATCTTTTAAGCATACCAACACGAATATTGTGAAGTAGCATACCAAGCACATCTGATTTCTCTAAAGAGCAAACTGTGAAACCTCTACAGAATTCTCATTCACCTTAAATGAGAATGGCTCAAAATAGTGGACTCTCGCCTTTGGTACCTTTCTAGTTTTTATTTTAGCACCCCTATTCTAGCTAGAATTTCTGTCTCAAACAACTGGTAACTATGTGTCACCAGCTTAATAGAAAACTATTGTGCAACTCAGATGTCATTAATTAATAAGAGTTTACAAGTAGAGTTTACAATTAAATGAAATAATCCCTAGATGAATGATCTGGTCAAATAATTCATAACCACTTACTATATTTTTTAAAATGTAGGCTCTGAGATTATAAGCCCTTGGGAAACAAGGACATATACACCATGGATCCTGCCCTCAAGTGGGTCATCGTGTTGTAGGTGGAGAAAGAAGTTAAAACAAATACTATATGGTAAACATAAAAGGCATAGCCAAGAGGAAGGATAATTTAATTATAATGGGAAGGTTGCAGGGCACCTGGGTGGCTCAGTCAAGCATTAGGCTCTTGATTTTGGCTCACGTCATTATCTCACAGTCGTGAAAGTGAGCCCCATGTCAGGCTCTGCACTGAGTGACCTTAAAGGCTGTTTGGGATTCTCTCTCTCCTCTCTCTCTCTGCCCCTCCCCCACTCATGCACACATGCGCTCTCTCTCTCTCTCTCTCTCTCTCTCTCAAAATAAATAAACATTAAAAAAACCAAAAAATATAATGGGGAGGTTGAGAGGATTCATCAGATACTTCACAGAAATAATATCTAAACCACATTTTGAAAGATTTGGGTAGGCTGGGTTTTTGTTTTTCCTCAAGTTTCCTCAGTGTTTTGGATTAACAAAAGGGATGACACAAAATATTTTTGTAATATTTGATTGGAATATTATATTGCAAAATTTGTTTCTATATTATTAATATATTTCATTATCATTTATTTGAGTTCATGTGACATATAGCATTCCAAAACAGGAATTAGCCTTAATTAGGCATTCTTGATGATGTTGCTGTTGAACTCAACAAGATATCTCCAAATAACCTCTTAAGAAAAAGTAAATTTAATAGAAATACTACAATAAGAGTGAATACCACCTTGACAAGTCTTAGCAGTATCTCTGAAAGTGGAGTAGGTAGAAGATTTATGGAATGTTAAGGTCCGGTCTCACATTCTTTAAGAAAGAATCTTTTAAGATGGATCTGGTTGGGACTGGGAAACGTCTGTTTCCCGTCTGTGATATAATAGGCTTTATAAAAGATAGAAAGGCTATCTATTTATGTTTAGGGGATACCTAGAGATTGCTACTGTTCTGTTTATTTTTTGAAAGGGATGACCAGATCTTACTTTGGAACCTTCCGGAAGCTCTTCGGTGGTCCTTGGCCTAATGAAATCTATTTTTTATCACTAAAAGAGTATTATTCTTACGTCATAGTAAGAATAATCATTTAAATAGTTGGCATAATAAATGCCTAAAAGGCTTTTTATTTGATGAATCTTCCTTGCTATAATGGGGATATTGCAAACCATGCATTTGTATTAGTGGTATTTCTTAAAACAATATATGTAACAATCTACAAGCTGGGTGGCTCAGTCAGTTAAGTGTCCAACTCTTGGTATCAGTTCATGTTGTGATCTCGGAGTCATAGGATGGAGCCCTGCATTGGGCTCTACACTCAGTTTGGAGTCTGCTTGGGATTCTCTCACTCTCCCTCTCCCTCTGGCCTTCCTCTGCTTGTGCTATCTCAAAATAAATAAACATTTTTTTAAAAATAGAAAAGGCTAAAGGAAAATGCCCAAACTCACCAAATCATAAGAAAATATGCAGTTTATTCAGGAATTTATAGGAACTTCTTGATGTACCACAAATAAAAATAACTTCCAATAATGTCCCGAGAATATCTTGTAATTTCTCATCATTAGAAACTGGTGAAATCGGTCTGGTTTCACTTTTTTTTTCTTTTGTCACCCAGGTGTTTCTTATTTTGTCCTGTTTGTACCTTGCTGCTTTAGTTTCAACATGGTCTGGTCGACATAATCAGTCCTTGAATCAGGGCACATATTAATATTACAGGCAATTCTTAGGATATAATTGCTTAAAGATAAAATTTTCTTTCTTTTTCTTTTCTTTTTTTGCTTTATAAATAGTAGAGTTTTATACAAATATAAAGTTACACACCTTCAAAGCTATCACTTCAATAAAGACACTTATTCAATTAAACAGCTTTAAAAATTTTTTAACAGTGTATAAATGCATTCACAAAATAATATGTTGGTTAAAAGACTCCAACGAAGTTTATAGAAACTACAACAGAATTTATAGCCTCTACAAGAGCTTGTAGATTGTTACATATATTGTTTTAAGAAATACCACTAATACAAATGCATGGTTTGCAATATCCCCATTATAGCAAGGAAGATTCATCAAATAAAAAGCCTTTTAGGCATTTATTATGCCAACTATTTAAATGATTATTCTTACTATGACATAAGAATAATACTCTTTTAGTGATAAAAAATAGATTTCATTAGGCCAAGGACCACCGAAGAGCTTCCGGAAGGTTCCAAAGTAAGATCTGGTCATCCCTTTCAAAAAATAAACAGAACAGTAGCAATCTCTAGGTATCCCCTAAACATAAATTATGAAAATCCCATTCCAAATTAGTTGGGCATTAAGTACATGACTTACTACGAATAAAAATAAGCAAAATTTACGAACTATTTAACCACTGGCTCAATTTGGGTTTTTACCTGTGAGTACCTAAAATAAGAAGTTTCATCACAAGGAATACATTAAGCTATAAAATAACAATTATTTCTAACTTATGCATAAACCAACTTCTCACTCTTAATCATGGAAGCAAAACTTTCTTCTGACAATAATCTACAGAAATAATACGTATACACCTAGAGTTCTAAGACAGATTAAGAACATTCTGTATTCTGTGGATCAAAACGCAAAGCTCTCCATTACATATGTACATGAGTGCACTTTCATTAATTTGGGTTATATGGACATTACATGACTATGTGCATACATATATAAACATGAACCAATTTTGACAAGGTTTTTAACAATACCATACTTTCAAGTCCCAATGCTAGAAAGAAAATAAAAACTTAACATGAAAACTACCTTTTCACTTTTTTTAATGTTGATTTCTTTCTTTAAAAAAAAATTTTTTTAACGTTTATTTATTATTGAGAGACGGAGAGAGACAGAGCATGAGCATGGGAGGGGCAGAGAGAGGGGGAGACACAGAATCCAAAGCAGGCTCCAGGCTCTGAGCTGTCAGCACAGAGCCTGATACGGGGCTTGAACTCACAAACCGCGAGACCATGACCTGAGCCGAAGTTGGATGCGCAACCGACTGAGCCACCCAGGTGCCCCAATGTTGATTTATTTCTGAGAGAGAGAGAGAAAGAGAGAGAGTGTGAATAGGGGGTGGGGGGGGGGGTAGAAAGTGAGGAAGACACAGAATCCAAAGCAGGCTCCAGGCTCTGAGCAGTCAGCACAGAGCCCAATGTGGGGCTCAAACTCACAGACTGTGAGGTCATGACCTGAGCTGAAGTCCCATGCTTAACCGACTGAGTCACCCAGGCGACCCACCTTTCCACTTTTTAAAGTAAAATTTAAACTGGAAAAACAACCTCAGCACTCCTCTTTGCAACATGTACTGAGTTCTAAAATTTTCAGAGTCAAGAATTTCTTTAGTTTGCTGGCAGTGTAACAGAACACTGGAGCTTTCTCTCACTGTCTTCAGGAAGTCTGATCATCTCCAGTGTTATGTCTTAAAAACTGCTTTCTGAGATAAGATGGTTAAATTCTTTCTGCTGCCTGCTCTGCACCTGATGTGCATACAGGTTGGCACCTTGTAGCACCATGCCCATGATAAACACCGCCAACCATTTCACTCAGCAGAATATCACCCACAGCAATGGACAGGCAGTAAGTCCTAACCAGAAGATTCTTGAGTCAGCCACTTAAACAATTTTACTCTTGTGAAGATACCTTCCTGAACTCAAACACCCAATGGCTTTTTCCATGTTCATTGATGTGCTTCTACCAATGTAGACCAACCATGAGTTTACTGTGACATTCTTGACTGCCCAAAAGTCACATGAAGACAAGAAGATCATTGTCACCAAACAGGTGATAAAGCTGCTGCTGAACAATTCATAGAGAAGATAGACTACAGTTGCACTGACTTGAAAAAATAAATGAAAAAAATGATGTCACTGTGTGTCTGATTCTGGACCTCCTTCCTTCCTTCCTTCCTTTCTTTCATCTGTCAGTTGTCTCCTCCTCTTCTGCGTCAAACAGGGAAAAATCCTCAGTGTCATCATTACTGCCCTGGTGCATGCAACATGGCAGCCCTTAGTGGTCAAATTTTCAAGGTGGAGTCTTTTTTTTTTTTTTTTTTAATTTTTTTTTTTAACGTTTATTTATTTTTGAGACAGAGACAGAGCATGAACGGGGGAGGGTCAGAGAGAGGGAGACACAGAATCCGAAACAGGCTCCAGGCTCAGAGCTGTCAGCACAGAGCCCGATGCGGGGCTCGAACTCACGGACCGCGAGATCGTGACCTGAGCCGAAGTCGGCCGCCTAACCGACTGAGCCACCCAGGCGCCCCTCAAGGTGGAGTCTTAATAATCTGTATTTAAATGAATCCGCTACTCAAAAATGGCCAGATTTCTTTCCTGGAAACTATTACAGTTCTCTTCCAGTTGATATTTCTAGTTCTGTTGTCTTTGTTCACTAAAGAAGGGATAGGTTTCATATTATTGTATTGTTATAATTTATTTAAAGATATTTAAACATTCATAGTATGCTGTATAAAGTATATTATCTATCTCTTAAAGTTAGCTAAATAGCATTTAAAATACCTATTTAGGAATGTACACTGCTATTAAACTAGATTGGAAGGTTCTAATCCAGTGGTCCTCGACTTTATCTGTAAATTGGAATCACCTAGGGAGGTTTGAAAAACACTGATGATTACATCCCAACCCCTAAAACTCTGATGTTATGGGTCTGGCATGTGGTCTGGGCATTGGGATTTAAAAACTCTCCAGAAGTGATTCTAACATATTGTTATGGTTGAGGACCACTGCTCTAACTAGACCCCAATATGCACAGGTTGCTAAGCTACAACTATTTTTACCTGAGGTCAGCTGTAGAGTATTTATAAGTTAGCATATAGCCTTCTTTTTCACTGATGAAATGAGTGGTATTCAAGACAAGTTGATTGGCTAGAAATACATAGTCATCTCAGCCTCCCTCAAACAGGACCTAAGAATCAGGCCAGAGCTACCTATACTCTGATTCTAAACTCCATCAACCTCACGTCCCAAGATCTTTGGGAAGATTCTGTTACCTGATCCAACCAGAATAATAGCTGACTTCTTCTGCCAGAGCCTATTTCTACCTAAACCTCTATGCAAAGTGCTTGTTATCAAAGTGCCAAAAAAGACAGAGGGCTGGGACTTCATTGAACATACAGAACAGTTTGTATGATTGTATTCATGGTCACTTGCTAATAGATGTTGGTATGTGTTACCAGATTCAGTCTAATACCTGCTTTCATTATAACACACCTCCCAGAGGTGAGATGGCTGGGGAAAGGCACCCATAGCTCTCACCTGTAACCATTGGAGATTACAGATATGTACCCCCCAAAACCCTAATGGCTGTAAACAAGCAAATTAATTTAGGACAGTTTGCAATATGTGCATCCTTCTGATGGGACTATTTTCTAGGTCGACTTCCATGTACAACAGAATTCCTCATAAGCAGTGGGGACACCATTAAACTGGAACTTCTCATACAGGATATTAAAATCTACTTTGGCTGAGCTTTTGAAATAGGTCATTTGGACTCTATTCTTATGTTACCCAATAATACGACAATTACTAGGAAAAGTGTCTTATAAATCTAACATCTAATCCTAGCTCTTTTATTTTGTCTACATGAATTTATTAAAATATCATCTCCATAGAGTGAAATGCATACATTTAAAGGTACAGTTCAACTAGTATTTAAAAACAGAATATATCTGTGTAACCCACATTCCTAATCAAGATATAGGCCATTTCTATCACTCCAACGGGGTACTCATGCCCCTTTCTGTTTATTAAGCTTCCCTCCCTACCACACCAAGCAATTTGATTAGTTTTGCCTAATCTAGTACTTTCTTTCAGTGGAATCCTACAACACAAATTCTTTTGTGTCTGGTTCCTTCTCCTCAACATAATGTTTTTGCGATTCATCCCATGTTCTTTTTTATTGTTGAGAAATATACCATAAATACCACAGTTTATCTGTTCTCCTGCTGATGGACACTGAACTGTTTCCAGTTTGGGGCTATTATGACTAAAACTGATGTAAACATTCTTTATACAAGCCTTTCCGAGGGCATATGTTTTCATTTCTCTTGAATAAGTATCTATGAGTGGAACTGATGTGTCAGAGGGTGAATGTGTGATTGTATCATTTAAACTTCCACTATCAATGTATGGGAGTACTGGTTGCTCCCCATCCTCACTGATATTTGTATTCCCTCTTTTTCATTTTAGCCATCTTAATGGATGTTGTCATTGTGGTTTTAATTTACATTTCCCTGATGACTACTAGTGTTGAGCCCTTTTTTACATGCTTATTGAACATTTGTTTATCTTCCTTCATGAGATGACTTTTGCCTATTTTTAAATTGGGTTGTCTACCATTTTGTTGTGAATTTTAGAAGACATTAATGTATTTTCAATTCAAATCTTTTGTCATTTGTATGAGTTGTGAATGTTTCTCCCAATCTGTGGCTTGCTTATTTCTTTTTTTTCCCAAGTTTCATTGGGATTTTTATTTTATTTTATTTTATTTTATTTTTTAAATTCTTTTTTTAATGTTTATTTTGAGAGAGCACACCCATATGGGAGGGGCAGAGAGAAGGAGACAGAAGTTTCACAGAAGGCTCCATGCTGACAGCAGGGAGCCCTGTGTGGGCTTGAATTCATGAATGAAATATCATGGCCTGAGTCATGTCAGAGGCTTATCAGACTGAGCTACCCAGGTGTCCCAGAATTTTAATTTTAATTGCCATTGGATCTATAGTTTAGGAAGAATTCCTATCTTGAACATATTGAGTCTTTTTATCCAGTAATGTATCTCTCCATTTAGATCATGTTTTTGTTGTTTTGTTTTGTTTTTACTCAAGTATAGTTTACATACAATATACTATTCGTTTCAGGTGTATATCATAGTAATTCAATATATTTTTTTAAGTTTGTTTTTATTTATTTTGAGAGAGAGATAGAGAGCCAGCAGGGGAGGAGCAGAGAGAGAGAGACAGAATCCCCAGCAGGCTCTGCAGTCAGCATAGAGCTTGATGTGGGGCTCAAACTCATGAACTATGAGAACATGACAAAGTCAAGAGTCGGTTGCTTAACTGAGACACCGAGGTGTCCCGTGATTCAATATTTTATACATTATGGAATGATCCCTGTGATAAGTCTATTTTCTTTTTTTTTTTCCAAAATTTTATTTAAATTCCAGTTAATTAACATACAGTGTAATATTAGTTTCAGGTGATTCATCACTTCTGTACAGTACCCAGTGCTCATCACAGTGCCCTCCTTAATCCCCATCACCCACTTCACCCATCCCCCTGCCCACCTCCCCTCTGGCAACCTTCAGTTTCTTCTCTGTAGTTCAGAGTCTGTTTTCTGTTTTGCCTCTCTTTTTTAAAATCTATTTTCTTAATAGTATTTTTTTGATGAAAACAAATTTTCAGTTTTGATAACTAAGTTTTAGCAATTTTTTTCTTTTATAGGTAGTGCTTTCTCTGTCTTATCTAAGAAATCTTTCCCTCTCAAGGTTGAAAGATATTCTCCTATATTTCTTCCAGAGTTTCTTTTTTTTTTTTTTTTAAATTTTTTTTTTCAACATTTTTAATTTATTTTTGGGACAGAGAGAGACAGAGCATGAACGGGGGAGGGGCAGAGAGAGAGGGAGACACAGAATCAGAAACAGGCTCCAGGCTCCGAGCCATCAGCCCACAGCCCGACGCTGGGCTCGAACTCACGGACCGCGAGATCGTGACCTGGCTGAAGTCGGACGCTTAACCGACTGCGCCACCCAGGCGCCCCTCTTCCAGAGTTTTTTTAAAATAATTTTTAAGTTTATTTATTTATTTTGAGAGACAGAGAGAGACAATACAAGTGGGGGGGGGGGGGACAGAGACAGAGGGGGAGAAAGAGAATCCCAAGCAGGCTCTGCATGGCCAGCATGGAGCGCTACCTGGAGCTTGAACCTACAGACTGTGAGTTCATGACCTGAGCCAAAATCAAGAGTCTGTGGCCCAACCGACTGAGCCCAGGCATTCCTCTTCCAGAGTGTTTTAATTTTAGATTCTACCTTTGGCTCTATGAGCCCATCTTGAAATAATTTTTGCATATGTCAACTTTCATTTTCCCATTGTGTTAGTTTGATGCTCTTGTTAAAAATTACTTGACAGTGAAGGGTCCCTGGGTGGCTCAGTTGGTTGGGCATCTGACTTTGGCTCAGGTCATGCTCTCACAGTTCGTGGGTTCAATCCCTGCATCCGGCTCTGTGCTGACAGCTCAGAGCCTGGAGCCTTCTTCGGGATTCTGTGTCTCCCTCTCTCTGTCCCTCACTGCTTACACTCTCTCTCTTAAAAATAAATAAACATTATTTTATTTGCAGGCGCAGGAGGGGGCGGAGCAGCGGGAGCCGGGGAGCTGGGGAGCTGGGGAGCCGGAGCCCCGGGTCCCAGCGACCAGAGCCGGCTCCCCCCCGCGGCGCGTCCCGAGGACCCGGCTTCAGCCTCCTCCCGCCCCCCGAGGCTGGAGAGTGGATGCAGAGGCGGGTGGGGTGGGGGCAGGATCGGAATTCCGAGGACAGAAGGCAGAGGCCGTCCCCAATCCGGATTATTGGAGGGGAGAGAGACCCCCAGTTTCGGGAGGGGGAGAGCTGGGGGTTGAGTGCCCCACCCGCAGCTGCCGCTGCCCTCAGCCGAAGGGTCTCTCTCGGCTCTCCCCTCCTGCCGAGACGATTCGAACGACCAAGGCCAGGGACCCCTGTCCTTCAGCCTCTGCACCCCCTCACCCCGCTCTGGGGCTGGCCCAGGGCGGAGACCCTGCCCACCTCCCGCCTCTGCCCTCGAGAGGGACTGTCCTTTCACGCCCCAGAGTGAGGGGCCCAGGCCCCAGGCTGCCTGTGCCCCACTGCAAGGACAGGGTCCCTCTGTTGAGGAGGAAGGGCCTGGCGAGTGGCAGCCTCTTTCCTCCTGAGCTCCCCGTCTCTGTCGCTGCACCCTGCAACTCCCACCCCTCCATATTTATTTCCCTGGCCCCCTGCCAGCCCCTCCATCTCGTTCTCTGGGATTCAGGCCTCCCTTGCGACATGGAGAGTAACCTGTCTGGCCTGGTGCCTGCCGCCCGGCTGGTGCCTGCACTGCCTCCCGCAGTGACCCTGGGGCTGACTGTGGCCTACACCACCCTGTACGCCCTACTCTTCTTTTCTGTCTATGCCCAACTCTGGCTGGTGCTTCTATATGGGCACAAGCGTCTCAGCTATCAGACGGTGTTCCTGGCACTCTGTTTGCTCTGGGCTGCCTTGTGCACCACCCTCTTCTCCTTCTACTTCCGAGATAGCCCCCGAGCCAACCGCCTGGGACCCATGCCCTTTTGGCTTCGCTACTGCTGCCCTGTCTGCCTACAGTTCTTCACGCTGACACTTATGAACCTCTACTTCGCCCAGGTTGTGTTCAAGGCCAAGGCCAAGCGCCGGCCGGAGATGAGCCGAGGCTTGCTGGCCGTCCGGGGGGCCTTCGCGGGGGCCTCGCTGTTCTTTCTGCTGGTGAATGTGCTGTGTGCTGTGCTGTGCTGTCCCGCCAGCACCGGGCACAGCCCTGGGCCCTCCTGCTGGTATGAGTCCTAGTGAGCGACTGCCTCTTTGTCATCTGCGCGCTGTCTCTTGCTGCCTGCCTTTGCCTTGTTGCCCGGCGGGGCGCCCTCCACCAGCATCTACCTGGAGGCCAAGGGGACCCGTGTGTGCCAGGCGGCTGCAATGGGTGGCGCCATGGTCCTGCTCTATGCCAGCCGGGCCTGCTACAACCTGGCAGCCCTGGCCTTGACCCCCGGCGCCGGCTGGATGCCTTCAATTACGACTGGTACAACGTCTCTGACCAGGCGGACCTGGTGAATGACCTGGGGAACAAGGGCTACCTGGTGTTTGGCCTCATCCTCTGTGTGTGGGAGTTGCTGCCCACCGCCCTGCTGGTGGGCTTCTTCCGGGTGCACGGGCCCCCGCAGGACCTGGTCTTTGGCTCCCCTTCCGACTTCTTCGACCGGGCAGGGCACTGTGAGGATGAGGGCTGCTCCTGGGAGCGTGGCCGGAGCGAGAGCACCAGCATGTCAGGCAGCCTAGGCTCCGGCAGCTGGTATGGCGCCATGGGGCGGGAGCCAGACTGGTGCGGGGGCAGCCAGACATGGACCACTGCTCTGCTCTTCTCCCAGGTGCTGAGACCAGGTGGCCACCACCGGTCTCTACACCACCCCGCAGACGTGATCCCCTTTTGTCCTCCCCCCAGAACACCCAGACCCCAGTCCTCCCATCCCAGGCCCCGCCACCCGACCCTGTGCCAAGTTCACCTGCCGCTTCTTGCCCAGGATCATGGGAGGCTGTGGCTGCCTCTTCCCCTGGCCAGCTCCTTGCTACTCTTGTCGTAGTGAGCTTGTGCTGTCCCCTAGGATGGGGGGCCTGGCCCTGGCTGCCAGATGCCCTACAGCACCTTGGCATGACCTGCCGCCTCTGCTTCTACACTGGAGCCAGCTACCTCTCCTGCACCTGCGGCTCAATAAACAGTGTCTGTGCCCCTCAAAAAAAAAAATAAACGTTAAAAAAATTTTTTTAAATTATTTGACAGTGTATGTTGTGCTAGCCCTTCTCTTTGGAGAAACAAATTTAATAGTCGTGAACTAAAACAAGAATGTGCAATTAAGTAGTAAATTGTGTGCTATAGATTCTCAACAATAAACGTTTTTTTTTTTTCTTTTTGGTTAACATAGCAGCAAACATCCTGTCATACTTTCTTCAATTTTTCATTAAAAAGTTCAAGAAATATCATGAAAACACATTAAATGGCAACAAAAATAGAAAATAAAACAAAAGTTAAATGCCAAAATTTAGATATTATATATTAATTGAAGAAGTAAACAAAATAGTTTGTTTTGTTGTTAATCTTTTTCCGTTTATTATACTGGGCACTTGGTAGTGACACTTTCATTCTAGAGATTCATGTACTTTGGTTATAGAAAATTTTCTTGTATTTTTTTTTGATAATTTCTCACCAGCAACATTTTATCTGGTCTCCTTCTGAGTGAGTCTATTAGTTGTATGAAATATCTCTTAGAGTAATCTTCATTATATTCTCTCTTCTATTACCTAATTGTTTTTTTGTTTTACTTTACAATATTTCCACAAGATTATTACCTAAATCTTTGATTTTTATATTGGAAAAATCCTACTTTAGAACTTTAAGAGCTGTTTTTCAAAATGTTCCTCTTTAAAATCATGTCCATCTCCTATCTCATTGATACAGTAGCTTCTTTTATTTCTCTGACATGTTATGATTATTACCTGCACTGCCTGTTACCTTCATTATCCATTTCTTCCTGCTATTTTATTTCCTGTTTGTTCATTTTCCTAACTATATTTTATGTTAAATTTGCCCCTCAAATATTCAGTCATCCCAGGCTGTCCATTAATTTTCATGAGGAGCTGAAAAGCTACTTGGAGGGTCTTTGGGTAGGAGTAGGCTTGTGCACTGGTAGCCTTCATTCTGAGGGTAGTCAGAGGGCTAGTTAGCTTTGTCATTAGAGGCTCCCAAATGTTAGTAGCTGTAGGTCTTTATCTCTTTATTTTCTCTAGAAGAGGTTCTTGCAGTCACCTGCCTGGAGACATCAGCCTAGCTGCAGCCATTCTGGAGATAGTGGGAAAGGTTTGGGGAGTGATCCAGTGGTTCAGTATGAAGACCTAATCACCTGTTTCCAGAATGGCTTTTCCCACAGTCCCTTCTCTGTGCCTTGAGTGTAGGTGCCCTAATCATTGGGTTGTCCATAGAGCAAACCTTTGGTCTCTTGCTTTTCTTCTAGAAATTTTACATTTTTGCCTGTGGATCTAACTGCTTCTTATAAGGATTTTTGAAAAATCACCCTGCTTTATGCTATTTGCTTTTTCTTCCTATGCTATCTAATTTTTGAGACCTTCTGAATTGTCGCTTGCATAGTTGTTCTGAGGTTCTGCAGGGACAATCATTTGGCTTTTCATTAGTTTCCACCCTTTATAGTCACTTAGGTTTGACTCTTCCTTGCTAAGCCATCTTTATATAAATAGTTTTATTATTCATGTCTCCTTTGCACTGAAGATGGAATTGGTTTTATGTTTCTCATTCTCCTCATTATTTGGGTGTAATTCTTTGAGAGGAAAAAATGTCATCACTCTTCATTTTGAAACTACACATATAATTGAGTTTAAAAAAGAAAAAAAACTCTCTCAAAGTAACATAATTACAAAAGAAGAGAAAACACATGTACCCTACTTTATTCTCTTTGTCAAAAAAGCAAAACCACTAAGATACTTTAGTAAAATCTTCCATGAAGGTAGAAGTCTGTAACCCGTATATGGAAATGAGTGTGAATAGCACTGACTTGTTTCTGATGTCATTGAATGATTCATGTGGTGAAGGTAAATAGGTTAAGGTCCTAACTCATAATAGAAGACATTCTTATTCCTATCTGTTTCTCAGATCAGATATTTTGTATCCGTGTTGCATTTTATACTGTATCTCATATAGATAAGCATTCCTATGTTTACTACCACAACACGTTTACTTCCGTAAAAATAAGAAAAAAACCTGTTACCTGGCAGAAAAAGTTTGTTCCTTATTGTACCTGTGTGTACTGAGACAACCACTACAGATGGTACCTGGTGGCTCACAAGATTTATTTTCTGAACTGGAGTCCTTGTTATATCATATAGTGAAGTAATTCTTGAACTACTTCAAGTATTTTTCCACTCTATTGGAGACTTAGTATGTATTACCTTTCAAATGTGCTATAAATCAGTTTAAATTAAAAAATACTTTTATGCTAGCAGCTGGATTTCATAATTTACAAAAAGAAAGGTCTTTTTTAAAAAATGTTTATTTATTTTGAGAGAGAGAGAGAGAGAGAGAGAGAGAGAGAGAGAGAGAATGCATATATGCACACACAAAGTGGGGGCAGGGCAGAGAGAGAAAGGGAGAGAGAATCCCAATCAGTCTCTGTGCTGTCAGTGCAGAGCCCGACACGGGGCTTGATCTCGTGAACTGTAAGATCATGTCCTGAGCTGAAATTAAGTGGGAGACACTTAACTGACTGAGCCACCCAGGCACCCCATGAAAAGTCTTTTATTTTACCTAAAGAATGTATTTAAGTGGTAGTTGGAAACTTACTGCCCATGAGAATAATATGGATGATGCTTTTATTCAGCAATCAGCCCTTTCCTTCTTATCCCATTGTTCACTAAGAGAATTGTTGGGCTACCAGAATGTCTTGAGAACCAAGCCCTATCTCCTGCAAATAACAACAGAAACTGGTGGGGTGGGAGGGCAAGTAGATTATCATTGGAAACTTTTTGAAATGATGTGGAAGAGATACAGCAGCAATCCTTTAACATTGCTGCAGCTTATGCTATGCCGTCAAGCTCTAATCAATCAAGAAAGGAGATAAGCCTGGCATCGTGGTATTAAAATCTAGCAAGCTCAGCACCCTATGCAGCATTAGGTGGTTTTTCTCCCCTTTTTTTCCCAATTCATCTCCCTTAAAACATTAGAAAGTAGAGTAGGAGGGGAGAACACTAGCATTTAAAAGGAGACGTTGCAAATATGGCTGTGAAGATCCTATGCTCCAAAAAACATTAGGTCAACGTAATTTTTCTTGCATGATGTAGGTTAAAAAAAAAAAGACTGGGGCGCCTGGGTGGCTCAGTTAGTTAGGCATCCAGCTTCAGCTCAGGTCATGATCTCACGGTTTGTGAGTTTGAGCCCTGTGTTTGACTCTGTGCTGACAGCTCAGAACTCGAAGCCTGCTTTGGATTCTGTGTCTCCCTCTCTCTCTGCCTCCTCTCCCACGGCTTGTGCTCTATCTGTCTGTTTGTCTGTGTCTCTCAAAAATAATAAATAAACTTTAAAAAATTAAAAAAAAAGACTCCTGGCAAAGAACGATTGAACTCACCTTAACGAGCATATGGGATGGATCATTAACACACTGTGTATCTACAGCCATAAACAAGAAAGGAATTATGATTAGGGTTTGGATGATATAAGATGAAGAAAAGCTACAGCCAAAGATAATTCAAATTAAGCTTGGTATGTTGTTAAAACTCACTGCATATTATTTTAGACAATTTTTATTATAGACCATAACAGTGATAAATTTATCTTGGAAAGTAAAAGGAAAGAAAAATTACTCAATGGTCATCATGCAGTTATAAAGAGTTACTGAAATTGTCTTTTAAGATATTAGTATAGCCAGTGGTTATTCAGCAGACAATGTAAAGCACCTGATTAAGTTTTCTAAGATTTTTTTAAAATTTAATTTTGTTACTGCATTAAGAGAAATTCAATTAGCTTAATGCTTTGCAAGTAAATTTTATGAGGGTTTTATTTTTTGTTTTTGTATGTCACAATACTTGAAGAGGACCGAAGTGATCTGTGGGGGGGAGCTACCAGTCTGCTGATTCCTTAAAGGAGTAAGAAATGCCCATTGACTTGAAATCAAGTTTTAATTAAAGTATGGCAAGTTCATTTAACAGTTTTCCAACATAGTATGCCTGGCCATTGAATTTTGGAGAATGAAAAATACACAGTAGCAAGAAATCAATACTAGTTTACTGTTATTTAACTGTGATATTTTTCTCTCTATGGAAGAAATTCCTAGAGATGTGACAGCCAGGACATCCAGCAGCATCGTCCATGAGAGCATATGAGAAAGAACAGCCATCCCATCTCCCCTGACACTGAAAATGGTCAAGAGAAATAATTTAGAAGACACCTATAGACAAAGAAGTTTAGAATTATGTGAACACTTAGAGATCATCTATCAGCCAGTACCTCTTAGCTCTTTTCCCTTCTAAAATACTATAGTCTTGGGGCGCCTGGGTGGCTCAGTCGGTTAAGCGTCCGACTTCAGCTCAGGTCACGATCTCGCGGTCCGTGAGTTCGAGCCCCAAATCGGGCTCTGGGCTGATGGCTCAGAGCCTGGAGCCTGCTTCCGATTCTGTGTCTCCCTCTCTCTCTGCCCCTCCCCCGTTCATGCTCTGTCTCTCTCTGTCTCAAAAATAAATAAAACGTTAAAAAAAAAATTTAAAATACTATAGTCTTTATCCATTTAAGTGATAAATAAAATACAATTAAATACTTTTAGATGCTAAAATTTACCCTTACCACATGCATTCTAACAAAGATACCTTAAAGAAGCATATCACGCTCGCTTTTTATAAACTTGATCCCTAAGGAGAAAGATCCTTCCTCCTCTCAAAGTTTTACTTTCAACTGTACTATTTTTTTTCATCTGGTTTTTGATATTGCCTCCATTAATTAACTTCTTTTTCTAGACCAACACACATGTTCAGTCTTCTCTCATCAACTTTGAATTCTTGCCCCTTATTCTCTTTTGTTATGAAAATTCTCAGAAAGCTCTATTTGTTTTTGCACTTGTTTTGTTTCCACTTGGTGCAAAATACATACATTCTTGATTCTCTCCTCCACTATCCAATGAAAACAGTCTTCTAAAAGCTCCCATTTTCTATTCACCAAATCCAATGACCACTCTCTGCCCTTATCATATTCTGATGTTCTGCAGCAGCCTGTATTTCCAAATGGCATCCAAACCCTGTTCATGGCACATCCTTGCACCACGTTAGCCTTTCATAACCTACCTGCAAGCTCCTTTCTTGCACTATCCCTGCACCATCTGCAAATCCTCCACTCTGCTGTGTTCCAGCCACTCCAGGCACTTCCTTGCACATGCACAGTTATGCCTTGTTTTGTTATGCTGGCCTTCATTTGTACTGCCTTTTCTTATCCCTATCTCTCATAGGACCCTGAAATTTTATTTTATTCATCTTATTCCTCTTTCAACTCCAGTACCATTTTCCCCAGAAACCTAACCTTCCATCCTTTAATTCAAAATTAATGGGCCTTTCTTGTACACTTTCGGATGTTGTATTTCATTGTGGCTCTTCATGCATTCATTTATTCGTTATGCTGGGTCAATAAGACACATAATGCCAAGAACTCATACCTTGGTAAAAAAAAAAGGAAGAAAGAAACAGATGCTCAAAAAAGATTTTAAAATGCAGTCAAGTACTCTCCTAAGAGTATTCACATTTGCTCTCGGAGCATAAAGGAGGGGCTGACAGAATTGTCTTGGGAAGCTGAGAAATGCTTCTTGCAAGCAGGAAACATGAATCAGAATTTACTTAGCAGAAATGTGGGAAAGGTTTTCCAGGGATTCATTCATTTAGTCAGAAAACATTTACATGACACCTCATATGTGTTGGGAATGGTGCTGTATAACATAAAACAAACAACAAGAACAAAAGTCTAATGATGATAAAAAAAAAAAACACTCTTGGCCCCTTCTTTTTTTTTCCTAAAGAAGACAAAGAACATCAACACCAAAAAAATGTTTTCCTATGCCTCAGGACAAACACATTGAGTGTCAACTGTATGCCTTTCATGTGCTAGAGTTCATGTATTGGCATGTAGTAGTAGGCACTCAAAAATACCTGTTGAAAAATTGAGAAAACGAATAAATAATACTTAGCCATCAACAGCTAACAGTCCAGTGGTGACTTCAGCCATATATTTAAACAATATTTTGTGGGGAAAAAAATGAGGCTAATAATAGCATGAATGCAAAAGTCTTAACCTAAGAACCTAAAAGTGCTAGCGATAAGGATTAAATAACCCAGCCTTGGTACAGCCAGAAAAGGCCAAAAGAGGCAGGAAGGGATGAACAGAGTTCTAAAGAAAAAGTATGAGTTTCTCAGGTAAAGTATAAAGAGTTCATTTAAAGCCAAAGAATCACAAATACCATAGTATATTTTGGAAAAGGTTAAAAACTTGGCACGGCTGGATCATGGGGAGAATGTGTGTGAAGATTCGCTGAAGGTGAATTCTTGGTTGACATTGCTATTGCTTATGGATTCTTTCACCTGAGCAGTTATGTCTGTCCTCTCACCCTAGAGCCCCAGATGCTAGTGAGTAAAGGGTTTAAGGATGGTGTGAGATTTGTATTTTGAAATACTGACTATATTGTGGCGACTAGATCGTAGGCTGGAAAGGGAAAGGGATTCTGGAAAAACAGGAGACTATTGTGAACTATTTATTTATGGGAGAGATGTATGTAGCATAGCCTGAGGTGAAACCATTGCAAATGTATTTAGGAGACAAAATCAACAAGGCTGCTGTTGGATTGGATGTGTGGGCTGAGGGCAAGGGAGATGTCAAAGATGGCTCTTTATGTTTATGGATTATGGGCCTGGATAGATAATGGTACAACCCCTGAGATGAAGCATATAGGAGAAGGAATTGGTTTGAAGAGATCTTAAGTTTTGTATTAGGCATGTTGGTTTTGAAGTGAGTTTTTGTTCTTTGTATCCTCAGAAGTGTAGAGTTATCAAATTCTTGATGGTAGTATTTTATGCTCAAAAAGTAGCATATAGTAGGTGCCCACATACAAGAGTTCCTCTGTCAGTGCCATTTTTTGTTTGCACCGAGAGAATACTTCTTAGCCCTGGTGCTGAATTATGGTTACTCAACACTGGGACTTAAATATTTCTTCTATTATTTAAAATATCTTAGTTTCATTATAAAATATTGGTACTTGAAAGGGAATTTTCCCTTTGATTTAGCCCTTGTTTTCCATTTATTTTGAGTGGTTAAAAATAAGAAAATTAATTACGAAAACCTGTAATTAATTAAGTTTAATCCAAGATCATGATTTAATGAAGCCCAATTAGTGAGGAAAAGAGAACATTTTAGAAGTTGGGGTACACTAATTAGGTATTTAATCTAGAGCTATTTTTACCAGTTTCAATCTCTTTCTCTATTCATAACACAAATTCAATAACTGAGAAACATAAATAATGTTGAGTAAACAACAAGATATTGTCTCTCTAAACTAAGGCAACAGAAGTTTCTCATATTATTGATTGTCTCTCTGGCTGGAACGCTAATCTCTTACAGATCCAGAGCCCACAGCTTCCAGTGACGCAGTTTGAAGATACACAAATAAATCCATACTAAACCCAAGGAAATCAATGGCACAGAGGTATCTCCTGGTTGGCACAGAGCAAGGACATTCTAATATTTTGTTGCCAACAATTAGTCACCTGACTCCTTTTATGGGTGGCTGCCTAGTGATGTAATGGTAGGAGTGCATTATTGTTATTGACCATGTGTTAGGGAGCCACAGGATCCAGAACTTGGACAGAACAGATTGGGAGAACTAAGTAAGACAGATGAAGTGCTGGGTAAGAGAACAGTGATGAGGGTAAAATTGTCATATGGTTATATCTGAGGAAAGGCTGTAATGAGTATGTTGACTTCAGGAGCCATGTATATTATATGGCTTAATAATGCCATGTATGTTCATCACATCTCTCATTCACTCACCTGTGAAACATTTCCTCATACTCTGGGGCAAGTCTCTGGCTCAATTATCATTTCTTCAATAATGCCACTGGGAAGGATTTTCTGCGTGCCTTGTGGAAATACATATGTTGCCCCTCCTCTTCTGCTTTCCCTAGTATTCTAGTACTACACGACCTTGCTGCTGTTTACAAAAGGGAGAGATAGCTTTGACAAAGACCACCAGGATGATGAATGGAATTTAATTTATGCAACATTGATGTAGGGGTGAGTCCTCTCGGTAAATCACCATGGTAGCACTTCCTTCTCCCCCTCCATGTTCTGCTTGGCTGACTCAACTGCCTCAGAGAAGCTTGGCACTTAAGGTTATGTAAGCAGGGCGCTGATGTTCAAATATTCATCACAAGAATGGCCACATGAAAAGAAAAAGAAAACAAAAATGGAAGTAGGGGTCTGAGGTGAATAGCTACCCAGATCAGCTAGGAGAAAGCAAAGAATTGAAAGGGATTTGGAGACCTAATTTGGAATTAGGGATTTACTCCCTGAGGTGATTAATAAAATGGATTTGAGCCATGTGTTTAGTGCTGGAGTGTTATTGATTGGCCTTTAGCCCAAATTGATTTCAGCCCCTTTCCCCTGCTACTCAATAAAACCAAAGACAATTACTTTTGTTTCATCTTAGAAAAAATAATAGTTTCTTCTCTTTATAAAAAAATTAGCTAGTTATTGTCACTTGACCTATATTTTTCTTTCTTATTCACATTCCCACTCATTCATATTGTAACTTACTAACTCTCCAGGAAGGTTTTAGCAATGATCAGAATCAGGGTAGACAGCAAATGCCAACTGTGGGTATGAGAGAATTATTGAATGATTTGGGCCTGTCTGCAGAGATGATTTAGGATAAAGAATCTGTTTTACTCATTTTACAATGAGGAAATATTCTAGCTATGTGACTAAGCCCTTCATAACCAACAAATAAATTAATAAGGGATTTTTCTTTGAAATGAAAAATTTTAGTTTGTGTCATATTGCATGCATTAATTTCATTTATGGTTAATGTTACCAAAGAATCATCCATTCAACAAAGAATTATAAATGTCTAAGTATGCTCATTTTCTTCCTTTAACAAATTGGGAGATAGAGTAAACTTCATCATAATGCTCAAAACTACCTGGGCATATCAGCATTGATATTTTCACTGATAGAGTGGAGGAATAGTGCTTAGTAAAGTTTAAATTTGGGAAACAACTTCGAGTCTTAGTTTAACTTTTAAATTTCAATCAAGTTTATAATATTGCGGACTTGGAGCCATGTTGCTTATTCGTATAAAATGATATTTAGTTCACAAGACAAGAAAGGGTGTAAATACACTACATTTTCTCATGAACTAAAATCATAATTCTCTCACTATACAAAATAACTTGACCCTTTTAGTTCATTGAAGATAAATGGTGCCTATCTTTTTACCATTCTTTTCAATCTTTCATATATACTGCCTATAAAGATGGCATTTTCAGGACAGGCAGAAAAAAGTCCACTTGGAAACAAATGAAAACAATGTGCAATTATCATATTACCTACTTTAGGTCTTTTTATATGGATAAAGAATTGTGAGCAAAAAAGAGGGACAAAATATAAGGCTGTTTTGCTAATATAAAAACACAATGAGATATACTCAAGGTTGAAATGGAGCAGGAAGTGTCCATTGTCACCTGCCTCATTCAGGCCATTTGTATCCCTTACCTGGAGTATAAATGATTCTTAATTGTTCTCTCTGCTTCTAGTCTTCTTTCTTCCATCCACTCTCTACCTCAAGCTGATGATTTTTTTTTTTTTGAACTGCAAATCAGATCTGATTGTGTTATTCCCCACTTCTCACGCTTTAGTGACTACTCACTGCACTTAGGATACAATTCAAATTTTTCATTCCTGCAGACCCCTTTTGCAGGTTTATCTCTGGTCTCTCTCCTCTCACTGGGCTCCAGTACACTATTCTCTCACTTTTGGGAACACCCTGGGTTCTTTTCTCCTTAGGACCTCACGCAAGTGTTGGTTCCTTTGCTTACACTGTTATTCTGGAAATCAGCCTTGTCAAAGTCACCTTCTCCAAAAACCTTTTCTTTCTTTTTGTTTTTAACCATTTATTTATTTTTGAGAGACAGAGAGCATGAGTAGGGGAACGGTAGAGAGAGAGGGGGACAGAGAATCCCAAGCGGGCTCTGTGCTGACAGCAGAGACCCTGATGTGGGGCTTGAACTCACCAACCATGAGGTCATGACCTGAGCCAAAGTCAGACACTCAATGGACTGAGCTACCCAGGTGCCCCTGGTGACCACCATTTCTGAAGCAAATTCATGCCTCCTTATCTTTCCCATCCTCCCACTGTCATTATTTGGTACCAAGAAAGATTTTGTAGCTCTTATTACAATTTTGAAATAATTATATTTATAGGTGTTTGTTTTTTCCTTCCCACTAAACTATATGATCTTAGAGGGCCTTGTGCTGTCTTGATATTGAGTATTCAGAAAAAAGAGAACAAGAGAGAGAGAGAAGAGAGAGAAAAGAAAGTGGTAGAGAAGGGGGACAGGAAAGACAAACACACAAAATTTCGGGCTGCATTTTTTGTATGTGATATGTCCAACACTCAGTTTTAAGAGCTTGCTGATGGAATAAATCACAGATTTAAAAGTAGCTTAAAAAACCATTGCATATATATTCTTTGAATATCTTCTTAGCAATGGAAATAATCAGAAATTAAAACAAGTGAAAAAAGAGATGAATAATGACGAAGGCACATTGAAACAAAGTTTGAAAGGATCCAACATTATGGATACTTATCTGATTCAAATGTGCAAACTCTCTGAGTTCAGTCATCACTCACAATTAGGCTGACAGCAGAGTTCCCAAACATTGTCTGACCACCATCTGGATCAACACTTTCAATCACTCCCTGGAATTTCATTTAGTGCTTCCAGGCATTTCAGTGGGTTACTCACTCATTTCTGCAATTCCAATTTGAAATAAATTGCAGAATCTGATGAGCAGATCCTTTTAAAGGAATTTTCTCAGGGCAAACTAGGGGAAACCATTGTGCCATTTCTTCTTTTTTAAAGCTCGTATGATAAATGCCCCATTGAATTTAACATTATCATGTAACTATTTTGGCAAATGAATGCTGTGTTCTCAGACTCAACACATATAACTGTTGGTTTAATGCCAATTCTGTGGATTTTTCATGGTAAGAAAAGGATGTTTCAAATGGACCTTGCTGATAAATACGCAAGCAATTGCCCCTTTGGTTCTCACACTAAAATTATTTATCATTGTGAAACATCTAAAATAATACAGCAGAAAAAGTCCTGACAATATCTTAACTGTTACCAAGTAGACCATGTTAAGTAATTCGATTAGTGTTGGAATTCTTAGGTTATGACTTAAAAAAAATCTCTTTTAGTTGATTTAAAAATTTTTCCTTTTCACATCACAGGAATCATTAGTCTTCCGGTTCCCTTAAAAAGTTGGCCAAAAATGACTTACGTATGGCAATAGCTGCTCTTCTATTTTCTCAGAAAGGATTATCTTTTTCACAGAAACCTCATTCATTATTTGCCCTTAAATTAGTATTTTTGCCTTTAGTTTGGTAGAATAATTTGTTCTCCAGATGATTGATGAGGTTCTCACACTGTGGTTTTTTGGTGTTCTCTCTTCCTGTCTCCATCCTCTACTTCCATACTTGCCCCATAGCAATACTGGGTTTGAGTATATTTCCCATTTTAGTAACACATTGGCTTACATCCTTCTGCTACCACTTTTCCACCACCTTCAAACCTACTTGGTTGCTAGTCTTTCAATGAGAGTTAATAGTTAAACTTCTCAACTAGCATTTGAGATTTTCAGTTTCTTTCATTGATTTGCCCTGGAGCCATACCTATTCACAACCCCCCAACTTTAGATCAATATGAGCAATCCCATCTGCTTCTGTGATGTGGCTCTGGCAGCACCAGTGGAGAAAAGTCACTCAACTATGTAAATTGATGCCACTACAAACTTATAGTTTCCAATCTCAGTTGGCCCTGCAACACAGGTCGATAATCCTTTTCATAATCTCTGGTCAGTTCCCAGGCTCATTACCTCAGCTGGCATTCCAAACTTTAACCCCTCTTCTCATGCTTTTTCAGATACCCTCCACCATGAAAAATGACCTTGCCTAACCACCTTAAAAGAAAAAAAAATCAGTCTACAAACTTGGTTTTTACATTTTTATGTATTTAAATATAATTTTCTATTTTGTGTTCATGTTCTACGAAGGTGGTAAAAACAAATCTGAGCCAAACAGCAAGGCCCACTGCCTTCCTTACTTTCTCCTTGTGTTGTGACTGTATTGTAGGGAGAGGGGTGTGTATGAAAGAAAGGGCTTTCTGTCTTTGATGTCATCTGGCCACGGAGGCATCTTCTGAGCTGTGTACCCTCCATCTTGTTCTTGATCAGTCATTGACACGGGCTTTCACACAGACATTTGTTTTTTTTTGGAGTCAGGGGATCACTCCACTACTGCTGTACAAATTGGGCCCACGTTGGGCACACTTTTTGTTTCTCAGGCAGCCAACAGGCATGTTGGGGAGATTTCCCTGGGCTCCATCTGCATAGACCCGCCATTCTTGGCCCTGGCTGAAATGTAAGGATCGCATGAGAAGCTTCAGTGCTGCCAATATCTGGAGCATATATATATATTTTTAGCACCTTGGAGGTGATTCCAATTCTTGCCCTGGAATTTGATAACCCTGTCCTGGGTTAGAACCTGAGTTATTAGTATAGTTCCCAGGCAATTTCAGTGTTTGACCAAGGTTGATAACCTTCGGCCTAGAAATACCAGGCAGCCACTACTTTTTTTGCATTTTGCCACCTCAAGATTTTGCTGGAAGAATGGGACATTACATTCTACCAGATTTAGAACCCACAAGCGTATCTGGGATATTGCTACCTGTCTGCATTAGCTCAGCAAACAGGGTACAGGACTTCTCTCTATATCCTACCAATTTCCTACCATTTTTTTTTCTGACTCTTTTCCTTCTCCTCAGCCCAGATAATCCTTTTCTTCTCTTGGAGAATGAGGCTGAGGAGAATAACTATCACCATTACTCATGATGCTTTCCTTGAAGTGTTTTTTTTTTGTATTTTTAAAATATTTATTTATTTTTGAGAGAGAGAGAGCAGAGGAGGGGCAGAGAGAGAGGGAGACACAGAATTGAAGCAGGCTCCAGGCTCTGAGCTGTCAGCACAGAGCCTGATGTGGAGCTTGAACTCACAAACCATGAGATCATGACCTGAGCTGAAGTCGGACACTTAACCGACTGAGCCACCCAGGCTCCCCCAAAATGGTTTAATATAAGCCATGAGTCCTTCCTTGGTGTTCTCTCAAGGACCTAGGATTTTGACATTCAAAAACTAGGCAGGAACTGTCTCCTCTGCCATCCGTCCATTTTCTGCTTTCAGAAACGCAAGTGTGCAGGAAAATTAGGTTTTTTAATTTTTATGTTTCAGTTAAATATATAATTTATGTTTCCATTCCTTAAGGTGGTAATTTAGTTAATTTCAGTCAGTCAGTTTAGGAATCCCCAAAACTTTACCCTGGGTTGTATATAGGCTTTTCCAGAAGGGAGAGGGGAAGTGAGGGAAATTTATGTAATGCCAAATTGTTGCTAGGGTGAAGAAAGTGGGAAACCTGAAGGAGCTGTGTGGAAGGAGAATGAGGAATATTTCCTGAGGGATCTGTATGACATGCTTACATGGAACAAGATAGAGACATAATGTTTTGGTAGATACCTGCAAGGCTGGTGAAATTAAAGGCTATATGTTCTCAATTTTTTCTTCAATATCTTGGATTTTATTAGTGTCCCAGTACCTAAAGTGAAACCCCCTGGAAAACAGTGTGGGAAGAGTCACTGAATTGAAATATATTAAGCTTCTGTGACTCTTGCCACTCTAGAGCTGGAAATAAAAATTCAGGTAAGTAAGAGAAAGGTGGAGAAAATTACATTACCCAGATTTGTGGGCTGCTGTTTGTTCCTGCTATACCTCTCTGCAATGGTTTTTATCACACTAACATTTTTTTCAAGTTTACTTATTTATTTTGAGGCGGGGGGAGGAGCATAGAGAGAAGGAGGGAGAGAGAGAATCCCAAGCAGGCTCTGCACTGTCAGCAAAGAGTCCATGTGACTCAAACTCATGAACCACAAGATCATGACCTGAGCCAAAACCAAGAGTCAGTGGAGCTACCCAGGTGCCCCATATCACACTAACTTTTTAAATATCAGTTCAATAATTTATTTTGAAATAATTTCAAACTTACAGAAAAGTTGAAAGTACAGCAGAAAGACCTCTTAGGTGTCCCTTCATAAGATTCCCCAACTGTTAACATTTAATATATTTTTTTCATTGCCCCCTTTTCAAAGAATACCACCATTACCATTAGTCTTTTTCTGAAGTATTTGAAAGCAAGTTGGAGACATTACCCCTAAATATAACAGTGTTATTTCTCCAAACATGGACACTTTCCTATATAACCTCTATGAAACCCTTCAAATAAAGAAGTCATTGGTACAGCACTATTGTCTAACCCACAAGTCACATTCATATTTCTCTAGCCCTTTCTTCACAGCAACCTTTCCTATTACCTTTAAGCCTCTATTGACAACTGTCCACACCACAAACCATTATCATGCTTGCTAAATGTTGGTTTTCTCTACTGTCCACATTTATTTGTTGGCATTCCACAATAAAGAAGAAATTTCTCTTCTCATTTAATTAAAACCATTTTTTAAATGTTTATTTATTTTGAGAGAGACAGTGTACACACAAGCAGGACAGGAGCAGAAAAAGAAGGAGAGAGAGTATCCCAAGCAGACTCCATGCTGTCAGCACAGAACCTGATGCAGGGCTTGATCCTACAAACCATGAGATCATGACTTGGGCCAAAATCAAGATGCTTAACAAACTGAGCCACCTAGGTGCACCTATTTATTTTTAAATTTAATAGACTCTCAAACACTGGTTTGTGATCTGTTATTGTCTTTTGTCATGTTGTCGTTCAAATATATTCCAACCATGACTCCTATTCAAGATGGTTCTTATGACTTTTTGTCATGTCCTCATTATTCTTGAGAAACTATTTCACTTTCTGTCCCAAAAAAGATATTCCTGCTTGGATTCTGGAATCATTATATTTCCAGGAAGTACTGGTTCTAAGATCTGGGCTTGCAGTGTGTTTATTGCTAGTGGGATACCATTGCTTCTCAGCCCTCTTAGTACATAAAACTATGGAATAGAAGTCTATTTCTCTATATATAAATGTGAGCTCATATGGATATTTTATTTCCAGGCGGCACTTCAGGGTTCCTTCTAGACTTCCTTCCTTCTAGGTATGAAGTACCTTTGTCTATGAGAAACCTGGCTCTTGTTGTCCTTAATAATTTATTTTTTCAATGTAATCAGTTTACCAAATACTCCTGCCCTCTTCACCTGTAGGCATCCACTCCATGTGCCCTGCCTCCTGAGATGTCAGCAGGCACACTGCCTCTGATAGAGATGGATCTGTCTTCTGCTTGGGTCCCTCCTTTTCCATTTCTCACTTCCTCAAGTGTCTGTGAGCACACTGCCAAAAGTTCTCATGAGCTCCCCTCTACCTTCCATGATGTTATGCAGTTGGCCTGCTTTGGGGAAGAGGAAGAAAAGGCAAGTGGTAAGGAAAAGGCTCACATTTATTTCAATCATTTTTTGGCAAGATGTTTCCTCCCCTTTGAGACCTGAGATTCTGGAAATTGAGGACAGAAGTTGGAATTATATCAACTTTGTATTCCCTCTCCTTTATAATCTGCCTTGCATGCAGTAGACATCAGTAAATTGTTGGTGAATTCCTTGAAATTCATAGTCTTGGCTCACTGTGGACATTTCCATTATTCCCACTTGTAATAGTCATCTAGAAGATCTTGCTGATGACTATTTTCTTTTGAATGTTGGTTGATGAGCATACCTTGGGTCCAGATGCCTGGAAGAACAGGAAGGACCATTACAGCAGAATGGAAGGATGAATGGTTTATATGAACTCCAGGCTCCTTTTATGTTTTCTTTGATGAGAAGTACTTTCAGAGTCCTCTGGGTTTCCTCCAATGAGACGTAAATGTCCAGCTTTAGGATAATCCCATTCCTGATTCATTGATTAAGTTTATTTCACTGAAGGATTTTGGAGTATTTCTGCCAGGTCCTTAATTTAAAAAGTGATTTTTCTCAAATTAAATAATTTCTGGTATAGCCACAAATTGTGTACATCATTGTTTTGTGCATGTTAAATTGTCCTGTGTAATCACTTTTGTGTATGTTAAATTGTCCTGTGTAATCATGTTAAATTGTCCTGTATTCCTGTGGAATATTTGATCTTTTCTATTAAATCATAATTTTTTGAAGACAGAGACCAAATTATGTTCATTTTATTTATTTTTATTTTTTTAAATGTTTATTTATTTATTTTGAGAGAGAGAGAGAGAGCAAGCAGGGGAGGGACAGAGGGAGAGATTGAATCCCAAGCAGGCTCTGCACTGACAGTGCAGAGCCCAACACAGGGCTCTATCTCACAAACTGTGAGATCCTGACCTGAGCGGAAATCAGGAATTGCATGCTTAACTCGCTGAGCCATCCAATGCCCCCAAATGATGCTCATTTAAAAATACACCACAATAACTGTTTTACTTTTGCCTAATACTTAGAATAGTGAAATTTACATTTGATAAAATGGCTGATTATCTAATTTGTGTTATTCCTACTAATAGGATACATTCTCTATTCTTAAAAATTTTAGATATTTCTGTCCTAGTTAATTGATAAATGGACTTCTGTTTGTTTGTTTCTTACTTCAAGTAGAGCAATACATTGGGGGAAGATACTATGGATAATTGTCAGAGTAATAAATAAATCAGATAGTTTGGAAAGTGATAATATGGGGGAAAAAAGCTCCAGCACCTGCGGTAGATAGTAAAAAAAAATCTAGGGGTACCTGGGACCCCTAGTCAGTTGAGCATCCAAATTTGGCTCAGGTTGTGATCTCACAGTTTGTGAGTTCAAGCCCTGCATCCAGCTCTCTGCTATCAGCACAGAACCCCCTTCAGATCCTATGTCACCCTCTCTCTCTGCCTCTCTCTCTCTCTCTCTCTCTCCCTCTCTCTGTCTCAAAAATAAAAAAAAATAAACATTAAAAAAATCTAGAGTATTTATGTTGTTGGGATGAGCACTGGGTGTTGTATGGAAACCAATTTTGTCAATAAGTTATATTAAAAAACGAAGGGGTGTTGAGAAAAAAAATAAAAACTTCATTTATTTGGCTTAGTAAATGAGAAAGAACTGTAGTTTTTATATTTAAATTAGAGTTGATTTCAAGAACTCATACTATAGGTAGGATGGTATATTTTTTGTGTTCTACCCATTCCTATCCATGGCAGATATTACTAATCAATTATAGCATTCTTCCTTTTTGATCTTGAACTCTATCTCCAAAGTTTTCTTAATATAATGTTCCAGATAAATACTAGCAGTAAGTTGGAACTGGTACTTGAATTGAAACTTTTTGCTTTGCCCGCCATAAAATTATCGAGTGAAAAGATGTTTCTGCCCCCACTAAACTTATATTTCTTCCCCATCAGATCTAGAATAAATATCACTAAAAACCCTGTGTCTACCACAGAACATCTCAATTTCATTATATAGTTTTAAGTCCATACTAACGACAACTTTCTAATTGCTGAAGTTTCCAGGCTTGATAGATAGCACAGCTTTTGGTGTTAAAAAAAAATATTGGGAATGCAAGCTGGTACAGCCACTCTGGAAAACAGTTTGGAGGTTCCTCAAAAAACTAAAAATAGAACTACCCTACAACCCAGCAATTGCACTACTAGGCATTTACCCAGGAGATACAGGTGTGCTGTTTTGAAGGGACACATGCACCCCCATGTTTATAGCAGCACTATCAGCAATAGCCAAAGTATGGAAAGAGCCCAAATGTCCATCGATGGATGAATGGATAAAAAAGATGTGGTGTGTGTGTGTGTGTGTGTATATATATACACACACACACACACACACACACACACACACACACACACATACATACATACATACACACACTGGAGTATTACTCGGCAATCAAAAAGAATGAAATCTTTCCATTTGCAACTACATGGATGGAACTGGAGGGTTTTACGCTAAGTGAGATTAATCAGAGAAAGATAAAAATCATATGACTTCACTCATAAAAGGACTTTAAGAGACAAAACAGATGAACATAAGGGAAGGGAAACAAAAATAATATAAAAACAGGGAGGGGGACAAAACAGAAGAGACTCATAAATATGGAGAACAAACTGAGGGTTACTGGAGGGGTTGTTGGAGGGGGGATGGGCTAAATGGGTAAGGGGCATTAAGGAATCTACTCCTGAAATCATTGTTTCACTATATGCAAACTAATTTGCATGTAAATTTAAAAAAATTAAAAATAAAATTAAAAATACACACACATATAGTTATATATTCTTTTTTGTCTCTCTCCATTCTCTCCTTTAATACCATCTGCAAAAACTCTGACATCATGATTCAATATAAGGCTTTTCATATTTAATCATTCCAAATGTTGAGTTCTAATAGATCTTGACTAACGGTATTCATGGTAAATCTTATTTTTATATGTGTATTCTGACCATTGAGTTGATTATGCAGGTATAAATAAAAAATATGTTTAAACATGCTATGTGGTTTTGCTTTTTGCCTTGTCTTTTGGTAGCATATGGGATCAATCAAACCAGCATGCAGCTGTGTAGAGGTAAAATGTGTTATGCAGTCTCCCATTTGGCAATATTGTATAGAAATGATTCTTTTATTATTTATCATCCTAATCCAAGAGAAAACCAACTTCTCAGAAGTAATATTACTGACTCTTGGACCATAATAAATGTAGGTAATGTCACTAAGTATTTGTCCATTTAGGTCAGGCTGACCAATCACTAGTTAAAATCAATTAGCTAAATTGTATTGCATGTTTGCACAATTGAGCTTTTAGAACTTTCCATATAGTGACAGTTATTTTTTCCAACTAGAAGCTAGTTGTAATCAATGGCCAGAACACGGTTCCATATTAGAATGATAAAGTAAATATAATGCTCTTCATCTACTTTAATCAAGGTTCATGGGGCTGCAGAGGAGACAGCTCCTCACAAGAACATCTGGCAGCCAGAGTGGTAATGTAGCTTGGCTTCAGATGTGAATGCTTAGAATTACTTTGCTGGAACAGCACAATGTGTCAGCATGAACCCACATAGAATCAGAACAGTTCCTGTTATGTGCAGGGAAACTGGATGACTGAGAACCACACGTTAGCCTCCATTTTATGGCTGGAATCCCAGAAATGCCAATGGGAACTGTAGATGTTGACCGAAAAGATGTGACCTATCCATTATATTTGAGTTCCAAAGCCTCACTTGGTAGGTCTGGCACACTTTAAAATATAATTTATGTATTGATGAGATGTTTTTCTTTAAAACCAGGATAATGCTGATGTACAATCAGTTCTTTTATGAAAAACAAACTAGCGAATATGGTTCTATGGGTTTTTGTGTGTTTTTTTTTACCAAAAGTAATTTGTCACAAAATATTTTAATGATACTTGTTTTAATAGGTATTTTTCTAGCTAGCAGTTTAAGAGGAAAATGATTGCTTAGGATGCCATGGGGACCTGCTAAACAATCTGGATATTTGTTTGCTTGTGCTCTCAGGTTGCAGCAGAGGTCATCCATAACTGCGAGGCCTGGTTTACTCTTAATCCTGCATTGATCCGAGGAAATTAAAGAAAAAAAAAAGGTGAGGTAACAGGAGGAATTAGGACACGGGTTTAAACTTTTAAAAAGTCAATATATGAGACTGATAAAGATTGAGGCTTTTGGAGATATAAGCCTCAATAAAAAGCTTAGAGGGTCTTTCTGATTCATTCTTTGTCTTGAGAAAGATTCTCTTTGCCTTGTTACTGTTTAGTGTTTTTTATTTGTTTTGTTTTGTTTTTTGTTTGTTTTTGTTTTGTTGTTTTTAGATTATTTTATCTCTTACCCATAAATTTTCCTTTGTTGCTGACTCAGTTAATATTATGTTTAACTATATATAATAGAAATCTGATTATAGTGCCTTACCAAATAGAACTTTTTTTTTACATGCTGAAAGAAATCAAGAGTTAGGCAGCTCAGGATGGTACAGTAGCTTGAAGGAACCATCAAGGGCCCAGATTCCTTTTTACTTCCACGCTATCGTCCTTTGTGTATGGCTTTATCCTGATGCTCACAAATACTTGCTCCATCTCTAGGTATCATATTCCTGTTTCAGGCAGAAGCAAGGGATGAGGTTGAGCAGAAAAGCATGTGTTAACTGTGTATTTTCCTTTTGAATTAGGGAAACAACAGATTTTACCCTTCCCACTAGACTTCCTCTTACATCTTATTGGACAGAACTATGGTCATATGGCTTTAGCTTCAAGTCTGTCTTTGAAGGATGAACATTTTTAGTTTAGCACATGCCATCCCAAAGAATATTGTAATTCTATAGGTAGTGATGAAAGGGAAAATAGATGCTACATAGGCAAGTAGCACCATCTGCCACAGTTGTTAACTAAAGTCAGCTTCAGAACTCCTTTGCTTGTTTTTCCATCAAGGAAGTGGCATATATAATATTCCAAATTATAATAATCTCTTAGCCCAACCAAATCATTCTTGATGCTTCCACAAGTTCTAAACCACAGATCTGATGAGGTCACTCCCGTTGCCTTCGGGAAGCAATCTGGATTTCTTTAACACAGCATGCATGATCTGACTCTGCTTCTCTTCCCAGCTACTTGCCCTGTTACTCGCCTGTACGTGCTCTGTGTACCAGGCCTCCTAAACCACATGTACTGTTCTTTCATGTCCCCATGTATTTACATGTGTTGCTTCATTTGCTTGCATTATCTGTCCCTCATGAGTGTCTACTGTTAATTAAATACTGGGTTTTGTTGTTGTTGTTGTTTTTGCAAGGCTCTGCACCACTGTCCCTCCTGACATGTGGGCCTAGTTGGCTCCTGCTTCCTCTATCATCCTACATTGCTTTGAACATGAATCTGTTACGCTTTCTCTCACTCTTTTAAAGTTGTTTGCCACTCCCACTATACTGTGAGTTGAAAAAGGGATCTTATCTTATTAACTCATGTCTTATTCATATTATTAATGCATCAGGTAAGCCCTCAATAAGTGCTTCTTGGATGGTCAAATGAATCAACTGATCAGCAGTGCACATCACTGTTTTAAGGATCTCTGCCTCCATTGAAAAGCTTTTACCTTAATAGTAATACCAGAGTAAATCTACATAAATGCTCTTCATTTCCATGTAATTGTGATTATATACTGTACTATAAATTTTTTTCTATGAGGAAGACATCTTGTATAAATACCATATAATGTTTTCAAGACCTATTCTTTAATGTTTTGTATAGCACATGTTTAAAGATGTAAGACATAATGCTTAGAACCTACAGTGGTTATGTAGAACATGGAGAATGCAACCTAAGGCTGACATTATGAATGCCTGCAGAAATCCCAGGTTCACACATTCCTAGGCCTGAGGATTGCAAAAGTATTTGCTTTTCTTGCAGGAATTCTGAAATGAAGCAGCAGAGATTGAGTAGAAATTCCACAATTGACTACTCTACTTAGAGAAAGTCAAATGTTCATTAGGTTTTCAGTAGGTAGCTATTATTTATGTACCCCTTAGGTATTATTGTGAATTATGTTTTAAGGAAGTGTGTGCCCAGAATTATTAAAGTCTTCCATGTCAGATATTGCTTTGAAATATTTTTACCTCCACCATTCTGGAGAACAGCCTCATATGAGGTGTCTTTTTATGTTCATATCTAAAATATCCTCTAAAACTATTTATCACTGTGTGCATTTGTGTTTAGTTCAAAGTTACTTCTTTTTTTTTTTTAAATTTATGCCATAAATGTATTCACATTATCCTATTACCTTTTTAATCCTTCCTTACAGGTTTTTTTTTAATTTTTAAAAAATTTACATCCAAGTTAGGTAGCATATAGTGCAATAATGATTTCAGGAATAGAATCCAGTGATTCATCTCCTACATATAACATCCAGTGCTCATCCCAACAAGTGTCCTCCTTACTGCCCCTTGCCCATTTAGCCCATCCCTCCACCCACAACCCCTCCAGCAATCCTCAATTTGTTTTCTGTGTTAAGAATCTCTTATGGGGGTGCCTGGGTGGCTCAGTCGGTTGAGTGTCTGACTTTGGCTCAGGTCATGATCTCACAGTTTGTGAGTTCAAGCCTTGCATTGGACTCTGTGCTGACAGCTCGGAGCCTGGAACATACTTCAGATTCTGTGTCTCCCTTTCCCTCTGCCCCTCCCCTTCTCATCCTCCATCTCTCTCAAAAATAAACATTAAAAATTTTAAAAAAGAGTCTCCTTATGTTTTGTCCCCCTCCCTGTTTTTATATTATTTTTGCTTTCCTTCCCTTATGTTCATCTGTTTTGTATCTTAAATTCCACAAATGAGTGAAGTCATATGATATTTGTCTTTCTCTGACTAATTTCACTTAGCACAATACACTCTAGTTCCATACATGTTGTTGCAAATGACAAGGTTTCATTCTTTTTGATTGCCGAGTAATGCTCCATTGTGTATATATACCACATCAAGAAGTCACATCTGTGTTTTCATTTACATTTTCATTTATGTAAGAGATACATAAATTCAAGTAAGATTGTAATAATAATGAGTTCACAGTTTCCAATTTTACTGTAGGAGGCCATGTTTGGAAGGAAGGAAGGAAGGAAGGAAGAAAGGAAGGAAGGAAGGAAGGAAGGCAGGCAGTATTTAGAGGAAGGAAACTACAAGGATTTGTTTTAATGGAAGAGAATTCTGTATTTCAGATTCTCGAGTTTCTGGTGGCATTGGATGCATATGGCTCACATGGACTTGGAGATATTTTCTCAGGAATAAAGTTTTGGTATAATGTGTTATATTCAGTGTTCACGTGCTGTGAATGGTAATATTTGGGTAATATTTCTGTCTCACTGAGCATAAACTTGACTTCAGAAGAGAATGTGGGGGGCAAAGAAGTTCTCTTTCTTTTTGCACACATGAGCAGCAGGACATGATACCTGGAAAGAAAGAATTAAGCAAAATGCTTTACATTTTTGCATTGTAACTTTGTCAGGTTTCAGAACTTTTCTTTATCTTTCTTCTTTTAATGCTAGAGTTCAGGTTTTTCCAGCCTAATTGATTTTCTTCCTGTAAATTCCTATAGTTCTAGATTTATATCATACCTCTAGTACTTTTCATGGATTGCTTTCTATTATTTTCTGGTTGTTTCAAATTTTGTCTTCTTGATAGTTTTGAATGTTAGAGACAAAATAAGGCTGGTTTCACAGTGGACCTCTTTTCTTAAATACATCCATTCATGGGAATGAGACAAGTTACTTAATGACTTTAATGCATAGTATTTCTGTAATGTTCACATCCAGAATTTCAAAATGCTCCTTTTTTTACAGAAATAAAGATTGTATTTCTTTAATAAACTTTATTATTAACCATATTTGACAGAGTAACAGAGATTGAAGCTATTTGCCTTTGATCATACAGCTAGTGTTAGAAATGCAAGAAGCTTCAATTTTCTTGACTTTCTAAGCTAAACCCACCTAGCAACAGCTTTGAGAGTAGTTACATGAGTTCTCTTGAGCAGGTTTCAGACTAGCTCTGGTGCCAGCTCAATGCCAAGACTGATAAACACAGTCACCCCCACTGTGGTTACTGCCAGACATGGTAAGATGAATGTCTCCTGGTCTAAGCTTGAGGATGGTTTGGTGACATTCAATTTGTACACAGATTTTTGGTGCTTGACTTGATAAATACACAGACACACAAAAGAAAAGTAAACTTTGGCCAATTCTATTTCATAAAATAATAAATAATCCTCATACTATAGGTAGGATGGTATATTTTTTGTGTTCTACCCATTCCTATCCATGGCAGATATTACTAATCAATTATAGCATTCTTCCTTTCTTCAGTATTTTCCTTTATTCAGTATTTCTTTCAAGAGAAAGTAGGGTTTGTTTTTTTTTTTTTTTTGAGTCTTCCTGTCATGATACTCCCCAAGAGGTATCCTGGTTTTCTGTAAAATTCCATGATTTAGATTTTCTCTATTCATTACAAAGCATCTAATATAGTTGTAGTATTCATGAAAATGTCAATAATTAATAATGCTATTCAAACACAATGCCAACAATTAGCTTAACACAGATCACAATTTCAAACTAACTGAACCAAGAATCCAAGGTGGAAAGACAAAACAAAACAAAACAAAACAAAACAAAACAAAACACTAAAAAAACAGTGTACTTGGCTTTAAGAAATTATCAAACTAATAGAGAGTCCTTCTAAGTTGAGTAACCTTGAAATAATCATTGTTATTTATGCACTATTAGGGTGCTTTCTGAACATACACAGTATGACTTAATTGTTACATCTGGACTTCACAGCTTGAAGAGAATCTCTATAAATGTTTGCATTTGTTTTGATCCTCACACACATAGGGAGAGGTAGATTAACTATTAATATCTCTACTAATGGATGGGGAGAAACAATTTCTCAAGACCAAATAAGGGGAGTAATTGTGTTTGATGCTTTGTTTACCCTGAGATTTACTCAGTCTCAATCATTCCACCTTCCTTAATTTTTCTAGTCAATATATTTCACTTCTATATGAAGATAGACTCTCTGCCTGTTATGTCTGTTGCATTGTCTCATTGTTTATACTTTCATTATTGAGTGCCCATTTCCTATTTATGTCTTAATCTCCTCATCTGCCAAATGCAGATAATAATAGTGCTTACCTCAAAGGCTTTGAGAAGACATAACATAAAATACATGAAGCACTGTACACTAATACTGTGAGTAATTTCCACATTTGCTTCACATGCATGCATATCAGGCATGCACAAGACACACACACACACACACACACACACACACACACACACACACATTCATACCTCACTTCAATTACCAATGGTACTACTATGGCTAGGTAGAGCCAAGATTTGGTTTATCCACAAGAGGTACAATAACACCTGCAACAGCACTTCTCAAAGTTTTTGTCTCAGAAAGCTTTTACATTTTTTTTTTTTTGGTTTGGGTTTGTTGTTGTTGTTTTTACAGTTTTAAACATTATCAAAATTCTTCGAAGATCTCTTGATTTGGGGGGATGATATCTACCAATATGATATATTAAATATTAGACATTAAAACAGATACTTTTTGAATATTTATTTATAAATAACAATAATAAGTCTATTAGTTAACACGACAAAAATACAACTATGGTTTTTGAAACAAAAGAATTTTGTAAGAAAATCTGGCTGAGGCTTTCTGAAATCTATTCTCTGTCCTCATCAGGGAGGAGGCAGTGATACTTGGCTGTGATACTTTTACTTAAAAAAAATTTTTTTAATGTTTGTTTATTTTTGAGAGAGAAAGAAAGATACAGTGCATGAGCCAGGGAGGGACAGAGAGAAAGAGGGAGACAGAGGATCTGAAGCCAATTCCAGACTCTGAGCTGTCAGCACAGAGCCTGATGCAGGACTCAGACCCACGAACCATGAGATCATGACCTGAACCAAAGTCGGATGCTTAACCGACCAAGCTATCCAGATGTCCTTGCTGTGATACTTTTAAACATGCAAAGACAGAGATATCACCCACAAATTTGTTTATGTGATTAGACACACACCTCACAACTATACAGATGAAACAGGTGGAACTTGTAAATGGCATTTTATGATTTATTTACTCTAGCAGTAAATCACAGGGAAGACTTCCTTTGACATACTTTTGCTTTAATATCCTTTAACTGAATTTTAGATTTTAATGGTGATTATAAATATAAAATTACTGAGATATGATGCTTGTATGAATCAATAACACCAGGAATATGACAAGAATATTGAAATAGAAAGTGTTTTATGGTAGTAAACTGTATTTCAAAGAAACTGATAGATATTGGTCTTCTTATGACATAATAATAATGGCTTGCATTTATTTACTATATGCCAAGTGCTGTTTTAAATACTTTTCATGTTTTAACCCATTTTAATCCTCATAATAGCCCAATGAATTAGGTACTATTATTACCAGTTCAATAACCTTGAATTATTTCTTTAATCTTTCTATGGATAATAAGAGTTCCTACTTCACAGGATAACAAATGTAAAGAGTCTAGCAGATGTTCTAGCACAGAATAGTTGCTTAACAAATGGTAATTATTATTATTCCTTGTTCCTTCCCTATTTTTCAGTATAGAGCTGTCCAAGCAAGCATTAAGCTCTCATGAAAGCAATGCTTTGATAAACTCACATTGAAAGGGAATAGAAAGAAGAGAAAATAAAGCACAGATTTTTTTCCAACCTTTTTTTTTTTCTGCTTAGCTCTTGATTTCTTTTGGGTCCATGTCCCTAGCATTGTGTTAATTTTCCCAACTCTTGGTGTAAACATATCTTGACATCTGTGTTGCACAATCACAAGTACTAAAAAAAAAAATCCCTGCATTTATTTCATTTATAGAGACTGATCTTTCCTTTGAGAATATAATTGCTAACGTTTGGAATAATTCTTGAGAATTTCTGCAAAGCTGCTTGTATTTAAAATATTTTTCAAAAACATATGTGCATGTTTGCTTAAGCATATGCTGTATTTTTCTTTATCAAAAGCTGTTGATTAATATTTACATAAATATGCAAAAAAATCATTCATTTTTCTGTGCTGCAGATATGCCTAGGAAAGATCATTTTGTTTTCCTTGGAGCATGTTAACTATTGGCAGAAAGATAGAAAAATCTGTTTGACTTCTGTGGATTTAGGTGCCTCTATTGGTGAGCAGTCCACATCACTATATGACTTAATTTAGAGTGAGTTTATGTTGTCCAAAACACCAAATCCCCAAATAGTTCGTTTGATATTTTGAGCTTTTTGAATGGCCAAAATTTGCATGCAGTTCTAGTATCCATGCAGAAATTACATACTAGAGAATAGATTGATAGAATGAAGGATTTGGTTTGGTTTTTAAGACCTGGTATCTGATATTTTTCGGGTTCAGACCTCAGAATCCATTTCACTAAGTGTTAAAGCCCTCTTCTTTTCTGTGAGGGCTCTGGCTATAGTGTCATGTGGAGCACATTGTCACCAGCTGACTCTAAGTCTTCATTCATCCCATCTCTATCTCTTAGGAAATTAAATATACGCGACACTGACAAACATTCAACAGTCTCTCAGTTGGACACCTGTCTGAATTTCCAGCACTTGTGCCGCTACTCCCTGTGCTGTAGTCAAACATTACCTCTCACTTTTTCTCAGTCATATAGTGGGTTTTATGTCCGTGCCTTTTATGTCTGTGCCTTTGCATTTTCTGATTCCCACCAAGATTATAACCTTTGTGAAGTCTGTCTCAAATGAAATGCATTCTTTAAAGCTTTTACTTATTCCCCTCACCTGATGTAATTACTCCTTTCTTTAAACTACTAGATCTATTTTGGTACAATGCTCTCATGACACTTATTATATTTTTCATTATTATGTAATTATTTACTCATTTGATTTCTTCTACTAAATTTCATATCCTTCCAGAATATGAGCCGTGTGTTTTCTCATCTTTAGGTTAGCTAAAGGGGCCAGTGTAAAACTATGCTTATTAGAGAACACAAAAAAGATTCGCCCAATTTTTGTCCAATAAATAATCCTCATCCTGGCAAAGCCGATTCTCAGGCAATTCCCTAAGTAATTCTGATTCATTAGATTTAGGTAGAGGATCAAGAATCTATACTTTTAGAAGTTTTCCAAATGGTCTGATGATTAACTGAATTCGAGAAACATTAGGTCAATTGGTTAAAAATTTATATTTGTGGAAATATATTTATATTTCCAATAGTATTCAGGAAAAGGAATATTTCTCAGAAAGGCTAGTTCTTTTTTTAAAAATTTATTTAAAGAGAAAGACTAGGTTCTTAATGTGTTTATGGAGGAGAGCTTATTAAGCAAGTTCTGCATAGGTGAATGGGATGTTATAATTTGCTAACATCTTCACTATGAAGTTCTCTAAAACAAATGGTCTTTGTTTTGGTTTTCGTAGTATTTATGAGATGGCATTTTGCCACAATGGCATTTGATTAGTTTGTTGTCAGGATCTGAGTCGTAAAGGCCAGAATGAGAGGAGGAATATTGGGGCTTGGGGGAAATGAGGATCAGCTACACCAGGGAGCGTGTGAAGACTATTTCTCTAGAATCACACTTGCCCTGTGGAGCAATGCGCACCCTGGAGTGAACTCTGATTTGGCAAAAAGGCCCACAGCCCTAGATCTTTCACTGACCCCCACATGGCAGTTTAAGGCTGCTGGCAAGTACTTTGTAGGGAGGGCCCATGATGTCCTGCCCTCGAAGTGATTACTGCAGGCTTTTCTCTTGGTGCTACAGCCCACACTGAGTGGGTGCTGGAAGCTGTACCTGCTGAACATAGTGCTGGCCCTGGCTCCCTTGGCTAAAGACGTGAAGAAGAGGAATTTGCTTCTTTCCTGTACAAATGAAAGTGTCCAATAATTTAAGACAACAATGGGAATTTCCTTTATAGACACAGATTGCAAAAGAAAGCTCTAGGATTAATGAGTATAAGTGGTCTCCCAGCAGTAAATTTTCTGAGTATAACTTGTGTAATGTGTTTGGACACAAATCTGTTGGAGGAAAAGAGACCATTTAAATTTAATTGGCCCTATTGGCAAGGATACTACTAATGAAGCCGATGCCTTTTCCTCAGCTTTCCCGAACGCTTCAATAGCAAGCAAAATTTCTTGTCTTTCATCAGAAATGGGGGAGTTAATACATGTTCAGGAATTGTCCTGCTCCATTTTCTAACAATGTTTTAGTGATTGTTTTTGTTATTAGGCTTTTTTGTGTGTGTGAAAAAGAGGTTTCTGTTGATGTGCTGTGCCCTGAGCAGTATATGTCTCAATGTCTCATCCTCTTCAAAGACTCCTAAGGAAAGGTAAATGGTCTGCAACCTATAGGAATGTCTCCTAATTTAAGCTTGTATTTGGATATCCACAAACATTCCCTCAGTAGTCATGAACTGGTGTGGGGAAAGGGGAAAGGGCAGGAGCTTCAAGCGTGGTGGAGCTGGGCTCATATCCTGAGTGACTTTAAGGCAAGTCATTCCACCTGACAGGGACATAATACATGAAGACAGTACTCAATTATTTGGGTTTTTTTGGAAATCCAACCCCACAACATTTGCAAAAATGTCTGACATCTATTTTGTGCCAAATGATGAATGATAGTCCCTGCACTAAGGAACTCACAAACACGAGGGAAGATCAAGATAGAAAAAAATCCAACGTGGGTGCAGAGAAGGCATCTATATGCTCAGAATTACCGAGAAGGGTAACAGCAAACTCACTTGGTAGGAGCAGAAAACAATCCTAGAGCATCTAGGGTTCAGTAAAAGAAAGGTATAGTGCTTTAACCTAGCCAACAACTTAAAGCAAATAATTATAACTCTCAAATGAAACATTTGCAGTACTTAAAATAAGTCAAAGGTAAAATAAAATTAATAGTGTACAATTTTTAGAATAATAGAATATGTTATTAACTACATAGAGAAAAAAATTAATGCTTTAGAGATGAGTTTTAGGTTTTCAACAACTTCCGAATACTAAAGCACTTCTGTTTTTACATATAAACAAATTGTTTATCATGCTTATTTTGCAATTTTTTGATTACTTGTTTGCCTCTGGGACACTTTCAAGACAGTTTTGTCTAGTGACACCTCTAGGTTTTATAAGGGTATTGTGAATAGAGTGATACCAGTTCAGAAATTCAGGACTGGAATAAGCACAATTGGTCAATTAACAAAGTGGCAGGGCTAGGATTAGGGTGTGGAGAATGAGGTAGGGTCATGCAAGGGCAGGGTCGGACCTTGTCCATATTCAGCATAAAAATTCCTCCAAGTGTTTCTAAGACCCAATTTCTGGAACCTGTGAACATGTTACCTCAATAGCAAAAGGGACTTTGCAGATGTGATTAGGTAGAGGACCTTGTTATAAAGAGATTTTATTGGATTATCTGGGTGGGTCCAACGTAATCATAAGGGTCCTTGAAAGTGGAAGAGGGAGACAGATCACAATAATGTATTGTGAGAAGTTCTCTGGCTCTGAAAATAGAGGAAAGGGACCATATGTGAAGGAAAGCAGGCAGTCTCTAGAAGCTAGAAAAGCAGAGACATTAATTCTCCTCTAGAGCCTTCAGAAGAAACATATCCCTGCTGACATCTTATTTTTAGCCTAGTGAGATCGATGTCAGACTTCTGGTCTACAGAATTGTAAGATAATAAATTGGTGTTGTTTAAGCAACTATGTTTCAGGTAATATGTAAAGAAGCCATAGAAAACTAATATACTGATTATTTAAACTTTTGGGATTTTGTTCATCATGGATTTTTGCATTAGTTTTGATTTTTAATGTTATTTATCTTAATTACATTAAGGGTGAGGTTTCTGTACCCAAGGTGAGTGCCTCACTTTCCTCCACCTTGTCTTGGTCCCTCACTGGGATGCGTCATTGCTGCGTCATGGGTCATGTTGGTGCTGGTCTCATGTAGAGAAATAATCGGCAAATTTGCACACTATGTCTCTTTTCATTTTGTCCAACCCGAAGAATGTCTTATATTCTTATCTGAGACTACAATGAGGATTTAACTTTGACTCTGACAAACTATCATGGATGAATATTAGCAGCAACATACAAAGAGTGTATATTGAAGAATCATTCTGTGGCATACCTTTATTATTCTTGGAGATCTTAAAACTGAATAATATGGGTGTGTTTCTGATATTGAATTTTACAGCTCTATTCGGTCGCCTGTACGAAGGACTTTTTAAAGTCAATTTCAATGATTTACTTACTCTATCTGGGAATAGTATCTTCTATTCTTGGGTAACCCTATGATTAAATTCTAGACTTGTGTCATAAACTGTCATCCTACAACTACAGAAAGATTAAGTTTACGTTTGTTTTTTTTTGTTTGTTTTTTGTTTATTTTTTGTTTTTTGTTTTTTATCTGTTATCATAAGAATATCATAGTCCAACACAAAAAACTAACCTGTATAACAACAACAGGAGTGATAATAGTACCATTTATAGAGTAAGTATTGAATTTTCATATAATCCTCACAATAACTCTGCAAGGCATATTCTATTATCCCTGTTTGCCAGATGAGGAAACTGAGACTCAGAGAGATAATAATAAATCAGAAAAGCTAACATTTAAATAGAACTTACTATATGCCAGGCAGTCTTCTATGGGCTTTACATATATTGACTCATTTGACTTACTATAGCCCTAAGAGGCATTATCCCATTCTACAGATTAGAAAATGGAGGTATAAAATGTCAAGCAACTTGCCTAAGGTCATATGTCTATTAAATGGAGAAGGTAATTTACTTGCTTCAAGTGATGCTGGTGGTAAAGAAATTGAGGAACAGGAATTCAAATTCAGATTCATCTGATTTAAAAATGCTGTGCTCTTTTTACTATGCGAGTTGCCCGCTAGAACATTAGACCTAACGGATCTTCTAACCTTTGTCACACTCTTCTTTGCCATGAAATCCCAGGCACAGCTGGGGCCAGCTCCCTGCATTTCCAGACTCACTGCATCGCTGCCCAGGGCTCACAGCAATGGATGTGAACACCACACCCTGCTGGCGTCCTCTGCCTAGGTTCCCTTGTTTGCTTCTAATCCCAGCAAAACACGTGGCAAAGGGGTAAACTGCTTTTCTCAGAGAGGATTTACGGTTCTGACAGCATGGCTTAGGCAAATCTTTATTGCCCTAGTACCATGGGAAAGGTATTATCTGACTTGGGTGGGTAGTTGATAATGCTGTTACATCAATAGAACCTATCATAGTGTTAAAGTACAGTCAGTAGGGTTTGTTTTACTCAGCAACACTTAGAAAGAGCTTTAAAGAAAACCTTCAAAGTGAAGGTTATTTTATTTTATTGTATTTTATTAAGATTTATTTTTATTTTTGAGAGGGAGAACTCAAGCCAGGAAGGGGCAGAAAAGGGGGGGACAGAGGATCCGAAGCAGGCTCTGTGCTGACAGCAGTGAGCCCCATGCAGGGCTCGAACTCATGAATTGTGAGATCATGACCTGAGCCAAAGTCAGGCTTCAACCTACCGAGCCACCCTGGCACTCCCAAAATGAAGGTCATTTTAAAACAGGTATCTGAAGATATCTTCTACAGGTTGCATACAATCATGAAAGGTTTTTTGAATCTTAAAAAATAACTGATTAAATTTAGGTACTGTAGAGGGACCTGAGTGGCTCAGTCTGTTAGGTGTCCGACTCTTGATTTGGGCTGAGGTCATGATCTCATAGTTCCTGAGTTGAAGCCCTGCATGGGACTCTGTGCTGACAGTGTGGAGCCCATTTGGGATTCTCGGTCTCCCTGTCTCTCTGCCCCTCCCACTCTCTCCTTCTCTCTCTCAAAAATAAATACATAAACATTTAAATTTAGGTACTTTATTTCATGAAGTATTTTTAATCGTTCTATACCTAGTTGGTGGTAAACAAGTTTATTTTGAAGGGTGCCTTGTAGGCTTAAAACTTTTGTCAATTTAGATTGTAAATTAATATAAAGCTAACCATGACCTTTTCTCTGAGGTCAAACTCAATACCATATATCCTAGGCTGCATATTTATTTTATATATGTATCAAAAATTCACTTATTTTGATGGTTCTGTTTTTACACATATGTTTAGCATTTATTAATTAAGGGTAGAAAGTATCAACTTCATGGCTGAAAACCATCATAATACAAAGACTGAGGAAAACTCTTGAGCAGGAATCCAAAGACCTGATTTTGTCTCACCCATCACTAGCTATGAAATTGAACTTCTCTGGGTTTCAATTTCTTCTTTAAAATGCAGTTGTTAAGATATATCCTTCCTACTTTAGAGTAGAGTGAGGAATAAAATGAGGTTATGTAAAGATAATTTGAAGACAGGGGCGCCTTGGTGGCTCAGTCAGTTAAGCGTCCAACTTCGGCTCATGTCATGATCTTGCAGTTTGTGAGTTCAAGCCCTGTGTCGAGCTCTGTGCTAAAGGCTCAGAGCCTGCTTCGGATTCTGTGTCTCCTCCTCTCTCCGCCCCTCCCATGCTCATGCTCTGTGTCTTTCTGTCTCTCAATAATAAATAAACATTAAAAAAATTTGAAGACAAATAGTAAAGCATATTCTACATAATTCAAACCATTGGTGTTTATTTTTAAGGTAATTGTTTTCTAGGGACTAAATACACTAGTTTCTCATTCACATTTAGTTGTGTCTTAATATGTATCATGTATTGTGTTTTTTCATTTTTGATGTATATTGAACAAGTGACCATGAAATGAAGAGCATCTGACTTCAGAAGAAAGTTTGATGTTTTGAGAAGCTTTCTGAACTAGCCTTTGGGGCTATGGCTTTGGGTCCATGCTATGCAACATCTAGTGGCTGCATCCTAGCCTTTCATTGTTAAGAACTCATTTTACCTCGCAAGGTTTTAGTTTTCTCATAAGTGGAAGAAATGGAGATTGTATGAAATAATGTCCAAAGTCCACTCTAGATCTCTTAAGTTTTTCCTATTGCCTTAAGTTTGAATGGTGGTTTTGGCTATCAAGGAGTTATTAAAGAGTGAATGCATTATTATCTCTAGAATTATACTTTAAAATATAGCAAGAAGACTGACTTGAGCCAATGTATTTGAGTGTGCTAATAGTTTCATAAGACTCATTCACAGAATTTAAATTTGACATTACTAGTCCTATTAAACTCATGTTTATTATTGTTTAAAAATAACTAGCATTTATTAAGTCTTCCTTTGAGCAAGTCACTTTGATGAACACTTTTTTAAAAAAATTGTTTTTTAATGCTTATTTATTTTTGAGAGACAGACTTTGAACAGGGGAGGGACAGAGATAGAGGGAGATACAGAATCTGAAGCAGGTTCCAGGCCCCTCGCTGTCAGCACAGAGCCCAACGTGGGGCTTGAACTCACGAACTGTGAGATCATGACCTGAGCCAAAGTTGTATGCTTAACCAACTGAGCCACGCAGGCACCCCAATAAACACTTTTTGTACATTGCATTAGATAATCCTAAAAGTAATCCGAAGTAGTAAGTGTGACCATTACCTCTATTTTATTTTATTTTATTTTATTTTATTTTATTTTATTTTATTTTATTTATTTTATTTTCCATTATCTCTATTTTGGAGATGAGGACATTGAGTAAGAAAAAAAGCTAAATAAATTTTCAAGGTCACACAACTGTTAAGGGTCATTTAGAGTTTGAATTGAGAACTTTGCCTTACATTCTATCATGCAAGAGAATAAATTCTAGTTTGAGGCATTCTGTGAATTATCTAAAAAAAGAGGCTTTCTTAGATTAAGCAAATACAAATTCTCTGTTTTAAGATACAAAGGGCCATCTCTGAACACCTGGACCTAAATTCATCACCCAAAGATTTGACTAAAGAAAGAATTTAAAAATCCTGACTTTGAAGTAGCAATGATACCTGTTTGGCTTTTTTGTTTTTGTCTTTTGTTTTGTTTTGTTTTGCTATGGTAGTTTTAGATCTTGCATGTTAGCTTTGAAACAAATTTACCTTAAACGACTAATTATAGTCAGATATTATGGTATGCAAAATAAAAATATTGTTACTTTATATGCCATACTCAACATGGACATGAAGAAAGCAGTTATGCAGCACAGTCAGTCCTATGACATTTTTCTTCTATGGCAAAATTAAAGATGAAGATAGAATGTTAGCTTAATCGATTCAGGTCTCCATGTCTCCATGGTCACATGGAACCAAAAATTAAGGCACATATACTAGAGTAGGTTTTTAATACTACTCAGTAGAGGGAGATGATATAATAGCTATTATATTGCCATTTTTAATTTTATATTTTTCATAATTTCCTACAGTATTCTTTTATTTAATATTTACTTTTGAGAGAGAGAGACAGAGACAGAGAGAGACAGAAACAGAGTGTGAGTGGGGGAGGGGCAGAGAGAGAGGGAGACACAGAATCTGAAACAGGTTTCAGGAGCCTGATGTGGGCTTGAACTCACAAACTGGGAGATCATGACCTGAGCCAAAGTCAGATGCTTAACTGACTGAGCCACCCAGGCACCCCTCCTGTAGTATTCTAATAGGTAAAATCTTGGATAAGTGAATGTTTTGATACTTTAAAGACTATAGACATGATATGAACTTAGTTATGGGAAATTAAATGTAACTTATTTGAGTGGAATAAAAATAGTGAAGTATTTCATATGTACTTATGGAAACAGATCAAAGAGATTCTAAAATCATTTCACAGGGTATTTAAAGAAAGATTCTCTTAATATACAGCATGTTGACTCCAGCTAATAATACTGTATTGTATTACTGACAGTTACCAAGAGAGTAGATCTCAAAGTTCTCAACACACACACACACACACACACACACACACACACACACACACGGTAACTATGTGAGGTGATGGATGTGTTAATTAACCTTATTATGGTAATCATTTTCCAATGTATACATATATTGAATATGTATACATATATGAATACATCAATTATATCTCAATAAATCTAGAAAAAAAGATGTCAAGAAAAATCGGTGACATTCAGAAGTACATTGTTTTCTTTATTCTAGTGTGGACTCTGGCAACATATGAGGGGTTTTTAACATATAATCTGGATTTACTGGCTTTTTCTTTGAGGATTAAAAAGATAGATTCATTTTTATCAATTTGTGTAACCAGTATATAAGTTTAAAGTTTCAATAAACTTCAGGTTGAATTGAAAAAGCAAAAGCAAAATATCACTTTACTGTTTAATATCTTAAAAAAATTAACCACATTCATTTTATGTTATCATAAGGTAGAGATTACAAGTATGGTGGCTATGTGATACTTGGCGACTGGCATGATTTCCCCTTCACAGTCTGGAAAATGATTGCCTTCAGTCAGGATTCTTTATCCTTGAAATCAATGATTAAATGTAATCCAATGGTAGATCTTGGACTAATAGTAATATTTATTTACCTTTTTAGAGAAATCTAAATTTCTTATGAAAATTGTAAGTTTTCTTGAAACAAAGTAATATTGAGGTAGAAATGCTCTAATTCAGAGTTGTAGAAAGACATCAGTATGCTCAACCAGAGGAAGAAAGAACAAAAAACTTTGAAACTATTCGTAAACAGGAGTTGGACATCTTTCAAAATTTTGATGAAGTGAAAATACCACAGATAGATTCCTGACGTGAAGAAGCTTGTTTTTTTTAGCCAGTTAAAGAATTGTTCTCGTTTTTATTATTTTCTTGTTGTTTTATTTAATAAGTAGGTTTTTAGTATAATGTCAAGATGAATAATTTAAATGTTTTCTTAAAAGGCAAAGAAAATATAAATAAAAGTAAAATAAATAAAAATAAATAATAATAAATAAAATAAATAAAAATAAAAGATAAGAAACTCTAATCCTAATTAAACCAATTGCAACCATTTGGTTAACTGTTTCAAATACATTTAAATTCTCCTCAGCCATCCCTGTTTCTCTTTACTAAAATGCCCTGACACCTTCTTCAACCTGAAAATGCAGCAAAACCAGTACTGTTAATGAACAATCCTCAATGTTGGCCAACAACTGACTTTGGTACAGATTGCAGATTGTCTCTGAATAGGGGCCTGTGTGACTTCTAGAACATCCTAGAAAAATGTTGGTGGGGGTATAGGGCACGGATGGTACCTGTGAAGGATACTCAAAAACTGGGGCTAACACATTTACCATATCTCAGCTGGTACTACAGCTTGAACATTTTATTTTTCTGGCATTTCTGTTTCTGTACAAAGCTACTATGTAGAGCAATGATTCTCAAATTGGGGTAAACGGACCCCCAGAATTTCACTAAGATACTGAGATATTGTCAACGTGATCTTTACCTTCCCCGGGCTGATTCTACTTCAACTTTGGGTTAACTTCTAGTGGCATCTAAAAAAGATCTAATCACCCTTAGGCATGTTATGATTTTTTTTGTTTTAATGAGAATTTTTGAGTCATTGGAAGTTTTCATGTCATATAGCAGATAGGATTTTACTCAAGCATGCTCATCAAATATAATTTTTCTGGAATAGTTTTTTTGTCTCTTTGTTTTCTTGGTTTTTTTTTTTCTTTCTTTTTGGTCTTTTATTTCAACAACCAGAAACTTTCTCTCATATCCTTCTCCCCCAAGAGTGCTTCTATTGTGTCAAAAACAAATTAATTCATTTCTTTCCTCTTGAAAAGTTATTACTGCTTTTATGATGCTCATTAACGTTTCATTAAGTTTATGCTTTTCATTGAGTTTCAGTGTTTTTTTTTGTAATTCCTGGCTTTAACCAACAGTCCAGTGTGAAATGTATGAGTAAACATATAAGCAAAATCTACTCACCTCTACATTTATTGGCTTAGCTAAGGATGACTAGACATTAAACACCTGAAAGGTTTTAAGTTAGTATCCAAACAAAACAAACAAAGCCCTCTAATTTGGGAGTAAGTTCTCTTTGTAAGACTAGTTATTTTTCCCCCATGTAAATTTCAATTATTTTTCCACTTTCTATTAAATTGTATTGTTCAAATTATGTCTTAAATTATGTTACTTTGCCAGTTTAAAACATGAATTAGAATTTTTAAAACTCAACAATGCATATTACAGTTTTAGCAAATTTGATTTATGACATGTTTCAGAAAAAATGTTTGGAATATATCTAGATTATGCTGAAAGATAAAGTGTAACAAAGAAATTGGCACATGCAAGGGACTTCTGAGGATGCTTAGGCAAAGTCCTGTTAAAACTTTGATCAAATCTCTTGCTTATAAATGTTTTTTTAGTCTTTTCATTACTTAATGAATTCCTCCTTCTCTTTCTTATTTTGTACTTTTTATATTCACATTGTGTTACATAGCACAGAACTATTTCCTTCCAGTGCTAATTAATACCACTTAATGAATGCGGTTCTCTGTGGATATTTCAAACTGATTTATAGTGCTTTCTTTCTCTTTCAAAGCAATCATGGAGCAAAGTCCAGGGAGCTTCCTCTCATTGTTCATAAACGTGGGCTTCCCTACAATACTGAAAAGAGCAAATAACTAGAACTCAAAAGATGCAGGGTCTAGGCTTTATTCCACTAAACATCCTGCCTCCCTGAGATTCAGTTTCCTTTTCTGTAAAATGAGATTGACAGTGCTGGGCCCGCCTTCTTAAATTAAGCTCAGATGGAAGAGTTTGTTGTAAATTCTAAAATGCTGTATTATCATAACTTCAAATTAAGGGAAGCATAATTATCATGCTTGTCTGATCACCAGGAAAGACTCACACAATAATTTCACACTCTTGATAAAAACCACGATTTTTTCACCCTGTATACTTATAGCAATGTTCTGTGAGCTAGTGATTTTGAACAATTTAAGGACTTTTACCATCATTTCCATCATGAAATCAACACAGCAGTCTCAAATTTGCAAGTGGACATGTCCTATTTCAAATTCTGGCTTTAACAATTATTAGGTATAAGACCCTGGAAAAAATTCTTAATCTTGTTAAGCCTCTGTTTTCTTTGGAAAGGGGATATTAATACCTTCTTAATAAGGTGGTTAGATAATTAAATGAGATGTATTTTAAAAAGCAGAAGACTTCAATGAATGGTGGCTGTTTGATGTTGATGATGATGATGATGATGATGATGATGATAATGCCTAAGAGGAAGAAACCTACTGATGCTGACACCTGACCCAGGCAGTATAGTTATCAGGCGGACATGAACAACTCAGTGGGATACAGTGGAAAGATTTTACATGCCAAATGCATATAAATTGAGAAATGTATTCTTTTGTTAACAACGGCAGCTTTCAACATGAGCAAAAATGTGAACAGAATATTTTTCTGACTTCTTTAAAAATGATTTTGAGGGGCGCCTGGGTGGCTCAGTCAGTTAAGCATCCGACTTCAACTCAGGTCATGATCTCACAGTCCGTGCGTTTGAGCCCTGCGTCAGGCTCTGTGCTGACAGCTCCGAGCCTGGAGCCTGCTTCAGATTCTGTGTCTCCCTCTCTCTGACCCTCCCCCGTTCATTTTCTCTGTCTCAAAATAAATAAACATTAAAAAAAATTAAAGAAATAAAAAATAAAAATGATTTTGAAAATGTCAAGATTTTGTCCTTGAGATGACAATACATAATGCTTAAGATACCTGTTTCACTTGCAGGGTGATACTATTTGTGGCCATTCCTAAATAAATAATCTAGAGAGGAAGGTGTTAATCTTTAAAAATGCAGTTCCTGGGGAGTGACATCATGAACAGAGTATCTCATTCCTATGGTCAAAGGTTATCTTTTCTTTTCTCCTCTGGAGATTTTCATAATGCTTAAACATTTAGAAACTAACCCAATATGATTTTTCTCAAATATGGGCAATATTTGCTCCTTTGGGAACTTGAAATCTTCTGGCTCTTGTCTTTGTTTTCTTATTTGCCTGTCTTTGGGAGCATTTTAACAGTCATTAGTGTGACAGTGACAGGGTGGGAAGGAAACATGAGATCAAAACTAAAATCAGTCCGACAGACTCGTACATCAACCTTATGATGTGAGTCATAACGTTTTTATAAGAAAACATAACAGCTTCAAAACTTTTTTGGCAAATTCCGCAGCTACTTCTAGCTGTAAAAGAGGTATTTTACAGAGTGTTGGGAGAAGAAATAGATTAGGGTATTTTATGAAACTATGGGGGTGATTTTTCAAACTACGTAGTCATCTCCAAAACTGAGAACCTCAGGGCCAGAAAGAGAAACAAAGTAGCATAGAGAATGAAAGAGAGAAAGAGCAAGAGAGAAAGAAGCCAACTTGTGGGCTCTGGGGACATGATTATCCCACAAGCACCCTCTTATGAAGTCAGTCTTTTCCAGACTAAACCATGTGGGATTTTCTGAAGTAGAACCACGCTTAATAGGGGTGAGTAGGGAAAAAGCAGTCTGGAGGAATAAACAGGAAAAAGCAGGAGAAAATCCATGGTGTAGCACAACTCACGGTGCTAGCCAACTATGCTCCATAAATGTATGTTGAAAGTGCGGAATGAATGATTTGCAACTTCAAGTAAAATAGAGAGACCACAGAAGAGGAACTAACAAGTTTAGGAGAAAAAAAGGACACGGAGAACTGGAGACACACAAATTGGTGATGTAACCGTAAAAGTGTAATAATGCAGCGTGGTAGGAAAGCAGAGGGAATCCATATATCTCTGGCAAGCACATACAGTAAACATGGAAAAGGAAAGAAAGCAAGCAAGCAAGACAGAGAGAGAAAAGGCAAACTATGGAAATGGAGAGGACTAGCAACAGATTGAGATGTAAATTTAGCCATCTGGGATCAAAAAGTGATCCAGAGCCTGTTATGGAAGGAGGTGTGGGTCTCAGTTGAGGGCACAATTGCTAGAAGGAAATTAACATATTAGTTGTAATCCTTAATTTCAATGTTTAGTAAATTGGTGTATCGTTTTTCCACAATATATAATTGAGTAATAAGTCCTTTTTTTTTAGTTTAAAGTTAAACCTAGCAATCACATCAAAAATAGAGGATCAGCGGGGTATCCTTTATTTTTCTTTGAATCTGCATTCTCCTGCGGTGTTTTTGAATGTAGGGTTTCAACGAAGGTTTGTTGAATTGAACTAAATTGAAAAAGGAATTTCTCAGATTTTTTCCCCCTCTACCTTTGGTATCTACCTAACTTTTAACTTTATTCTCAGATGCTGACTAGCTCACTCAGCAGTGGGGTCAGCTGGGTCAGATGCTCAATGTGGGAAGTTACATAGTTTGGAACCCTGGAATGTGTTGTTTATGCTAATGAACACACAGCTATCTTCTCCCACACAGTGAGATTGCCTTTCAACCTTCAATTAGCGCTTGTCTAGCAGTCCTGCTCTTTATGTATTTAAAGTCTCTAGATCCATCCTGAGTTCTACTTCTGAGGCCTCGCGAGCCCTCAGTAAGAGTCCGTTACATTTGTTTTTTGTTTTAAATGATATTCTCCATTTTCTACTTCTGTAGGACCGAGCATAATGTTTTCTTTATTTCCTATCTCTTAGATAGGGTTCACCTGCTTGCCAACAATAAATTATCAGAGCCAGTAAACAATATCCCTATTTAGCTTCCCCTCATGAGTTTGTTTTCTATCAAAGAGGTGTCCTGTTACAGACAGATTGACATTGCTACAAGGCTCTTTTACCTTTGATAGCTAAGGGAAGTGGTGTAGGGAAATTGAAGAGATTGTGCTTTTAAATTATTTACATGAGTAATTTAGATGTATTTTACCAGTCTGTTAACAAATGCTATGAATTAAACTAGGCAAACATTAAATATATTTCTATGTTAGACATGGTGGATCTTTACTATCATGTTCTTTCTTTCAGAGTAGGATCACTTTTATTGTATTCACCCAAGGAATATTTAAGTTCTGAGCTAAGGAGTAGAGATTAGAAAATGAAAAGAATTCAGAAGACCTCTTCCATATGCCCCCACATCCAAGTAAAGGAATCTATCTGCATTTTATGTGAGTATTTTACTTTCAATTACCATAAATAAATTGTATATACTTCTGTTAAGGGGTGCCTGGGCGGTTCAGCTGGTTGAGCATCTGACTCTTGATTTCGGCTCAGGTCATGTTCTCATGGTTCATGGATTTGAGCCCTACGTTGGGCTCTGCACTGGCAGTGTGGAGCCTGCTTGGGATTCTTTCTCTGTCCCCCTCTCTGCCCCTCCCCACTCACTCTCTCTGTCAAAAATATTAAGAAAAATAATTCTGTCTAAGGCTGTCTAGATCTAATTCTCTACTCAGGAACAAAGGCTGTTGCCCTGACTCCTGCCTCATAAATTTCCCTTCTTTATTGTATGATATTTATTAGTAAACATGCTGCAATATCTCTCACTTAGAAAACTTGTCTTGTTCCATTTTACATACTGTGAAAAGATGATTTTCTTTTTTTAAAAAAAGTTTATTTATTTTGAGAGAGAGAAAAAGGGAGAAAGTGCAAGCAGGGGAGGGGCTGAGAGAGAGAGAGAAAGAGGGAGAGTGAGAGGGAGAGAATCCCAAGCAGGCTCCACACTGCCGGCACAGAGCCTGACATGGGGCTCAAACCCATGAACCATGAGAACATGACCTGAGCCAAAATCAAGAGTTGGACACTTAACTGACTGAGCCACCTAGGCACACTGAAAAGATGACATTAAAAAAAAAAGGTGAAAGCATGTTTCTCCCAGAAATACAAACTGAACAAACATTAAGAGGGAGGGAGACACTGAATCCGAAGCAGGCTCCAGGCTCTGAGCTGTCAGCACAAAGCCTGACATGGGGCTCGAACTCATGAACCATGAGATCATGACCTGAGCTAAAGTTGGAGGCTTAACTGACTGAGCCAGCCAGGTGCCCCTTATTTAACTTATTTTTAATGAGAGAATTGGTTAGATACTACAAGAAGTCAAAGAAGAATCCAACCACCTCATACTAATTAGGATGGTTAGAAGGAAGGAAGGAAGGAGAGAGAAAATAGTGTCGGTGAGGATGTAAAATGGTACAGCCTCTATGGAAGACTGTAGTTGATTCTTCAAGAAATTAAAAACAGAATTACCACATAATCCCACAATTCCACTTCTAGGTCTATTTCCAAAAATATTGAAAGCAGAGTCTTGAAGAGATATTTGTACATTTATGTTCAGAGCAGCATTATTTATAATAGCCAAAATTAGACGCAACTCAAATATTTGATGGGTGAATGGATAAACAAAACATTTTTGCATATATACAATGAAATATTATTCAGCCTTTAAAAGGAACGAAATTCTGACACATGCTACCACATTGGATGCACCTTGAGAACATTGTGCTAAGTGAAACAAGCCAGTCACAAAAGGACAAATACTGTGTGGTTCCACTTATATGAGGTATCTAGAGCAGTGAAATTCGTTGCAACAGAAGGTGAGATGGTGGTTGCCAGTGTGTGGGTGGTTGGGGGGAGGAACAGGAAGCTAATGTTTAAGAGGTACAGTTGCAATTTTGCAAGATGAAAACAGTTTCATTTTGGAGATGGATGGTGATGCTTCACAGCTGTGTGAAGGTACCTAACACCCCTGAACTGTACACTTAAAAATATTTAAGATGGCAAATTTTTATGTTCTGTGCATTTTACCACCATTAAAAATAAATTTTAGGGGTGTCTGGGTAGCTCAGTTAAGTGTCGGACTCTTGGTTTAGGCCCAGGTCATGATCTCATGGTTTGTGAACTCGAGCCTTGTGTCAGGCTCTGTGCTGACAGCATGGAGTCTGCTTGGGATTCTCTCTCTCCCTCTCTCTGCCCCTCTCCTGCTTGTGCTCTCTCTCTCTCTCTCTCTCTCTCTCTCTCAAATAAGCTTAAAAAAAAGAATAAATTTTAAAATAGTAAGAAAAAGGAATTCAAAGAACAGACCTATTTATAGATAGGAATATTTTAATGTGCAAATGGAAACAGAGAGGGAGGGAAGCTAATAGAGCCCGTAGGGGACAGAATTCCTTTGCATGTTTACAGACAAAAATCATTTTGCCTTGCCATCAGTTACCTACAGTTTACAGAGTTATAAAATAGCCCCCATAAAATCGGAAGTAGATAGCCTAGATGAGTATGTTCTATGTAACACATAGCTTTCCATTGAAGCACATTTTTTTTTCTATAAGCTAAAGTCTTAGAGTAGACTACAGTTCCTGTCTTTCCTATCTATGGTAGAGTAAAAATGGCCATTATTTTCAACTCTTTCCATCCAGAGATGGAGTCTATTTCTTGACTTCTTTAATCTGACCTGTCCTTGTCCTTTTTTTGAATTAAATGTGGCAGGAGTGACATGATGCAAGTTCTATAAATCCCTAAGAGGCCTAACAGGTTTTACTCTTGCTGTTCTGGAAAGCTGCCTCTATGTGAGTAAGCCTGAGCTAGCCTTCTAGAGAGGCCCCATGGACTAAACAAAACTGCCAACCCACAGAATCTTGAACTAATAAGTCACTTTTAAGCCACCAAGTTTTGGAGTGTTTTGTTACAAAGCAAATGTTAACTGATAAACCATTTCAATAAATAGCACCTCAATTTTTCCACCTCTTTATGTCTTAAACCTTACACCTACTCTTACTATTCTTTTTATTTTTTTTTAAGTTTTTATTTAAATTCCAGTCAGTTAACTTACAGTGTGATGTTAGTTTCAGGTATACAATTTAGTCATTCAACACTTACATACAACACCTGGTCCTCATCATAAGTGCCCTCCTTAATCCCTATTACCTATTTAGCCCATTCCCTACCTGCCCTGCAATAACCATCAGTTTGTTCTCTATAGTTAAGAGTCTGTTTCTTGGTTTTGTTCTCTCTTTTCCCCTATGATCATTTGTTTTGTTTTTCTAAATTTCACTTGAGTGAAATCATATGGTATTTGTTTTTTTCTGACTGATTTATTTCACTTAGCATAATAATCTCTAGCTCCATCGATGATTTTGCAAATGGCAAGATTTCATTTTTTATGGCTGGGTAATATCCCATTGTGTGTGTGTGTGTGTGTGTGTGTGTGTGTGTGTGTGTGTGTGTGTGTGTGTAAATATCACATCTTCTTTATTCATCAGTCTATGGACACTTGGGCTCTTTCCATAATTTGGCTATTGTTGATAATGCTGCCATAAACATAGGGGTAACATGTATCTCTTTGAAATAGTATTTTTGTATTATTTGGGTAAATACCTAGTAGTGCAATTGCTGGATCATAGGGTAGTTCTATTTTTAACTTTTTGAAGAAACTCTGTACTGTTTTCCAGACTGGAAAGTGTCATGCAAAAGAATGAAACTTACTATTCTCCTTTTATCTGACATCTGACCTATTAGCAAATGCTCTCAACTCTTGCTTCAAAACATACCCACAGCCTAATCAGTTCTCACTACATTGGCTTGTTCTAAGAGTTAAAAATTAACATGAAAGCCCTTATGAATTAGAAAAAAAATCTGGTCCATTTACTTTAATTATACATGTTTTCATTATATTTATAATACAACATTGTACCAGATTCTTTTGTTTAAATGTCTATTTTCCCCAAAGACTATGAACATTTTGCAGACAGCAACCACATCTTCATCATTCAACCACACTGCATTTTTTTTTATTAGCAATATTATGCTGGGTACATAGTAGGCTTTCAAGGAATCTCTACTAAATGAATGAATGGATTAATACAAATGATGAAAGATAATCAATAGCCATGAAAAGTTTTATTAAGACTTTATGCATTTTGGGGAGCACCTAGGTGGCTCAGTCGGTTAAGTGTCTGACTTTGGCTCAGAGCATGATCTCCTAGTTCGTGAGTTCAAGCCCTGCACTGAGCTCTAAGAGCTCAGACCCTGGAGCCTGCTGCGGATTCTGTATCTCCCTCTCTCTCTACCCCTCCCCTACTTACTTTTTTCTCTTTCAAAAATAAGTAACATTAAAAAAAAAAAAGACTTTATTCATTTTTCTCAAAATTGATTTTTCTAAACTAATAGTGTTAGCCTATCCTTTAGAAAGACTTTGCATAGCATTAGGAATAGTCTCATTCACTTTTGTAGCTTTTGGCAGTTTTTTGAGTGTTTACTTTTTATACAGACTCTACATTCCTTGAAGGATTCACCTTTGTATCTCCTATGTCACTGAGCATAGTAACTCCCATAGAGTAGGTGGTAAAATGTATTTCTTTACTATCACTGAATTTGACTCTGAGCTCAGTGAGGACAGCCTCATAAGAGGACAAAGTATTTTCCAAATACTTGAATGCCATATTGAAAATAGGAAAGACATTTCAGCCAAATACATGTACCTACACATGTGCAACAAAAACAAGCAAATAAAATCCAAAACTAACAAAAATTTTGTTTTATTTTTTTTAAGTTTATTTATTTAACAGCTGGGAGCCTGCTTGGGGTTCTTTCTCTCCCTTTCTCTCTGCCCCCCCTTCTCAAAATGATTAAATTAACTTAAAAAAATAAAGACTTGGTATTCATAGGTCTTGCAAAATGATCATCACAATAAATCTAGTTAATGTCCATCACCACAGATTTGCAATTTTTTTCCTTATAAGAACTTTTAAGGTCTACTCTTTTATTAACTTTCAAATATACAGTACAATATTACTAACTGTGGTCTCCATGTTGTATATTATATCCCCAGAACTTATCTATTTATTTATTTTATAACTGGAAATTTGTACCTTTTGAATCTCTTCACGCATTTTGCCCACCCCACCCTGCCTCTGGCAACCACCAGTCTGTTCTCTGTGTCTATGTTTGGTTTTAATTTATTTTATTTTATGTATAATTTTATTTTATAGGTTCCACATGTAATTGAGATAATATAGTATTTGTCTTTCTCAGTCTGACTTATTTCACTTAGTGTAATACCCTTAAGGTCTATCCATATTGTTGCAAATGGAAAGACTTTTTTTCTTTTTTATGTCCAAATAATATTCCACTGTGTGTGTGTGTGTGTGTGTGTGTGTGTATCACATTTTCTTTATCTATTTATTTATCCATCAATGGACACTTAAGATGCTTCCATGTATTGTGTATTATAAATTATATTGCAACTAACATGGAGATACAGATATCTTTTTCAGTTAGTATTTTTATTTCCTTTGGATAAATACTTAGAAGTGAAATTGATGGATTGTATGGTAGTTCTATTTTTAATTTTTTGAGGAACCTCCATACTGTTGTTCACAGTAGCTACACCAATTTACATTCCCACCACGATGCACAAAGATTTCCCTTTCCGTACATCTTTGCCAACCCTGGTTATTTCTTGTCTTTTTGATAATAGCCATTCTGACAGGTGTGAGGTGATAGTACATTATGATTTTGATGTGCATTTCCCTGATTAGTGATGTTGAGCACATTTTCATATACCTGTTGGCTGTCTGTATGTCTTCTTTGGAAAATTGTCTATTCAGTTCCTCTAACAATGTTTATTTAGTTTTTAATTAATTAATTAAAAAAAATGTTTTATCTTATTTTTGAGAAAGTGCAAGTGGGGCAAGGGCAGGTGGGAGGTGGGACAAAGGGTCTGAAGTGTACTCTGTGCTGACAGAAGAGAGCTCGTTGTGGGGCTCAAAGACATGAACCCTGAGATCATGTCCTGAGCCAAAGTTGGACGCTTAACTGATTGAGCCACCCAGGTGCCCGCTTCTGCCCATTTTAAATCAGTTTTGTTGTCGCTATTGCTATAGAGCTGTATGAGTTTTTTACATATTTTGGATATTAACCCCCTATCAGATATATGATTTGCAAATAATTTCTCCCATTCAGTAGTTTGCCTTTTCTTTTGTTGGTGATTTCATTTGCTGTGCAGAAACTTTTTGGTTTGATGTAGTCCCACTTGTTTATTTTTACTTTTGTTGTCTTTGCTTTTCATATCCAATCTAAACAATAGCTCCCAAGATTGATGTCATGGGTTTACTGCCTATGTTTTCCTCAGGAAGTCTTATGGTTTCAAGTCTTTTCAAGTTTTTTAATCTATTCTGAGTTAATTATTATGTATGTTGTAAGATAGTGTTCTAATTTCATTCCTTTGTATGTGGTTGTCCAGTTTTCCCAACACAATTTATTGAAGAGATTGTCCTTTTCTCACTGTATATTCTTGGTTCCTTTGTCATCAATTAGTTGACCATATATGTGTGGGTTTATTTCTTGGCTCTCTACTCTGTTCCATTGATCTATGTATCTGTTTTTATGCCAGTACCACCCTGTATCACTGGGAGCCTGCAGAGGCTTTCCAAGGGCTATGCTAACACAGAATTTAAAGATAATCAATATTCTGATTCTCAACTTACAAAAGGATTCTTTGCTGAAATTAATGAAAAAGCCCATGAGTTCTTTTATGATAGAGTGCAAGCTTTCTCCTTTCTCCTCCCCATTCACAAACTTTTTTCTCCTACCTTGCAAAAGACATGCCTCTCACATGTTCTGAATTAACAGATTGATTGTCCCATGGTATAAAATCCAACTAAGGAACAAGGGACTATTAGACTTTTTGGGGTTGATGTTGAGAAAGTATATAACTCTGGTGACTAGATAATATGTAGATCCTTTGCAAGATGTGGCAGTTTCTAATTCTTTGCTTTCTCTAGCCCACATCCCCCCTCCCATTAAAAAAATAAGCAAAGAATAAATGGAAATCCCACTCTAATTGTTAACTGATCAATGTGTATGATTTTTGTCATCTAACCCATATAAAGTTCAAAGCTTTGACATTGCTCTTACAAAAAAATTCTTCCATTGCCAACCACTTTTCAAAATTATAACTTTTTAAGATGTACAATGTAATAATTTGTGCTTGTTACCAAAATATCAATATTAATTTGGAAAGCAATGGTGGTTTTGCTATTTCTTTAAACTATAGTATATGCAGTATTCAAGAAATGAGATTGAGGGGTGCCTGGGTGGCTCAGTCGGTTAAGCGTCTGACTTCAGCTCAGTCATGATCTCGCAGTTTGTGAGTTCAAGCCCCATGTCGGGCTCTGTGCTGACAGCTCAGAGCCTGGAACCTGCTTCGGATTCTGTGTCTCCCTCTCTCTCTGCCCCTCCCCCAGTTGTGCTCTGTCTCTGTCTATCAAAAATAAATAAAATGAAAAAAAAAAAGAAAAAAGAAATGAGATTGAGAAAAATCAGTTTTCCTTGTAGCAATCAGGGAACTCAGACTCATCATGTGGAAATATTTTGTTTTAGGAAATTAATGGGAAGGGAAGAAGGACAATTGATAGGGTAATCGAATTTAGCCAATTTTCTTGGTAAACCAATTATATACAGAATGCTACATAGAAAACTGATAGCTAATTAAAAAGTATCTAAATGACAATTTAAAATTTTTTTAATGAAAAATTACTCCTTATGAGATGGTTATAATAAAATGTGTGATCTTTTGGAAATCTAAAGGACATGGCCTTGATAGATTATCTTTTGTATAAGAGGAAAGGAAATGTTGGCCCTAAGTAGTCCACATAAGATGAATGGAAAACTATTAGCTTTCATCACTGAAAGATTCTATTTTACTATATCTTGTTGGTATCAAAGGCATTTGCAACCCTTGGTTATTTGTGTCAATGATGGTGTGGGAAGTGATTTTCAGTGGAATGGTCATGGTTGCCAAACTTGAGATTTTAGAAAAATTGTAAGTGGACGATATTTATTTCAACATTCTCAAAATTCCTTTTGACTGCCTCTCCACAGGTAAAACAGGGCAATTACCTCTCACCCCTCAAGCTCCCCTTTCCTCCATGCAATTAATACTGAGGTAAGGGATCTGATTATTTAAAATTCATCAGGCTATCTTAACTTATCCTCCAAAGAAAGGTGTTTAAGCTTGGGGGCAATGGATACTACTAGTGAGTTTACAAAACTTCATGATCTTTCTCTATCAATTTTGTGAAAGCAGGTCAATAGCTTTCATTAAATACCATGATACAAAATATTTTAAGGATCACTGATCTAAATCGTTGCATTTGTGTATTTCTTCTTTATAATCGGCTTTATTGAGCTATAATTTACATGTAAAAATTCACCCATTCTATGGGTATAGTTCAATGAGAGTTAATAAGTGTGATGACCACCAACATAAGGTAGGGAACATATACGTTACCCCAAAAAGTTTCTTCATGCCCTTTTACAGTCAGTGTCCTCTCCCAACATCTGTCCCTGGCAACCAATGATCTGCTTTTTGGCACTATGCTTTTGCCTTTTCCAGATGGTGGTATAAACAGAAACATATTGACTGCAATCTTTTGTATCTGGTTTCTTTCACTCCATGTTTTGGCAATTTGATTTATCTATGTTGTTGCATGTATCAATTGGAGTTTGTTTCTTACTTTTGCTAAGTGAGTAGTATTCTATTTCATGGATATTTACCTGCTTTGGATTCAGGTTGTTTCCAGTTTATAGCTATTATGAGTAAAGCTTCTGTGAACATTTGTATGCAGGTCTTTGCAAGTATATGTGTTTCCACAATTATGAAGCGAGATTGTAAGTGTATGCTTAGCTTTACAAGAAACTTTCAAATGGCTTTTCTGTGTCTTTTTTTTTTTTTTTTTTTTTCATTTTAAATGAGGAGTTTCCTAGACTAAGAGAATCTTTTTTAAGAAAATGTGATAGAAAAATTTGAGGTAAGGGGATCTTTACCTCATCACTTCCAGTGAACAAACTTCCTCTGTAAGGTCAGGATCTAAGTGAACAGGCATGTGTGGACAAAAGGGAAAGAAACTGGTGCCCTACCAAGACAGGCTGCCAATACAATTTTGAAGGATTGCCAACAAGCATCTGGAGATAAAATTAGTGGGGTTCCACGTATAGAAGACTAGCCAGAAAGCAATAGAAGGGAGTTATATAAAACTTGCTTATATAAGTTATATAAGAACATTGGGAAGAAATGTGAATTTATCATTCAAGAGAATATAATTTTATTGTAAAATGTAATTTTTCTGTTAATAGTCAAATAGAAATATTCATGCCTTAATCTGAAATTTGGCAAAAGAAACTGAAGAAAACAGCATTGGAAATTTTAACAAACAACTCACCTATTAGATAAAAGATATTTTTAATGAGATAATTATACACTTAGTTGGTCTCTTAAATACTGCTAGTGCATACTAGGTTTTGACGGAGACTTTTGTCATAAAGTGTGTTCTCTGAGAAGCTGCTGTTTTTATTTTTACGAATGTTTGAAATGAACCTTTAACTGCTTCAACATGAACGATCTTCAATCACTTCATTCAATGTTTTAAAAAGTGGTTAAGAAAAAAGCATACAGGGGCACCTGGGTAGCTCAGTTAGTTGAGTGTCCAACTTCAGCTCAGGTCATGAGCTCGCAGTTTGTGAGTTCAAGTCCCGCATTGGGCTTGCTGTAGTCAGCACAGAGCCCACATCAGATCCTCTGTCCCCCTCTCTCTGCCCCGCCCCCACTTGTGCTCTCTCAAAAATAAATAAAACATTAAAAAAAAAAAAAAGAAAGAAGCATATATAAAGGGATCTTTTTCTGGATCCTTGAAATAGCAAAGTGTAGGAAACTCTCTTCGATCTGTACAGAAATTATTTCTCTGTATAAATTTTCTACTTCCTGGCTTATCTTTACCACTAAGGAGTACTAATGAGAGGCTAGCCATCTCTAGAAAAATATGTTCATGATCTAGTTAGGCACATTCATGGGGTTTTCCCCAGGTGGATTTGCCCCTAATTTTATTTTATTTTTAAATTTTTTTAACGTTTATTTATTTTTGAGACAGAGAGCGGCAAAGCATGAACGGGGGAGGGTCAGAGAGAGGGAGACACAGAATCTGAAACAGGCTCCAGGCTCTGAGCTGTCAGCACAGAGCCGGATGCGGGGCTCGAACCCACAGACCGCAAGATCATGACCCCAGGGGAAGTCAGCCGCTCAACAGACTGAGCCACCCAGGCGCCCCTTATTTTATTTTTTGAAACTCCAAGTATCTTTATTTTATGCCTCACGAATCTGATGGAAGCAGTCAGATGGCAATTGTCAGGAGGAAAATGTTTTGGCCTAAGCCAGCCGCTGCTATAGTCCACCTCAGTGCAAGACCTATTCCTAGAGACTCTGGAGGCCTATTTAAAGTTACTTTCACTTTTCTTTGAGTCTGTCCTGACACCCTCAAGTTGAGTTAATATATGGATCATGGCCTCCATATAAGAATGAGTTGTGCCTGTAAGAGTCTTCACCTCCTTCAACCATTTAATATTTACACTTCAATTCTCATCTTAAGTCCATGCAACTATTATATATACATAAGTAAATCTTATAGGAAGATGTATATATACATTTACATACATATGCATGTAAAACCTTTCCAAAATACTGTGCTCCTGAGGGTTGCAAGCTACCTCAGGAGTAGGGGTAGTTGTAATGTGAATGTAAATAAAGTTATGTTAGCATCAGCTGGGCTCCTATGTTCCTCAGTTCCACAGGAATAAATATCTAAAGTTGGTAGCTATGTGGAGCTTAGAAATATATGAGTATGGCTGTTGGAAAAAAATCTACAACAGATATATTTCAAGACCACTCTTCTAGGCCTCATGCTGTTCCCCTGCACAAATTTGCTACTGCACAAAAGCTAAAACTTTTGACTCCTTTAAGTTTAAACCCAAGGTCAGGAAACCTAGCTGGTTCTTGATCCCCTCTCTTGTCTTGAGTGAAAAGGATGTCATCAAGATACTGTTCAGTGATATGGTTCCTCTGATTTCTGGATGAAATGTCTAGTCAAGTGTTACTCAAGTTCTTACATACACACTATGTTTTCCTTCTTTCTCATCCCTCCCTTACTTTCTGTAGATTATAATTGAAAAACAAGACTTCCCTTCCTTTAACTACCATATTGTCTTTTTTTAATGTTAATTTATTTTTGAGAGAGAGAGGGAGAGCATGAGCTGGGGAGGGGCACAGACAGACACACAGAATCCGAAGCAGGCTCTAGGCTCTGAGCTATCAGCACAGCGCCCAGCATGGAGCTCCAACTCAGGAACCCTGATATTATGACCTGGGCCAAAGTCAGAGGCTTAACCAATTGAGCCACCCACGTGCCCCTAATATTGTCTTATAATGAATACTCTTTTCCAAACTACACCTGTCTCCCTGAAGATTCTGATCTCTCCTTTTTTCTTTCTTCCATTCTCCTTGAGCATTGCTGGTCTAATGTAAGATTAGCCAGCAAAACCATCATTCTGGAAAAAGTTCTTCCCTGCAGTTGTGGAAGAAATAATTAAATGAATGTAAGCACAGCTAATGTATGTACTTAAGTCTTCTAAACAGGTCACCTGAAATGATGTCACATTTCATTTCATCATAATAGGAGATAGCAAAATGGAGGCTCTGTTGATGTTTGTTAAGAGATTTCCTTTGTTAGCTGTATAACTAAGATTTTCTTTAAATAAAGGAGGTCACAGAGGGACAGTGGGTTATAAACTATGTGCATTTCTTGGACCACATAATGATTTACCGATTGAATTATATGTAGAGATTTTTATTGGAACTGTGGTTTAACACTCCTTTTAAAGTCTTTTATCACTGGGATATATCAGTGAAACAAATGTGCTAAAACACTTTCAGAGTTTAATCATTTACCTAGGTAATGGGGTAGGGGTAAATGGGAGCAGTGGGGAGGGCTGGGGTATTAATGAATGGTACGTCATGTAGAAAGGAGGATTGACTGATAATATCCTTACTATTTTGATTAGCAAGCTGACATATATAGTTGTGCAAGTTTTACACCGCATCATGCTAGGGGATGCCATTCACATTTATAGTCATTATGGATATCTGTATTTATAATGTCAATTTTCTAACAGATGTTAGTACATTGTCTTGCAAAGATGTTTGGGTTAGTAGAAAGATTGCCTGAATATTATTAGAGAATCCTGCTACCACTACACTTACCTTAGGTAACTTGGGCAAAATACAATATTCCTGAAACTCAGATTCCTCATTTGTAAAATGGCTAAAAAACACATGTAAATGTAAGAATTGTTGTGAGTATATGAGAATATATACAGAAAGTGACCAGCCCAGAAGCTATAAATGGAAAGTATTGTTTGATATAAATAATGCTAATGATTTGTTTTAAGCTAGTGAACTGATACATTTTATGCTGACCTTACAAAGAATTTTAGAAAATATCTGAGTTTGTGATTTGCATATGACTACTAATTGAAATCTAATGAAATACACGAATAGTAGTTTTTAAAATAAATTTTCCGATGTGAATTTTTCTTTCCATTGTGAGATAATGACTTTCAAAAGGTAATTATTAGATAGATCCATGTCTGAGTTTCAGATATGTTCTTCTATACTCAGCTAATTAAAAATGCTATAATGTTGTAATAGTTATATGGTGTGTTTGTGGTATTAGGAAGGATACTTTCATATCACTATTGAACATCTTCAGTATATAGAGCATTTATATAATCTATAGAAATTAATTTTCTCTAAACTGAACAAGTTTTATTACTGATACCAATTGCCTATAAAAAAATTATTTGGTTGGCTGGGCAGAAAAGGAAACAGTGCCTTCAGTTATCCCAGCCCCACCCAGTCCCATTGCCTTTGCATATCAGATGACACTACCCCCACCCCCACCCCCATCCCAGGCCACATTTGATTGGGCCAAAGTGAAATGTGACAATGCTGAGACAACCAGATTCACTCTCTTGGTAAATTAAACTCAAAGCCCCAGAGACTAAGTTAGGTAGCAATGGACATTCCATCTATAAGTTAAAGAATTAGGGGCAGGAAACTAAACACACTTGAAAAAGAACTGCATTGTAGAAGATGGTCTAGCTGAGAAGTAGAGAAGTTGTATGAAGGGTGGAAAACTGCGTTAAGAGTTTTTCATTTTTATCAAAATGTAAATATGTCTGCTTTTGGCTACTCTGAGATACCCTTGAATCTGTCTTCTAAATTCCTCTTTCATTTGAGCTGGTCTGAGTGGATTTCTATTACTTTCAACTGAAAGATCCTTAAGACTCTTGTCTTGTTGCAAGAAGGATTTCAGATGGTGTGATAGGGTTATGCCTTTTGTGAGCCACTATGCTTCCAATGAAACACACACACACACATCTTTTCAGATCAATTGCAAGAGGTTCATTGGGGGTGAGAACCACTCCCCTCCTTTTATTGCTTCTTAAAGACACTGATTTCTTTTTTTGGTTGAAGACTCAGTTAAAATTTTTCTGGTGGTTTCCAGATCTTTATACTGTGAACATTGGAAGACTGTTAACAATTTTTAGCCATTTTAAATATTTGGTTGTGATTTCCACTGAATAAGGGACTGGAGAATAAGGTGCTGGTGCCATTTGTCTTAAATTACTAGAATAGGTCTTTTATGGCAATCTTTATAAGGTTCATGATAAAGCTTCATAACTTTGCTGAGTAAGAATACTAAAGTAAAGGATACCTATTTTATTTCCTAGGACCTGAAAATTTAGAACTAATGATTCTCTTCTCTGGCTTACATTACACTTTGTGGAATTCAGTATAATTTTTTCTTTTTTTTAATTTTTCTTAATGTTTATTTATTTGTGAGAGAGAGAGACAGAGACAGAGTGTGAGCAGGGGAGGGGCAGAGAGAGAGAGGGAGACACAGAATCTGAAACAGGCTCCAGGCTCCAAGCTGTCAGCACATAGCCTGACGCAGGGCTCGAACTCACGGACTATGAGATCATGACCTGAGCCGAAGTCGGACGCTTAACTGACTAAGCCACCCAGGTACCCACAAGTTTTTCTTTAATAATTAATGAAGCAATTGGTCAGTAATTTAACACATATCATTCCATCCCCATATGGAACTTACATTACTATTCTCATGGAAAATTTTCTAAGGTTAAAAATTTGATTTTAGGAACAATAAAATGAGGGGGCTTCTTTTTATAACAAACTTTTAGACAATGGAGGAAGACTATAGCCTGGAAATAGAACAGATCTTACCAATTCTTGAAACTCAAATAGAAAACTACAGGCTGTCATTATAAATAGTGTAAGATGGTGCTTTTATTGTATACTGCCTTTGCTCAAAACCATACACTATAAAGGCCATATGCTGGGTGATCTTTTGATTATCCCATCTGTTAGTATTCATTTGTCCCCTGCCAAAGGAATTACAGATTATGCATGGGGCAATCATTCAATCTATCACTAAATGCAGTCACTTCTGGGCAAGAGAGCAGCTCTTGAACATCTACACATAAATTTGCTGAAGCAAGAAGCTGGGATTCTCCAACTGAGATAGCCAAATAGTTGGTTCTTGTGGTTTAACATATACTAATGTGCTAAACTTCGTCTCTACAAAATAGACTCATTTTGTTGGGGTCATTTTCCAATTATTTTCTGGTCAGCCTTATGGTAATGGGATTTTACAGATTTCCAGGACATCAAGTCAAATTTTGTAAGTTCTATTTTAAGACTTAGGGGGCACCTGGGTGGCTTGGTCGGTTAAGAGTCCGACTTCGGCTCAGGTCATGATCTCATAGTCCGTGAGTTCGAGCCCCGCGTCGGGCTCCGTGCTGACAGCTCAGAGCCTGGAGCCTGTTTCAGATTCTGTGTCTCCCTCTCTCTCTGCCCCTCCCCTGTTCATGCTCTGTCTCTCTCTGTCTCAAAAATAAATAAACGTTAAAAAAAAAAAAAAAAAAGACTTAGAATTTTCTTGCCTTCACAAAAAGGAAAACGGAAATTTGAAGACAAAGAAAGCCAAGTTTTCCTGTTACAAAGATTACTGAAAGATGAATAAATGTATAAAATGTTTTTGGGAGGTAAAAATATAACGGATTCAACATCGTGAAGACAGAGACAAGCATGGTACAATTAATGGGGAGGGATTCTGTGTATTTCATTAAAACAATAGAATACAATTTGGTATGTGAGAAAAGTGATTTTAAACCTGTAGTCACATAATGTCATTGGATTACTTAAAAGTATTACAGTAATCTGGATTTGTTAATTCGCCCTGCAGGCTATTCCTAAATTAGTCACTTGAGAATTGAACATTGGAATTATGGAGGGATTTCAATTAAAGGCAGTGTCATGTTTTCTAAATGCAGAGTAACTCACACTTCTATAACATGGGACTTTGACACCCAAAAGTCCTGGCTGAATCTTCAGTAAAGATCAGGAAAAAGGTTAGCTATAGTGAACATAATACTTATGTATGTACAAATGGTGCTTCCTTAACTGGTTGGTCTCAGTTTGTCTACTCAAGTAGTTAAATCAACACCCTAAATTCTTGCTGTCTGGTTCAAACCTATAATTTGTGCAGAAAAACATTGTATAGAGTATAAACTAAAGCAGAAATTTATATCATATATAGTTTCAGCTAGCAGAAGTAAATTATCCAGGCATTACTCCAGTTCAGTAGTCCAAACCAACAGGCAGAAAAAGCAGTAATTGTCAAGGTGAAAAAAAAAAAAAAGATAAGTTTTTGATTTATTCAAGGTCATTGAGTTAAGTCGGTAGTTAAGGTTGTTCTTTTATCTCTGCCTCTGCTTCTCCAAGAGTTCTATTCTGATCAATCATCACCATAAAGCCACCCTACTGTGGACCTCACCCTATAGTTGAGCAATCTTTTTCCTCTCCATAATTATAGGACATTGTAATTTGCTACTAGATGTATTAACAGGACAATTTAGTTTTTCTAGATGTACAGGTGAATTTAATTAAATACAATAGAAGTGCCTCCTTAATGATAATCTCTAGAGTGGAAAATATTTTGAATTACAATAAAAATTTTAGATTTATAAAAGTTGGTAAGGATAAGGGGAAGATAATATAATCTGATTTTTAAAAATGAGACAAATAAGGAAAATAAAAAAAGCAAGCACGCAAGCAAAAAAGCAACCACAAAGCCATGCAAAAGAGTGAAAACAAATCGATCTTGCTGGCTAAATATTAATAGGTATTATAAACCCAGTGACAATTTTTTTGATAATGTATCAGCTCAAGCCCAATAAAAGTAGTCAGGCTTCTGCTTTTTTTTTTTTTTTTTTTCCTTTTTATCCTTTTATTTAATGTCATTCATTCATTGTGATGGTGTTACCTGTACTTGAAAAAATTTATGGCTAAATAAACTAACTGCTGTTAACAATGATTTTGTCATGTGAAGCCCGAGGACTGTAAATAAATATCAAAAGAGGCAATTGTTCTTTAGATGACGTCTGTTTATAAGAGGTAAGAATTATGCAATGCAATTCAAATAGAAAATGTTTTATTATCATCATTCCATGTTACCTGAGTTACATATGTGAGTAGTATAAAGTTAGATATTTGGGGAGAAACAGTTCACACTGAGTCTTTGAGTATGATGCATTCTGAATTTGGAATAAAACTAAAACATAATTGTTAACCTGTTTCCAAAGAACTTGATCCATGTTTGTAGTCAAAAAGTCAACACATATATAATGTTAATATATATAATAGTATGCTAAATAATATATATATTATATATACTTGTAATCAAAGAATTATATACAAAAATTTATGATCACTTTTAGCTTGAATATTTATAACATTGCTAAAATTTTTAATGACATATTTGCTTATTTTTTGATTGTTAGTCTTGTGAGAAAGTTGACCTATATAATATTTTTTAACTTGAATATATATCATTCAATATAACATTTCCAGAAACTTTTGTTAAAGAAATAATATAAATTTTTAATTTTCAATATGGTGTGAAAAACAGGGGCTAGTAGGCAATTAAGTTTGTAGTAGAAATGGAGAAATGGAGAAACTAATTTATTTTTAGAGGATCATAAGAACAAGCATAAGTAGCCACTGTATTTAAAACTATTCATTTCATTGGTGATTATGACATTTTGTTTTTCCCTTAATTTATTCATAAACTCACATATTCATATGCTTCTTTGTTGAGTATATATTTTATGTTCTAACTTTTCTAAGTCATTTTAAATTTTTCTAATTATAGTAATGTCTTTATTATCAATTAATAGAATATTTCAAATGAATTAATTTTCCAGGCAGTTAAAGAGGCAGCAAATTATAAGCATTTTAACCATTTAAGTCATCATTATTTCTAAAATATATTGCACAGTTCCCTCCTAAAATGATAATCTGATAAAATTTAACTTTTATCATGTGGATCAATATAATCATGAACATGTAATGAAATATTTTTGTTGTCCTTTTACTTTTGGATTTTCATTTAACTTTTCAGTTTCATGTCATAACCACATAGATATTCCATTGAGGGCAGGGGTTAGTAATAGTAAGTGAGTGGCAAATGTTTATGAGTGATATATTATGGGCTGAATTTTATCCCCCTTCCAAATTTTTATGTTGAAAATGTATATGTCTTATTTATAGTAACTCAAAATGTAATATATTTGGAAATAGTGTCTTTAAAGAGGTAGCTTAGAATGAGGTAAATTAAAGAGGTAAGTTAAAATGAGGTCATTAGCATGGGCCCTAGTCTAATGTGACCAGTGTTCTTATAAGAGAAATTTGGACATAGATACATACAGAAGGAAGATGGTGTGGAGGTGCAGAGAGAAGGTGGTCATCTATAAGCCGAGGGGAATGGCCTTAGATGAAACCAATCGTGCTTATGCCCTGAGCTCAGACTTTTAGCCAATGAGAAAATAGATTTCTGGTTTTTTAACCACCCAGTCTGCAGTACTTTATTATGGCATCCCTAGGAAACTAATACATGATAATGCCATGGTGCCCTATGGGAGAATGAAATGTGGCAGCACAAGACTATGTTTTTGTTATTCTTACATTTGTTTTCTTTTTTTTGGTCTTCTGCCTTCTCAGTAGTTCTCAAGGTATCAGCTGCAATCTATTTCTAAAAAATGCTTGAATAGTAACGTGTTCACTTGATGCAGTAATTAAAGCTCTCAAAACCATTGTGGTTGTTTTAATTTCTGAATTTTAAGTTGTCTTTTGAGCTTTCTGTTGTGGAAAGATCATGGTAACTGGAGTTGGAGGACCAAGGGTTCTATTTTAAGCCTTTTTGCTGTATTAGCCTTATGACTTTGTCAAATATTACTTTTCCCTCTGTCAAGGAGAGTGGTGATAATACTTTATCAGGTACCTGTGAGATTAAAATGAAATACTATACGTGGAAATCGTACTTTATAAATGGATCCGTGTTCCCACAAACACTAGTTACCATAACCAGGTACTGGACAAGTATCTATTGGCAAGTAGGGATTTGTTGTACCAGCTAATTTATCATTTGTCAGTAATAAGTTATTTAAAACACTGGTGACCTCATGTTAAGTGAAGACTATATGTAGTCATTTTTTTGTTTTTTTGGATGACATAATTTGGCAAATGGAAGTTCTACATTCATATTATGAAAAATATGGCTGGTAGTTTCTAACAGAGTTTATTTAAAGACTAAGGAGATCAGATTTTGTCTTTCCTCTAATAATTTCAACTTATATTTTCCAGAGGTCAATATCATCACAAGTCCTTAAGTTCAAGTGGAATTTTTGTCGTTGACAGTGCTTAGTTTAGATTTTATTTATTTTCTTGGCATATTAGTATTAGCTTTGCCTCAAATATGAGTCTGTTGCCCAGAATATCTTTTTTCCTTCTTAGTTATACTTTATGCAGCAATTTAAAAATTAAGGAAATTATCTTTTAATTATATGACCAGTTGTACCCAGAGCTACGTGCCCTTGTTTTCAAATGCACTGATGTATATTACACCTAATGTTAGTCAGTTACACAATGGCAGCAGCCCAGTGGTGATTAGTACAACTACTTTATCTGTTGGATTTGTCTGGGTACTTCATTATTCAATGCCTCCTTGTAAGGTCCAATCTGGTGCTTTCAAAAGAGGTACAATCTTTACTATTAAATTAGTTTCTGCTCTAGTCACTCTGCTACTCATCACCTCTCTTTTTCCATTTGAGTTTCATATACATGCCCCACCTAATTTTAGAACTTCATATGTTTAAAGAAGACTTAATGAACACAGACTTAATGAGGGGAGACACTAGCCCTTTTAAAAGGCCAAAACTTTTGAAATGATATTAATCTATACGGAAACCAAAGCCCTCTGCTTGTTAAATTTGAGAGGATAATTTCATAGCAAAAGCATCCTTTATGTTGGTTTTACTTTGGTGATACTCACATTTGGGGTTCTGATGCCTGTTTTAGAATCTCAAGTATGAGGAATAGGAAGTATCTTGGTTTTTGTGGTTTTTTTTAAAATAATAAAATGTATATAACATAAAATTCACCATTTCAACCATATCCCTCCTACCAGTAAGTGCTGTTTTTATCCTCAAATGTCCTGTACTATTAAGGAAACCACCTTTATCTAAATGACAAATAAAATCTATATTCTAATCCAGTTAAGTCCCAGGCCAGTGCTTCCATAATGGCCAATTTTCCTTGCCCTGTGCTCAGATGAGACCTGCAGGATCATACGGAGGCTCTCAGCTGCAATCACTATATTCAGAATTCAGCCAATAAATTGCTTCATGCTCCAAACAGATGTTTCCCTTTTAGGTTAATGCACAGCTTCTGGACCACTTTTCCTTCCCTAGAGGAATATCAGCACGGCCATAAACTAGAAAGCTGCTTTTAAGTGTCCAAGAACCTATCCAGGAGTGGTGACAAAAGTAACAGGATGTGAATGTGGAGAAGCAGTGATAAATTTCTTCATGAGATGCCCCCCTCATTTTCATTTTCCACTCCCATCCCCCACTTTCTATGTCTGAGATCCCTTGAGGTATTATAGCATTGCCTATTTTAATTTTTATCCTAAAAAAGTTTTATCAGCTGGTTTATGTAACATGTTTTCAGTACAATTAAGGTTTGAGACAAGGGCAAGGACACTCTCCAAACTGCTATGTGTAGCAAACATGCACTGAAAGCATCCCCTCCTAAACTGTGCTGGAATTAGAGACATTTCGGGTTATTAAAATGAGAGAAATAACCCCAATCTTAAAAATTTAGTAAGACTTTTCATGACAGAGAAAGAGGCACTTTTTAAGACGTTATCATTCTCTGAAAAAGAAAAAGAAAAAATGACTTGCTCCTTCATTGAAAGAGTGAAATTCCAAAAAAATTTTATTCCTTCATTTGTGGTATTTCACTTTCCGTGAAGGATTAGACTATTCCTTCTTTGTGTAGAGAGTAAGTTACAACGTAAACAAATGTGAGTTCCTTTTAATGGATGGTGGCATTATTTTTTTATGGAAGGTGCGAGTATAGTTTATAGGCACAATTTTTCCCTCCCAGAGTGATATTGCCATAGATATGCCTCAAAAATTAATGTCTCTACCTCTCTATTCAGTAGAGTGGAATGAAAGCTTCATATGCTGGTGTGAATGGGGGAGGGTAGCAGGAGAACTGTGGGAAGTGTGAAGGCATTTTACAATTTGTCAAAGTATGACTTTGAGTACATTATTAAAAACTTTTAAAAAGCATGATTTACATCTCTGTTAGAAAACTTCCCCCGGATTGAAAAATCAAAGAAGCTTTATAAGAAGAGAATTTTAATAATTGCTTTGGTAAAAATGTAATATTTTGGACTTTTCCTTTTGCTTAGTGATCAAAGTACTTTACACTTGTTTTTCAGCCAATCGAAGAAAAGTTTCCAGGCTTTTTATTCAATTTGTGTTAAATTTTCTTACTGCCACCTAAATTCAAGACTCTGGATTTATTTTCAGATACTTAATACACCTGATGACTGAAAACCCGGTTTAAGTTGTTAGTGGACAAAAATGAATAGAATTCAGGAGTTGAGTAATTTAGAATTTATTTCTTTTCTTTTTAAATTATTTTTTCTTTAACCACACACACAAAAAGATTTATACAGAGATCTATATAGAATCTGGCACAATCAGTGTTGTAGATCTGAATTGGCAGGGTAGAGTGAGGTTTCTAAAACTGAAATATTTTTGCTTAAGCAACAGTCTTAAAAGGATACTTACTGGGGCGCCTGGGTGGCTCAGTCGGTTGGGCGTCCGACTTCGGCTCAGGTCATGATCTCACGGTCTGTGAGTTCGAGCCCCGCGTCGGGCTCTGGGCTGATGGCTCAGAGCCTGGAGCCTGCTTCCGATTCTGTGTCTCCCTCTCTCTCTGCCCCTCCCCCGTTCATGCTGTGTCTCTCTTTGTCTCAAAAATAAATAAAACGTTAAAAAAAAAATTTAAAAAAAAATAATAAAAAAAAAGGATACTTACTTGTATGATTAAAGTCATACAATTCTAGGTGTATTAGACTTGCCTTAATCTTACTTTTTCTAAAATGCTACTACCTCTTTTTAAATCTACTAATGGATATAAACTAGAGAGAAAATTTACTCAAATTTGAAGTCATAGTCTAGAGATGTCAGACAAAACAGAGATGGATTACTGGAGCCAGCTGGATGGTTGAGAAATCTTTCCATTAATCATTCAGCCCATCAACCAATTGATTATTTAGTCTATTAATATACACATTGAGCAAATATTTATATTGCCTCCTATATGCCAGGTATGATGCTGAGTGTGTAAAGTGAGCAAGTATTATTGTTGCTTTCAACTAGTGTGTGTATGGCCCCATAGTAAATAAGCCATTTACATTCTCTCCTTGAAGTTTCATAACTATATTATAAAGAAAGGATTATCGTGCATTTTGCAAATGAGGATCCTGAGGTTTGCCCAAAGAGCCCAGCTAATAGACAGCCAAGCCATGATTACATGACACTCTCTCTGACTCTTAACCTGTGTTAAAATTTCTGAACCAGATTCGACTTTAAAAATCACCTTCTTGGGGTGCCTGGGTGGCTCATTCAGTTGAATGTGTGACGTGGGCTCAGGTCATGATCTCATGGTGATCCGTGGGTTTGAGCCCGACGTCAGGCTCTGTGGTGACAGCTCAGAACCTGGAGCCTGCTTCAGATTCTGTGTCTGCCTCTCTCTCTCTGCCCTTCCCCTGCTCGTGCTCTGTCTCTGTCTTTCTCTCTCAAAAGTAAACATTAAAAAAACTTTTTTCTTTAATCACCTTTTTTAACTTCCAAACTCAGTTTGTTTATATCTGTTTTGACTCATTTTATAAATGAGTGAATTACTAAGCCTTTGTTAGGTGTCATTGGAAAGGCAGCATAATGTAAAGGTTAACACCATGGGCTCTGTACTTGGCTTTTGGATCCAATTCCTGCTCCTCTATCAAGGAGCTGGGCAAAGTTTGAACTGTTTGTCTCCTTCCTGTTTGGTAAAATGCGAGCGTTAATAATGCCTACTTCTGTCAAATGGGGATAATAATTGAACACGGAGTCAATAAGTTCAATAATAGTTGAGAATGCACACATTGGAGTTAGACTGCGAGGGTTTTTATTCTAAACTCTATCACCAGTTAGCTGGGCAACTTTGCACAAGTCACTCTAAAATTTTCTTTTTATGTTTATTTGTTTTTGAGAGAGAGAGATAGAGTGCAAGTGTGGGCAGGAGCAAAGACAGAGGGAGACACAGAATCTGAAGCAGGTTCCAGGCTCTGAGCTGTCAGCACAGAGCCCCACACGGGGCTGGAACTCACAAACTGCAAGATCATGACCTGAGCCAAATTCGGCCACGTAACCAACTGAGCCACCCAGGCGCCCCTTGCACAAGTCACTTTAATCTCTGAGTATTAATGGGCTGATGTATTGCTAGGAATATATAGTGCTATGTGTGTTAGTTGTTATATATTCACATAAAATTTTAAAGAAATTTGTTCTTCAACTTTCTTTTAATCTTGACATATAATATCCATTTTCCAGGTCAGCACATAGAGATTAAGCTCTTTTTTAGTCTCCTAGTTTCCTATATCAGTGCTGTTATTTCTATTATAATACTACCATTTTGATTGATTTGTAACCCCCTCTTACATAAACAGTTACAATAGCCTGGTTTCCCTGACTCGAGTTTTTCTTCCCCTCAATTCATTCAGCATACTACTGTCAAATTATTCTTCTCAAACACTACTTTCATCATTTATAAACTAAACAGAACTACTCAGATGAGTCATGCTTTTCCATATCACATACTTGCCTTTTATTTTACCTCTCTGAATTTCTTTCTCCCTAATTCTGTTTGGCTGTATCATATTTCTGTTTTGGAGATTACATTTGTCTAATGCCACCTTCTTGAAGAAGCAGTCTGATACTGCCAGCAATTTCTTCTCTCATTTCTCACATCATTGTATCTCTATCTCGCTAATGGTAGAGATAAAACTCTCATTGTTGCATTATTCTCATGCAATAGCTGGGAGTCAGGAGAGTTTTAAATGGGCTAGAGTAACAAGAACTGTAACAATAAGAACCGGCTTTGTTTAGCAAAACATCTTGAAAAGTGATTTTTTTTTGCCTTTGTATGTGTTCAGATTTTATTTGTTTCAAGTTTTTATTTAAATTCTATTTAGTCAATATATAGTGTAACATTAGTTTCAGGAGTAGAATTTAGTGATTCGTCACTTACATACAACACCCAGTGCTCATCAGAAGTGCCCTGCTTAAGGCCCATCACCCCTTTAACCCATGCCCCATCTACCTCCCTTCCAGCAACCCTCAGTTTGTTCTGTATAGTTAAAAGGCTGTTTTATGCTTTGCCTCTCTCTCTTTTTTTAAGAAAGGTCTCAGAACATGTCAGGGATTAGATCAAGAGGTAACTAAATTAGAATTTATACGTATGTATAGGGATTTGTGGGAATTTAGAGCAAATGTGCTGGGAGGTGAGGGTGGGGAAGGGAAGTTATAAGAGAGAAAAGTGCTTAGCAATATAATGAATTTCTGGAGCCCTAGTGGAAGACATGAGGATGGATTTGAGGGAGGAGAGAAGATAGTTACTGAAAGACTTTAAAACAAAATCAATATACAAAAATCCATTGCATTTCTATACACTAACAATGACATATCGAAAAGAGAATTGAGAAAACAATCCCACTTACATTTGTATCAAAAAGAATAAAATACCTAGGAGTAAATTTAACCCAGGATGTAAAAGACTTGTATACTGAAAACTATAAGACATTAATGAAAGTAGCTGAAGTCACATATAAATCATGAATTGGAAGACTATTGTTAAAATGTCTTTGCTACCCAAAGCAATCTACAGATTCAGTGCAATCCCTGTCAAATTCTATTTTTCACAGAAATAGAGCAATCTAAAATTTGTGTGGAGACACAAAAGACCCTTAATAGCCAAAGCAATCTTGAGAAAGAAGAACAAAACTGGAGGCATCATACCTCCTGATTTCAAACTATATTGCAAAGCTATATTAATCAAAAACAGTTTGGTATTGGCATAAATAGTCATACAGATCAATGGAACAGATATAAAAACCAGAAATAAACCCATGCATATGCGGTCAGTTAATTAATGACAAAAGAGCCAACCCTATACTATGGGGAAAGGGCAGTCTCTTCAATAAATGGTGTTGGGAAAACTGGACAGCCACATGCAAAAGAATGAAATTGGACCATTTTCTTACACTGTACTCAAAATTGATTAGTGACTTAGATGTAAGACCTGACATGATAAAACTCTTAAAAGGAAATATAGTGGTAAGTTCCTTGACTTTGGTTTTGGCGATGTGTTGTTTTTGAATTTGGCAACAAAAGTGAAAATTAACAAGTGATGCTATAACAAAGTAAAAAGGTTCTGGACAACAAAGGAATTTTCATCAACAAAATGAAAAGGCCATGTACTGAATGGAGAAAATGTTTGCAAATCATTATATATGAAATAAGGTTAATATCCAAAATATATGAAGAACTCATACTACTCCATAGCAAACAAAACAAAACCAATCCAATTTAAAAATTGGTAGACACTTTTGAATAGACACATTTCTGGACGGATACTTTCCCAAAGAAGACATACAGATGGCTAACAGGTACATGAAAAAGTGCTCAACATCACTAATCATTGGGGAACTCAAAACCACAATGATATATCACTTCACACCTGTCGAATGGCTATTATCAAAACTCAAGAAATAACAAGGATTGGTGAAGATGTGGAGAGAAGGGAACGCTTGTTCACTGTTGGTGGGAATATAACTGGAGCAGCCACTATGAAAAATGTATGGAGTTTCCTCAAAAAATAAGAAATAGAAGTACCATCTGATCTAGCAATTCCACTTCTGGGTATATTATCTGAAGGAAACAAAAACATTAACTTGAAAAGATAGCTGCATCCCCATGATCACTGCAGTATTATTTACAATAACCAACATATGGAAACAACTAAAATGTCCATCATGGATGAATAGTTAAAAGATGGTGTGTGTGTGTGTGTGTGTGTGTGTGTGTGTGTGTGTGTGTGTAATACATACACATAATGGAATATTATTCAGTTATAAAAAAGAATGAAATCTTGTCATCTGTGACATTATGGATGGAACTTGAAGGCATAATGCCAAGTGAGGTAAATCAGAAAAAGAAAAATGCTGCATGGTATCACTTATATGTGGAATTTAAAAAAACCACAGAAAATAAAAGCAAAAACCAAGTTCATAGGTACAGAGAACAGATTGGTGGTTTCCAGAGGTGGGGGGGGGGGGGTAGGCAAGGCAAAATGGGTTAAAGGTGTCAAAAGGGACAAACTTCTAGTTGTAAAATAAGTCATGGGGATATAATGTACAGTCTGGTGACTATAATTAATAATATTGTATTGCATGTTTGAAAGTTGCTAGGAGTGTGGATCTTAAAAGTCATCAACAGAAAAAAAAATTTTGGTAACTATGTATGGTGATTGGTGTTATCTAGATTGATTGTGATCATTTCAAAATGTATACAAATATTATGTTATACATTTGAAACTAGTAAATGTTATGTATCAGTTATACCTTGATTTAAAAAAAAAGTAAAAACAAAAATGAAAAAACAAAACAAAAAACACAACTTTTAAGACCAGGCTATGTGATTTTCAATTACACTGGTGTGCTATAGTGTAATTCTCACTAGTATACCTTAAATATTTGGGAAATAACCTATTCTTCAATGTAACAATTAAGGTCCTGGAAAGAAAGAGATGGGTACTCAAACTTGGTAAAAGGAGTTCAAAAACATATATATTAAGAGGCGTGGACAAGGTTTAGGAAAACCAAGAAGTGTTAGTGCAGTTGCCTATGACTAAAGCCATAAAGAGAAGAAATAAATGCCAGAGAGAACCCAGAGAGAGTAGCTCTAGTCGGCCAGTCACTTGATAGGAGTTGTGGAAGAGAAATGGAGTCAACATACAGCGAACCACCAGGAAGAGAACTGGAGAAATAAACTGCTTTACCTCACTTCACCCTCATGCTTTGATCTTGTTGGCTAAACAAGGTCTTCCCTCAGCTGATGTTCCATCAACTAAACCCAACCCGAAGTCAGTGGGCATAGCAGACCATGGAGCAAAACATACATTGCAGCCTCCCAGGTTGAGGGGCAAAACAGTAAGCTAGAGTGTTTTGGAGGTGCAAACAGAAAATATCCAGCACATACAAGTTGTGTGAGCTTAAAGAAAAGGAAGCACGTTCCGTGTTGGGTTCAATACATGGTAGACAGAAGAGAACAGTGTCAGAGTCAAGACAGGATATTGAGAATTTGGCTAATGCTAGAATTAGAAGTAACTAGGCACAACGTCAATCACCCATCAAGAGAGGCTCACCAAATATTCTCAATTTTGATGAGGATTTTATTCAATTTTATTGAATCTAAAAGGCAGAGTGACTCAGCTAAAATATGTTCTACATGCTTATTTGCACACATATCCTGCCTTCTCTACTTGACTATAAATCTCCCTGAAGATAAGGAACACTTATTGTCCATCTTTGTTTCATCCCACAGCCCCTGAGACAGTTTTTATATAGTATGTGTTCCATAATTATATGGTGAATTGATTAACAAATAAATGCAATTCTCATGCTCAGAAAGCTCCCATGGCATGCTGAAATTCTTTCAATGCCCCTAATAATACTGTCCCACCTACCTTTTCAGATACTCGATTGTTTACTTTTTACTTGAACATGCCTTGATTTTTTTATACCTCTCTGTCTTTGCTCGTTTGGTTTCCACCTGCTGACTCCAAACAACATACATGCCTTTAGGCTCTGCACAATTTTAATTTCAGAGGTAAATCCACCACTGACCTCAGTAGCTGTTTCTGAATGCTCCTAATATTTGATACCTTTCCACTGGTCTTGTGGAATTAGAAATATTTCAAACTCTTATCTTTGATTTGTCAGTTGAAGTAATTGAAACTCAGATGGGCTAAAGTGATTCACTTACTTAAGGTCTCTAGCTGACTTACCTTAACTCTCTTTTCCCTTTGTCACACTGCTTCTTAGTGCTCTGTGTTTGTGCCTTGTTTTCCTGAGTCATATTCCTTAAGTACTTAGACAGTTTCTTATACATCTTTGCCCAAGACACAAAAGGCCTATCTCAGGCATGTGGTATTTACACCAGTATTTTCTGACTGGCTAATCAGTTAATTAAAAGTTTTTAGAACAGACACCAATGAATAGTGTGAGTTACCTGGGAAGTCTCTAAAAATGTTTTTTTATGTGACAGTAGGCATCCCACTCACCTATCCCCAACCTGTTGGGATTGGTTTTAAACTGCTGATTGATCAGATGTATTATTCACTAATCCAGGTCCTCAGATTAAAAAAAAAAAAACAAGATAAAGGATTAACAAATATTGAGGTATGTTTGTGTGGCAAGTGGATAGAAGGTAGTGATTTTTTTCTAGGTAACTGAATCAGGAAGACAGATGTAGCAAAATTCTCTTGGCAGATTTGGATAGTGTATTTCTCCCAGTTTGATAATTTCCAATCGTGTATAACTAGATCCCTAAGTAGTTCAAATCTTTAAGATTTCTCCCAAACTAATGAACTGCATGTGTTTACCCAAGATAAGGCTGTATGGCCTAACTTAAATATCAAATTTCTGCTAAGTCAGTGTGGTATTAATTATGCACACATGTATCTTTGATTGACAAAATGGAGAGATACATGATTACAGAAAGCATCCAGTCTGTAGCAGTGGTTAAAAAAATAAGGTGTGTGTGGTGTGTGTATTTGACTGATGGAAAGTTTGGGAAACACTTGTGACGAAGTTTGTAGGATATTTAAACCAAAGAAGACCTTAGAATAATTTGATCCAGTTCTTTGTTTTATCAAACTGAAAAGGAGACTGATTTCTTGCCTTAATTTATACAGAGGTAATGCTAGATTTAGTGTCTAAGTCTAATTTTAGGTATATCCTTTGTATTACCTATTCCACTCTAGAAGTTATTTAAAATTTTTTTTTAAATGTTTGTTTATTTTTGAGAGAGAGAGAGAGAAGCGGAGAGAGAGAGGGAGACACACAATCTGAAGCAAGCTCCAGGCTTTGAGCTGTCAGCGTAGAGCCTGACACAGGGCTCAAACTCATGAACTGTGAGATCATGACCTGGGTTGAAGTTGGAGGCTCAACCAACTGAGCCACTCAGGTGCCCCTAGAAGTTATTTTTTTTAATGTTTATTCATTTACTTCAAGAGAGAGAGTATGTGTGTGCATGTGTGTGCATGAGCGGGTGTGAGACAGAGAGAGAGAGAGAGGGAGAGAAAGAATCCCAAGCAGGCTCCACACTTAGTGCAGAGCCATACTCAGGGCTTGATCTCACGACCATGAGATCACAACCTGAGCCAATATCAAGAGTCGGATGCTTAACCAACTGAGTCACCCAGGCACCCCCACTCTAGAAGTAATTTTAATGTTAAGTGTTGGCATCTAAAATTTCAAGTCTCTGAAGGGCCATGTTGTATGAGTAAGCTAGGCAGTAAGACTTGGATCTATTCCAGCTTGATCTGGTGTCACATTAACACTCCATGGTTGGTAAGACCAGTATTTCTAGGTTCTTGCTACTTGGCACACAGTGTAGGTAAACTTTTATAGTGATGTACAGATGGAAGCAAATATCATTGAGCTGGCCATAGTCCCGCAAACCCAGTTTAATTAACTATGCTTATCTGTTTAGAGAGACAATACCCACCTCCCCTGAGTTGTTGCTGGTTTTTAAAACTATGATAGTCCTTCTTATTCCCCAGTGTATTTCTATCTGAAACTATAATTATAATCATGACCAGCACAGCTTACATTTTTTTTGTTTGGATTTCCAGTACATTTTAATAATATATAGGACTGTAATTTATATCAAATAGTTTACAAAATTCTGTTCTGTCAATAGATATTTGAGCACCTAAGTTTAATATTAAATTCTTGATATCTTCCATAATTTTATATACAAGAAAAACACTGAATAAACCACAGCTAATATTTGCTAGTGAACATGGTTGGAAAATTGCTAGAAAAGGTTGGAAAAAAAAGAGTCCTTTATCATGTTATGTAATTCATAGTAAAAAAAAAACACCATGTTCTTCCCGAGATGAAAACCTCCTGTTAGTTTTCATCACATATACCTGATTTCAGCTCAAATGTAATACACATTGAGTAAGACCAGAGCCTATTTTTTTTTCTTCATTTAGATTTATGCTTCTATTTCTACAGTTCATATTCGAAGAAGAAGAAAAAAAAAAACAACAGGAAATAAAAGTAGTCTGAGTCCTAAACAGTCTGAAAGGAAATGGCAAAGCCACACAATTCCATATTTCATGGTTTAGACAAAAGAAAACATTTGGTTTTTTAATAATATCTTCTTAAGAATATTTACACAGTCGATTTAACATTATATCAGTTTATGCCCTTTGTATGTTTTAGATAACATTGTTGAATTTCCTTTGACTTAACACGAGGTGAACTTACCAGTGTGGTGAGCCTGTGCAGGCAGGCACTCCCTCCTCTATCCCAACAAAAGCCATTTATTAAGCAGCTGTTATTAGTTTACAAAAGGTTTTTCAACACTGTATGCTTTGACTTCACCTCTCGGTTAGTTTTGAGGGAAACCACATTCTTTAGATTCTCCTCTCTTAACTCTCATTATGCCAACAAAGTACATTTAGAGCATGTTGTTTTGGAAACTTAGACAAAACTATAATACAAACATAATTTGTAATATTTCTGGCTACCTACAAAGCTTATTTTGATATCAGACACAGAAAATCTATAAATCTGAAAATAAAGGCACTTTGTGCAAAGTCATGTTCTTTAGGCTGCTTTCTATAAATCTCAGCAAAAGGAAAACCCCAAACAACTTTTGTGACCTGAATCTAAGTCTGCCAGTTTTCCCATTCCAAGGGGGTAAATGACCACCTTTTCAACAATCAGATATTCTTTGGGTCAGATAAACTATTGCAGAGAAGCAAGAGATCACCTGTCCCACTTGTGGACCAGTGCCAGAAGGTGTCTGTCCTTAGGGCCTAAATGGTCACAAATCAAATCCATTTGTATCTTGCCTTTTTGGCACCCAGCACTCTCAGCACAGAATGAAAGTGTATTTTGTGAGTCAAGACAAGTTGGGGAAAACAAATGAGTGTGTACCTAATACCTGATATCCTATTATTTTCAGTCACAGGTCATATGGACTTTAAGTTAGTTTTATTCAAAATATTTCAAAGCTAGTTAAATTTCTTTTAATGTTTATTTTTGAGAGAGAGAGGGAACGAGTCAGGGAAGGGCAGAGAGAGAGGGGGACAGATGATCCCAAGCGGGCTCTGCGCTGACAGCAGCAGGCCCAACGGGGGGCTAGAACTCACCAACCGTGACATCATGACCGAGCAGAAGTCAGACACTCAACTGACTGAGCCACTGGGGCGCCCCTATTTTTAATGTTAGTTACACTTAGATTGGAAAGTTATTCTCAAGTTTCCTCGCACAGTAAAAATACATCTTGCAGAACGTCTGTGGTGCATGTGTAATTTTGAAGAATGTATATACAACATATAGTCATGAATTTATGAATGATTATATATTAAGCGATTATTTGGAAAGCAATTATTTCAAATAAGGATTGTGTTTCCTCATAGGAGAGAATACTTAGGTTGTCATAGCAGACTTCCAAACCGCATTGAACTCAGACTAGGACTGCATAGTGATTGAGTATGGTAAATTACCTGCACTTACTCTAGGAGAAAACAGATTCTGGGTTACAAACAACTGAGGTATAAGGACTATGCTGGCGGAAGAAATGGGACCTCCTGTTTCTGTATTCCTTTCACCAGACTCCTCAAAGGTACTGAACTTATTGGGGCTCCAGGCTTAGTAGGGAAGGGACAGACGTCTGCATCATCAGATGTCTGTGATCATGGTCGGGTGAAAAGTTTGGTGTTTTTTGGGGGTGCCTGGGTGGCTCAGTTCGTTGAGCGTCTGGCTTTGGCTCAGGTCATGATCTCACGGCTCACGAGTTCGAGTCCCGTGTTGGGCTCTGTGCTGACAGCTCAGAGCCTGGAGCCTGCTTCAGTTTCTGTGTCTCCCTCTGTCTCTGACCTCCCCTATTCTCTCTCTCTCTCTCTCTCTCTCTCTCTCTCTCTCTCAAAAATAAACATTAAAAAATAAAGTTTGGTCTTTTTTAAGAGAAAATTATTTCCAGGCCAAAGTAACTGCCAAACTGTGATGAAGTGGGGTTTCCTTGCCAAAATGCTTACTAGTCAATCGATAACATTAGATGTGTGTGCTCATACCCAGGAAACAGTATGGAAAAATTTAAACTATTATCACGAAATCTCTTTTTATTTAAGTCTTTTATTTTCATGCTTGTAGTATAGTACACAGAACATAAGGCATGAAGTAGTTACAGGAAAACCCAACCAAATACCGAATTAACACCACCAGGAGGGCAATTAATGGGTAATGGGTAATACAAAGAGTATCATGTAGTTTCTGACTCAGTCTCTTGGGGGTTTCCTCTCTACCCAACCTGGTCCCCAATCAGGAGGTTTCTCCTCTCACTGAAGGGAATAGAATACATATCTTTGGAACAGGGATGGTCAGCAGAATGAATGCATGGAGAACACAAAGAACATGTGAATGTTGTTTTCAGGAAACATAAGATACCTACATTAGAGAGCAGGGCTCTACCACTGAGCTAACTAAAGAGAAGTCACTTGAAGATAATGAATAATGATGTAAAAAAGCACAGACATTTTGTAAAGCATTTAAGGATGCTGGTAAATAAAGCATCCTTTGTAGTTCATATATAGAAATTTATATATAAAGTTAACTTTAAGTGAGTATATAACCAGGTAGGGGTTCCTCTCATAGTAATAAGGGTCCTGAAAGAAGAATATGTTGTTCCAGTAGATACCAACAAGGGAAAATAATTACATAGGACACACAGAAAAAATAACCAGGCAAGGACAGCAGAAAAAAGATCTCTAAAATTTACCCAGAGAACATTCCCTTAATCACTCTGGCTAAAGGCTTTCACTGGTTCCTTACATGGGGATGACTGGAAAAGGTATGCCAGAGCCCCCCGGGGATTGCAGTGTGTTATTTGTGTTGAAGTTAATAAATTTCAGGCCTTTTCATACGTTCTCACTAATCCTTTCTTCATAAATCCTGGAAATATGGACGCCTAATGAAATTGATATCTGAACTAGTCTGTCTCTTTGCGTCTATTATGGTTAGGATTTTGAGACACAGAGTAGGAAAAATCTGGTGTGTGGAGCTCAAATAGAATTTTGCTCTAGCAAAATTTGGTTTTGACAGTCTATATTACACAGTGCATTTGTTTGCTACCTTCAAGGCTATGTTATTGACTCTTGCTGATTTTCCTATTATTGTAATAACCAGATCCACTTGTGGACTTAAAATTAACATAGCTTTTATTGTAAATCTCAAGTTGTGATTATTTCCACCGCTTTTCTACCCAGCTTTCCATAACTGCTCTTACTCACATAATTTAGCAATATCCTCAACTTACCTTATTTATCTGGCCATTGTAGGAGGGAAGCCTGTTTAGGTCTGAGTCATACAAACTTGCTGACTACACAGCTGGACGGCTCCAGATATCGTTGACTATATGAAACTAAAGAGGTATGAACTGGTAGAGACCTTAGGAAAAAGTCAGACTGACAAAGACAAATACCATATGATTTCACTGATATGTGGAATCTAAAAAACAAAACCAATGAATAAACAAACAAAAAGCAGAATCAGACCTGTAAGGACAGAGAACAAGCTGATGGTTGCCAGAGGGAAGGGGTGGGGCATGGACAAAATGGATGAAGGGGAGTGGGAGATACGGACTTCTGGTTATGGAATGAATAAGTCACAAGAATAAAAGGCATAGCATAGGGAATATAGTCAATGATATTTAATAGTGTGGTTTGGTGGCAGATGCTTAGCTACACTTGTAGTGAAAATAGCACAACATATAGAGAAGTTAGATAGTTGTGTCGTATACCTGAAACGAATGGAACATTGGTGTGTCAACTGTACCTAAATTGAAAAAAATGTTTAAAAAGCTAGTCTCGTTTCCCATCAAATTAAGGGATCCTTCTGTAGGATTTGAACTTTTTCTCTATGATACTGATGCTCCAGTGTGAGACTGCTGGCTTTATTAGGAAAGGATCTTCATAGGTCCATCTAAGGTATTTTCTGTACATTCTCACAGTGGTCCTTATTTAGAGCCTTGGGAACTCAGAATAAACTTTTTCACAAGATAGGCCTTCAAATATTTGCAGATAACCATCTGGTTTATTCTTGTCTTCTGAGACTAAACACCAAGAACTCACAAATTTTGGGTCTACAGATATTCTTCAGTCTATTTCACCTGTTTGAAATAAAGTTCATTTTGTCAATGTGGTTCATCAGTACTGTTCTCCACAAGTAGTCAGACTTTGGATGTTACAGTAAGGCGATCCTTCCCACCTCCAACAATACCTAGATTCAGACTCTATCAGTTAGTATAACCTAACAGCACATTTTGTGTTCTTGTGGTCAAATGAACATCAATTGTGGTCAACTGAACTGTTCAATATTCTTTTGGAGCAAATATTTTCAAACCTGAACTGCCATATCCTGGAATACATAATTAAAAAGTTAAACACATCATTTTACATTACACATGATAAATTGCATCTCTTGGGTTAATCACAGCATTCCATTAATTGGAGATCCTACCGAATCCAGATGCAATGTGTTTGCTATCCCTTCCAGTGAGTTGTCATTTACAAGCTTGATGAACCTGCCTCCATGCTTTTCTTCAAGGCACTGGTCAATAGCACATGGGTTTGACTTCTCTAGGTGATTAATGTATTAGTGTGCACCCATTGGCTTAGTTACTGCAAGAAATATATGTGTTATTGATATTTCTTCATTTCTTTTTTTTTTTTTAACGTTTATTTATTTTTGAGACAGAGAGAGACAGAGCATGAACGGGGGAGGGTCAGAGAGAGAGAGGGAGACACAGAATCTGAAACAGGCTCCAGGTTCTGAGCTGTCAGCACAGAGCCCGATGCAGGGCTTGAACTCACGAACCGCGAGATCATGATCTGAGCCGAAGTCGGACGCTTAACCGACTGAGCCACCCAGGTGCCCCAATATTTCTTCATTTCAAAATGGATAAGAGAGTTTCTATCAAACACCTTCTTTAATTCAAATTACAGTATATCCATATTTCCCTATCCTCTAATAATCTTGTTTAAAAAGTTAATGAGGTTATTTTATCATGACTTTTCCTTTGGATACATGCTGGCATCACAATTTTTTTTTTTTTAAGATCTAAAATTGCAAACATCTACATCAAACTTACTATAGTTTGTGGAATTCATCCCTTCTGCTCTAAGAAGACCAGAAAAAGAATTTGTGGCATTCCTTCCGTTCTTCAACTTTCAAAGATCCCAGACATTGGTTCTATAATCACACCTATACATTCTTTCAGTTTGCTGGGAAGGAATTCATGTGGGCCCAGAGAATGGAATGGAATGGAATGGAATGGAATGGAATGGAATGGAATGGAATTTATTGATTGATTGATTGATTGATTTAATAAGTTTTATTTATTTATTTATTTTGGGGGAGAGAGAGAGAAAATGAGTTGGGGAGGGGCAGAGGGAGAGAATCCCAAGCAGGCTCTGTGTTGTAAATGCAGAACCCCATTGCGGGGCTTAAGCCCAGGAACCATGAGATCATACCTGAGCTGAAATCAAGAGTTGGAGGCTTCAACCGTGACTGAGCCACCCAGGCACCCTGGAATTTATTTAAATTAGGTATTCTTTGGCTGTCATTTCCCGGCTTTAAGTTCATTGTAAAACATACCTGCTCACCACTTTCTGGATTAAAGTGTACTTGATACAGAAAGTAGTAACAAAATAGAAGATATGTGGAAACTTTTCTCTCATTTATTAACCTATCTTCTTTACATAGTTCATCTGTTTCTTTCTTGATCATTATCTTGCTATACATATAAAATTACCCATATTTTTATGCTTTTTTTCATGATTTAAGTTTTTCTGGGTCTTTATAACTTTTCAGAAACAGTTTGGTAGGCCTGACATACTTTTGTATTCATCGTTGCTTATAGGTCTTCCTCTATAGCTTATATTTTTATACATCTCACCAGATAATTGTGTTTCTCATTTTAAATATTGAAAATTAGGTCGATAGATTGTCTGCATTCATGTTTAATTTTTTGGCAATTAAAACACACATTTTTTTTTTATCATTTATTTTTTGTTCTCAGCTTTTGAGCCTATCATACATGTAAGCCTGTGCGTGATATTTCATTTGGATCTTTTCCTTGTTACTTCTCCTAGTAGTGTTCTCAATTCTAAGGTAACACAGGCACGGATGCCTAAGGATTCTATCATTTTCTCAGATGTAACTCTTTTTTTTGTTTTGTTTTGTTTTTGTTAGAGGTTAACTCACTTTGCTTCTCAAACATCAGCACCAGTTGGGTGGTACTGCCTAAACAGAAGTCTGGGTCCCAGCTCTGTGGTGCCCCTTTCCTTGGGTGTCTAGGGAAACACCACCAGTCAAACAGCAGCCCCTCAAGTGGTCTGCATCCCAGCTTTTCAGACCCCCTCGTCCAGGCTTCTAAATTGTAATCATCTCTTCCTTTTGTTTCCTCATTTGGGGAGTGGTAGCTGTCTCCTGCAGTTTCTGCTTCCATAATACCTTGCCTTAGTTTATATTAAATTCTCTCTGTTAAAATAACTGGAGGACGTCTATTTCTTGACTTATATCCCTGAGAAATACGGGCACCATTGACACAATCTCCAATTCACTCCCCATTTCTTTCTCCCTTGTTCTGAGTCACAACATTCAAAGGACAGTAGAAATGAACATACCTTTTATCTCCCATAGGCATTCAGCTTTGTATATAAAATATTCTGCCTTACTCTTAGATGCATTCTCACGTATATAAATGACAGTGAAAAGCATCACTGAAGTCAATATGTTTTACAATGTTTATTAAAGTCCACTGATGCAATTTCTGCTTTCTTCCCCCCTCAAGCTCAGTCTTGCTTTCACCAAACTGGCTTTTGTTCTGTGGCCTCTTTGAATTCGTTTTCTTCTGACTTTTTTTTCCTGCATTATTTCTGTATTTATGTCAAAAGAAATTTATTTTTAAGATACTTCAAGAAAAAGGTGTATTTTTGTAACTTGGCTCCGAATTGCCAAGCAGGTATAGCAGTGTGCACTTTTACTGAATATGATTGAACATAAATTCAGGAGAAACCAAGTATACTACCATCGACAGGTTACTCACATGGCATGCACACCTGCTAAGTCTCTGAACAGTCTACTTCATGATGTTTTTCTGACTACTCACCCTTATGAAACTACCTCTACATGTGTCATAATCTATGTTTGTTCACAGAATGAGAGTAAAAATGATAATCCTAGGCTAAGACAGTGGTTCTCAAATATTTTTGCTTCAAGAATACTTTATACGTCTAAAATTTTTTGACAACCTCAAAAACTTTTGTTTATGCAAATTGTATCTATCAATATTTACTGAGTTAGAAATTTGTATTAAGAATTTTTAAAAGGGGTCCCTGGGTGGCTCAGTTGGTCGGGTGTCTGACTCTTGATTTTGGCTCAGGTCATGATCTCACAGTTCTTGGGATCAAGCCTCCCCATCAGGCTCTGAGCTGACAGCATGGAGCCTGCTTGGAATTCTCTCTCTCTCTCTCTCTCTGCCCCTCCCCTGCTTAGAAATCAATCTCTCTCTCTCTCTCTCTCTCAAAATAAAGAAATAAACATTTAAAAAAAGAATCTAAAATATTGTAGTTTATTTTAAAATAATAAAATAACATCAGTGAAGCAATTTTATGAGAAATAATTATATGCTATTTATGATTTTTGCAAATCTCATTAATGCCTGGCTCAACAGGAGACAGCTGATTCTCTCATATCTGTTTTGCATTCAATCTTTTATAATATGCTGTTTTGCTTGAAGTCTGGCAAATGCAGCCTCACATAGATATCTAGTTTGAAAAGGGAAGAATATTTTTTCCAGTTCATTCATTCTTTCTTTCTTTCTTTCTTTCTTTCTTTCTTTCTTTCTTTCTTTCTTTGTTACCCCCCCTCCTTTTTTTAAATTTAAATTTTAGTTAGTTAACATACAGTGCAATATTGGTTTCAGGAGTAGAATTCAGTGATTTATCACTTATATACAACACCCAGTGCTCATCACGACAAGTGCATTCGTTAGTACCATCACCCATCTAACCCATCTCCCAACCACCTCCCTCTGTCAACATATCATTAGAATCTCTTATGGTTTGTTTCCCTCTCTTCTCTTTTATCCGCCCACTTCCCATATGTTCATCTGTTTTGTTTCTTAAATTCCACACATGAGTGAAACCATATGTGTTTGTCTTTCTCTTATGGACTTATTTAGCTTAGCATAATACATTCTAGCTCTATCCACATCATTGCAAATGGAAATATTTCAGTCTTTTTGATGGCTGAGTAGTATTCCATTGTATATATGTACCTCATCTTCTTTATTCATTCATCAGTCTATGGACATTTGGGCTCTCTCCACAGTTTGGCTATTGATGATAATGCTGCTATAAACATTGGGGTGCATGTACCCCTTTGAATCTGTATTATTGTATCCTTTGGCTAAATGCCTAATAGTGCAATTGTTGGATCATAGGGTAGTTCTATTTTTAGTTTCTTGAGGACCCTCCATACTGTTCTCCAGAGTGGCTGCACCAGTTTCCATTCCCAATGACAGTGCAAGAGGGTTCCTGGAAAGGGAAGAGTATTTTAATAACATTTTTAGATAATTGTGAGTATTCTTCTTTGACATTACACCAAAACTTGACAAGTGGTAGTTTCTTAAAGTTCAGTTGCAATATGGGATCTGAAAGCATATTAACAAACTTTATGTACTCTATACAGTGTAATCAGTTGGTCTCTCTTGAACTTTTACCCGTGATTGATTTTGTAAAATGATATAGTAGTCATTTGGAAACTCTTGATTCACTGAGTCAATGCAGTGCTTCTAAATGTTGACACATTTCATTATACGATATAAAAATTACTTTAATTAAAATAACAATGAGCTCATTTGAAAACTTAAGTATTGAGAAGCACCAAAATCATGATGGCAAACAGAAGTTTTTGAAAATCTAATTATTCTGCTCAAAAATTTACTTTTTTATTATTTACTTTTTATCAAATCAGAAAAGTCTGTTTTCCTTGAAATGATTGGCTCACTTTCTTTGATTTTGAAGAAATTATCAGCCAAATGGCTAAATTGCATAATGGTACCTTGTCTGCCAATCATTCTTTCAAGTAAAAGTAGTGCTCCATGGAAAAAAGGTGGCTAGATCTGTTTGCAACTCAGAAAAATTGCACATGCGCTATTGACTTGGAAACAATCATTGCGCTCCATTACGTGGCAGAAGTGGTTTATGTATACTGCCTATTACATCACATAAAATACAAAATGTGTCAAGATTTAAGGAAATTAACATGGCTTTTATTGTTTCATAAAGGAAATTCTTAACTGAAACCATTTTTTTTTTAATTGCAAGTATGTAGAGATGGTGTTTAGTGCAGAGGTACCCGCTGTTTTACCTGCCTTTGCTTTTGTGTCATCAGTGCAAATGTCAACAAAGCGAGAGAGGCAAGTAACACTTTGTTGTAATTATAAATGTAGTTCTGACCCCATGGATTCCCGAAAAGACCCCCCAGGGGTCTGCAGAAGATACTCTAAGGACCACCATACCAAACAATATGTTGATTCCATTCACCACTCAGAAACTCTCAAAGATAAAATAGTAATTCATGCCATTGGTTTAAAACACACACACTTTTTTTTTCTATTCCCAATAGTTAGTTTAGCCAATTTGAAATTATCCATTTTTAGTAATAGTGACATTTATTTAATACTACATTTCATGGCTAAAATGGCAATAAACAACCAAAAATAGCATAGGAGAATGTAGCACACATATTTGTTATGGTCTCATCAAAAGAAAGCCTTAGTTCTAGAAAAATCATTTTCTATATCACATATTGTATATGCATACTTTGCACTGGAAATTAGAGAGCTTTTTTCCCCTCCTTTACATACATTTATGTTTGCCTCTTTACCACTTTTATGACATTTTATTACTAAAGATTTTTTGAATCTCATTAAAATCATGAATGCATATCAGTAAATGGTAGTCCTTTTGAGTCTAAACAAAAATGTACAAGTTGCACTTCATTATACTTATGGTAGGTGGGAGACTCAAGTACAGTCAGAATCTATGTTTTTCTCAAAGAAATTCTCTTCACAAAAGGTAGTAAAGACTGAGCTTCTGTTTTGAACTTGCAAATTGTCCTTTCTTGACCCAGATATAAACTATCTTAAATTTCATGCTTCTAAAGGAAAGTGTGCCAACTTACTCTCTCCCTTTCTTTACTCTTACTCCTACATATATAAATCTAATGTGTGCATGCTTTCCAGAAGTTTCTATACATTTCTCAGAATAGTAGTGACCAACCATGGACTAGACTACTGAAAAGACGGGGAATGTTAGTATAGTAGTTGTAATTCCTACAGTGCTGAGCGATAGCACCACATCGGAGAAGGGAATCTTCCCAGAATCAGTTTTATTTTAGATGAGAACAATCTTAGTAAATCTGATAAGTTAACAAAAATAAAACTCTCGTTACGTCAGATAAAGTGGAAGGAAAACAGGCTCTTTCAACTTCCTCTTATTTTAAGGAAAAGTCACAGGGGAATCATTTGGCTTTACAACTTTGACATACTTAGATGGATTTTCAGTACTTCTCATATTTTCATCTGAAAATTTTAAATCATTGTGAAGGAGTTACAGTGACCATTCACAGCATATGTGGAGAAAAACCTGCTTAGAAGTATGTAAAACACTAACAATTGATATCATGTTTATATTTTAGAATATCTTTAGTTATTTGAGAATCTCATTAGAAACCACGTGTTGGGATATAAAGCTCTTTCGGCAGATTTCACCATGTAGAGCTGGTTACCCTTTGTTTCTTTGGCTGACCCCAGCAATATGCAGCATTGTCTAAAGCTGCCAGTGCACAACCAAGCTGTGGGCTGATGGAAAACGTCAGCCAAGAGATTCACCTAGAATCCAGCTAACAGGGCTGGGCGTCCCCTTTCACCCAAAGGCATCAGGAGACCATTAGTTCTTCTTTTTTTTTAATGTTTATTTATTTTTGAGAAAGAGGTGGGGGTGTGAAAGAGCATAAGCAGGGAAGGGACAGAGAGAGAGGGGGACAGGGAGAGAGGGGTACAGAAGATCTATACTGACAACAGGGAGCCTGATGGAGGGCTAGAACTCACAAGGCCTGAGATCAAGACCTGAGCCGAAGTCTGACCCTTAACCGACTGAGCCACCCAGGCGCCCCAGGAGGCCATTAGTTGTAGGGGCAAAACTGCCAAGTCTGACAGACCATGTAGAGAATGACTGTAGCCGACAAACCATAGGCAGCCTTTATCTTTCCAAGTGATGGGAGACTCTATTCACTTTTGTCTTTTTGGAGATAATAAAAAAATAGTGTTTGAAATCGTCAAAAGCATGATAAGATACACAAGTAATATGGTGTTAACTTTTGAATAGAAGAGGTTAGATAAACAGCTTCACAAAGAAGAGTCTCTTCTCAAGAGCTACCTTCCTAAAAATTTCATCGGACGCTAGTCTCTTGCTTTTACTACCTTTACATAAATCATGTTTGCATCCTGTCTTTCCTCACATAGGAAGGCATTCCTTCTCTTTCAGAGAGGAAAATAAAGAAAAATGTTTCCTTGCAAAATTCTTTTGCTCACTTTGTTTGTGTTGAGATGGCAACCAACCCAGCTGTTAGCAGAGGCTGCTTGGTGCTTCAGAAATGTGTATCAGCAGAATACATTCCATCCTGTGTGCGGGAGTAAGAAGCCAGCTGAGTGATCACTGGTTTGGTGAGGACAGAGGAGTCTCCCTCAGCGATTCCTTTTCTTTTCTTTTTTTTTTTTTAACGTTTTTTATTTATTTTTGAGACAGAGAGAGACAGAGAGAGACAGAGCATGAACGGGGGAGGGGCAGAGAGAGAGGGAGACACAGAATCGGAAGCAGGCTCCAGGCTCCGAGGCCATCAGCCCAGAGCCTGACGCGGGGCTCGAACTCACGCACCGCGAGATCGTGACCTGAGCTGAAGTCGGCCGCTTAACCGACTGAGCCACCCAGGCGCCCCCAGCGATTCCTTTTCTATCTCTGCCCATCTACCCTTTCCTTCCTGCCTTCCTTCCTTGATCTTTTCTTTCACCTTTCTAGGGTTTGTGCCACTGAACTTGGAACTAACCAGTGATTACTATATGAACTGTGATGTTCCAGTGCAACTCCTAATCTGCAAGGAAGATTTAGAACCTGCTCATTCTTGTCCCAGGAGCAGTAGTTTTCAAACACTGGTGTGGTGTGTGGACCATCTGAGATATTGTAGATCCTGGGTGAGGCAGGGGATCTTTATGTGTATAAATATAAGGTAATTTCAACTAAAGTGATCCTGAGACTAATTCTGAGAAAAATGTTAAAAAACTACTTCCACTCTCTTTTTGGGGCATCATCTAACCTTGGGATAGAGTAAAGAGAAGTTGGAAAAGCCATCTGAAGAATTTGATTCAGCATCCATCTTTCTTGGCAACCATATCTCTAGACCAGGAGTTCCCAATCCTGGCTCTACCATAGAATCACTTGGGGAGGTTTAAAAAATAATGCAAATAAATACTCAGACTGACCTCCCAAGATTCTAATTTACAAGGCATTGGTTTTTAAAAAACAAAAACAAAAACAAAACTCCTCAAAGGACTTTAATATCAGATCTAGAGTAAAGATTCTTGAAGTGTGGTCCCCAGAATCAGCATCACTTGAGAATATGTTGGGAAAATTCTTAGACTCCCCACAGACCTACTGGATCAGGAATTCCAGGGATTGGAACCAGTAATCAGTTGTTAAAGGAGACCTCCAGGTGATTCTAATGCATGCTAAAGTTTGGGAACCACTGCTCTAGACTAAACTTCAAATGTGAACATGTAAATACTGTTCCAGTGATTGATAAATCAGCTATGTTGTCCTTCTCCTCCAGAGTAGTATGTTTTTGCACACACCACTCAGTGAAGAATCCAAAGTCATTCCTAACACGAAGGTTTATTTGCTTAAAAAACATTTAATAAATTACAGTGAGACAAAAGAACTGAAAACCCCTGAGAGATGTAGAGTCTAGTTAATTAACCCTGCTGCTCATTGGCATATCACTTAGAAGATCAATGTTTTTCTAAAATAAACGTAAGAAAGTCAAAGATGAATCAACTGCTGAAAGGCAGAAGATGAACCCAGATTTACATTATTTCTCCTTTCCTCCCCCAATATGACATGGAAAGGTTTGGAAATATGGAATTCAATAGAGTAAGCAGCCTCTTAAACATAGTGGATTCCTTTTGACTTCAAGCTTTAAAGTTTAATAGATGAGGTAGTGGCATTTTGGGGGCATCTATGTAATTAGGTATTTTTTATGTAAGATTCTCAGAGCTTTACAAGTATCAAATTATTTATTCTGTGCCACAACATTGGAGGTAGGTATGACTTTAATACAAAGAAGGAAAGCAAAGTGGGAAAGATGGAATAATTTGCCCAAGATGACACAGCTATAACGTGCCCGAGCTTGTTCTTTTCACTACACCATGTAGGGGGAAAAATCACAGCTGCTGGTTTGTTTTTTAATGTCTTGAAACTTTATTTTGTTCAAAACCACTTTTTCTTCATGACCTCAATTTTTCTTCCTCATCTCCTAGTGTCTCTTTTTTGCATTTGTTTGTAATTCTTTTGTTGTTTCTTGGGGGAAACATTTTGTATCACTTCTATTTATGCCTTGCAATGTGATTTTTCTCTTTTTAATCAGTTGGGAAAAAATAACTGAAAAAAAATCTGCTCTTTCAATCACAGGATGTTTTGAGTCCTTTGCTTTAACTAAGTTAAGATATTCGAATAAGTAAAGAGAGGTGAACATAATTCACTTTCAAATTTTCCAAGGCAACATTAGCAGCTTCCTCTGCTGCTTCTGAGAAAGATGAAGTTGGCTATTTGAAGGAAATCCCCACCAAATTTAATCCCTTTCCCAGGATTTGTTTTTCATATTATTTATCACATTGATAGGTTTCTACATATTATGGGTTTGGCAAAGACTTCTGTGGAAGGGCCAGAAAACTAATCTCTTGATACTTGTGTGTCAAAAAAAGCCCAGAAATTCAAGCTGTCAGGTGTCAGAAGTCTGCACCTTATAAATTCTTCACCTGGCTTTGTAAACCTAGTGGCTTTGAATAAACATTCAATTTTCTCACTTATGATTAACAGTGTGGTGGTTTCTTGCACCATAGCCTACATTTTTCAGAAAAAGGAAGATTGAGAGCAAAAGGAGAGTGAGAGAAGAGTGGTGTTTTTTAATCCTAAACTGAGTACATAATAATTATGTAAAATATTGAAAGACTAAAATGAACTGGATAAATCTATAAGTGATAGGACTTATTTATGCTTCTTTCATACAGGATTGAGGATGGAGAAATTTATTTGGAGTTCTGATTGCAGTTAGCAAGAGTTGATTGATCTAAGGACCTATATTTTCAACCTCTTTCACTCTTTATCACTCTTTATCCCTTTAGGTTTTAATTTCTTTTTACCTCCAGAAACACTTAAGTTTCTACAGGGCACTGTAGTGCTTGGGACTAAGTCAGTGGACAGACTAAGTTTGTCCACCTTTTGGACAGATCCTCAGGAATTCACTACCCTCTGTCCTGGGTTCAATCCCATGGTGTTTGTGACAAGTCATGTCTACATCTTGGTAAAATTGAAAGAGCACACAATTCTGGAAGGTATATTGGCTTGTGTGTAAATCTTGACAGAGAACAACTTTCTGTATGACTTCAGAAAATAACTTAGTTCTTCAAACATTTTTCATTTGTGAAAATAAAATACAAATATCTATTTTATAAGGTTGTTATGACTAGTTTATGATTAATAACAACAGTGGCAGCAAAAACAAGAACAGAGCATCATAATAGCCAAATCCCGTTCTGAAATGGTGATCATAGTATTAGCTCAATGAATATGAAGAGGAAGTTTTCCTCTTTAACTTCCTGAACTGCCAGCAAAAGAATAGTTTAGATATTTTGAAGCCACTAAAAAGCATAAAGTTGAACAAAAATCAAAATGACTGCGCTAATGCTGCAGTGAAGCTTGATTTTTAAGTAATCTTTTTCCTCTTTCACAAACCTCTTCTCCTCCCTTCTGAGCCTTTTGTTTTGGAACCAGCACCACCCTGAAGACATGACTGAAGGAGGCTGGTAGCCAGACCCAATCCTGGTGGAAACAAGCTAGATCCTGTAGTTCCCTAGAAAACACCTCAGCCCTTTCACCCAGGGAGTTTTGAAGGTTTTTTTGAAGGCCCTAGCCTGCTGCAGCCTTCTTTGCCCTGCAAAGCAATAAAGCTATTGTTCCTCTTTATCCCCAACTCTGTCTTCGTGTTATATTTTGGCTCCGAGCCATAGAGTTCGGTTTTTGACAACATTTTGCCCATGCCAGAGAAAGTTTTCTAAATGATCCACTATTAAAGAACATTCTCTGAACATCTGAGCTGGGTAAGGTTAACATTTTCCTCCGAATATGTGTTTTTGCAACCTCTATTAATTTCTAACGGAGTTATGCAAATTTCTCAAAGGACCGATCTGGCCTTAAATCATGAAAATGTGGGGATCTGTACCCTTTTAAGTATGTTTTGGTTTGACATTGGCTGTGCTTTGGGCTGGATCCTTGCTTCTCAAGGCAATGTGTGACTACATGCCTAACCTCAGTGAATGCAAATTGCCAAAGGCCTGCACATTGCTAGGAATTCTAATTGAGTATTATAATATGTAAAATTTTCTTGGTACTATCAACATTTCATCAGTAGTTGAAAAATCTGGTTTTTATCAATTCAGAAACACAGCTTATCTGTAGACAGCCAGAAAGTGAGCAGAATATCTCCAGAAAAACAAAACAAAACAAAAAAACATTATACTTTCAGATTAATTCTCTCTTGGAAAACAAAAATAACAGGAGTTAGTAATTTATGGCCGAGGAATGCAAACACAAGAGAATCAGACTTTTGGGGGGAGAAGTAAAAGAATATTTAATTTATTTGCTCTTTACCTTATTGTAAAATGGCACTTGATAAAGTTGTGTCTGGGACAGGCTTCTACAAGACATGCTTTACATTCAAAGTGATTTTAAAAAAAGGGTAAAAATGGGTTTTGTGTGTGTGTGTGTGTGTGTGTTCTTTTCAGTAGTTTTTCTCCTATTGTTTTGAAGCATTGAATGCTAGATATTACCACACATCTGCAAGTGCAGAGTATAGAAGATTAGCTTACTTAGATCAGCCAAAAAGTCGGCAATGCACCCTGATGACCCACATCTGTTCTCTTCTTTGAGCCAATTCCACATAATGTGAATGAGTCAGAGAAAAACATGCTGGTTCAGTCAACAGCAGCTCTTTTTCTTCATTTTAGCAATGACTGGGACTTAGAGCTGGAAATGGCTTAAAAATATGTATCTAGTCCTTTCCCTGCCTGAAGGCAAGCATATGGTAGAGAGTATTTTCATCATGAACCATCTCCTACAAAAGAAATTTTACAACTTCCTTGAACACTTTCAAGTGTCTAGCATCCACACGTTGTAATGTATCCATTCTCTCTCTTTTTTTAAAATAATTTATTGTCAAATTGGTTTCCATACAATACCCAGTGCTCATCCCAACAGGTGCCTTCCTCAATGCCCATCACCCACTTTCCCCTCTCCCCCACCCCCCATCAACCCTCAGTTTGTTCTCAGTATTTAAGACTCTCTTACGGTTTGCCTCCTTCTCTCTAACTTCCCGCCCCCCCTTCTCCTCCCCCATGATATTCTGTTAAATTTCTCAGGATCCACATATGAGTGAAAACATATGGTATCTGTCTTTCTATGCCTGACTTATTTCACTTAGCATAACACTCTCCAATTCCATCCACGTTGCTACAAATGGCCATATTTCATTCTTTCTCATTGCCAAGTAGTATTCCATTGTATATATAAACCACATCTTCTATATCCATTCATCAGTCGATAGACATTTAGGATCTTTCCATAATTTGGCTATTGTTGAAAGTGCTGCTATAAACATTGGGGTACAAGTGCCCCTATGCATCAGCACTCCTGCATCCCTTAGGTAAATTCCTAGCAGTATCCATTCTCTTTTTTGCCACTTTATAGTGCAACTGCTGAAACCTGCACTTCTTTAACTGCACCCCACTCCCAGTGGGAAGGGATGGTGACTCTTCCTTCCAAGTGCTTTAACACAGTCACTGGCTAGGGGATCTCAGAGAGCGTGTCATTAAAAAAAAAATCATGGCAGTGTATTTGTGTTATAAAGGCTATGGGTCATATTAACAGTTATTTATCTCTTTATAAAAACATTTAGTGTCCTCCTTATGTGCCCTTGTACTGTTTTATGTCCTCCTCATGTGCTCTTATATTCCTAGGAGTGTGTGCAAAAAAGAAGTACACGGTGGAAAGTAACAGATACTGCTTTGCATTTTTCTTGCTCCTTGGAACTAATGGAGCACTTCGCTAGAGTCTGCCCTCCTTGATGTGACATAATCCCACAGTGTAGGAGTTTTGTAGCCTAGGGAGGGAATGCCTCCAACACCTTTCCTAAGGGCAGAAGTACAACCCTAAAGTCATTTGCTTGCTTTCCTGAACAAGACTCTCTTTTATTCGAAGGCTTTAAATTATTTAGTGAAAGAAAAAAAAAAAAAAAAGATGAGCAACTATGGCTATAATACGAGCATATAGAGGGAGACGAGTTTCTCATGCTGCAACATAGTTTCTGAATTTTACAATAAACTCACATTAACAAACCCACTCAACATGACAAATGTGAAAATAATGTACTTGTTGGGGGTGAGAAGGTATGGTCTCAGTCACTTTTTCTTGTGTTTTTTGTTTGTTGCGTTCAACGTGTTCCTTACCCACCTCGAGTCAATTATGGGAAGGACTAATGGAAAGTAAAGAATGCATTGAAAATGAGGCCAGTATACCAAGAAAAGTGTTTGCTCAGATCAGATTCCATTCTCATGAGCAAATATGCTGAAGCCTTCATTTCTTTGGCATTGAGTCTAAAATCACATTATGTCATGAAAATAAAGTAACTTATATATGTTTAAAGATAGCCAGCTTCTGTTTTATTTGTTGTAACTTCTAGATACAATTCTTGGTAAAGTTCTATAAGTGAATTAGGCTTTTGAAGTTTTCAAGGGACAGATTTAATTCAGTCTGGAGCTAAACATGAATTTATTGGCTCATATGACCAAAAATTCCAGGAGGTAGGTGTGATTTTAGGTGTGGCAGATTTGACATTTGTTTTACAACAGCGTCCTCCAGGATCTCTCCCTTTTCTCTCTTGACTTTGCCTTCTTCTGCATGGGCTCTACTCTAAGGAAGAATCTTTCCAGAAGTTAGAAAAAGGGAAACATCCCTCCAGTGTCACAGTGCCAAAGGAAGGAGACCTTTTGTTTGTTGACCTTCCTCTAAGTAGTCCTGTGATTGTGGCTTTATTGTCCTGCTTTGAGTCACATAACCATCCCTGAATATTTCAGTGGTTATGGAATATATCTGAATGAGCCCAGCTCCCCTTGTCCCAATCAGCTCAAGATGGTGATGATAGTTGGTAGCCTGTGTGGAATGAGGAATCTGCCAGGTGAGAAGATTCCTGGACTAAGAGACCTCCAAGACTTTTATCCTTTCATCTGTGAGAAGGGTTAACTTAACCACAGAGCTCAGGAACCACTTCTACTAGAATGTAAGACTAAAAAACCTCCCCAACAAACCATTACATTGATCTTATGTGTGGTTCCAGTCCCCAAATTCTTGTTGCATTCTACTTAGGCCATCTCTCTTTCTCGGTGCCTATGCCAAAGCTATCGAACTTCTCTTTATCTGTAGCTACACTGCAGGACCTATGTATTTTCCATGTACTGTATGTAGGAGTTTTCCACATGCAAGCACCTAGGTCTGGAGTACTATATGAGATCAGCATCAAACAGGTAGTTAATTACCCATAGGTCAAAATACCCATAGAGTAAAAAAAAAAAAAAAAAAAAAACTCTAACCAGAAGAAAGAAAACTGGGAGGAAAAGGAAAGATCTCTATGTCAGTACATGTTAATAATACTATTTGAAACTATTATCAAAGCCAATGTATTTTATTATTTTTTTAAAGTGTAGTTGACAGGTAATATTATATTAGTTTCAGATGCATGACATAGTGATTCGACAATCATATGTTGCACAATGCTCATCATGATAAATGTAGTTACCATCTTTCACCATCCAAAGTTATTACAATAGTATTGATTATATTCCTTATGCTGTACTTTTCACCCCTGTGACTTAGTTATTGTATAACTGGAAGTTTATACCTCTTAATCCCCTTCACCTATGATTCCTCCAACCACCAGTGTATGAGTCTGTTTTTGTTTTTGTTTTTGTTTTTGTTTGTCTATTTTGTTTTTTAGATTCCACACAGAAGTGAAATGATATGGTATTTTTTTCTGTCTGACTTATTTCACTTAGCATGATACTCTCTGGGTCCATCCATGTTGTCAATGTCAAGATTTCATTCTTTATTATGGTTGAGTAGTATTCCATTGTAAATATACACTACATCTTTATCCATTCATCTATTCATGGATACTTGGGTTGCTTCCACATCTTGGCTATTGTAAATAATGCTGCAGTAGACATAGGAGTGCATATATCTTTTCAAATTAGTGTTTTCATTTTCCTTGGGTAAATACTCAGAAGTGGAATTACTGAATTATATGGTATTTCTATTTTTACTTTTAAAAATGTTTATTTATTTAGTTTTGAGAGAGAAGTAGAGGGAGAGAGTGCATTCATGAGCAGGGGGAGGGCAGAGACAGAGGGAGAGAGAGAAACCGGACCAGGCTCTATGCTGTCAGCCCAGAGCCTGATGTGGGGCTCAGTCTCACAGTGAGATCATGACATGAGCTGAAATCAAGAGTCAGACACTTAACCAGCTGAGCCACCCAGGTGCCCCTCTATTTTTAATTTTTTGTGGAGCCTCCACACTCTTTTCCATAATAGCTGCACCAATTTACATTCCCATTAACAGTGCACAAGATTTCCCTTTTCTCCACCTCCTTGCCAATACTTTTAATTTCTTGTCTTTTTTTAAAAATATTATTCAAATATAACTGACATACAATATATTTGTTTCAGGTATACAGCGTAGTGATTTGACAATTCTGTACATTACACAGTGCCCATCATGATTGACTGTAGTTACCATCTGTCATCATATAATGTTATTACAGTATTATTGACTATATTCCCTCTGATGTATTTTCATCCCCATGACTTATTTATTTTACAACTGGAAATTTGTACTTTGTAATCTCCTTCATCTATTTCACCCAACTCCCTTTTGCTTCCCTTCTGGCAACCACCAGTTTATTCTCTGTGTTTATGAGTCTATATCTGTTTTTTGTTTATTAGTTTTTCAGATTCCACATATAAGTGAAATCATATGGTATTTGTCTTTTTCTGTTGGACTTACATCACTTAGCTTAATACCTTCTAGGCCTATCCATAAAGCTGCAAATGGCAAGATCTCATTCTTTTATATACATGAGGGTTCCCTTTTCTTCATATCCTTGCCAATGCTTATTTTTTGTCTTTTTGATGTTAGTTATTCTAACTGATGTGAGGTGACATCTCATTGTGGTTTTGATTTGCATTTCCCTGGTGATTAGTGATGGTGGTGAGCATCTTTTAATATGTCTATTAGCCGTCTGTATGTCGTCTTTGGAAAAATGTCTATTTAGGTCCTCTGCCCACTTTTTAATCATTTTTTTTTTTTTTTTTTTTTTGCTTTTCTGGTGTGAGTTGTATGAAGTCTTTATATATGTTGCATGTTAACCCCTTGTCTGATATATCATTTGCAAATATCTTCTCCCATTCAGTAGGTTGACTTTTCATTTTGTTGATGGTTTCCTTTACTGTGCAAAAGCTTTTTAGTTTGATATAGTCCCAATTGTTTATTTTTGGTTTTGTTTTGCTTACTTGAGGAGATAGATCCAGAAAAATATTGCTAAGGCCAATGTCCAAGAGATTACTGGTTATGTCTTTTAGGAGTTTTATGGTTTCAGATCTTACATTTAGATGTTTAATCCATTTTGAGTTTATTTTGGTGTATGGTGTAAATAATCTGGTTTTATTCTCTTGCATGTAGTTCTCCAGTTTTCCCAATACCATTTGTTGCATATTTTTCCTATTGTATATTTCTGCTTTCTTTGTCATAGACTAATTGACCATATAAGTGTGGATTTATTTCTGGTCTCTATTCAGTTCCATTGATTTATGTTTCTGTTTTTGTGACAGTAACATTTTGCTGTTCTGATTACTATAGTTTTGTAGTATAGTTTGAAATCTGGGATTGTGATATGTCTAGCTTTGTTCTTGTCTCTCAATATTACTTTGACTATGTGGAGTCTTTTGTGGTTCCATACAAATTTTAGGGTTATTTGTTCTAGTTCTGTGAAAAATACTACTAGTATTTTGATAAGTATTGCATTAAATCTGTAAATTGCTTTGGGTAGTATAGACATTTTAACAATACTAATTCTTCCAGTTCATGAGCATGTACATCTTTTTATTTCAACTTGTGATAATTTTTTAAAATTTTATGTTAAATGGCAAAAGTGGAAGTTTTCTCTATATAAAGATATTTGTGACTAGAGAATCTTTTTGTTATAATGGATATAGTTCTTTGTAAAAATATTCATTTAGCTGGAGGTTAATCTTTGAATCTACTTTTGAATCTACTTTTGCCCATTTGACCTATGTTTATTGTTTCTATTGTGTGTTAGGCAGCGTTTTCTAGAGAAACACAATGAATATATATAGAAAGAATTTTAAGGAACTGACTTACACAATTATGGAAATTGACAAGTCCATAAATTGCAGAGTGGACTAGCAGGCTAGAGACCCAGAGAAGAACTGATATTGCAACTTAAGTCCAAAGGCTGTCTGTTGCAGAATTCCTTCTTGTCCCTGGGAGAGGTCAGTCATTTGTTCTATTTAGGTCATCAGCTGATTGGATGAGGCCCACCTACTTTGCAGAGGACAATCCACTTTACTCAAAGTTCATCAATCTAAATGTTAATCTTATCCAAAAACAGCCTTATAGAAACATTGAGAATAATGTGCCATCAAAAATCTGGGAACTGTGGACCAAATTGATACATAAAACTAGTTATCACATAATGTAAAGTATTGTGCTATAGCAAATCAGGTTTTATGAATTTTTGGTTATGTTAATGATCCAATGATTTGCATATTGTTTGGAATTTTGTGTTAGATTTTGTGACTATGAAATCTTCCTCTTCATACTTCCCTACATGAGAAGTACATGGCATGTATTTGCTGTACAGCTGAATGAATTCAAATTAGTATTGTTATAAGAATTTGTTGAAAATATTAGTAGATGGTCTTTTGATATTTTTAAGAGAAAACCTGAGGTCTTCTAAAACAAACACTTAGAGTATGTTTTAAGAGCAAAGATTGTATAGTTTAGTAATTTTTTCCCTAAAGTCAAAAATATTAAAGACATTGAAAATGAGCAGGAAAAAATGTTTCATGTTTCTAAGGATTAGAAGACTGTAAGAAAGGGAAAAGGTAAGCTTTGTGGTTCCCATGATGGTTTGATAATGGGCAGCTAAGCCAATTCATTCATCAAGTACAGGACATAATGCCCCTTTACACACTCATTCACATCACTCCCACTTCCTGCATATTTTCAGCAGGAAAATTTGCTATCTGAATCAATAGTTGCTGTTCTCAATATATTTCCTTCCAGAATTCCGGAACCAAAACAATTTGGCCCTTCACAAATTGGAATCAGTCCCAGGTTTGTTTGTATGTATGTATATATTTATGTGTATGTATAGCTATACATGTATAAATGTGTTTATTGTTTTCTTTAAAAGTGTCTATTCAATTTGTGAACCCTCACTAAAGAGAAGTGGAATGTGTAAAGCATTCAGACACATATAAGCCTGGTTGAGGTTTAGTGTTGTGAGAGGTAACGCACATTTGTTCTTACCCACTGCAAGTACCAAAATTTTGACTGTGGTAATTTGCTTGTCCAGATATCTATTTACAGTAATGCTTGGAGAGGCCTTGTAATCTTTACTTTAGGGAGATAATGAAAATCTTAGCTTAAAATGACTGCACACATGCATTGGAATGGAAATGACATTTATTTTACTGAGGTGTGAACCTAAGCATGATGATACACAACACGGAAATGGTTCAGATAGATTCTCATTCTGTCCTAATTTTAGAACAGGGTGAAATATCCTTGACCTGTGTGGCTAAGAGAAATATTTTGGTTGTCATCCACATGCAGTTTGCACCCCCACATACTCCTTGTTTTTACATTGCCCTTTCTAACTTCAAACTCATGCTGTTCTGGATTAAGATGATGGAGTCAACTTGTGCCTCTCAGCCTGCCTTCTGCCTCTCACAAACTACCGCGAGAATCACTGTCAATTTCCTTACTAAGAAGGTTCATTTCTCTATTACTCTTGACAGTTTCTGTTCTTAATTGCATGTGAACCTTGGGCTGCCTCTTCTTTGACAGGCTCCATACAACATTGTCTCTCATTTCTGTGATTTATGGATGGCACTACCTTCTGATTAACTGTGATACTGTATTCTGACTCCAATTCTCTGACACCCCAATTGAATTCTAATTCAATTCTAACACTAACTTCCTAGAGTTGGTACTGACCCCACAAGTTGAAGTTCTTCACAAGACTGCCTCCACTTCAGAGGCCAGTCACAAGTTTGGGGGTCTCCAAGCCACCCTCACTTCTGCCTGGTTGGCCAAAAACTTTAGGGCTTCCCAGAACCTCCTCAGGTTTGATAATTTGTTAGAACAACTCACAGAACTCACTGAATGTGCTATATTTACAATTGCGGTTTCATTAGAAAGGTTACAGGTCAGAAACAGCCAGATGAAGAGAGGCATAGGGCAAAGCCAGGTGGTGGGGTAGAATGCAGATCTTCCATGCTCTCTTCGCGTGGAAACTGGATACACTCCTCTCCCAGCACATAAATGTGTTCACCAATCAGGAGTCTCCACTGAGTCCCCATGCCTAAAGTTTTATTGGTGTTTCATTACATAAGCATAAATAATTGGGTGAATCATTGTTCATGTGATTGGACTCAATTTCCACCTTTTCTCCTCTTCCCACAAGTTGAGTTGGCCCAAAGTTCTAACCCTTTAATCACACAGTTGGTCTTTCTGGTAATCAGTCTCCATCTTGAAGGTATGCAGAGCCTACAGGAGTTACCTCATTAGCATAACAAAAGCACTCCTTATCACTCAGGAAATTCCAAGGATTCTTAGAGCTCTGTGTCAGATAAGAGGGACAAAGACCAGATCTAGATATACATATAGATACAGATTTTATCATACAACAAATAGATTCTTCCCATTTCTGGTCTCTATTTGTGACATGATTAGGAAAAGTTAAATTGGCTCACTTTTGGTGGGAAAATCCTGCCTGGCTTCCAGGCTAAAAATGTTTCTCCCATTAGGTAGAAACATAGATGACATGACATTTCTACTGAAATAGCTAAATATTCTTCCCTAATAAATAGGTCAGGGACTTAATGTTTAACCCTTTCACAACCTACTGTCACATGTGATATAAAAGTACTTTTTGAAATTAAGTATTTATGTGGAGCCTTGGCTGGCTCAGTCAGTAGAGCATATGATTCTAGATATCATCATCATGAGTTCAAGCCCCATGTTGGGTGTGGAGCCTACTTAAAATAAAATATAAAAATAAATAAATAAAATTAAGTGTTTATGTTTCCCTTTGTGATTTTCATATTTCCAAAAACTAACTAAAGGTAAAACCTTAACCAATATTTATTGAACCTCTGTGATGTACCAGACACTGTGGATGCACATTAAAATGAAAAAGACCAAGTTCCTTTTCTCTCTAGAAGCTCTAAAATATAAGTGCAAGAGCTGAATAATCATATATGTCAGTAATAACATATTCTCTTCTAGGCAGAGCTACTCTTGTTAAGAGTCATACTAAAACCCTTCATTGAAACTTGGGAGTTGGAACAGAGCACACATACACACAAATCACCAATGCAAGCTACATTATAAAGGATTTTGCAAGGTAAAACATGACTGGCTAAAATAACTATATCGATGAAGTGTTCTGAGAGTAGCGGAATGAAAAATCATAGGAAGCCAAAGTCCCTGCGAAAGCTACATCCGGTAAGGCAATAGAGTAGGAGAATGGAAAGCCTGTGTGATGAAGAGTGAGAGAAACCAAAGTAGGGAGCAGAATCTATTATTTGAGACACTATCGCTTGTTCCCTGTTTTAGCTGGAGCATAAGGTAGCTGTAGATGAGCAATAATTTATGGAGCTGTTTTCTGTTTGGCAAAGAGGGGAATAGAAAGTTTTTAAGATGATGTCTTGTAGGATGAACTGGGACAGATGAGCCCTTCTGGCTGGAGAACAATTTCAAAAGCATTTGGAACTGTTTTGGCAGATGACAAAGATTCCAACCAGGAGTAACAGCAGGAATGGGGAAAATGGTACAGGAACATATAGTTAACTTTGAAAAGGGCATAGATACAGGACTTGGCAAGTGGAAATGGAGAATAATTTTGGTGAAAATACCAGAAGCTTGAGGAAAATGTAAAATCACAATTGGCTGAAATCAGACAATACCGTCTTCAGGCAAAATGGAGTCTATTAAAATGTGAGAAGCTCTTTTTTTGTAACAATATTTTCAGGTTTACACATTGCTTGGAGAAAATTGCAGGGATTGGTTCGTTGTTCACCTGTGCGTGTAGGTTTGTGAGAATATATAATGGCTTGAGAATATATTGTAACAGTAATCTCCTGCATTAATTAATGTATTAATATAATTAATATCAAAGTACTCAGATATCAGTGTTATACACGGAAACAAAGATGTGACAGTTGTGGTGTAAAAGAAGGATGTCTTTTATACCCAGTACTCTGTGGAGTGCTTAGAGCATTAAAACCACATCTGGACAATACTTGCCTTATAAAACCAATTAGGTATGTAAACACTGACTGTAATGGCATTTTAACAGCTGAAAAGCATATTTTAAAATAAAACAGGAAGGCCATTCTTGTTTTAAGGTCAACATTTTCAAGATGAACATTTATTTCAACATTACACTGAAACTACCCAAGCTGAAATCTTTTGCACATTGCTCTAGAGCTGGCTACTGTGTCACACTCCTATACAGAGGCTGTCTACAGGAAGCCATTGGCTCAAACACTCTGGTCAAACACGTTTTTCAAGGCATTAGCTAATTTTTTTCAAAAGCAAAAATGTTCTGTGGGTAGACCCATTCATTGATGCACTAAACACACCACAGTCTGTGTATTCTTTCCCTTGAAATCTGAATAAATTGAACAGTCTGGTTTATTTATGGTTAATGATTAGAGGCTTTAGATTGATTACCAGGTTTTCATACCATTAATTCCCTTCACAAAGAGCTCTGCTGGTTGATTTACCACATCCACCCATCAGTGCCACCAGTCGTCAGCCAGCCAACTAGCACGGGACTTAGGTGAGGAACAGACAACTGGCTCCTTGGACATTTCTGATTATTTTCATCCTCAGGGGCATTTTCAAAGATGACAGAAACTAACGTTCCTTCTACCATTTCTTTCTAGAAGAGTTTGAGATTGTCACTTGCATATAGTCTGTGTTTGATGGCTAAAAAACACTTTCCTGATTTTTAGACTTTGGATTTTTTTTAACTACTTATTTAGAGTTGACTGTTTATACAAACTGGTTTGATATTTCTGAGTGACTTGACAATGAGATAAGCACAAAGTCAATTTCTGTCTGAGTTCTTTCTTATTGGCTTCTGCATACACACGTCATGGCCATGCTCCTCTAGAACCCCCTTCTTCATCTGTGAATCCAAAACTTCCTTTGTAAATCTCCACTAGTCTCCCTGGAAATCTTCAGTGTGTGGAATAAGAGACTGAAGTTTTGTATTTTTGTGATTTTATTTTATTTTATTTTTACTATTTATTTATTTTTGAAAGAGAGAGAGAGAGAGAGAGAGAGAGAGTAAGTAGTGGGGGTGGGCAGAGAGAGGAGACAGAATCCCAAGCAGTCTCCACACTGTCAGCACAGAGCCTGATGCAGGGCTTGAACCCATGAACCATGAGATCCTGACCTGGGCTGAAACCAACAGTTGGACACTTAACCAACTGAGCCATCCAGGCACCCCTGTGATGGTTTGATAAGAAAGCAGAGAAGATACATTTTAGGAAATATAAAATTTGATTCATATACATATGAATATGGTATGATATGATATAAAATGATATGATAGATATATGAGTATCTATATAGGTAGTTATAGGTATATATAAAATGCAAAATTGTTGACTACCATTCTTTGATGTATTAGGAACAATGTTGGCAGTGGTTTGGAGTCAGGAGACCCTGAGGCCTGGCTCCGCATCTATGTGATTTTTAAGTGTCTATACCTAATATTTGGTTCTTGATTCTTTTTAAATAGATAAATTTATATCTTTGACCTAATGCTTAAGTGTTATCATTCTAAATTACATAGATTTGAAAGCAAGGTAAAGATCAAGAGTTAAACATTTTTTCTGTGGTGATCTGTTTAAAGTTATCATATGTAAGGTGTCTCCTCAAACAGATGGGACCTCCCAAATGTGGGGCCACCTGATCAGGTGAAAGCCAGGTGGCATGCGTGGTGAAAGAATTCACCCAAGGCAGAACAAAGGAGTTAGAAGGTTACTGAATACAGCACAGGAACAACAGGCAGGACAGCAAAGCAGAGACTGTCTTCCATGAGGCCATGGGTGGGGGCTGTATTTAAAGCAGGAAGGAAGGTGAGGAGGAATGGGGACTCATGGAATTTTCCCTTTTTTGGTAATTGTGCCTGGTTGAAAGTAGCCCATTGTTTAGTTAGATGTATGGATATTTTGAGGTGGGTTGCCAAATGGGCCTGTTTGTATTCAGCTGGTCCCTGTGGGCCTTTTCCACATTCCATTTCTCAAGCCTGTTACCAAAAAACAGACTCTACAATACACACTTAATAGAAGTAACCCTGGCAAACACAATTTCTAGCATGTAGTTTCTTTTCTTTTCCTTGAAGCCCATTAGAAGTTGCATGGCTGAAGAGAAAGTTTGGAAACCATAGAAGTGTCACCTCTCCCCTCCACCGCCAACAGGGTTAATTTGGTTTTTTGAAGTGAAAAATAATATTGTTCACTTAAGCACAAATCTTTTTCTCATTCTAGCTCATCCTTTATTCCAGTTTGTAATCACTGTCACCTTGAGGACTGATATACCCTGAAAATTCAACAAAATGAGTAGTAATCAATAGTTAAATAAGCAAAGAAGGAATAAAGAAGATGGAACAAGAGCGAAGGGATGAATCTTATTGTCGTTGAGGCTGAGGACTGATTTGGGTTCTGAGAGACTCCCTGTCTCCGACTGCAGTGTTAAAAGGACCTGAACAAAGTCTGCTTACATCTCTTGCTGTGAACCAGCAGAATTTTTGAATAGGTTTCTCCACATATAAAAATCCATTGTAAAAATATGGAAAATAATGGAGTGGAAATACAGACACTGAACTTTGGGCCTGAATGTCTCTTACAGATGTGTTTGGACCCTGAATATGGAATTCTCATGGAATTTTGAGATTCATCACATTGCAGTGTGACTCCCCCCCCCCCATCTTCTTCCTCCCCCTCCCCCAATGTTGGTGATTGAAGATCCTCTCTTATGTGGCATGAGTAATTGCTTTTTGTATTCAAACCTTGAGCCAGAGGCGGTATATAAAGTAGATAAATTGGAATGGTGTCTTAAACATTCTTATTGTTCAGGTGGTGGTGGTTTGAAAAGTGATGCAGACTTCGGTAGTAACTCCCTCTTTGAGGACACTATTAACTTATTTTACTATACATAGTTCTTTCTATATGTAATTTCTAAATTTTCTTGTCCCTTTTAACTAGCATTTGAAGACTGAGGAGAAATCTCTACTAGAAGTTCTAAGAACTAATGCAACTTTGATACTTTGAGAATTTATTTTCGAAATGTTGACCTAAGTAACGCTGTAGCTGTTTTAGTTCTTCGTTTATATTTTAAAAATAATTTTCTTATTACCGAATCAATATGTTTCTAAAGAAATCAGAAACTACCAGTAAGCCAGAGGGAGATACAATCACCATAATTTTACCATCCATGATAAACACTGTAAATAGGTTAGTTTATCTCTCCAGGTGGTTTTACGTATACTTATTTATGTATATATACACTTATTTTCACAAAAATGGGATCATACTGTACATTCAGCATTGTAAACTACTTAAACACATCAGAAGTATCCTTTTTTTGTTTAAGTTTATTTTATTTATTTTTAAAGAGACAAAGATAGTGTGAGTGGGGGAGGGGCAGAGAGAGATGGAGAGAGAGAATCCCAACCAGGCTCCACACTGCCAGCACAGAGCCTGAAGTGGGGCTTGAACTCATGAAGCTGAGATCGAGAGTCAGACACTTAACCATCTGAGCCACCCAGGGGCCTTTCAAAAGTTATCTTTTTGTCAGTACAAGTTTTCTATTATCTTAAATGGTTGCATTGTATGATGTACCATCGTTTATTTAACTAGTCTTCTAGATGTAGCATATATAGGCTGTTTTCAGTTTTTCATTAATACAAAAATATTTTTGATGAGCAGTTAAATCTTTATTCACATCTTATTAAAGTCCTTCATAACATGGATTTAAATCCATATAGCTCATTTTGTAAACCATTTTGTGTGTGATTCGTCTGCCTTTATCTAGAATTTGTAACTAGCTCTCTTGTATTTACACACTTATGTTTCTTTCTTTGTATAAATATGATTAAAATTGTCAGCTAATGTAAGGAAGTTGCCCCCCCCCCACCTCCACCTCTGCTCCATCCATCTGTTGAGAAAAACAGACAACACCAGGAATTTAGCCTAAACAAAAGAAAAAACTGGAGATGTTCTAGAGTCTATACACATTTAGCTTGATGCTGTATACCCTGGGTTGACGAACTATGGCCCATGGTACTATAAATTAAGTTTTTTATGAGCAAAATTTTATCAGAACACAGCCACACTCATTTGTTTCCATATTTATCTGGCTGTTTTCATAATATAGTGGCAAGATTGAGTGGTTACACTCATGTTCTACTTAGATATAGGCCATGAAGAAAAAAGCTTCTGCTCAAAAAGCTTACATATTTACTCTCTGGCATTCTACAGAGAAAAGCTTTCTGGCCCCTACCCTAAACCATGGATTCCCAAAATCATTTCAGTATGTCATTGACCCAGTCCATCAATAGCACCATACACGTTTTTTCATTGGTGCTCTGAAGTTTTGTTTTATGGTGTTTTGTTTAATCAGCCCATTGTTTAATACAAAATTGGAATTGAAGTAACTTTATTAGAGGAAAGTTACCAGTCCCATGCTTAAACAGTAGCTTTACCTAATTGTTACCCTTCAAGCATTATTAGAGCTTAGGAGCCTTCCTTAGTCATCTGAAATACTAATAAACTGAGGAGTGGAGGTCTAAGTAGGCACACTGTCTTTTTTGTGCCATCTATCAAAATTTCTTGTGGCAAAGGGAATATATGAGAGCCTTAAGGAATTCAGGTAACCCTGAACTAGAAAGCTGCAGTATAAATAGAGCTGCTGCTGTGTTTTTCTGCATGTAACATTCCATTCATTGTGAAACTTGAGGCAAGGAGCTCTGTCCAGAATACTTTAGAATCAAAGTTTAGAGTGATTGCATTCAATTAACATGTAACTGTGAATCATACAGAAATATTTAGTCATACTTTATTCTATTTACTATGATTATTTTTTATTATGATACTATGATCAATAAGTGATGGACAAAATGAAGAGATTTATTTGTACTTGGGATACTAGTGAAGATGGGATGGTGCTGACAATTGTGGTGGAGACAGACCATGACTGACCACATACCTGGACTTTTTAAGGTAGGTCTGTGGATTATTTAGGGCTTAGCTTATCTCTATATTTGGGTGGAAGGTAAGTGTTACATAATCACCAAAGCAATTTATGAACTGTAGAAATGATCCCTGAAAGTATCGTCTTAACATCAAAGGAATTTAAAAGGGTGTGATAGATTTAATGGAGAGCATTAGGACTAAAACAATAGCCTTTACTCAAATGTTACCAACTTAGACCTCTCCTGACCATCTACATATTATCTTCCCCTTATTCCCTATCTCCCTTCTCTGCTTAATTTTTTCTTCATGGCCTATATCTAAGTAGAACATGGCAAACATTTTATTTACTTTTTCTCTTTATTATTTATATTCCATTCTTCAGCTCCCACTAGACTATGCTCCACTGAGGGCAGGTACTTTGGTCTCAGTTTTTGTACACTTTGTTCACTGCCGTTTCTCCAGTGCCTGCATGTAGTGGGTACTCAATAAATATTTGTTAAATGAGTGAAAAAAAAAAGAGTGGAGGGATGAAAGAGAAGATGCCTGGTTGAGGTTAATTTCAACACCTACCATGTCCTTGGAATATAAGTATTTGGTATGAATTGCTACCCTTGCTCACAGGATCCAGTTATTGTGACATTACACTTTTTTTTTTGGCACTAATGTAATGAAAATGGTACTGATAATAGTGACAAATCCTTCCTTATTTCAGAAAATTTTTGTGCTGGTATAAAAAAAAAACTAGTTTGTATAAATCTCCAAAAAAATATGGCAAACTTTTTGCAAAAAGAAAAGTATGTATCTATAAAATCTCAGAGAGGACATTTCTAATGTAAGCAGACATTAAAATGTTTGCTTAAACAAGGTCTATCAAAATGACCTACAAAGCAAAACTTAACTTTGCAAGTAGTTTGATGTAATGTGCTTCTCTCTTTCTGGTGAGGTAGAGACTTAAGCAAGCTAATACATATAGCCTGAAAGTGAACATCACCTGGGTGATGAAATTTTTTTTTTCCTGAAATTTTCTTTGTCTTTTTGGTCAGAGAGAGAGGGAGAGAGAGAATATGCCAAGCAGACTCCAGCCTAGCAGTGCAGAGCCAGATGAGGGGCCTACCTCATGAACCATAAGATCATAACCTGAGCTGAAACCAAGAGTCAGATGCTTAACTGACTGAGACACCCAGGGCATCCTTGGTTATCCTTTTTTATGTCAAGAAATTTTACTCTACCCCAAGGTCAATGTGTTAGTTTCCTATTTGCTGCCATAAAATCACCACAAACTTAGTGGCTTAAAACAATAGGAATTATTACCTTAAAGATCTATAGGTCAGAAGTCTGACACAGGTCTCACTGGTCTAAAATCAAGATGTTGGTAGGGTTCCATTGCTTTCTGGAGACTAGAAGTGAAAAGCGTTTCTATGTCTTTTCCAGCTACAGGAGGCTTTCCCCATTCCTTGACTTGTGGCCCCATTCTTCTGTCTTCAAAGACAACAATGGTAGGTTGAGTCCTTTTCACATCCCATCACTCTGATCTGCTGCCCTCTTCCACTTTTAAGGACTTCTGTTACTATAGTGAACTCACCTAGATATTCCAGAACAATAATCTCCTTATTTAAGGTCAGCTGGTTAGCAATTTGTTTACCTTTGCCAGGTAACCTATTAATAGGTTCCAGGGTTCTTCTGAAGGCCACTATTCTGCTTGTAAATGTATTTTAAAAATATTATCTTCTAACATGTCTTTCTTGCAATACCCATTTTTCATCCATCGGCATGTATTTACTGAGTATCTACCATATATATGGGGCAAAATATCAGGTTATGTGGACAGCTGGGAATAAATAACACATTACACACTCCAATTCTAGTGGGGAGAAACAGGCAAAATGGCATTTGGTTTATTGCATAATAAACACTTGATAGGTGTTTCATCCACTCTTGTTGGTCATGGAAGATTTGGTGGAGGAGAAGGATGTGTCTAATCTAATATTTGAAAGGCAAAGGGTTTTAATGAATTTAATGAGTGAAGAAAGGAAAGGGGGTTTGAAACAGAAGGAACAGCACATGTACATGCTTAGAGGTGGGAGAGAGTAGGAGATGTTGGCTGCATTATAGGTGGTTTGCTATGGCTGGAAGGAAAACTGAGGTAGGATAGTGTTGGAGATGCTTGATTTGCACCTGGATAGTTAGGTAGGGGCCAGATGTTAGAGACTCTTGAAAAGGTGGTTGGCGAAATTTAAAGTACAATACATAAAGACACCTGAGAATTTTAAAAGGAGTGTTAGCAAGAACATTTTCTGCAAAAAGGGACTCATTAAGATATGAGAAATTCAAAGATTCTGCCTTAGCAGTCAAAAGCATCTTATTGTGTTATGAGTGTTTAGGGGTGCAGTCTGAATGATAGGAACAGAGTGATGCCAGACTATTTGAGAGCTGAAAGCAAGTCACTTACACTTAAGCCAAATATAGTTATTGTGCTTAATGACCTGCTAGAGCTCCAAGTTCTAGTAGTAATAAAGGAGTCATAAGTAGCCTTTTCCCATTGCTTATTTACACAGAACTAACACTTTAGAGATTCATAAAGTCCATTTTAGAAAAGAAGAAATTGTTTTCTGGCTATATTTTCCTTCAAGTTTATCAAGTCAAATTCTTTTCTAAGGGGAACTTGAATATAATAAGCAAAACCTCAGATTGATAGGATGCTTTAACAAAAAAAAAGCTATTAGTTGGGGGGCACCTGGGTGGCTCAGTTGGTTAAGTGTCCTACCTCAGCTCAAGTCATGATCTCACAGTCTGTGAGTTTGAGCCCCACATCAGGCTCTCTACTGGCAGTTCAGAGCCTACTTTGGATCCTCTGTCTCTCTCTCTGTCTCTCTACCCCTACCCCACTGGCACACAAGCAGTCTCTTTCTCTCTCTCTCTCTCAAAAAAAAAAAAAGCTATTAGCTGGAAAAACAAATAATTTATGGGTCTACTTCCATCCTACTAAATTTAATAAATTCTTGAATAACTTTCTACTTTTTCTTTTAGTTGCTCTAGTGACTTTTCATACAATGAACTGATCTGCTGTTTGGTCATGGAAGAGATTATTTTGCAGAGTATCCAAGAACTTTGTTTCTCTAGCTTCATAAATTCATTTTAGTCAACAGGTATTTATTGAGCATTTAAATTTTTATTGTTTCTGCTGATTATTTTTCATTTGCATAATAAAACATGAACTATGAGCCTAGCTCTCACAGCTCAATTAAGGAATCAGGTATAAACTAGAGGAACAGATAGGGGTCAGAAGGGCATCGGGAATCATCAATACCTTCATTTAAGACGCGGACAGCCAGAGAGGAACTACCACAAGCAAGCATTCATTACCAGTCATCTACCATCCATGCTTTGTGATTTACCTATTATATTCATTTATCTCCACTCTTCCTGCCTCTTATTAGATAATAAGATAATTTCAAGTTTTGCTTTTTTAATCTTTTTTAATCTGCCAAGTTGCTTTCCAATTGTACTTGTGTACTTAGGAAAAACTTTTTAAATGTTTATTTATTTTTGACAGAGAGACAGAGAGAGACAGAGCATGAGTGGGGGAGGGGCAGAGAGAGAGGGAGACAGAATCTGAAGCAGGCTCCAGGCTCTGAGCTGTCAGCACAGAACCCTACGCGGGGCTCGAGCTCACAGACCGTGAGATCATGACCTGAGCCGAAGTCAGACGCTCAACTGACTGACCCACCCAGGTGCCCCTTTAAAAAATTTTTTTTTAATGTTTATTTATTTTTGACAGAGAGAGAGAGAGACAGAGAGGAAAAACCTTTTAAATGATTTTTAAATCAAATCGTGTTCAAAAGTTAGTCTTATTGTTTTCTTTATACGTGAAAAACTCCAATTCTGTATATATTTCAAGTTTCAAAATAAAGAGTTCTGTGTTATTACATCTTATGTAACTTATATAGAATACATAAGACTAGCTCAAAGCAGTTTTTCTTATATAAAGTGAATATTTAAATTACTGTGTCGTTTTCAGACAGCTTAATTCCACTAATCACAGTCATAGACTAATTTAATCCATTTGCTCAGTTACAGAAGAATGTATGCACATGTAAAATGATGTCACAATTTGCTTTAAATTGCATCATTTATTATTCTACACAATTACATTATTTAGAAGCCTGTGAGCCCAAAACTACCATTTAAAAATATAGTTTTTAAAAGTTTCAGTGTTTAACAATGTTTTAAGGTACATTTTTTCTTTATTATATTGAACAAAGCCTTTCTAAAGTAGGATAGTCAGGAGACCTTTATGTTTACTGAATTTCTTTTCCTTGATATCTCAATACATGAAATTTATAGACCTTTCAAAACAGAAAATAATTGGAAGTATAGTTAAAATTCATGGCTTTTACTTAGCAGGATAATTAATGTTACATCCTCTGTCATGGAATTTATGTGATAACATTGATAACACTAAGCTATACTTCTGCAATAAGAATTTTTGTTATGTTATCAAATGACAGTTTGCTTATTGAAGAAAGAGGAAAACCAAGAAAACTGACCCCCTAGTATTTGTTCCTTTCTGGGATATTGTGGTGGTCAGCTGAACCTTGAGGAAAAAAAAAAAAAAAGAATTCTTTGCGACCGTTCTGTCCCATTTACTTCGAGTATAGAGTGTGGGAAGAGGGAGTCTGTCTAGATGTTATCTGTGTATGCAGAAAATACAAAAATGTAAAACATTTTAATCACTATATCTAATTGTAATAGAAAATAAATCACTGAAAGCAACGTGAGAAGTATTTCAAAGCCAATCTAAACTAAAGAATGGTAACAAGAAAACAGGAAACTGGCTGGAACAGGATTTAGTAATAATTCAAGATGTGATTTAGGACCCGTAGGTGCCAGCACTTTCCCTGCATGCGATTTCAGACCATTTAGTGAGGGTTTCTGGGCTCTAGTATTATCTACAGAATGTTAACAGTATAGGCTAATTTCTCTGACTCAGTGGAGGCTCTGCACCTCCTCACAGCTGATTCATAAGCAGTATGTTTTAGTGGAGACAAGTTGATTCTACTTGTCATACTTACTCACCTGGCTAGGAAGCACTACAATCAGATCACATACTTCTTTGACCATATAGGAAAAATGGAATTTTTACAGTTCTAAGAGCCTCTTCATATTTTCATGCTCTGAGAGATTTTCTTTATATCCTTAAAACTTTAATTATTAATTGAATAATTCTTCATCCAGAGTGTTTCTTTCCCAAGTCATTATTCAAATAAATGTGATATTTAAATTTGCTTATAATTATAATTAGCCATGCTTACTCTGATAGCAGCCATGATTGTAACTACTATAATGTAGAAAGTCTGGATGGCTAAGAACCAACTATCCAGAAAGATGGGAATTAGCCATGAAAAGAGCATGATTTCAAGGTAAGACCCAATGTCCTTTTTCATGATGGCTTTGCAAATCAGTTCTTACTTTATTTGGTCATGTAAAAAGAAATGAAATTTAAAAATTCTATGACAACACACAGCAAGAGTCCTTGAATAAGACCTTAGCCACATATCTACTGCGAACTGGTCCATCACATTTGCCTGGTAAAATTTATAAAGAATTGTCTGTAAGGTATGTAGATTATGAGAAGCCTGGTTGGCTCAGTCAGTTAAGTGACTGACTCTTGACTGGCTCAGGTCATGATCTCACACTTTCATGAGATGGAGCCCAGCCTTGGGCTTTGTGCAGACAGGGCAGACCCTGCTTGGGATTCTCCCTCCCTCTCTCTCTGCCCCTCATGTGCTTGTGCCTGCATGTGTGCACTCCTTCCCTCTCTCTCAAAAAAGAATGAACATTAACAAAAAAGTATGTAGATTATAACATTAGTATCCACTGGTTTTAGTTATAAAAGCATATCAGGATACTAAGATAACTTGAATCTTATGTTTTCAACCTGTTTAATGTACCTGGCAATTAATTTAAAATCTTTTTTTAAGAACATTTTATTATTTTTTAATGTTTATATATATATATATATATATATATATATATATATTTTTTTTTTTTTTTTTTTTTTTTTTTTTTTTTTTTTTTTTTTTGAGAGAGAGAGAGAGAGAACAAGCAGGTGGGGCAGAGAGAGATGGAGACAGAATCTGAAGCAGGCTCCAGGCTCCAAGCTGTCAGCACAGAGCAGGGCTTGAACTCCTGAACCGTGAGATCATGACCTGAGCTGAAGTCGGACCAGTTAACTGACTGAGTCACCCAGGTGCCCCTAATTTCAAATCTTTGTTGGGTACTTACTACAATTCTTACCATATAGCCTTGAACTGTATAAAGCATAATCTCCTTCCTTAGTAAGTTTAGAACACTTTTGGAGAGAGAAAAAATTAAATAACATTGCAAAACATTGTGAAAATAGCAAAGCATTTTGTTTAGTAGGTATCTTCTGTCTTTCCTTATTTATTAAGAATGTTCTTCAGTTTCAGGCCTTCATCCCTGAGAATGGCACAGGAGTTCCCTGGGCATATTTTTAAGTGTATGATTCTTGATGGTTGTTATTCCTTATGACAATTGATATCATTTTGCCTTCCTTTGGAATATGAAATTTATTACCATAAAAGTCATATCAAATATTTGAGCTCAATTCTGTTTTGTATTCAACTCATGGAATAGCAAGATTTAGAAAGTATTATGTGTCAGATCTCCCTAAGAAGATTTGAAATCAAATTCATAGGCATCAGTATAATAGAACAACTAATATTATCCACATTTTAACAACAGCTTAATTTAAAAAATCATATATTATAATACTGTTTGGGGAAGCTTAATAGGCTGTCTTTCCTTAGGTTATTCATAACCAAATTGTAAATGAAAAATTTGAGACCTCTTTGATCTTCTATTTACTAACTAGAATAGATTCTTCTAGAATCTAAGTATTTTATAGATAATTATATATAACTTTTCTCATAGTGGTGTGGATTTTAAAATTGTGTCCTTGGAACAACCTCAGGGAATAATGACAAGGAAATTCACTTTCACCAATAAGTTGTTATACACTCTACATTGTAAAATCATCAATGGCATCATTTAGTGACTCTCTTTGTAGCAGATTGGCCTTTTCACTTGAGTCAGAGGACTGTCAGATCGGTTTTGCAGTGGTCCTTTGAAACCAGGAAACTGGTAACCAGAACTAGTATGTTTTTCCAGGTCTGTTGGCAACTGTCAGAAGTCCTCTCAAATGTCTCTAATGGCTGCAAGTCTAAAACATTAAAAGGTTTCACTTATTCTTACATAAATATCTGAGGATATTTTTCCTCCCCAGAATATAGAGGAAGTTACAATTTGGTTTAATTTTCAAATAGAATTTCAGGTGATTTATCCATGCTTCTAAATAAAAAAAAAAAAGAACAGTCTTCCCTTATTTCCAGATTTCTGTGTCAAGGTATATCATATTAGGTTGACCTCATGTGAAGGCATAATTATGTAAGCTTTTCTTTTAGTGTGAAAAAATTCTGTTTAGGAGACCTGCCATAATATTTGTGTTGACATTATTACTTTTAGCAAGTAGAGATTAACAAAGAAATCATACAATTTCTAGGAACAGAGTTTGAGTCTGACAATTATGAGCACTTTTTTTTTTTTTTAACTACTGTGAGTTCCAATTGCAGGGACATTCCCTAGATGGTAATGTCCCTTGCTTTCACGGTAACACTATTGAGTTCTCTGTGATAATGTGATGGTGATATAAACTCACAAAAAAAGGAATTCCTTTAAGGTACCTCTTTTTTATGGTGACTAAATAAAAATGGCACAATTAAAATGTTAACTGGAGGGGCGCCTGGGTGGCGCAGTCGGTTAAGCGTCCGACTTCAGCCAGGTCACGATCTCGCGGTCCGTGAGTTCGAGCCCCGCGTCAGGCTCTGGGCTGACGGCTCGGAGCCTGGAGCCTCTTTCCGATTCTGTGTCTCCTTCTCTCTCTGCCCCTCCCCCGTTCATGCTCTGTCTCTCTCTGTCCCAAAAATAAATAAAATAACGTTGAAAAAAAATTAAAAAAAAAAAATGTTAACTGGAGTTCTGAGAAAGATTGTTGTAGAATATACAGGCTTTTGTGCTTTCCTCTTCTTAATTACATTTGACTCCCCCATATAACAAATCCAGAGGAAATACAGAGAAGACAGGGATCTGTAAGAAAAAAAAAATCTCAAAATCTAATCATGTTCTTACTTCCCAGAAGCACCAACAAATGGCAACAAGACTTAAAGGGGTTGCATATTTGTTGTAAATTAGAGGTTACTTTTGCATGTAGTTCAGGGGAAAAAAAAATGTGTGAGAGAAAATGAGACTGTCTTCCTAGTTCCTATTAAAGTCAGAGCACTGAATCTAAACAAACCAAAGTAAAAATTTAAAAATTTTTACCCAGGAGGTACCTGGGTGACTCAGTTGGTTAAGTGTCAGACTTGGTTTCAGCTCAGGTCATGATCTCACAGTTCCCTGTTCTGGCAGTGCAGAGCCTGCTTGGGATTCTCTCACCTTCTCTCGCTGCCCCTCCCCCACTTGCTCTGTCACTCTCAAAATAAAATGAAAATAAACTTAAAAAAAAAATAAAAATATTGTTCGGAACCTATTTGGCTTCGGTCTTCAAAATCTTTCCCCTCTTCCTCCCTCTCTTCTTTCCTTCCTTCCCCCATCCTTCTTTTCTTCCTTCCTCTCCTTTCATGAAACATTCTTCAGGGGCCCATCAAATGCCAGAGAGCAGTATACAAGGACATGAGGACCCAGTCCCTGTCCTCAAGGAGCTTATGTTGGAACTGAACTACAAATACATAAGATGACAATACACAGTGTTGAAAGCTCACATGGGATTGGAGAGACAGAAAGGTGTGGAGAGGATTGGGCAGGAGAGAGTGAGACTGTAGTCTAGACAGTAGGAATAAATTTACACTTAACTTTTAAGCAGATGAGTTTTCAGAAAGCCCTCGTCTACACTAGTTTTCTCATTTTTGAAAAGTAACTGTTTACTCCAAAGAATTTTAGGTATGCCGGAAATCACACGTAATTCTGTGTTTTCAAGATCAAACTAAACTGCCTGCTTGGTTGCAATTATTTTATGCACTTGTGTTAAAAATGTCAGGAGGCACTCATTCCCAGCTGGCATTTCACAAGACTGCAAAAGCTCCTTTTCCAGGGACAAACTATCTTGGTCAGGAAAACTTACAGCTATTGGTTCTGTTCCCTGGGTGAATTGATTAGCACCCTGTTGCTTTTATATAACTTGAAAGATGGATCCAATTTCAGCCGCGTAAAACTATAATTACATTGTCACGACTTGCATGTTATATTATCTCAAATAGTGAAGGCCTGGGGAAGAAAAAACCTAGTTCCATTCAGTGTTCTACAGAAAATGCCAGCTTAATATCAGTGTGACTGCAGAATATATAAGATTCTGGAACGGACTGGTTAAGATTAAGCAGCAATTTCTGTACTTTGATTAGACACAATGAAGGGTGACAAATTTAATAAAAATGTTAACTCTATGGACATGGGCATAGTGATGTGAAAAAAATTAAAAACAAAAGCCCAATATGTCCAGGGTCCTTAGGATTTAAAAAGTTGCTGAAACTTGTTGCATAATTATCTAATTTCCTGACTCTATCCCACCAGGTTACTCCAGTGGTGGTGGTTTTGGAGATTGGACAATAGGCAGGGAGATTGAGGAAATAAGGGAATGTAAGTTCTGTCACTGAATCATCCTGTGTTACTTTCTTGTTAGTTATTTAAATTGCCTAAGTCTTCCTCTGATATCTATCTTCTTTCGTTATCTTCTATTTCCTTTCTAGAAACTAACATGTTGTTTATTGTTTATTGTAAATGCCTAAAACCCATAAATCATTCCATGGCTATTTAGACATCTGGGTAGTCTGAACAGACACTAAGCTGTGCTCCTACAACACTGAATTTCCCCTTCTGTCTCATTTATGTGATTCCGTTATAATTATTCTTTCTGCTAAGGCTAGGTGACATGTGTCTTTCCTTGCTCACTCATGCATCCCAGAGTCTAAAAGAACACTTGGCAATAATGAATTTCTGTTTAGTGAACAAATAATGAGTGAGTGATTAAATATGTTACCAATACACACACACAAAGTCCTAAGAATAAATACAACTTTTAAATGCCTGTTAATTCATTATAATGTTGTCGGAGAAATTGTTTAATATCATTTTTTTTTAAATCTAGTGGCTTATACATAGAATCTCATAGTTTCTCTTTTATGAAATTTACATTGAATAGATTATACTTTTTCCCTCCAAGGAACATTGTGATTAAAGAGTATAGCAGATTTGATTTTTTAAAATATCCTATCCCTGTATTTTGCTTAACAGCATGACATTAACATTTCTCCAATGAGAGGTGAGTTCTGTGTTCCCACCACTGAATATGGATTGGCTAGCCTCAGTGACTCACTTCTAAGGGATAGCAGCACTAGAAGTAACTGAATGACTTCTGCAAGACTAGATCATTAAAGGTGAAACCACTTCCACCTGGCTCTCTCTTCTCTATAAGATACTTGATCTTGGAACTTGGCCACCATGCTGTGAGAAAGCCCAGACTATGTGGCCAGGCCATGAGAAAGTGTTCTGGTCAACACTTTCAGCAAAGGTCTCAGCTCACAGCCAAATATCCACTACCAGACATGCGACCAAAGGTGTCCACAGATGATTTTAGCCCCTTGGAGCCTTCCAACTGAGATCTCAGATGTCACAGGGCAGAGAAAAGCCATCTTGCCCTAGCCTGTTTGAATTCCATGACCATATTAAATTATTGTTTTTTGCCACCACGTTTTGGGGTAATTTCTTTTCTTTTTAAGTTATTTATTTATTTATTTATTTATTTATTTATTTATTTATTTGAGAGAGAGCAGGAGCAGGGGAGGGGTATAGAGAGAGAATCCCAAGCAGACTCCATGCTCAGCGCAGAGCCTGACCCCGACGTGAGGCTTGATCCCAAGACTGTGAGATCATGACCTGAGCCAAAATCAAGAGTCAGAAGCCTGACTGACTGAGCCACCCAGGTGCCCCTGAAGTAATTTCTTGATGCAGACATAGTAATGGAATGAAGACTTAGCTTTTATTTATTTTTTTACTTGTTGAGATGATTTATTGAGATATAATTCACATATTCTAAAACTCACCATCTTAAAATGTACATTTCAGTGATTTTAGTATATTCAAAAAGTTGTACAACCATCACCAATAATATCTAATTCCTGAACATTTCCATCACTGTAGAAGAAACTCCATACTTGTTAGCAGCAGTTTTTCCCTTTTCTCCTTCCACACTAGCCTGTGGCAACCATTCATCTACTTTTTATCTCTATGGATTTGCCTATTCAGGAAATTTCACATAAATGGAGTCATACAATATGTGGCCTTTTGTGTCTGGTTTCTTTCACTTTGCACAATGTTTTCAAAGTTCATCCATGTCATATCATGTATCAGCACTTCATTCCTTTGAATAATATTCTGTTATATGAATATACCACATTTGTTTATCCATTCATCAGTTAATGGACATTTGGGTTGTTTCTATTTTTTGGCTGTTGGGAATAATGCTGCCATGAATATACATGTACAGGAAGTTTTTCTTTGAAAATATGTTTTCAGTTCTCTTGGGTATATAATAGGAATGGTAACTTTCTGTTTAAAATTTTTTTTTTTTTAAATTTTTTTTTCAACGTTTTTTATTTATTTTTGGGACAGAGAGAGACAGAGCATGAGAGCATGAACGGGGGAGGGGCAGAGAGAGAGGGAGACACAGAATCGGAAACAGGCTCCAGGCTCCGAGCCATCAGCCCAGAGCCCGACGCGGGGCTCGAACTCACGGACCGTGAGATCGTGACCTGGCTGAAGTCGGACGCTTAACCGACTGCGCCACCCAGGCGCCCCTCTGTTTAAATTTTTGAGCAGCTGTCAAGTTTTTTCCACAATGGTTGTACTAATTTATGTTCCCATCAGCAATGTATACATTTCTCCACATCTTCACCAATACTTGTTATTTTCTAATACTATTATTATTATTATTATTTGTTGTTGTTGTTGTTGTTATTCAAGTGTGTGTGACAGGGTATCTCATTGTAATTTGGGTTTGCATTTCTCTAATTACTTAATGATCTTCAGCATCTTTTCTGGTACTTCTTAGTTATTTGTCCATCTTCATAGGAGAAATGTCTTTTTATTTTTATTTTATTTTATTTTATTTTATTTTATTTTATTTTATTTTAATTTATTTATTTAATGTTTTATTTATTTTTAAGACAGAGAGACAGAGCATGAGTGGGAAGGGGTAGAGAGGGAGATACAGAATCTGAAGCAGGCTCCAGGCTCTGAGCTGTGAGCACGGAGCCCAATGAGGGGCTCGAACTCACGAACTGAGATTATGACCTGAGCTGAAGTTGGACGCTTAACCAACTGAGCCACCCAGGTGCCCCTTATTTTATTTTATTTTATTTTATTTTATTTTATTTTATTTTATTTTATTTTAATTTTATTTTAGAGAGAGGTAGAGAGCACATGCAAGTGGGGGAGAGGGGCAGAAAGGGAGGGAGACAGAATCTAAAGCAGGCTCCATGTTCAGCTCAGAGCCTGACACGGGGCTTGATCCCAGGACCTTGGAATCATGACCTGAGCCAAAATCAAGAATCAGATGCTCAACTGACTAGGTCATGCAGATGCCCTGAGAAATGTCTTTTTAAATCCTTTGCCCATTTTTAAATTGGGTTGTCTTTTTATTGTTGAGTTGTGTAAGTATTTATATATTCTGGATATTAAATCCTTATTCAGATTTGCAATAATTTCTTATTGGATTATCTTTTCACCTTTTGATAGTGAAGTCCTTTAATAGTGGTAGTCCTTTTATGCACAAAACTTATTAATTTTTGTAAAGTCTGATGTATCTGTTTTTTCTTTGTTCTTTGGGTGTCATATCTAAGAAACCATTCTCTAATCCAGTATCATAAAGCATTTCTGCAATGCTTTTTTCTAAAAGTTTTATTTCTTACATTTACATCTTTAATCCATTTTGTGTCAATTTTTGTATATAGTGTGAGTTTAGGGTGTCAAAATTCATTCTTTTGCCTGTGGCTATCCAGTGGTCTCAACAACATATGTTGAAAATACTATACTTTCTCCCATTAAATTATCTTGGCATCCTTATTGAAAATCTATTGACTATAGATGTTAAGGGTTTATTTCTGGACTCTCCATTCTATTTTATTGATCTATAGTCTATCTTTATGCCAGTACCACACTGTATTGATTACTGTAGCTTTATAGTGAGTTTTGATATTGTAAAGTGTGAATTCTCCAGTTTTGTTCTTTCTTAAGATTGTTTTGACTATATTGAGACCCTTGCATTTCCTTATAAATTTTAGGATCAGCTTGGCAATTTTTGCAAAAACAGAATTTTTATAAGAATTGCCTTGAATCTGTTGGTCAATTTAGAAAGTATTTACATCATAACAACATCATCTTCCAATCTATATGCATGGAGTATATTTCTATTTATTCAGGTCTTCTGAAATTTTTTTCAACAATATTTTATAGCTCTTACTCTTACTGTACAAATCTTGCACTTTATTGGTTAATTTATTCCTAGGTATTTTGTTATTTTTGAGGCTTGCAATTGAGATGGATTTATTAATTTCATTTTTGGATAATTTCTATCATATATAGAAATGCAACAAATGTTTATATACTGATCTATAACCTACAAACTTGGTGAACCTGATGATTAACTCCAACATTTTCTTTTGTAAATTCCTTAGAATTTTCTATATATAAGACGATGTCATCTGCAAATAGAACTTTTACTTCTTTCATTTTAATCTGGAGGTATTTTATTTTATTTTCTTGTCTAATTGCCCAACCTAGAACTTCCAGCACGATGTTGAATAAAAATGATGAAAACAGACACCTCATCTTGTGTTGGATTTTAGGGAGGGAAGGCCTTCAGTTTTTCATCATTAAATGTAATATTAGATGTGGATTTTTCACATATGGCCTTGGTCAAATTGAGGTTCCTTTCTATTCCTAGTTTATTGAGGGCTTATATCATGAAAGAGTGTGGGATTTTGTCTAATACTTTTTCTGTGTCTATTGAGATGATGTGGGTTTTTTTTCTTTCATTCTATTAATATGGTATATTACAGTAACTGATTTTCCTATGTTGAACCAACCTTGTATTCCTGGAATAAATCCCACTGGGTCATGTGTTTTGTTGAGGCTTTTGTATTTACATTCATAACTTATATCGGTCTCTAGTTTTCTTATAATGTCTTTGTGTGGTTTTGTATTGGGATGATAATGGCCTCACAGCATGACTTGGGAACTGTTTCCTCCTATTTGGGGGAATGTTTGAGAAAGGTTAGAAAGTAACATTTGACTCTAGCTGCCTTAAAGGGTTATTAGAAAAAACAAAAACAAAGTGATATATAAGCTGTGTGTATTAGTCTCTTATGGCTACCATAACAAATGGCTACCAACTGGGTGGCTTAAAACAACAAAAATGTATTGTCTCACATTTCTGGAGATGAGAAGCCTTAAATCGAGCTGTTGGTGGGGCTGCACTCCCTCTGGAGGACTCTAGGGGAGAATCCATTACTTGCCTGTTCTAGTGTCTGAGGCCTGTTGGCATTCCTGATTTGGGGCTGTATCACTCTACTGTTTACCTCTGTGGTCACATTGTGTTCTCTTCTGTTTGTCTCAAATCTCCTTCTGCCTTTCTCTTATAAGGACATTTGTCATTGGATTTTGCAATCACCTGAATATTCCAGGATGATATCCTCAAGAACCTTAATTTAATTAAATCTACAAAGACTCTTTTTACATAACATTAACAGGTTCCAAGAATTAGGACATGGACATATATTTTGGGAGGACCATTCAGTTCACTACACTATGTGAGAGTATTTTGTGAACTGTAAAATGGTATCTATCTATATTATACATATATATTGTTATAACATATAATGTGAAGGTTCAAATATGTGAACTTTCTGTTAAAGGAAGATTTCAAAGTAATTAGTATGGATAGTATTGTAAATGTTTCTAAAATGATTCTATTTCTTTTTTAATTTTTTGTGCCCCTTTCTACTTCCCCTCTCATGTGTTTAGTCCCTCATGATATAGTTGGGAAATCAATCTAATGTTTCACTCCTTATTTTCTTCTTATTCAAATCTAATTTTTAATATTTATTTATTTATTTTTGTAATTCAAGAGCAATACAGTCTAGGTATTAAAAAAAAAAAAGTGAAGCATTACAGAAGTGTATACAGTAAAAAGCAAAAGTACATCCTTTCACCAGAATGCACATTCCCTTACCCCACTCTGCCCATGATGCCAACTTAGATCTAATGTGTTTAGATTAGATCTTAGATCTAGTGTGTTTCTGGAGGAAACCAGTCTGGTGGATATTCTTCCAGACCTTCACAACTTTGATGACTCTCTATGCCCTTCATTTAAAGGATTATACAGTGTTCCAGAGCATGGATAAACCTATGTTTAAACATTTTATTACAGTAGGCACTTAAATCATATACAATTTAATAAGATTAATCATCCTCAATATAGATTTGGTCAATGTTTTTATTTTTTCTTCTGTGATTGACAGAAGATTGTATGCTTTGTCCAATGTTCTACAGAGTTGCTATGTTTTTCTTATTGATGTCTAGGGATTCTTTGAATTAGGGATATAACTTTCTCTATAAAGAAATACAGTCTAAGTTTAAATTCTAATTCTGTTACTATTTCTGCATGCTGCTTTCCAATTAAATTTGAAAATAAAATAAAAATGTATAAGGGCTTTCAACTTACTATAATTATGACCCCTTTAATTAACTACATGTGACTATGTATGTGTATCATTTGTCACCATGATAGATGAAATAACTGAAGAGTCAAGTATTTAAAAATATCTGGATACCTTGATAATTTACATCATCTAGAAAAATATAGAGGTAGTTCCATGAAGTAATTAATAGCACAGTCTTTGGTAGCAGATGAACTTGAGTATTCTCCTGAGCCCTGTAGTCTTGAGCAAGTTATTGTATCTCTTTAAAATTTTTTACTTTATTGCCTATAAAATGGGTGTAATTACCTATTTCAAGAGGTGGTTATGAAGATTATATGAGGTGAACCGTGAATAGAATTTTGCACAGTACACAGCACACAGAATGCATGTAATAAATGGTAGCTACCATAATATTATTATTGGTAAATGATTTTACACGTAGTAAAATCTGCATACTTGGCCATAATTTTCAGTTTTCAAAGAGCACAGTTCACAGTTGTCTTTCTCTTCATCTAATTTCAGTAGAAGAGATTGACATGTCTGGAAATTAAAACTTCAAGTTCAGATCAGCTCTATCCCGTGACTGTGGCTTCCTTAAGTTGTATTTGCACCTGAACTGATGAGCCCCTGAAAGAAATACTCTTGTTACTAAGAGTACCAAATTACTAAATTGGTACCAAATCCCACCCTGGTCTTCTGGTTGTGGTGGTCAGACCAAAGCTGTGATCTAGTACCCAACTGGCTAGGTAACAATCCCCTGAGCACTACCACAGATAGTCTAGAAGATTTCACTTCCGTACATCAAAGGAAGGGCTTGGGAATCTGTTTTTTTAAAAAGCTCCCTGATTCTGATAGGTAGTTGCTTTTGATAACCACTGTGGTAGAGCAGGCTAAAACTCTCTCCTCCTAGTCTATACTCTTTTCACCTTCCTATTGCAGTACCTGACTGCTAAACTTTATAAAGATTAGTGGAGGTGACCCCAGGAGAGAAAAAATACTGCCATGGGAGAGAAAAAATAATGCCTGAAGGGAGACCAAGAGAGCACTTGTCCCTATGTGTTGCAGGATTTTTTTTTTTCACTTCAATACCTGGGTTTCATTGTCTCACCACTTCAAAGAATGAGACACAAAATGAGCAGCAGGCAAAAGTTTATTAGAATATAAGATTAGAAAGGAAGAGTAGTAGGAAGGCTCTCTTTACAGAGAGGAGACATTCAAAAGTGAATGACAGAGAACTATAGGCAGGGGTCCTTGTTTTATAAGGTTCTGGTCATGCCCACACCTTCCTCACTTCCCCCTTGTTCTTTCTCAGGTTCTACCCTCATGGGCTGGATAACTCTGGGTGCTGGGTTGTCCATTTCTGATTGTTTCATTTCCATGGTATGAGGGATGGTCTATGGCCATATTTAGGTCTTTCTTCAAATTCCTGAGGGAAACCTGAGGGAGAGTAAGTGGCCTCTGTCACATTCTTAAGAGGAACCTTAAGCCTGAGGGGGTTTGCTGTGGTCAGACACTCCCAGCATTGTTCCAAAATATGTGTTTTTCTCCGCCCAGGGACCTCAGTCCTAATCCTTCCCTCTCTGCCTATTTTATCCTATCTGCCTAATTTCCTATTATATATGTACTTTTTATTCTCTTCTCATTAGGATTTGATCCCCTAACAAACTGTGTCCATTAAGTCCTTTCTCATCTCCAAAAATGAAATAACTGTTTTTTTTCTTTGGCAGTGGTATGTGTTCAGAATACAAAAGGGAGAAGTGCTTCAAACTCCTTATGGGTTTTGATGAGAAAATTAGGGACTACCTGGTTTAGCAATCTATATAGCCTGGGATCCAATTTCAGCAAAATGAAACAAAAATTAAAGTAGATGAATAAAGTCTTCCTCATTCATCCCTCCCCGTGCACAGAGAAAACAGCCCCCACTCTGCATAGTCCCATCTCTCTGGGCCTGTGAAATCTTAGAAGCTTATCTAAGGCTGACTGATTCTTAGGCTGCTGCCAGGGATTTAGCATTTGGAACCATGATAGGAACCACACCTATGACCACTGTGGGACAAATTGTTGGCAGGAGAATGACACTGGAATTTGTGGCTGATTAATCAGATAAAGCATTTGAGATAATATAGAGCTTCCTCTGGAGCGCACACTGATGTAAGGACTTTACATATATTAACTCTTTTAATGCTCAGGATAGCATAGAAAGTAGATAACTGCTTGTCAGGAAATCTGTGAAAGCCATTGTCATTGTCTTTAAGAGAAGAGAGGTATATGAAAAGAATACACAAGTTCATTAAGATCAAATATTTTTAAAACATAATGCATATAATGAAACACATTTGAATGTTTTCTCATTAGCTTTACAAAATGTACTTAAGTACCTGAGGAGGTTTATCAGTCAGATAAATGAAGCACTTAAAAAAAGAAGTAGAATGCAATTAATTGATAGATACAGATGTGAGGGAGGAAAAATAATTTTCCTTCTACCCTCCTAGGTTCTTGGCAGAGACCCTTTAATAAAAAGACAGATTAACAGGAGAAACACAAGGAAAAATGTTATAGTATGTATGTCTCCCGTTTACATGGGAGATACCCCAGAAAAGTAATTAACTACTTGAAATGACCCAAGCCCCAACCTTAGATATCATCTTCAGTTGAAGACCAAAGATGTTGGAGGTGGGTGGGTGGAGGAGGCCAGTTACGGGAGGTTAATCAGAAAAACACAATAAACAACCATAAGGTTGTTATGCAGATTTAAGCCTTAATGCCTTCTGCATTGGTAAGAGTTTTTGGAGAATCATTCTTCTTTTGAGGTATGAAGAGGAAGATGCCATTACAAATGGAGATTTCCCTTTTAAATGTAAATGTCTCTTATCAACACTGTGTATGTAATGTTGTTTCCAAAAAACAACCAGCTTAAAATAATCCAAATGCCAAAGAGGCATACTTTAGGGTGCTGGATTCTGCTCCTCTTCACAGACTTGAAGATGTTTAGTTAATTATGTTTTAATGGAGACCAAACATTGTTTAAAGGCCCCTTAAAATTGTCAAAATTTGCTAAATTGCGAATCGAATGTTTTGTGTAAAAATGTAGTCACAGCTTTAATTAATTAAGCAACTGCATTTAAAACCAAAGGAAAACCTCTGAATAAATTTGACATCTTATAAGCTACATTCTTGGGCATCCAAAAACTCACATTTAACAAAAACAAAAGTGAGAAAGACATAAAACTGTGATGAAGGATTAAAGCTCCTACCCTCTTTCCCTTAAGGAAATGTTGTAGGAAGAATATGTGTTATGCAATCAGTGAGGAAAAGCGAATAGATGTCACTTACTCATGTGGTGTGTTACAACAGCCCCCCTGCCTTCCACTGAGGCCCTTCCAGACCCAGCTTGAAATGACAGAGTCCCTACTGTTGCTTCTCCAGAACCTAGAGACCTTTTTACCTGGCTGTGTTTTTTGTTATTGGTCTATGGTGGGACTCAAGTCCATCCATTTTTCTCCCCAGCCTAAAAATACTCCTTAGTATTTGGTACTCCAAATCTTACACCAAATGTGCTTAAAACTCACAAATGTGTAATCAAATGTTGTGGTGAAGGTGGCTTATGCAGTTTTTGAAATTTTAGTGCAAAGTTATAAAACGCTTAAGTAACAGAAGTAGGTGTGGTCACAAAGATCTCATTTCCCTTATTTAAAAAAATGCATGCACATAAGACTAATTTTTAAAACATAAACTGAATATTATCATTTTTTTATTCATTTGGCCCTCATGGAAGAAATGATGCTTGTGACTACTAACATGGAGGCTACGGTGTTTGCAAAACATCTTTCACATTTTATATAGGCCAGGTTATGTATTAAATTGCAATTTTTTGTAGGAAACATGGTTAAATATAGGCAATTTAAAATGGTTCAATCTACTAATTAAGTAACCTCATGCTTACCAGTGTCTCTAAACAGAAATGTAGTCAAAATTGTTATAATTAGGTTTTAAACGGGATTGGTAGCTCTAGGTTACCTTTAGAGAACATTCTGAGATGCCCAAGGTTTATTGTTACACTTGGCAGATTAAAATGGCAAGATGACATCTTTTGGAAGCATAAATGGCCCAGGAAATTAAATTTAAAGAATTACTCTTCCATTTATTCATTGTAAACTTGTAAGTCTGTCTCTGTATTAATTAGGGCTACATTTAACTGTGAGTGTCAGAAAATCCAAATTAACAGTGGCTTAAACAAAATAGAACTTTATCTCATTCACAGGGATAACAGTGTGGGGCTTGTAGAATGGCTCCACCATCATCAGGAACTATGGCTTCTTTTACATCGTTGTTCTGCCACCCTCTATAGATGGCTACCAACTCATGGGCGCAGGAGGCTCCTTGAACTCTAGTCATCAGACTTTTATTACAGACAGCAGAATGGAAAGGAGGGAAGAAAGGCGTGCCCACTCACTTTACAGAAGATGGCCATCATATTTGTTTACATCCCACTGGCCAGCATTAAGTCATATGCTACACTGTGCTTTAAGCTGGGAAATGTAATCTCATTCTGGGCAGTCATATAGTCATAGAGGTAAAATGAAAAGTTTCATTAAGGGTGAACATACTATATTGGGGGTATAACAGGCTTTTACTCTGGGTTCATAGATACATTTCATGGAAATTGTCAGTCTCCTACAGTTGGTCAAATTTTGTAGAGAAAAAGATATACAGCTTTTGCCAGATTCCTAAAGTTCTCTGTCATGCAAAAATGTTTAAGAATCAGTGTCTCATATATAAATTTAAATCTCTATTCAGTTTTAAATAAATAAGATACAAGTAATGTCTATTTCTCATTATACCTAATGAATTTTGTTACTGTCAGTAATATACCTAAGCTCCTATTAGGTACATAAGTATCCTATGAAAGATATAAAACAGAATTTAAAAAAAAATTAAGCCTGGGAAGTGAACAAATATATTTAAACCCCAGAAGAATATGTAAAGATAAGTGAATCACTTGTTTCTTGCTTATCAACTATTATAAGAGAGTATGTCTGCTTTTTGTCTCTTACAATTTATAATCTAAGTTGGATTTTAACTCAATGTATTTAGCAATCAAAGAAAAGCAAATTAAAAGGGCAAAGCAGTATTTATTTAAGTCAAGAAAATAAATTAAAACAATAACAACTCTAATATTTCATGGCAGAATATAATTGATGTCATTTTGGAAGACAGTTTGAGAATATGAATAACATAGACAAATACTTTAAGATCCTTTGTCTCATGGAATTAAAACAACAACAACAAAAAAAACCTAAAAATATATAGATATTTATTGCATTTTTGGCAGCATTTTTAAAAGTTTATTTATATATTTTGAGAGACAGAGAGACAGAGAGAGAGAGGGAGAGAGAGAGAGAATAAGTTGGGGAGGGGCAGAGAGAAGGAGAGCCTGAATCCCAAGCAGATTCTGCACCATCAATGCAGAGCCCAACGCAGGGCTCAAACTCGCAAACTTGGTGTCATGACCTGAGCTGAGATCAAAAGTCAGATGCTTACTGACTACGCCATGCCTTGCAGCATTTTTTAATTAGCAGTTTCAGATGGGAAAGTATGCAAATATCCAACTATAGGAGAATAGTTATGCAAATCATAATCTATCAGCAAAGGAAACACATGAAACTCTTCAAAGTGATAATTATGACACTTTTGTAAATAGCATTGAAAATTATCATGTTATACTAAATTAAAAAGACACAATAGAGAATTGTATACAGATACCTAAGAGTTGACCTTTGAATAACATGAGAGTTAGGGGCGCTGACACCCCGTGCAGTCAAAAATCCATGTATAACTTTTGACTTTCCAAAAACTTAACTACTAAGAGCCTACTGTTGACTGGAAGCCCTACAGATAACATAAACTGTTGATTAATATATATTTTGTATATTATATGTATTATATACTATATTCTTACAGTAAAGTAAGCTAGAGAAAAGAAAATTTTATAAAAAACCACAAGGAAGAGAAAATACATTTATAATACTGTTCTGTAAAAAATCTGCCTGGAAATAGAGCTGCAGAGTTCAAGCCCATCTTGTGCCAGGGTCAACTGTATAAACAGTAGCTGTGCCATAATATACAAAAGCAAAGATTGCATTGATTTTTTTTTTTTCCTACATTTTAATTTACTGCAGTGGAGTATCTTTAAACCTGATTGGATTGGATACATATATACTTCCAAATCACTAATGGAGGATCACTAAAGCATGAGATATACTTTCAAGGAATCTTACATAGTTTCATGTAATATCTGTTCAACTGCTAAAAAATACATAAAAGGGAGTGTTGGGGCATTCAGAAGACTAGTTGAGCCAGGTTGAAATAATGCCATTAGGCAAATGAACTTCAGCATTCTACTCTGTTGCAGAAGTTTTAATCCTGTGATATTTTAGGCTGGTGCTCTGGAATTCATCCATGCATAGAATTATCTGTACTCTGACCCTCTCTATCCTTCCCATAATGATATTACTCAAATCAAAAAGTCCATAATGAGTACGTTTAGTCTTATTTTTTTTAAGGCTTTCAATTTAAATTTCTTAAACAAGAGAAAAAAAACACAAGAAAAAAAATTTTTTTCCCGGGTGTATAGTAACAGTAGCCCTTCCTATGTTTGCCTATCATTCCTACACTCACTTTTCCCCCCATTTTTTTAATCATGGTAAAATACATATAAACAGACAATTTGTCATCTTAACCATTTTTAAGTGTACAGACCAGTGGTACCAAGTACCTTCATTTGTATGTACACTTCAAAAAATTGTACTAGAAAGATTTTCTATGACCTTAATGCTTTGATAATTTACTCAGCAACTAGTTTAAACTACAGAAGGGTGTCAAAGAGTTTGGAACTATAAGTTCCCAAATATTACAGTGGTATTTATCTCCTCTTATGTTGAAAATTCGCAAACTTTTTGGAGAGGTTTCTCTGATTCCTTATTGAAACTACTAGGCCAGTCCTCGAAAGGCAGTCATTCTGCTTTTACTGATTCTAGAAGAGCAAAGGTGGAAGTGTATCTTTTTCAGTCATGTCATTTAATAACATGCCTACAATGTGCCAAACATTGTGTTAAGAGCTTTTGTACACATAACAAGGGTCCTCTGATGTAGGTGGCATCGTTTACATCTTACGGATGAGGAAACTGAATCTCTGAGATTTGAAGAGCCTTGGTAAGGCATGGCAGAACTAGATTACAATCCAAATCTTTGGTCTCCACGTCCACTGCTAGTCAGCCCAGTACAGCTGTCATCACACATGCTTGCAGCATCTCTAACAAACCCACACAGGCTGACTCCCAAAATGGCACACAAAGGAGAATGTTCCAGATACAACTATTTATCTTTTCTTCACCACTTTTAACTTGTTGGCATTTGTCACTTAAAAGACATCAACTGTAAGGTTCAAGGTGGTTATATCTTAATTATTATATTTTAGAGATAATTCCTTTCCAGATCACACTGTTGACTATAGTAGGTTTTTTTCCTTGTTTGATTGTGTGTCTGCTCAACCGAAGAGTAAGCATATAGTAAATAGGTATAAGTGTAGCACAGAGAGAATAGATATCTATATCCATATTTATATATCCATACTGATACAGTCTAGATACATACAGTGAGAGTATGTAGAGTATATAGAGGTATATAGTGCTGATACAAGGGCCTGGGTGTCCACAATTAGACTGCAGTTCCTCAGGTTCTAAAAAGACCAGTCTCATAGGGCTATAAGGATTCTTTAGGATCTTACATTAGTTGAAGAAAGACTGGCCTTCTCTTTCTTTTTTATTTTTAATGTTTATTTATTTTTGAGAGACAGAGAGAGAGAGAGAGAGAGAGAGACAGAGCATGAGTGGGGGAAGGGCAGAGAGAGAGAGGGAGACACAGAATCTGAAGCAGGCTTCAGGCTCTGAGCTGTCAGCACAGAGCCCAACATGGGGCTTGAACTCACAAATCATGAGATCATGACCTGAGCCAAAGTCAGACACTTAACTGACTGAGCCACCAGACACTCTGAAAGATTGGAGTTTTCAATAGTTCTCTATATGTGTATAGAAATACACACACACACACACACACACACACACACACACACACACAGAGAGAGAGAGAGAGAGAGAGAGAGAGAGAGAGAGAGAGAAAGAGAGAGAGAGAGAGAGAGAAAGAGAGAGAGAGAGAGAGAGAGCTTTGTTATCAGGGACTCTTAGCATATAGATCATTCAGAATAAAAATCTAGTTAGCTAAAGGTTGGGTCTTTCTAAAAACAGCCTTTCTTTCTTCCTTTCCTTTCCTTTCCTTTCCTTTCCTTTCCTTTCCTTTCCTTTCCTTTCCTTTCCTTTCCTTTCCTTTCCTGTTTTTTTCTTTTGTTTCTTTTCTTCCTTCCTTCCTCCCTTCCTCCCTCCTTCCCTTCCTTCCTTTCTCTCTCCTTCCTTCCCTTCCTCCCTCCTTCTTTTCTTTTCTCTTTTCTTTTCTTTTCTTTTCTTTTCTTTTCTTTTCTTTTCTTTTCTTTTCTTTTCTTCTGTTTTGAACAAAGCTTAAAATATGCCACATATTTCCTTGTGTTTTTTTTTTTAACGTTTATTTATTTTTGAGACAGAGACAGAGCTTGAATGGGGGAGGGGCAGAGAGAGAGGGAGACACAGAATCTGAAGCAGGCTCCAGGCTCTGGGCCATCAGCCCAGAGCCCGATGCGGGGCTCCAACTCACGGACCGCAAGATCGTGACCTGAGTCAAAGTCAGACGCTTAACCGACTGAGCCACCCAGGAGCCCCCCTTGTGTTTTTTTTAAGCTAACATTTTTCAGAGATTATTATATGTCTGCCACTGAGCTGAACACACCTCCTGCTCTTTCATTTAATTCTCACTCACAACCCATGAGGTAGGTACTATCACCATCATTTTACAAAAGAACCTGAGGCTTAAAGAAGTCAAAAAACTTGGTCAGGTTCTCATAACTAGTAGGGAGTAGTGAAGCCAGGATTGAAATCCAGGTCCTCTGACCACCTTACCCCAAACTTTTTCAATCTCCTCACTGTATGTCCCTCAGAATAATTTAAATTTTTGTGATGACTCTGCCTTCTAAAATTAAATATTGAATTCACCTGCATCATGCCAGAGTAAGACCATCTGGACCCAAGAATACAGTCCTACAATAACATAGATAACATAGGCATTGTAGTATTGTAGTGTTGAGCCACTGAATAAAGTTACAAAGGGTCACCATGTACATCTATATTCAGTGGTCCAAGACTACAGTGTTTTGAGGGTTCATGACACTTAATTTTCTTCTCTTTTCTGTCCTCTTTCACTGAGTAGGTAGCCTTTTGTGGTCAAAAGCATGTGGTTTACAGAGGTAGTATATTGAGTTCCAGCTCTGCTCTGACAGACACTAGCAGTGTGATCTCCTTTTCATCTGTAAAGTGGGTGTGGCATTGTCTACTCTGGAGAAGATAAAAGGAGACAAAGTAGCTAAGGGTCTAACACGGTGACTGGCGGGCAGTAAGTTCTCAACCAATGGCACACTATTATTACAGCATATCACTGCTGTCAGGTGGCTAACCATAATTTCTCACTGCTATCAGTGTTCCTGTTATATCTGGCTCTTTCACTAATTTGTAGGGTCTAATCTGTTTGGGCTTTGAAAGCAGTTCCTGTATTGGTAACATAGCAAAATGGACTTGTGCAAGATATTGGCACTGACATGAGGGTGCAGAGTCAAGCCAGGAACAAAGCCGGGGTGGAAATGCTGAGAAAACATGGACAACATTCCAAAGCACAGTCCACGTAATTGAAACAGAATCAGAGACGTGACTGGGGCCAGATACTAGGGTAGCCCAAGAGATACCAATGGGAGAGCCAAAGTCCATGGCTCAGTCTGGGGTCACAAGCTGACAGGAGCTGAGCAGAAGATAAAGCACAGGGGCTCAGAGAAGACAGGCCTGGCTTGGAATGTGTTCATGCTCCTTTCGAAAGCCTGGGGCTTTTCCCCATGGATCCTTAGATCTTTTTATAGGCGTACCTCCCCAAGACGAAATCTCTTAATTAGATTATAAGCTTTTTTTGTTTTAAAGTTAAGGGGCATGGACTCTGAATAAGGATTTAGGGAATATTTCTTTAAATAACAAGCAGGAATTTCAACATGCACATTTTGTTTGACTGACTCAGATCTCTTTTATTTACCAGTAGAATTTTGACTAAGTAATAGATTAATGAATTTTCTTGACTGCGTAGGGTTGCCAGGTCAAGTATAGGATGCCCAGATACATTTTAATTTCAGATACACAATGAATAGTTTTTTAGAATAAGTATGTCCCAAATATTGCATGGAATATACTTATGCTAAGAAATTATTCACTATTCATGTAGAATTAAAATTGAATTGGGATCTTGTTTGTTTTTGCTCATTCTGGAAACCATGGGTACAACTGACTATAGTACCATGAATGGTAATTAATAATTATTTAGAAGTTCCAGAATCAGTCATATTTTTACTGTACACTATTTGACCTCTTACAACAACTGATAAATTTGATGCAACTGTTGTTCTCCAAACTCTTGATCATCAGAGGAGAAGTGGGTGGGGGGATGGGTGAAATAGGTGATGGGGATTAAGGGATGCACTTGTTGTGATGAGCACTGGGGGTTGTATAGAAGTGTTGAATCACTATATTGTACACCTGAAACTAATATTGCACAGTATGTTATCTGGAATTTAAATAAAACTTAAAAAAATCTATTGTTCTCATATTATCAGTCTTGAAAGATTAATTTCTAACAGTTTGCAAATGGCAGAGATAGAAATCAAACTTATATCTGTATGACCTGAGCCTTAAATAACACATATACCTTTTTATTAATTTAAATCCACACACATAGTCTGAGTCTGTGGCTGAGAAGGCAAATACATGTATACTGGCTTTCCGTGATGTTTAGATATTTGGATTCTGGCTACCATCATTGTTAGTTAGCCCTATGATATATTCATAAAATGCAGCCATTTCCTCTGTGTTTTCTTCGATCAAAAAGGAAAACTCATTTTTGACTTTTCAAGCTCAGACAGGTATGTTACGGGGCTTTCTCAGCAGGTGCTAGTTTTCCTGCACAGTTTGAGATTGTGTTCAGGTGACTCAAGTCTTCTGACCACTCTGTGCTGATGGTCCTGTAATACCTTGTAACAGCAATTTCACTTTCTTAATCCTTTTTGTTACTTCCCTGGCCTTCAAAATACTGCTGGCCAAGTATAAATTTAATGTGGGCAGATTGGTCACTTTCTAGGAATTAATTGTTGGCGATGCTCCCTTGCCGTTAAATATTAAGTATTACAAGTAGGTAAAGCTAATAAAACAACTTAAGAAAATGGATGTCATGTTATCACACCCACTGATAGATGTCTAAAGCTATGTTGGTGCCCCAAACTTCCATGTGTTTTTGGATTTGGGGATTTTTACCTAATTACCACAAGTAACCTTATTTAAATAGTTACTTAATCATTGGAAACTGAACTGCTACAATCTTCATTGATTTTTGGAGAGTGTATTATCAAGAACCAGAATTAAAAACTATAATTTATATACCCCTGTCACTTCTCCTGTTGTTATTGACTTCTATTGGCAAAACAGTCTAGAGGCATTTGCTATTAACATGACTAAAGCAATTGCATAAAAGGCTTTCAAATAATGTCCAGCAAATATACTGTTTATTGCATTTGACATTAAGGATTTATGGCAATTCCAGAGCTCATTTTCATTAAATAAGATATCATTATCCCAGGAGATACCACTGAGAAACATTAATTTTGAAATACTTTTTAAAATGTGTTATCTAATTCCTCTAAAAACAAAAACAATGGAAAAACTTACTTGACTAAAAAAAAGTCTATGCTTTTTGTCTGTATAATACATTTATACTCATTCAAGCCCATTCTTACTAAAGTCAATCAGTATTCCAGTTATCATTTTATTGCTATTTGCCTATCTTTAAATAGACCACAAAAGAAAAATCAGGGCTCTAGTGTCATATTTAAAAATATATACAACTAAAACATGTTATTTTCAACTAATTAAGTCTTATATAGAAACATTCAAATGATTCACTGGATTATTCACTTTTTTATCTGGAGGTTTGGGTTTTATGACTGTAAAGGCAAGCTTGAATTTACTGAGATAAACTTTGGCAAGATGCACCTGTCTCTCATATGACATCAAAGTGGTCAAAGGGAAATGAGTGTACTGGTTCCTTTGATGCAAACATCGGACTGAATCTGAAACAGTGATTGTGAAATCTTCAAAATGAGCCATCAAAGTATAGAATCTGGGGTTTCATGATAAAAGAAAAATAATTTCTCAAATTCTTCAAGTAAACAAAAGTATCTGGAAACTTGTAGTCATGTTTATCAGGAGGTTGGAAGTACGTGTAGGCTTATTATGATTGCTTCAAACACTGTAGAACACTTTACAGGCTTCTCAGAGGGCATCACTTACATTCTTTTTAAGGTGCATTTTTAAACTCACAAGACAATGGTGTTTGTACACTGAAGCACATAACATTTAGTTTCATCAGGTTAACTTGACACAATCCACTACAAAGCAACACTTTTTAATGATCAGTGTTTAAAGAGTTTAAAGAAAAACATTTACTAACCGGTGACAGCATCAGAAAATTGAGGGTTTCAATTTCTTCAACAAAAAGGAACACTAGTTAGAAGTCAGTGATAGAATCAGAGTCTTATTACTGTATTCTGAGAGCTTACTACCTTTTCTAACTTCCCTGCTTTCTATTTTAAACAATATCATTCTAAAATTTCATATTGAGGGAATGTATCTCCTGCCATGATCTTATTTTTTTTCAATGCAATATTTTTTTCAAGTTTTTATTTAAATTCCAGTTAGCATACAGTGTAACATTAGTTTCAGGGAATGCAATTTTTAAAAATTTTTTTAAAAATATTTATTTTTGAGAGAGAGAGATAAAGTGCAAGCAGGGGAGGGGCAGAGAGAGAGGGAGACACAGATTCTGAAGCAGGCTCCAGGCTCTGAGCTGTCAGCACAGAGCCTGATATGGGACTGGAACTCATAAACTGTGAGATCATGACCTGAGCTGAGGTTGGAAGTCTAACCTACTGAGACACCCAGGCACCCCAGGGAATGCAATTTTTGTTTTTAATGACGAGGTTTTAACATACAAAGCATGTTTTATTTCACACTTAATGAATCACCACTCAAGAACTGAGAAGAGGGTAAATATACATACTTAATCCTAAATATTTTTATCGTCTGCTTTCATGCAGTTAGAGTAAATTTTCTCTAAACCAGCCATTAGAAAATCTTAAAAAAAATCTCTTATTAGGGAAAATTTTAAATATACGTAAAAGGAGATAATTGTATAATGAACCCAATATACTCTTTGTCCAGCTTGACCACGTGGCAATATGTTACTGATCATTTCTTCTGTCAACTATTCATCTTCTCTCCATGTCCATTTGTTGGATCCCTGATATTATATTGTTTCTTCTGTAAATATTTAATTTCCTTAATAATTCTATTATCACTCTATAAAAATAGTATTAATTTGCTGGGATTGTCAAATGTCTAGTTCACATTTATTTTTCCTTTTTTCCCCTAATTTATTTGAAATAGGGCCAATAAAACCTATATACTGTGGTGTGTTAATATGTCTATGTGTTAATATTAAGTTTTCTTAGTGTAATTTCTAGCATAATGATGGTCATGGATATATTTTCTTATATAGTGATCTTTGCCTTACTCTTACGGTAGTTAAAGTAAAATACAATTTTTAATTGATATTTTATCCCTGTAATACCAAGTAAAACAATAAGTAGAACAATCAGTTTTGTGATATCTGAGCCTAAGGATCATTTGCTTAAAAAATTCTGGTTTATTTATTTATTTATTTCCTTTTCATTCAAATATTTTCTTATGGTGTATATGTAGGAAAAAACGGTAAATAGAAATTTAAATATTTACATATTTAAAGTTTTGACATTGGTAGATATCTTTAAAAATATAACTTACAGGTTAAAATACTCAAAACCATAATCTATTGCTGTTGATTCTTTATATGCCATAATAATTACACATTTTCTCCTACTTTTATCAGGATCTTTAATTTGGTTCATAGCTTATCTTGATTATGAATTAAGATTCTTTCTCTGAACCATGGAGACTGAAAATAAAGCTGTCAGAAGATATTCATGTATGTCATTTAGGTATAATTTATATAATTAATTGTAATTGGGACTGCAGTTGTTAGAATCAGTTAAAACAAAATAACCCACTAATTGTTTTATTTACTTTTATTTAAAAAATCATCATTTATCCTTGGTTTTGTTCTAGATACTCATTTGATTTTAAAATGTCTTTTGATTGAGTAGTTTCTACTCACAAGGAATGAGTTGGAATCTTTTTTTCTCCTTGAATTACTTATACCCTGGATACAAGTATAAATTTGAAGATGGGATTTAAAAGGTGAATGATTTATACGATCTGAAGAGAAACCAGAACATTGAAGATGGGATTTTTAGAGTACCCTTTACTGTTTTTAATTAAAACAAAAATTTTTTAATGTTCCTTTATCTTTGAGAGAGAGAGAGAGAATCAGAATCGGAAGCAGGCTCTCAGCTGTCAGCACAGAGCCCAACCCAGGGCTCCAACTCATGAACTGTGAGATCATGACCTGAGCTGAAGTCGGAGGTTTAACTGACTGAGTCACCTAGGTGCCCCAAGAGTACCCTTTGTTAATGATGCCTTCTTATTTGCTAATGAGCATGAAAAGTGCGAATTTCAAGTAGATAATATTACTGCCATTATTGCTGAAAGGGGAACCTAATTTATTTAAACCAATAGAGATTTTGTTTGTTATATAAAGTGTTAAAGGATGCAAACTATTTTTCTCTTTTCTGAACAAACATGGTCTCTTAAATAATCCTGATTCTCCAAATAAATACATATATTTGCTTTTGTAAAGGAAATGGAATTGCAACATAATATCTTCTGTTGAATTTTCTAATATGTTTGGCAATTGAAGTTGCTTTCATAAATGTATTTTCTGTTAAAATTCTGAATAGGAAATAATAGAGAAAATAGTGATTCTTGCCATCATTATGCCTTCTTTGTCTCTAAACAAAATTCCTGTGGGCAGTGGTAGGCCTTTAGGAACTCAGCTAATACTTATAAGGCATGTAATATGTTCTAGAAATATTTATAAGTATCTAATATACATTAATCTTATCCTTATAATGACAGGAAGTTACGATACTTATAACCTCCATCTTACCAATGAGGAAACTGAGAGATACAAAGTTTGAGTGACTTACAGAGAGTCACAAAACTAGTTTGCACCAAGGCAGTCTGGCTCCAGCGATTTACTTTTTTAGACACCATACTGGATAACAAACAGAAAGCCTATCAGTGGTTGCCTGCGATTGGGAAGAGGAATGAGTGCTATACGGAAGGAAGGAGTCAGTTATTTATATAGTGGAAATATCGTGGACCTTAATTTGTGGTGGTAGCAACATGAGTGTATAGATCAAAACCCATCACACTGTCCATGTAAAATGGATACATTTACCGTATGTAAATTATACCTCAATAAAGTTAGTTTGTAAAAAATCATCAAGACTCACTTTATGGTCCACTATATAGTAAATATTGGCAATTTTTGAGTGTGTTGTTTTCTATATGACCTAATTGATATGTAGAGAAAATACTCCTCTTAAAAGTTACAAGCATATACATCCCCTCGAAATGCAAGAGAATAGGTTAGCACAATTTACCATGCAGTAGATCATAAAGTGGGTCTGTCACTAAACATTAGTTTCAGGTCTTCTATATCCATACTGATTTTCTCTGCTTGTTTTATGACAACAAGGAGAGCTAAACCAAACAGATCATGATTTTGTTTGCCCTTTTCATTCTGTTTCTTTTGTCCATATATTTTTGCCATTTCTCATTCAATCCATATAGATGTTTTAGCATTATTATATTTGCCACTGGAGTGATCTCTTTATCATTAATAGTCCCTCATGGTTTCTAGTCATGCTTTTTGACTTAAGTCTAAAAATTTATATGCCCACACCATCTTTTCCTAGTTGGTATTTGCATGGCATATCTTTTTCTGGCCTTTTGCTTCAACCTTTCAGGGTCCTATATATATATTTTTTAAGTTTTTATTTTGAGAGAGAGAGAGAGAGAACATGTGCACATGAGTGGTGGAGGGATAGAGAGAGAGGAAGAGAGAGAATCTGTGCTGACAGCACAGACCCCAATGCGGGGCTCTATCTCACAACCCTGAAATCATGAGCTGAGCTGAAATCAAGAGTCAAATGCTTAACTGACTAAGCCACCCAGACCCCTCAGTATCCTATTGTGGATTCTTATCACGTCGGGGCCACCAATTGTGGGTTCGGCTTTTGGCTTTATCCAGCAAAACCGAGGACAGCAGAAAGGATAACTCAAGACTCAACAAGTCAAGAGAGGTAAGGAGGCTAAGGGAAGTCTACCCAAGGTGATCTCAAGCTCCCATATTTATTAAGCATACATTATAGGGGAAACATTGTGCAATATGTCCCTTGGTAATTGCCAGTAAGGGCTATAGAAAGCCTTGCAAAAACAAACAAACAAACAAACAAACAACAAAAAAAACAAGGCGTTCCCAAGAATACAAAAGAGCAGATGCTGAAAGCTGGGTGGAGAACAAGATATTCCTTTGATAACATGATCTAAGGAATTCTTGAGCACAGAACAGACCCAGCCCCTATATACACATTAACTAGATACTGGTTTACTGTGTTTAGCAGGACCAGAAATCAGTGTAAGGTGTTCCCTAATATCTTCTAACCCAGGACATAGCTATTTGATTTCCCACATCCTATATTTTATAAGAACATGCACTTATATTTGTTTTTGCTTTTGTTTTATTTTTCATATTCTGGGAATATTCATTAATTTTTATTTAATCACTGATATATTTGAGTTTACATTTACCATCTTCCTATTATTTTTTTTTTAAATTAGTTCCATCAGTCTTAAGTTCTTTTTTCCTTTCTTTTCTTTTCTTCTTTTTCATTGATCAGTTTCTTTATTATTCTATCTCTACCTCTTGTTAGTTTTATACTACATTACTATCATTTTACTGTTTACTTTAGGATTACAATATGCATACTTCAATACAGTCCATTTATAAAATATAACTTTTACCATTCCCCAGTCACGCTAGGAATTTAAACCATTTAAATTCCATTTTACCTTTTCTATTTTTTATATATTATTGTTATAATTTTGATTCTACATATACATTTGAATCTAAAATAAATTACTATTTTGCTCAGTCAGTATTAATTTATATTTACTTGCTCTTTCCATTGTTCTTTATTCTTCACTCTGAGGTCATTTTGACTCCTCTGGGGTCATTTTTCTTTTGCTAAGGAAATCCCTTCAGTATTTCTAATAGTTAAGGTCTCTGGCAATACATTTTCTAACATTTTGCTTTTCTGCAAAAGTCTTTATTTTGCCTTCATTTTCGATTGATTTCCCCCCAACTGTTGATAGCATTCTAGGTGGGCAGGGTATTTACTCTGGATACTTTAAAGACGTCATACTGTTGCTTTCTGGCTTTCATCATTTCTGTTAAAAATTCACTTGTTGGTCTCATTGTTTGTCTTTTTAATGATGCACTTCCCCCATGCTTCCCCACTCCCCTACATCTCTGGGTACTTTTAAAACTTCCCTTTGTTTTGGGTTTTCAGCAATTTGATTATGATGTGTCTAGGTTTCATCCTGCTCGTATTTATCTTAGAAGTGAGCAAAGGGCTTCAGAGATCTGTGGCTTGATGACTTTCATCAACCATGTTCTCTTAAAATACTGTTTTTCCTTGGTTCTTTCTTCTCTTTTCTTCCAGAACTCCAATAGCATGTCTGACATGTAAACTATTTTTCTTTCTTTTTTTTTTTTTAATTTTTTTTTTAATGTTTATTTATTTTTGAGACAGAGAGAGACAGAGCATGAACGGGGGAGGGTCAGAGAGAGGGAGACACAGAATCTGAAACAGGCTCCAGGCTCTGAGCTGTCAGCACAGAGCCCGACGCGGGGCTTGAACTCACGGACCGCAAGATCATGACCTGAGCCGAAGTCGGCCGCTTAACTGACTGAGCCACCCAGGCGCCCCTAAACTATTTTTCTTATATACACTTGTGGACTTTTAGTGTTTTTACCCTCTGTGGTTTGGTATGAAAATTTTTGTTGATCTGTATTTCAGTTGACCAATTCACTATTTTTCTCTAATCGGCCACATATCTCATTTATAATTTTAATTGTTGTATTTTACATTTCTAGAAATTTCATTTGACTTTCTTTTCAAGATTTAGACTCTGGTGAAATTTTTCGCATTTTCATCTATTTTCTTCATCTTTCTTTCTACTTTCTTGAATATGTTAGTCATGATATTGTAATGTCCTTATTTGATAATTCCAATATCTGGATAACCTGTGAATCTCTTTTTATTGATTATTTTTTTCTTGTGGTGTTAAGTTTTGTAATCCTGTTTTTTGGTATGCTTGGTATTTTTAAATTTAATGTCTGACATTATATATGAAAAACTGAAGAGCTTTCTTCATATCATCTTCCTCAAAGAGTGAGAGGAGTGGGGGCTGATCCCTTTAGTCCACTCAGAAATTAAATTCCAGGCTGGATTGCACCTTTTCTAAGGCTTCTTTCTAGAGTCTCTCTCACTCTTGTTCCAAGAGTGTAGTTTCCAAGGAATTCCTATTTAGGACTCAGGATGCTCACCTGTGCCCCTATCTTCTGGTCTGCCCAGAACTTGAATGCCTGTCTTCTAGTACAACTGTTAGACAGCCAAATCCTCTCTCTGCTTTTCAAAGACATTCTTCTTGGCTTCTTGGATTCTCTCCCCCCCTCCCCGCCCCCCCCATAGCTGCAGAAATCAATGTCATGAGGGGAAATCCAGCAGGAGTGTGGATGTTGTTCTCTGTCCCTACTTTCTGGATGGAATCCTAGCTCCTCAAGTCTCTAATTTGTGCTTCTCCAGCTTCATGGGATGGTCAAAACTTCTGGTGGGGTTTCTACCTCTTAGCAAGGACATCTACTTGGCCTTTTTCCTGACCCCAGCCACTTGTTACATGCTCAGAACTGGCAAATGCACCAAGAAAAAAACAAAACAAACAAACAGACAAAAAAGCCCCACTGCATCATGTCCATTTTCCTCCAGAACTATTTCTGTCCTCTTAGCACCCTGTGCTTTCATGCCCTGGTTACCTATGGCAGCAATCTGATGCCCAGTCTTATTCTTTTGTTCAGCTTTCTATATGTCTTCAGCAGAGGCTTTGTCTCTTTCAAGATGCTCCATAATGTCCCATTATGAATCTTCATATCCCAGGTAAAACAACAGCAAAACCACAAATAGCAATTCAACCCTTTTAAGGAGTGATATATGAGAATAGTAATAGTAGGAGGTTTATAACTCACTTCACACAAGAGGCAAATGGGAGAAATAAATGAGATAATGGTGAATGTAAATAACAGAATTAATTAAATAGAACTAATAGATGTACATTTGACTCTATTTAGTAATTACAGAAAATGTTACTCTCTTCAAGTCTCTATGGGTTGTTTCCCAAAATTGTCTAGAAGAGAACAAGGAGAATATCAGTATATCTTAAAAAGGAATAACATTATAGACAATATTCTCAGATTATATTGCAGTAAAAGTAGAAATTTATAACAGAGATTGAAATAAGAAAATCACAATCTGAAGTTCTAAAATTTTTTTTAACTCTAAGAGGAAATCTAGGCCTAAATTTCATAGCTGGAAAGTAAAAGTAAGACTTTAGATCCAAAAACCTATGGTATGTGAAAAGCTGTGGCTAGAAAAAAAATATGATAGCCAAAATCTTTAATTTTCTTTGAAAGAAGAAAAATTGTTAGCTATTCATATTAATATTTTTAAAAACAGCAAAAATTTAACTTAAAAGAAGGAAGACTTATTTTTTTCCTCTGCCCTTCCCCCATGGTCTTCTGTTAAGTTTCTCAAATTCCACACATGAGTGAAAACATATGATACCTGTCTTTCTTTGACTGACTTATTTTGCTTAGCATAATACCCTTCACTTCTATCCATGTTGTTGCAAATGGCAAGATTTCATTCTTTCTCGTTGCTGAGTAGTGTTCCATTGTGTGTGTGTGTATATATCTATATCTGTGTGTATATATATATACCACATCTTCTTTATCCATTCATCAGTCGATGGACATTTGGACTCTTTCCATAATTTGGCTATTGTTGATTGTGTGAAGATCATGGGGGAAGGGAAGGAAAAAAATAATTACAGAGAGGGACACAAACCAAAAGAGACTGTTGAATACAGAGAACAAACTAAGGGTTGATGGGGGTGTGGGGATGTGGGGGAGGGGAAAATGGGTGATGGGCACTGAGAAAGGCACTTATTGGGATGAGCAGTGGGTGTTGTTATGTAAGTGATGAATCATGGGACTCTATTTCCAAAGCCAAGAGCACACTGTATACACTGTATGTTAGCTAATTGAAAATTATATTTAAAAAAATAAATAAAACATCCTCCTGCTAAATAAATAAATAAATAAATAAATAAATAATAAAGGGAGAAATAAGAAAGGTCAAAAATTAAATGTAATAAAAGAGAAAAACATTAGAAAGAATAAATACATTTTATAACTGGTTCTTTGAGAAACAATAACAATAAAATAGAAAACCTATTAGGCTAACTCTCAAAGAGAGCTGGAGAAGGCACAAAAACACAAAACTAGAAATGAAGAGGACATAAGAATAATGTAAATTATAAGAATGGCCAGTATTTTGCTGGAAAAAACTATATTCTCATATTTCTGTATTTCTTATACTATTTTCCACATACTATTTTCTGATGCATCAGTAAATCTACCTGTTCAACCTTCTAAATACAACCCAAATCTGACCACTTTTCCTCACCTTTCCCGGTACCTCTTTTCAGCCTCCACCATCTCACCTTTACCATTTTCCTACACAGTCTGCATTTAACACCTTGCTTATTAATTCTTTCTCCACAGAGAGAGAGAGAGAGATCTTTTTAAAATAATAGTTAAATCATGCCATTTTCACTCACAGATTTCAACTTTGGGTTCTCATGTCTCCCAGAATAAAATGCAAAACCCGGGGCGCCTGGGTGGCTCAGTCGGTTGAGTGTCCGACTTCGGCTCAGGTCGTGATCTCACGGTTTGTGAGTTCGAGCCCCGCGTCAGGCTCTGTGCTGACAGGTCAGAGCCTGGAGCCCACTTCTGCTTCTGTGTCTCCCTCTCTCTCCGCCCCTAACCCACTCGCATTCTGTCTCTGTCAAAAATAAATAAACATTGGGGCGCCTGGGTGGCGCAGTCGGTTAAGCGTCCGACTTCAGCCAGGTCACGATCTCGCGGTCCGTGAGTTCGAGCCCCGCGTCAGGCTCTGGGCTGATGGCTCGGAGCCTGGAGCCTGTTTCCGATTCTGTGTCTCCCTCTCTCTCTGCCCCTCCCCTGTTCATGCTATGTCTCTCTCTGTCCCAAAAATAAATGAAAAAACGTTGAAAAAAAAAAATTAAAAAAAAAAAAAATAAACATTAAAAAAAAAATTAAAAAAAAATAAATAAAATGCAAAACCCATAAAATGCTATATGGTCCTTCTTGCTATGGCTCTTACCTACTTACTGCCTTCAGCCCCTGGTCTCTTGAGCATATTTCTTACTCAGGTCCTTTCCATTTACTATTCCTTTTTCCCTCCTCACACCAGATATTGAAATAACTCACTCTCCTTTCATTCAGGCTAGAATTTACTGGCTGCCCAATTTAAAATAACTACTTTATACCCCTATAATTTTCTATTCTCTTATCTAATTTATTTCCTCTTAGTATTTATAATCACCTAACATATTGTATATTAAATTATTATCCTGTTCTTCTTCTTAGAACATAAGTTCCAGAAGACTAAGGTATTTGTCTGTTTTGATTACTGCTTTTTGTTTAGTGTTCTCATTAATACTTGGCACATATTAGTGCTTGATAACTATTTATTGAATACATTGATGAATGGTCTGATTAATAACTAGAAAGCTTCTGGAAAATCCATTGAAAACCTCTTGCAAACAGTAAGAGAATTTGGCAAGGCAAATGGTTCAAAGTTAATATAACAATAAGAAAAAAGACAAAATAGCTAAAAATAAGTTAACTATTAATGTGTAGGATTCTACTGATGGACATAAAGACTTAAAAGAATAGAGAAAAATACCTTACTCTGTGATAAAAAGCATCAATATTGTGAAAAGGTTCACTTCCCTTGATACGTGGAATTAAAATACCAGTAGGTATATTTTGGGGTAAATGGACAAAGGTTTTTTTTTCTTTCCTTTTTTTTTTTTTTTTTTTTAACTGACGAGCAATCAGTTGACAATAATTAGAAACATTCTGGAAAGAAAAAGAGTAGTGAGCTAGACCATGTTTTATCAGATATTAAACTTGAAGTTCAGTTATCATAACCTAAAGGATATGAGACTGGTGAAATGGAGAATTGTGGATTAGCTTTAAGAAGCAAGGTATGGATCTAGATTCATGTAGAGATTTAGTAGATGATGATGGTAGCATTTCGGATCAGTGAGGAAAAGTCAATAAAGGAGGAAACACTTGCCTAACAATTTAAAGTTTAAAAGGACAGTAAGTTTGTGACCTACCTCATTCTTGTATCAAATAAATTTCAGATGGGTCCAAGATTTAAATGAAATTCAGAAATCAGCAAATACACAGTCATCTCTGTGTATCATGAAATAACCAGGGAAGGAAAAGATGGAAGATACATTGACTATTTACAAATTTTAAACTTTTGTATTTCAAAAATCACCATAAACAAAGTCAAAGAAAAATGAAAAAAATGGGAAAATTATGTGCAACACATATAGCAAACAAAAAGCTAATTTTTCTTATTTTTACACAGAAATGGAAAAAAATTAATAATCTCACATAAAATGGGCAAAGTGACTCAATGGATATTTCATCCAAAAAGAAAAGAGAGAAAAAAGTACTAACATGCAGCAAACACATGAAAAGACCCTTTTCATTCTTGACTTTAAAATGCTAATTAAGAAGATAGTGTGATGTACATTTGCATGTTACATAAAATGACCTAACTTTTTAGAGACTAGCTTAGAAAAATCACTCAAAATTAAAGACACATATTATTTGACCCAGGGAATTCCCTTCTAAGAGTTTGCAAAGATAAATGTACCAAGATTTCGATTGCAGGGCCATATGCAAGAACAAACAAAGAGAAGCAATTTAAATATCTACCAATACAAGCCTGATTAATAAATACTAGTATATTTGACACATGCTACAACATGGCTGAAACTTGAAAACATAAAGCTAAGTGAAAGGTTGCATATTGTATGATTCCATTTATAGGAGATATCCAGAACAGGCAAGTCTTTAGAGACAGAAAGTAGATTAGTGATTGACAAAAGCTGATGTAGGGTAGAGGAACTGAGAGATGATGGCTAAGAGTATGAGGTTTCTTTTAGGGGTAGGAAAAATGTTCTAAAATTGTGATGATGGATGCCCAACTCTATAAACATACTAAAAAACCACCGAGTTTTCTACTTTAAATGAATGAATTATATGAGCTGTGAATTCTATCTTAATAAAACTTGATAAAAATCATACCACCAAAATTTTTTTTTAAAAAAAGTAAGTAACAGTATATTGATGCAATGGAATATCATGCCGTCAATAAAAGGCATGGGAAATGTATTGTTGAGGGAAAATGACAAAGATAGATTGTTAATAAAAAGAAAAGCATCTGTTAGCTTTCTTTCCAGCGTGCTGTGAGTGATGGGCATCCCTTGGGACAACTGGGCAAGACCAGGGGCAAAAGAAAGCCTTTCCACAAGGAGCAGAAGTTTGAGCTGGGACACACTCTGTCGCACTAAGATTGGCCTCTGCTGTATACACACAGGCTGACTTTGGGGAGGCAACAGTAATTACCGTGCCTGGAGGCTGGATCTGGGGACTCTCTCCTGGAGCTCCAAGTATTCTATGTACAAAGCAAGGATCATTGATGTTGTCTGCAAATGCATCTATCAACTGCTTCACCAAGATTCTGTGAAGAACTATATGATGATGACAGCACACCTCCCAACCATGGATGAATCCCACTATGTACTGTCCCTGGATCGGGAGGAGGCCCAGCTGACTCCTGAGGAGGAAGAGATTAAAAAAAAAAGATCAAAGAAAATGAAGAAGAAATATGAGGAAAGGTCAAAGAATGCCCAAATCAGCATCTTCTGGAGGAGGAGTTCCAGCAGGGCAAGCTTCTTGTGTGTATCACAAGAAAAGCAGGCCAGTGTGGCAGGGCAGATGGCCTTGTGCTAGAGGGCAGGGAACTGGAGTTCTGTCTATCTGAGGAAAATCAAGGCCTGGAAAGGCAAACGAATCCTCTGTCCTCCCATCTTCATTCATGTAATAAAGATGCTTATTTTTAGAAAAGAAAAAAAAAGGGAGGGGGGAAGTGCATGTGGCTGAATAATTTGTATATAGGAGTGCATTTTTTTCTTTTTCTTGGTAACAAGAATAAGCAAACCTAAGCTTATTCATGCATAGATAATTTCTGGAAACAAACACAAGAAGTTATTAGCAATGTTTGCTTCTGGAGACAGGACTGACATTCAATGATGGAGGAATATATTCTTTTTACTCTGTATTCCTCTGTACCTTTTGTGTTTTTTTTTTTTTATGAACACTTTGATTAAATTTTTCAAATTATCTTAAAATTATGTGACAATGCTAACGTTCAAGTTTGCTCTAATATTAATTGATCATTTGTTTCCTTCATCATTATTCATTCTTTAGGAAGAAATTTCACCTAATTAGGAAATTTCACCTTTTAGGAAGAAAGTGCACCTCCTGTGTGTGAAAGAAGCCTGATTTAAAGATTAAAAGTTAGATGATGTAAATGGAGAGATATATTTCAAATTGTAGACTAAAGACTTTAACGTAAGACCTGAAACTGTGTGAAACTCCTAAAAGAAAACAGGAGAAAAAGCTCCGTGACATAGGTCTTGACAATGATTTTTTTGGATGTGATACCTAAAGCACAAGCAACAAAATGGAAAATAAACAAGTAGGACTACATGAAATTAAAAAGCACCTGCCCTGCAAAAGAAGTCATCAACAAAGTGCAAAGACAGCCTAAGGGATGGGACAAATATTTGCAAACTGTACATCTGAGAAGGGGTTAATATCCAAAATATATAAAGAACTCATACAGCTCAATGGAAAAAATCAAATAACCAATTCAAAAATGGGCAAAAGGTCTGGATAGACATTTCTCCAAAGAAAATATATGAAAGGCTAACAGGTCCCAGGACAGATGTTCAACATCACTGGTCATTAGGGAAATGCAATCAAAACCACAATGAGATATCACCTCATGTCTGTTAGATTGGTCATTATGAAAAAGACAAGAAATAAACTCTGGCAAAGATGTGGAGAAAAGGAAAACCTTTGCACTGTTGATGGGATTGTAAACTGGTACAGCCACTATGAAAAACAGAATGGAAGATCCTCAAAAAATTAAAAATAGGATGATCATATGATCTGGTTATTCCGCTTCTGGGTATATATGTCCAGAGGAATGAAACACTAACTTGAAAAGATATCTGTACATCTGTGTTTATAGCAGCATTATTTACAATAACTAAGACATGGAAACAACCTAAGTGTCCACTAATGGATGAATGGATAAAAAAGCTGTGGTATGTGTATACACCCACCCCCCCCCACACAAAATTAAATATTATTTAGCCATAAAAAATGACAAAAACATCTGCCATTTGCAGCAACATGGATAGATATTGAGGACATTACGCTAAATGAAATAGGTCAGAAAGAGAAAGGCAAATATCGTATCATTTCATTTACCTGTGAAATCTAAAAATAAACAAATACAAAAAGCCAAACTCATAGAAAAAAGATCAGATTTGTGTTTATCAGAGGCAGGGAGTAAGGGGAAGGAGAATCGGAGGAAGGTGGTCAAAAGATGTAAACTTCTAGTTATCAAGTAAATAAGTACTAGGGATGGAATGTATAGCATGATGACTATGGTTAACATCTATATGGTATATGTATATGAAGGTTATAAAGAGTAAATTCTGAGTTATCACAAGGAAAATTTTTGCCTTTTTTTTTTTTGCTTTCTCTCTTTTCTTATTTTTTAATTTATTGTATTTTTAAGTAAACTCTATACCAATTGTGGGGCTTGAACCCAAGATACTGAGATCAAGAGTCGCATGCTCCACCAACTGAGCCAGCCAGGTGCCCCCCTTTTAACTTATATTATTTTTAAGTAAATGCTTTCTCTTTTTATAAATGCTAACTAAATTATTGTAGTAATCATTTCACAATGTGTATAAATCAAACCATCAGGCTATACACCTTAAACGTACACAGTGATGTATGTTAATTATATCTCAATACAACTGGAACAAATTAAAATTAAAACATTGTGATGGGGAGAGAATGAGATCTGTTGCTCTTGTTCAAGTTTACACATATTGCTAGATGGTTTCAAAAGACTGGGTGTTCCCTAGGGCTTGTCCATTATTGTTATGCATGAAAGCAAGTCCTGAGTGCTGAGCATTAGCAAACTAAGATCTTTCATGGACTCAAGGTCCAGTAAAGATAGCTCTTGTTTTTATTGGAGTCAATAGCTGTGAGAGAAGGTTTTTCCCTTAATCGTTTGTTCTTTCATTCAACCAATATATATTGAGTGCTTGCTTTTACAATGTACTGGACCAGGCACTGGGTATATAGTGGTGACTAATAATAATCATACTCACATTTATTGAGCCATTAACCAGAGCATGGTTCTAAACATGTTACAGAGATGATCTCATTTTCCTCACAAGAATGCTGGGAGATGGATACTACTATTACACTTTTTAACAGAAGAGGAAATTAGAGTTTAGAGAGGTTGAGTAGGTTACTCAAGATTACATAGCTAATAATAAGCAATGACCTTAGGGTTTGAACCTACGGAATCTGATTACAGAACATTTACTTCTTTTTTTCTTTTTTAATGTTTTTATTTATTTATTTTGAGAGAGAGAGAGAGAGAGAGAGAGCAGAGAGAGCAGAGAGCATGGAAGAACAGGGGGAGCTGCAGAGAGAGAGGGATAGACAGAATCCCAAACAGGCTCTGTGCTGTCAGTGTGGAGCCCTACATGGGGCTGGATCTCATGACCATGAGATCGTGACCTCAGTCGAAATCAAGAGTTGGACGCTTAAGTGATTGAGCCACCTAGGCACTCCAGAACATTTACTTCTAAACATTATATACTGCCTTTAAAAGCACCATTAATTTCATCGTGGGAGAAGGGAATCTTGCCATTCTCTCACTCCCGCATGATAGAAAGGAATAGTTATCAATATTACTAGCAAGGAAGAACAAGACAGACATTTTTCCTGCACTCACTCAATTATTCAACAGAGTTGTTTTTTTTTTTTTAATTAAGTACTGGGGCACCTGGGTGGCTCATTCAGATAAGCATCAGCCTTCAGCTCAGGTCATGATCTTACAGTTCAGAGGTTTGAGCCACATGTCGGGCTCTGTGCTGACAGCTCAGGGCCTTGGGGCCAGCTTCAGATTCTGTGTCTCCCTCTCTCACTGCCTCTCCCCTGCTCCTACTCTGTCTCTCTTTCAAAAAGAAATAAAACATTAAAAAAAAAAATCTACTGTATGCCTAGTACTGCTCTAAGTCCTGTGGCTATAACAGTGAAAAAGACTGGTAAGATCTCTGCCCACAAGGTATTTACATTCTAGTAGATGAGAAAGTCTAAACAAGTAAAATGCAAAAAATAACCACAAATTGAGGTGAGAGAGAAATTGATTACAAGAGTAGAGTAAAATAGAAGTGAGCTATTTGCGATTAAGGGTCAGAGAGAAACTCTCTGAGTAAGGCGACAGTGGCCAAGATGGTAACATGCACTCAAAACCATTTACTTTGCCTTCTGGGCACAGAGCTAAACAGCATTTCCCAGGCTCTTTTACAAATTGATGGAGCCAGTGGAATCTGGGCAAAATTGGCAGACTCCTCTTTGAGGCCTAGTGCTAAACCTCTGCTGTGATGCTCCACACATTCTTCCTTTGTCTTCTTGCTGGGCACAGACAGTCCAGTGAAGGACTCTGAGACCTTAGAAAGTGATAAAGCCACCTACTGAGGAGGGACCCTGAATCCTCATTAGGAAGGCTGGCTGTAGGAACCTGACATGAGCTGATTAGACTGTGTCATGACTGAGGGATAAACCCTTTTTTTTTTTTTTTTTTTTTTTTTAACAAGCCACTGAGATTTGGGGGTTGTTATGGCAATTAGCACATCCTGATACATTAAGCGCTATTGAAGCTAAATCTTGAGAGATGAGAATGATGTAGTGTGGGAAAGAGTGTTGCAGAGAAAGGAAATAGCATGTGCAAAGGGTCTGAGGCATGTGCAAAGGGAATGAACTGCTGTGGACAACAATCTGAAAGGTGCCAGTATGCCTGCAGCCTCAGTGAGTGAGGGTGTTGAAGTGGGGAAGTGACACCTGCAGCCCAAGAAGGCAGGTCTTTGCAGACCTTGATGTGAGGGCTTGATTCTCAATGCAATGAAAAGCCATAAATGTGTTTCAACCAAGGGGGTGGCATGATTCATGTGATAAAAATAACCTGAGTTGTTAGTGTAGAGCAAATTAGAACACGCAAGACTACATTTAGGACCAGGACAAGGTTACATAATTTGTGGGACCCAGTGCAGAATGAAAATGTGAGGCCCTTGATAAAAAATTATTTAAAATTTCAACACTGCAACAGCAGAGCATTAAACAAAATACAGGGATGACTCCCAGGTCATCGCAGCGGGAACGGGGGGCATTGGGTGTTTTCTCCAAGTGACGGGAAACCGGAAGAAGCACGGGTTATCCCAATGAAGTGATCATGTGGAAATGGCAACGGTGGATGGTAACTACCTACACCACTTAGGAGAAAAGAACAACCTTCACCTGAAAGGGCTGCAGGGGGAGCTGAGCCTGTGATGAGATGCAGATTTTAATTAAAGCGAGGGGATGCACAGGCTTTCGTTAAAGGGATTCAGGATATAGGTTTGTTTACTAATCAACGTATGGGAACTTCAGAGGGCACAGTGTGGTGGCAGAGAGTGTGGCTGACCGAAGTGGCTAATGAAGGATGATACTCAGTTCCAGTCCTTCCTTCCTTCACTATCAGTGATGTGCATGGTGATGAGAATAGCAAAGAATATGTCCTATCAGATTACTCTCAGTTCTGTTCCTAATTAGAGCCCAATAAAGTGGCTTATAATAACTAAAGCAGAGGAAGCACTTTATTTAAGGGGTCAGATTATTGCCAGAATCCTAGATGATGAGCTTACTTAAGGCAACATGGGATCTCCCATAGTGTCTGAGTCTTTCATATCATCAGCCTTTCTCAGTGCTTTGGTGGTAAGTGTCTCCTAGACCTCCGAGGAGTCTGTGGTTTATCCAAAATCTACTTTCAAATCTACTCTTAAAATGATTCCAAGCAGCCCAAGTTATTAATTTATAATCTAAAAGAAACAAAACAAAATAAACTAGATTAAGATTATTTTTTTGAGCTAGCATACACCTTTGCTAATAAACTAACTCACAGTAAGGAGACAAACACATACCAACCCAAAGCAAAATTAAATATACAGATAAAATGCTGGTAAAATGCTGTTTTGCATAGATTTAAATATTGTAATTTGCTGGGTTTGTGAGGCAGGCGGATGCAGTTCATTCTGAAGTAGCTTTTGGGTCTTTTCACATGATTTGGCTATTCTTAGATTTCTGAGTCATTCTGTCCTCCATGCTAGTCGTTTTCAATTCCATATTCTCTATTCATGAGGGAGATACAACATTAACCAGTCCAAATTTGGCTATGTGGCTTAATACTCTGAACAAACAGGCTATATATTCATTCCTATTCTTAGCAATACCTTGGGACAAGTTGAATGTAAATAAAATATTTGGGCAATGCACTCTCACACTGTAGAATTTCTGGTAAGAGGTGCCAGGAAACCTTGGCATGCACATTATTGCATAATTGTTTTGATTCAATTTGGTTGTCCTCTTAATGACTAAAATCCCAAAGCAGTAGGAATACTTAGGAAAGAACAGAAATGTGGATAACATGGGATGAGCCAAAAGACCCTGCCAATGTTTTATCCAACAGAAGCATCATATCCTAAACACTAATGCAGGAGATACATTGATATCTAGAAATGAAATTCCTTTGACAAATGGAAGATAGTAATAAATTCTTTATCCAAGGTGTCATCATGGGAGCTAGGAAGTGTGGGTATAAATAGACTGTAAGGGGACTGGGAATTGAAATTTGAAATTCCATCTACATGGGTTTGTGAATACAGCAGAGGAAGAGGGAGAGAGTCCACCAGATAAATTAAGGATTCCCAATGTTTTACTGTATTTTTTATGCCCACCTGATGAAAGTGTCAGCTAGGTTGTTGCTCCTTGAGGATAAAAAACCATAGCTCTGGGGCGCCTGGGTGGCGCAGTCGGTTAAGCGTCCGACTTCAGCCAGGTCACGATCTCGCAGTCTGTGAGTTCGAGCCCGGCGTCAGGCTCTGGGCTGATGGCTCGGAGCCTGGAGCCTGTTTCCGATTCTGTGTCTCCCTCTTTCTCTGCCCCTCCCCCGTTCATGCTCTGTCTCTCTCTGTCCCAAAAATAAATAAAAAACGTTGAAAAAAAAATTAAAAAAAAACCAAAAAAAACCCATAGCTCTTCATCCTCGTATCTCCATTGCCCCAAATAAGGCCTGGGACATAATGGACACTTGATGACTATTTGTTGAACTATAAGAAACTTCAGTGGCAGGGTAAAGCAGGCCCACACTTATTCTTCCACCATATTGTTCTAGGGGAGCCACTGTGTGTTAGAACCACCTCCTTACCCTCCAACTAGCTTTTAGCCCATAGTCTCATCAACCACTCTGAAAATTTCAGTGGAAGCAAAGTATTGACTCTGTCCTAATTTTTACCTCATCCTCCATTTTCCCCCATTTTTCCATCAGGAAGGTTTAGGGAACCATATATGCCTCAACTGCAGTAGAATCCCAGCTCTGAGTAGGTGACCTCCCAGGTGGAGAAGTATTAGCTCTGATATGACTTGTCTGGTGAGGGCTATCAATCTAACTTAGGCCCCAGACCATCTTCTTTGTCTTCAAAAATTACAACCAACTTGACATAATTCTTGGCTCCCTCATTGAACAAGTAGATATTAAAGACCAAAAGGCAAAATGTGTATGTAGTTTTGTGTCACTTTGTACCAATATGTGGTACTCCTAAGAAGTTAGCTATTATAAGTCACATGCAGATTCATATTCCATGCTTTTATGTGTGTTTGAGATCAATTTCTTTAGTACTCAATTCCACTGTTTCCTAAAAGGAAGCCAGAAGAAAGAAGTACCATACACATCATAGGAAAGAATTCCAGGAAAAAAAGGAATGGTCTACAGAGGCTTAGGCCACAAAAGTTTAACTAAAATAAATTCAGAAGAGTATCCATTGGAGCTAGTAATTAGGTCAATGACATTCTTAGTAGAAGCAAGTTCAATATGCTGCTCAGAACAGAAGCCAGTATTCTGAGGGTTGTGAGGTAAAGAAGTAGAAGCTGAAGGAGCTTGACCAAAAGAAGGAAGGAGAGAGAAGGATTAAGTCTATAGAAGAATTTAGGATAAGTAATGAAAATGTTTTTAAATAGGGCAGACCTGAATGTGTTTAAAAGCTGTAAGAGAAGATTCAGTTTTGGCTAACTCCATATGTGGATAAATAGAGGCCAGCTAAGGCCAGGCCATGAAGTGGGTACAAGAACCAGGAAGCAGTCAGCTGGGTAAGGGATGGACAGGGCTGGCCTCTGGGCTGCAGAACAAAGGGAAAGAGTCCTCTGAGAGGAGAGATAAAATCAAAGGCAGGCCAACTTTTCAACTTTAATGAATCTAAAGGGAGACTCCTGATTTAAGGCAGTAAGATAAAAACAGAGTAAATAAAGCTGTCGTGAAAGTCATTGAAGCAAACTGTAGGAAGTAGATCCTGGAGAAATTGCCTATGCATTGGGAACATAGCCACCACTCTTGTAGAGCTCTGGTTGCCCTGCAGAGAAGGAAAAATTTAGGGTGCCGACCTGGCTGGGTAAATAAAGATGTCAAAGATACTGGAGAAAGAGTTTGTAACAGATAGAACAAGGTCCCTGAGGTCATGAAGTGTGTTGGCATCCTGACCATAGGTTGAGTAATTAACTTCATTAACATGCAAACCATACATGAGTTTCTGAGCCAAGAGGGAGAGTCAGCTTGAAGGCATTTTTTATGGGCTTAGGTACCTGGGATCTAGAGCGGAAATTTCACTTGTGTTTAGACTCTGAGGGAAAAATACATATGCGTATTAAAAAGTTTGCATATTGTGTTTTTACAATCCCCAGTATTCTTAAACATTCCAAAAACTATGGCCAAAGAGACGTCATAAAATATTTGTGTTTAAATAACCTTTAGTAGTTTTTACATGGTTATTATTCTTTCCATTTGAAAGGATATTTCTTAACCTAGTTTTCTCTGTACCAGTCCTCCAAAGTACTCCTCTTAATTTCCATTTAATGAAAATCTCTACATTTATGGGTTTGTATTTTCTTTGGATTTAAGTTAATCCTTCAAGAGGAGCGTTAACTCTCTCAAGCTACTGGAACTCTGCTTTCTGGAACTGTTAACATTTACTACTGGGGAGTGACTATGGCACCAGGGAGGAGTTGGCTCAGTACATTTTTTCAACCAAATTACTAACATAGTAATTTTTGAATCAGGATATTGGAACTAAAAATCTAGATTTAGAAAATTATTCACTATTTAAAGACAAAATAACTATGTTCATGATTTATATTTTGTTATTTCCAAGTGTTTCTCTGAGAAGTCCTTGTGCTTTATTGTGTCTGTTTATAGTCCCTCATTCTATGAAATCCAGTATTATTTGACATTAAAAATCTAGGATAATGATGAAACTATCTGGTTTGTTGAAATTTAATATCTAGATTCAAAAGAAAATAAACTGGAGAGGGAGGACAAAACTCACACTGAGGATTATTTCTTTTTCATGTCTTTCTTTTTGGATTAAAAATATTTTTAAAAAAGAAGGAACTTTTTCTTAAACAGCATCAATTGCAATGAATACCTGGTTATTAGATGCTCATGTACCTCAATTATTAATTTTTGGGAATTATTAGTTTACTAAGTGAAGCTCATAATCCAAAAGAGCTAATCAGACCTTGAAATCAGGTCTCCAAAATCATAAATGTTGAGTCTCAGTTTTTATTGGAAACTTCTAGGTGTCTTCCATATTTACCAATGCTGTTCTACTTCTTGTCTCTCTTGAATTGGATAGCAGATTTTCCCTTACTTTGTAATCTTTGACATACACATGTATATAAAATAAGTTATTTATTTATTTTATTCTTTTTCCAACAATATTTTTATTATTTTGCCTTAAATTTTCAATTAAAGGTCTGGAAGAGGTAAATAATTAATAATTTGGATTTTTTAAAAAAAATGCTGCTCTTTGGATAAATCTGAGATCTTGACATCTGCTAATTACATTGATAACTTGGAAAGTGAGTGGAGAATTCTTATTTATTCATGCACATAATGAATGATATTGGATGTATGTTTCCTTCTGGCTCAACACTTCAGTGTGATGTCGAGATATCACACTGTCTTATAATAATAACAATAAAAGAATAATTTATAAGGACATTTTAGAACTTATCAGCAGGCTATAAAATCTATTTGATTGAACAACTTTGTAAACTATGGTTATTGTGCCACTGAATTAATCAAAGCACCAAAAAAATTATAGATCAAGAACTGCTGAGCCTGATTCTCTATTTCCAGCCAGAATGGAGCTAAGAATATGCTTTCATGGATGTGAACTATGCAAGAACTCTCCCTCTCCCTCTCCCTCTCTCATATCCTCTTTTCCATTTGTCTCCAAGCAGAAAATTATCCAGTAGGTACCAGTAATAGTGTTTAGAGAAAGATTTATGCCTATTGACTTCGAAAGGATTGGAGGTAAAACCTTGCTCTGGAGGGGAGAAAAAGCTGAACGTGTAAAGGGTACGAACTCTGTCTGGGTGGACTTATTGGCTCAATCAAGAAATTAAAGTGACCTATTTGGTATCTACTATACAGTTAACTGTGTGAAGTGTGGCAGTGTAAATACGAATCATAAGCTAATTTACTGACACATGCTGCAATTTATTTGGAGAGATGAATGTGATAGGATGTTGTACAAATAATTAATATATTTCCCATTCTTCCTCCACCCTCATTTGTATACTTTGGGGCTGCAATGCAACCCCATTTTATCTAGGTAGGCATTGTCCAAAAGGAGATTCTCACTCATTAGCTGTAAATGGGAAAAAATTGGGAGAAGAAGTGATTGGACAGAAGCAGCTGCCCACCCTAGTAGCATATGAACTATGATTGGTAAACTATGCAGGCAGGGAGGGTTGGAGGGGATGAAAGAGAGAAACAGAGGTCTTAGAAAATATTGAAAAGGGGACTATGATAGAATCTTGCTATACTTAAGAATGTAAGGCTGAGAATAGAGAGGTTGAATGCCTCTGTCTAGTGGAATGCTGGAAAGTAGCAGTGTCACAGATGTGTCCTTGCCATATAAATACCAATAATTAGTAAAGAGGGCTGTTTGGAGAATCTCAATGGCAGAACAGGCTAAGATAGCTGGGATAAGCTAGGCATTTCTGCTACTATCACTGGGGCTTAGTTTTGCAGCAGTCAGCTTATGGCTTGATGGGGGATGAGAGGGTGTCTAAGGTAGCCTCCCTCACATGTCTGGAGACCTAGTGTTGACTATTGCCCATGATCAATGATCTGTGAGATCTCTCATGTTTCAGTAGTTGCTTCCAGGCCTCCTCCAATGGCAAGGAAATTTTCCAAGAGTGTGAAGAAAAAACTAAAGCCTTCTTGAAAATTAGGTTCTGGAACTCCTACAACAGCACTTTTCTTACATTTCATTAGAGCAAGTCAAAAGGTGAGAGCTTAGCTTCAAAGAGTGGAAAAATAGATTCCACTATTTAATGGGAGGAACTGCAAAGTATTTGTGGTCATATTCAATCTACCACAGTCTGCCCTCTGGCTATGCAAAATCTGCTCATCCCTCCAAAAAAGCCTCATCTCTTGGAGTGCTGAGACCTTGTGGTAAGCAATGCTTTGAGCATATGCCACACGTGGTTATTGAACAATTGAAATGTGACTATTGCAAATTGAGATGTGCTGATATTTAAAATACACATAGGATTTCAAAGACTTAGTAGGAAGAATATAAAATATCTCTGTAATACTTTTTTTATAGTGATTCTATTTTTCCCAGCTTTCAAGGGTATAATAGACATATAACACTGTGTAAGTTCAAGGTATACAACATGGTAATTCCATATAGGTATATACTGTGAAATGATTACCATACTAAGATTACTTAACACATCCATCACCTCACGTAGTTACCCTTTGTGTATGTGTGTGTGTGTGTGTGTGTGTGTGTGTGTGTGTGTGTGTTTCAGAGCTTCTAAGATCTACTCTTTCAGCAACTTTCAATTATACAATATAGTAGTGTTAACTATAGTCACCATGCTGTTCATTATATACCCAGAACATATTCATCTTGTAACTGGAAGTTTGTACCCTGTGTCCACCTTGGCCCATTTCTCTATACCACCGCACCCCCCCCCCCCAAGGCCACCCCTGCCAATCTGTTGTTTCTGAGTTTAGTGTTTTATTTCCACAATGAGGTGAGATCATACGGTATTGTCTTTGACATTTCATTTACATTAATGACCTCAAGGTTCATTTATATTGTCAGAAATGCCAGAATTTCCTTCTTTTTTATAGTTGAGTAATATTAACCTTGGATTATGACTAACTTGTTCTGTGAGTGTTCTACAAGATGAGCAAACATTTCTAATAAGTTTTAACTTGATAAATGAGTGATGTCTTGCAATATAAGTAGTATGTGACACTGAATGTCACAACTGAGCCAAGGTTCCTCTCTCTCTCTCTGTCTCTCTGTCTCTCTCTCTGTCTCTGTCTCTCACTGCAGGATTGTGGGTGATAATCTCCCATGCTTGGCTACTTGGTCTCAGGCCATGGTGTTTGGCAGAAATCAGAAAATCTGATTTCTGAAAATCAGAAATGTTTTTCAGATTTCTGGCACTAGTGTATTTTTTTGTCACATCAAAGCACCTATGGATAGTCCTCTGCTTTTTCATGCAAGAGTAAGCTTACGAATGTTTTGATGCAATCTAGGTCAGGCTGCCTGCAGATATAGAACCTTTCCTCTGCTGCCTCATTGCCAGTTACACAGTGTATGACAAGAGATTATTAATACTATACTGTAGTCAATGCCTGTGTGAGCGTATATAATGGTCCCCATGCAGAAAAAATTGAAAAGGAGGTAAGAAGATGATGATTACAGTGGAAGTTAAGAGGGAGATCATTGGAAATATGAATGAAGTATGCAAGTGGCTGAAAGTGCAAGATTTTATAAGAAGTCTATGTTTGCATCTTGTCTGCAGAGGAGGAAGAGAAAAAGGTGAAGGAATCCCTCACTTCAAATGAGATTAGGGAGATGTGTCAAATGTGGGAAACTGCAAAATTCTGTAGAAAAGCACCCTCCAAATAAGGCTGTAGCAGAGCGAGCAATGAATCTGTTTAACGACGATGCAATGTCACATTTCTGCAAAATCCTCAAAAGGAGGCGTGTCATTGGATAGTTTTCTTGCTAAAGTTACATGAAATAAAAAGAATCCATTGAGCCAATGGATAGCAGTGATTCCCTTAGTGATAGTGAAAGTTGTCCTACACAATAACCCTCTTCCCTTGTCTCCCTCACACCAGCCACAAAGGTTTTCCAAGGTAATTGCAGGTTAATTTGTTTATTTTTCTTTATATTTTGTATTTTCTTTATTATTTTGTATTATAGTACTGTAATCATTTTTATATGAATATTTTTGGGTCGTGAAATGAATCATCTGAGTTTCCATTATTTCTTCTGGGGAAATTTGCTTTGATATACAAATGTTTTGGATTAAAAGCATGTTTGTGGAATGAATTATGCTCTCAAACCAAGGTTTTACTGTATACACACACACACACACACACACACACACACACACATTTTCTTTATTCATCTGTTGATGGACACTTAGGTCATTTCTATGTCTTGGCTATTGTAAAAATTCTTTAATGAACATGGGGTACAGATATCTTTTCAAAATAGCATTTTCATTTCCTTCAGATATATACCCAGAAGTGGGATTGCTATATCATATAGTAATTCTGTTTTTAGTTTTTTGAGGAACCTCCATTCTGTTTTCCATAGTGACTGTACCAATTTATATTTCCACCAATGGCACACTTTTCTCCACATCCTTGCCAGCACTTGTTACGTCTTATCTTTTGATACTAGCCATTCTAACAGGTGTGAGGTGGTATCTCATGGTTTTGATTTGCATTTCTGTGATAATTAATGTTAAGTATATTTTCATGTGCCTGTTGGCCATTTGAATACCTTCTTTGGAAAAATGTCTTTTCAAACCCTTTGCCCACTTTTATATTTATATTTATATTTATATTTATATTTATATTTATATTTATATTTATATTTATATTATTTATATTTATTTATTTTTTATTGGTTTCAGGAGTAGAATTTAGTGATTCATCACTTACATATAACATCCAGTGCCCTCCTTAATGCCCATCACCCATTTAGCCCATCCTGCCACTCACCTCCCCTCCAGCAACCCTCAGTTTGTTCTCTGTATTTAAGAGTCTCTTATGGTTTGCCTCCCTCTCTGTTTTTATCTTATTTTTCCTTCCCATCCCTTATGTACATATGTTTTGTTTCTTAAATTCCACATATAAGTGAAATCATGATATTTGTCTTTCTCTGACTGACTTATTTCACTTAGCATAATACACTCTAGCTCCAGCCACATCATTGCAAATCCTTTGCCTGCTTTTAAATCAGTTATTTGTTTCTATATTTTTGCAATTGAGTTGAATTCTTTATATATTTTGGATATTAACTCCTTATCAGATATATGGTTTATGAATATTTTCTCCCATATCTTAGGTTGCCTTTTCCATTTTGTTGATGATTTCTTTTGCCTTGTAGAAGCTTTTTAGTTTAGTTTAGTTTAGTCTCACTTGTTTATTTTTGCTTTTGTGGCTTGTGCTTTTGGTGTCATGTCCTAAACATTATTGCCAAGGACAATGCCAAGGAACTTTCCTCTATGTTTTCTCCTAGGAGTTTTATGATTTCAGGTCTTATATTTAAGTTTTTATTCCATTTCAAGTTAATTTTTATGAGCAGTGTAAGATAGGAGTTCAGTTTCATTCTTTTGCATGTGAATATCTAGTTTATTGAGTATCTTTTCTCCATTGGGTATTCTTGGCTCTCTTGTCAAATATTAGTTAACTGTATATGCATGCAGTTTTCTGGGCTTTTGATTCTATAGTGGTCTATGTGTCTATTTTTATGCTGATAACATACTTTTTTGATTTACTATAGCTTTGTAATATAGTTTGAAATCAGGAAATGTGATGTTTCCAGCATCATTCCTCTTTCTCGGGATTGCTTTGGCTATTCTGAGTTGCATGTGGTTCCATATGAATTTTAGGATTGTGTTTTCTTCCTCTGGAAAAAAAAAAAAGTCCATTGGAAACTTAATAGGGATTGCATTGAATCTATAAATAGCTTTGGTTAGCATGGACATTTTAATAGTATCAATTCTTCCGATCTATGAACATGACTTATATTTTCTATTTATTTGTATCTTCTTTAATTTCTTTCATCAACGTTTTATAGTTTTCAGTGTAGATTTTTCACCTCCCTACTTATATTTACTCCTAAATATTTTATTGTTTTGATGTTATTGTAAATGGATTTTTTTCTTTATATCTTTTTCAGTAATTCATTGTTACTGTATAGAAACACAACTGATTTGAGGCCCAGTTGTGTATGGGTGGCCCAGTTGGTTAAGTGTCTGACTCTTGATCTCAGCTCAGGTCTTGATCTTAGGGTTGTGAGTTCAAGCCCTGCATTGCGTTCTGTGCTGGGCATGAAGCCTAGAAAGAAAGAAGGAAAGAAAGAAAGAAAGAAAGAAAGAAAGAAAGAAAGAAAGAAAGAAAGAAAGAAAGAAAGAAAGAAAGAGGGAGGAAGGAAGGAAGGAAGGAAGGAAGGAAGGAAGGAAGGAAGGAAGGAAGGAAGACACGACTGATTTTTGATTTTGAGTCCTCCAGTATTACTGGGTTTATTAGTTCCTACAGTTTTTTGGTGTAGTCTTTATAATTCTATATGTAAATTATATATATATGGAGAGAGAGAGAGAAGATAATGTCATATGAAATAAAAATACTTTACTTTTTTCTTTCAATTTTGGTACCACTTATTTCTTTGTTTTGCCTAATTGCTCTGGTTAGGTCTTCCAGTATTATGGTGAATACAAGTATTGAGAGTAGGCACCTTTGTCTTATTCTTGAAAGTTTCAACCTTTCATCATTGAGTATGAAGTTAGCTGTGGGCTTATCATATAGGAACTTTTGTTAAGGTACATTCGTTCTACACCCAATCTGTTAAGGTATTTGTTATGAATAGATGTTGAATTTTGCCAAATTCATTTCCCACATTTATTAAGATAATTATATGATTTTTATTGTTCATTCTGTTAGTGTGATGTATCACATTTATTGATTTGCACATGTTAAATCATCCTTCCATCCCAGGTATGAATCCCACTTGATCATGGCATATGATCTTTTTAATGTGCTATTGAATGTGGTTTGATAGTTTGAGTTTTTTTTGTTTTTTTTTTTTTTGAGAATTTTTGCATTAGTATTCACTAGGGATATTGGTTTATAGTTTTCTTATAGTGTTCTTATCTGGCTTTGGTATCAGCGTAGTGCTGACTTCATAAAATGAATTTGGGAGTGCTCCCTCTTCAACTGTTTGGAAGAATTTGAGAAGAATTAGCATTGATTCTTTAAATGTTTAGCAAAATTCACCAGTGAAACCATCTGATCCTTTGACTTTTTTTATTACTGGGTGGGGAGGTTGCTTACTTTTCCAATTATTTTATACATTATTGATCTGTTTAGATTTTCAGTTTCTTTCTGATTCATCAATAGGTTTTATGTTTCTAGAAATTTGTCCATTTCTTCTAGTTTGTGCCATTTGTTGTTGTGTGCAGTTGTTCATAGTAGCCTCCTATGAGTCATTGTATTTCTGTGCTTTCAGTTTCAACATCTCCCCTTACATTTATAACTTTATTTTATAAATTATTAATAAAATATAATTTCATGTGAGTTCTCTCTCCCTTTTTCTTGACTCTCTTTTTCTTTTTCTCTCCTCTTTCTAGCTAAAGTGTTGTCTATTTGATTTCTCTTTTCAAAGACCCAACTCTTAGTTTTGTTAGCCTCTTTTATTGTGTTCCTGTCCTCTATTTCATTTATTTCTGTTCTAATTTTATTATTTTCTGCCTTCTGCTAATTTTGGGCTTAGTTTGTTTTTCTTTCTCTAGTGTCCTGTGGTATAAAGTTAGGTTGTTTATTTGAGATCTTTTCTTTTTTTCTTCATGTGTGCATGTGTTAATTGGTATAAAGTCTTTCACTTTGACAATTTAATCATAATGTGTCTTGGTATAGCCCTTTTGGGGTTCGACTTATTTGGAATCCTTTGGGCCTCATGAATCTGGACGTTCCTCTCTCTCCCCAAGTTTGGAAAGTTTTCTGCCATTATTGCTTTAAATACACTTTCTGTCCCTTTCTCTTTCTTTTCTCCTTCTGGAATTCCCATAATGGATATATTGCTTTTAAAGTGGTATCCCAAAAGAGTATCAGAGACTTTCTTCACACTTTTATTCTTTTTGCTTCTCTCTGGATAATTTAAAATGACCTATTTCCTGGTTAATTATTTGTTTGTTCTTCTGTTTGGTTGATTCTGCTGTTGAAGCTGTCTATTGAATTCTTTCATTCAGCATTTATATTCTTCAGCCTTAAGATTTCTGTTTTTTGTTTGATTTGTGGCTCCTGTTTCTTTGTTGAACTTCTCATATTATTTGTGCAGTTTCCTTCTTGATTTTGTTTAGTTGTGTGTGTTTTCACTGAACTTCTTTTAGAGGACTGTTCTGAAGTCTTAGACATTTTATAGATCTTTGTTTTTTTAGGGTCTATTATTGGAGCTTTATTACTTTTCTTTGGTGATATCATGTTTACCTGATGCTTTGTGATCCTTAATTTCTTGCCTTGGTATCTGCTTATTTGAGTAACTTGTCTCTGCTTCCAGACTTTACTGGTTCACTTTGGTGGGGAAAAGCCTTCACCAGTGAGCTCAGCTTGGAGTATTGAATAGGTCAGCTGGTACTATCCTTGGGCAGGCAGGGCTTGCTATTAGGGTCTTTATTTGGATAAGGCTACTGGCCATGTTCTGAGGTTGGGGTGGGAGTGCAACAGGCTGGACTCTATGTTTAAGCAATGCCACTGAGTGGGATCCCTCACTGGGCAGGGCTGCTGGCTATACTCTGTAGTCAGGTGGGGCTGCCAGCAGGATTCCTCAATCACTTCTGATCATGTGAGGTCACAGCCTGTGTTCCCTAACATACTAGTGTCCCTGGTTGGACTCCACAATTGGGCAGGTCTATGGGGTGGGCTTAACAATTGCTCCTGGTCATGTGGGTTTTCATGCTATGTTCCCCAACCAGCTGGTGCTATTGGCTAGACTCCGTGTTCAGGCAGGGCCTCAGGCAGAGCTTCACAATTGGATGAAGACTCAGGTTGTGCCCTGTGATCAGGCAGGGCTCTAAGTTGTGTCCTGAAGTTGGGCAGGGGCACAAATTGAACTTTTTCCCCAGGTAAGCCACTAGCAAGTCTCCACTGTATGGCAAGGTTCTTAGGTTCTTAGGTTCTTAGGTTCTTAGGTTCTTAGGTCAAGTGGGGGCTCCAGATGTGTCCCACAGTTGGATGGGGATAGAGACTGTGCTCTGTGGTTAGGTAGAGTTGTTTTCCATGTTCCTTATCAGTGGGGCTGCAGGCTATGCTATGCAATTGGGCAAGGTCACCGGCTGAGCTCCCTGCATTGGTGAGCCTACTGGCTATGTTCAGCAATCAGTCAGGGTCACACATTGGGTTCTGAAGCTTGCCAGGGTCATTGTTTAGGCTCCTTGGTTATGCAAGGCCAGAGACTATACCTAGCAGTTGGATAGGGCTACTGCCTTGGGTCCCCACCCAAGCATGGCTGAATATGGCTCCATGGTTGCCTGGGTTCTTTGGTTGAGCTTCCTGGTCAGGCAGGACTGAAGGCAGTGGGGTATGCCTTCTAATTTGCTTCCTTGCCCAGGCTGGGTCATAGAATGGGCTCTACTGCCCATACAGCTCATTGGCTGGGGACTCAAATTAGGCAGAACAGCCAACTGAGCTCCCTGACAGCATGGGGCAAAGCCCCTAGCTAGGATCAGCTCAGGCTCCACTGTAAGCAAAAATGTGTTCCACCATGATCTGAGTGTTGGTTGCTATAAGCTCTGGCCAAATTTTCTGTGTCTGTCTGATCCCCAGTTGTCAAGCCCCACAAACTCTCCCAGTGATCCCCTTGAGGCAAGATTCAAGTGGGCCTCAGAGGATGTGTCCGAGAATGCTGGGGGGATTTGATGTCCACCTTGCACTCTTTTTACTCACTAGATGAATTGAAGGCCAGGGCATCCTCTCAGTAAGGCACTGTGCTGGCCTTGGGGAGGGGTGATGTGGTCCATGGTCAGTACTTTATTTTTTATTTTTTATGTTTTCTCAGGGTGGGTACTTTGTCTCACCTCCTAATTCTGGGATTTTCACAGTGGTATCTTGTTTATGGATAGTTGCTAGTTGTTCTTGTGAAGGGGACTGAAGTCGGGAACAACCTATGTTGCCATCTTATTGATATCACTCCCTGATTCTATGTTGAAATGATAATATTTTGAAAAATTGGTTAAATAAAATATTTTATTAAGATTAATTTCACTTGTTTTTACTTGTTTTAAAGTCTTTTTTTCCTTTTTATTTTTTAAATGTGGCCACTAGAGAAATTTAAATAACATATGTGTTGAACATTTTATTTTTATTGGACAGCACAAATTTAGAGCAGTAGTTGGCAAACCTTTTCTGTAAAACGGCCAGATGAATGTTTTAGGCTTTGTGGGCTATAGGATCTCTGTTGCAACTACTCAACTCTCTCTGCAGTGTAAAGCAGGCAGAAATAAGATAAAAATAAAAGAGCATGGCTTTGTTCCAAAACAACCTTGTTTATAAAAACTAGTGTCAGGCTGGATTTGGCCTGCAGGCTAAATTTTGTGATACCCTGTTTAGATCATTAACATTTAATGTAATTATTGGTATGGTTGGATTTCAGTGTACCTTTTATTTTGGTATGTGTTTGTTCTTTCAGGGTTTTGTTCCTTTTCTCCTTTTTTTTTTTGCCTTTTCTTGGATTATTTGAATTTTTTGTTTAATATTCCATTTTAATTTATATCTTGGGTTTTTGGTTATAATTTTGTTATTTTTTAGTGGTTGTTATAAAGATTACAATACACATATTTAAACTTTCAAACACAGCTAGAGTTAAAAAAACTTATCTTAGATCATTTGATGCTGTCCCATAAGTACTTGAGGTTCTGTTATTTTTTTTTTATCTTTTTTTTCCTTCTCTGTTCTTCTTTTGGATAATTTTTATTGGTATGTTTGCAAGTTCACTGACTTCTTTGTAAACTTCATTCTGCTCTTGAAGCCATCCATCGGAATTTTTATTTCAAGTATTTTATTTTTAAGTTCCTAAATTTTCACTTTTCCCCTTTTTTATAGGGTGTATTTCTTTGTTGTGATTTTCTATCTTTTCCTGCATTTTGTATTTTCCTATACTACATTGGACATAGTTATTAGAGCTGCTTTTCCTTGTTAATGGGTCTTTGTATGTCAAGTAATTTGGATATTATCTGGAACATTGTGAATATGATATGTGCATATTCTAGGTGCTGTCATACTCCTCTGGAGAATGTTGCTTTTCTTTTAGCGGGCAATCTTCCCAAGTAGTTGCACACTGTCAGCTTTGGCTCATCTTTCGTGACAAGCGTTTTCAACTCTGTTCAGTTTTCTAAGGCTTCACTTGGGTCTGTGTGCAGATGTGGTTCAAAATATAGGGTAAGATTTGTGGGGATTTATATACAGTATTAGGAGAAACCCTTCTGTGGCTCTGTCTCTTCTATTCTCCTGACTGCTGGGGCTTCTTTTTAGGAGCTCCTTTTTGCAAAAAGAGATGTTGGGTTTCTTTTCAAAAAAAATTTTGTTTTAATGTTTATTTATTTTTGAGAGAGAGAGAGAAGGGGGTAGAGAGAGAGAGAGGGGGGGGAGAGAGAGAGCGCGAGCGGGGGAGGGGCAGAGGGAGATGGAGACACAGAATCTGAAGCAGGCTCCAGGCTCCAGATTCTGAGCTGTCTGCCCAGAGCCTGATGCAGGGCTCGAATCCATGAATGGCAAGATCATGACTGGAGCTGAAGTCAGACACTTAACCAACTGAGCCACACAAGTACCCCAAGATGTTGGGGTTTCTGAGTTTTAGGTGTCTGCACTGTGCTACTCTCCAACAGGGGCCCAACCTTAGAGCAAAGAAATAAGACAAAAATTAAGTGAAATTTACCCCAGTGTGGATTGCCTCTCCAAGTGTTGACTCCCCTGCCTTTATGTTTGAGAGTCCTCAGGTAAGTTTTTAAAATTATAGGAGTCCTTAAATAGTTTATTTTTTTCCAGAGTTTTTAGTCGTAATCAGTAAAAGGGATGGGCTGTAAGACACTTGCACTGCCATCATAGAACCTACATCACCTTTCTTATGATTGTTTGGTTTTCTTCTCTTTTGTTTTATCAATCTTTATGTATTTCCATGTCATAGATGTCCTTTTGCTAAAAACAAACTGTTGTTTAGATTTACTTGGAAAGTTTTGTCACTTAGCTATAGAACTAAGTCTGTTTACCTTTAATGTAATTATGTGTTTGAATTTACATCTACCATTTTACTTTCTACTTTTTACTCTTCTAAACTGTTCTTGATTCTTTACTTTCTCTCTTCTTTTAGATTGATTGATTTTTATATTTCCATTTCCCTCCTAATTCAGAAATTATTTATTCAGTTTCTATTCATTTAACATTACACATGAAATTATAAGAGTATATTTAAATATTAAATCTACTATTAACTGGTACTTTTACTATCCTTTTGGACAATACAAATAATTTTAAGTCTCCATTTTTATTGGTTTATGAAATTCATATACCTTTATTTTGTTTATACCTTTTCTTTTTCTCTGTAATCTTTTATGCATCCTGATTTTTCATCAGAAATAATTTTTGTTGTGAATGAAGAACATTGATTGGGATTTTCTATGGGTGGCAAACTCCATTTTTTCTTGTCTTATAACTTCCCTTATTTCTTTTTTTTTAAATATTTTAATGTTTATTATTTTTGAGAGAGACAGAGTGCACATGGGGGAGGTCAGAGAAGAAGAGAAACACAGTCCAAAGCAGGCTCCAGGTTCCGTGCTATCAGCACAGAGCCCAACATAGGGCTTAAACCCATGAATCATGAGTTCATGACCTGAGCCAAAGTTGAACCCTCAACCAACTGAGCCACCCAGGTGCCCTGTCCCTTCTTTTTTATCTTTAAAGTATCCTTTTCCTAAGTATACAATTCAAGGTTGGAAATTATTTTCTTCATCTCATTAACAATGTCATTGTAGCTTCCTCTGTTGCCATTGAGAAGTCAGCTGTGAGTCTTTCTGTGGCCTTTTTGAAAGCAGTCTATCTTTATATCTTCTGACTCCATTTAATATCTTCTTCTTATTTTGATTTTTAAATTCCACATGAAGGCATGTAAATATAGATTTATCTTTAATTATTGTTTGGCATTCACTGAGTTTTTTGAATGTGTGGATTTATATCTTTAATATTTCATGTGTAATTTGATTTACTATTTAATGAAATAAATAGTATTTCATAGCTAATTGCTATTTCCAATCCACAAAATTTCATGTTATGTTTTTCAGTTAATGAATTATTATTCAGTTTTTTCTCATATCTGCCATGTCACAGTTTATACTTTCTATTCCCCTACAAAAAAAACTATTAATTTTTGTTGACTTTTGCAGGAATTTTAAATACAATTATTTTATCATTTGAGGTTGATGATTCCAATAAGTCATATTTTTTGTTTTGCTTCTTTTTTGGGTGGTGTCTAAATGTTTATTTTGTCTGTTGGCTTTCATTCATGGTCTTATCTTTCCTTGTGTTCCTGATTTTATTTGACTTTGTGATATTATATTAAAATTGTTTTACTAATCATAAGGAAATGCAGTTCAAAACCACAAGGAGGCCTCCCCTCTTACTTGTTAGAATCGTCACTATCAAGAAGATAAGCAATAGCAAGTGTTGGTGAAGATGTGGATAAAAAGGGAACATTTGTGCGCCATTGGTTGGAATGTAAATTGTTTCAACCACTATGGAAAACTGGAGGTTGCTCAACAATTTAAAACTAAAAATACCATATGAACCAGCAATCCTACTACTGGATATTTATCTGAAGAAAATGGAAAAACTAATTTAAAAAGATATATGCACCCCCATGTTTATTGTGGCATTATTTGCAAAAGCTAAAACACGGAAATAACAAATGTACATTGATGAGTGAATGGATAAAGAAGCTGGTATTTTCATAACAATGGAACATTATTCAGCTATAAAATAATGAAATCTGGCCATTTGCAACAACATGGATAGAACTTGAGGACTTTATGCCAAATGAAATAAATCAGATAGAATAAGATAAATACTATATGATCTCATATATGGAGTTTAAAAAAAAAAGAAAAAAATGAACTGATAGATACAGAGGACAGATTTGTGGTTGCCTGAGATGGGGTGTGAGGGAATGAGTAAAGGGGGTCAAAATATACAAATTTCCAATTATAAAATGGGTAAATCATGGGATGTATAGTAATGTACAGTATAGTGATGACACTTAATACTCCACTGCATATTTGAAAGTAGCTAGGTGAGTGGATTTTGAAAGTTCTTATCACAAGAAAAAAAATTATAAAAAAACATTATTTGGAAAATATTTCTTATGTCTTTTATATATCATCTTTCATAGAGGATTTTCTGTTGCTTTTTCTAGGTATATGTGGTCCTGACAGTCCAGAACCACTTTAAATGAAGTTTGAGATTTCAGCATCCCTACAGATAGTGCAATGTTGAGCCACATGTTCAAAAGAGGGCTTGCTAACCTCCAGCTTATCTTCTAGGTATGGCTCTTTGTAGTAGGTTAATTATTTAAAAAAATTATTAATGTTTATTGTGAGAGAGAGAGAGAGAGAGACAGACAGACAGAGCATGAACAGGGGGAGGTGCTGAGAGAAAGGGAGACACAGAATCAGAAGCAGACTCCAGGCTCTGAGCTGTCAGTGCAGAGCCCGACAGCAGGCTTGAACCCATGAACCGTGAGATCATGACCTGAGCCAAAGTCAGAAGCTTAACCAACTGAGCCACCCAGGTGCCCCTGCAGTGGGTAAATTATAATGTTTCTTCTCCTAAAAAGTTCCTGATTTTGAGTTCGATTTCTCCAGTCCCACAAGACCACCGAAAGCACTGCTTAGCCTTTCAACTACTCCTGCAGGAATGGTCTATAATACTCTTAGGGTAAGTATGCTTTGAGTACCTTAGCTTATATGTCTGACTACTTGTTTTCTACCGTATCTTGCTCCAACAAATTCTGGAGTATCTTGTGACCAATTTAATATCTTTGAGAAGAATCTTGTCTGTAGTCTTATGTTTATCATCCATACTCAGGTTTATGTATCACTTCATTTGGCTACGTTTTTTCTTCATCTTCAAGTTAAGAATTACATTAATAACTCTAAAACATGTGACAAAACTGAGAGTGCTAAGGAAATATGGTGATAGTGGTATCAGTATCCAAGTTCACAAGACTTTTTTAATTACAAAGCTTCACAAACATCTTAATCATGCACATCTGTTTCCCATAAGAATCATGAGATTTCCTCCTAGGAATTATTGAACATGTCAATCATAATTTAGAATTTATGCAAAAAAACCCAAAAAACCAAAAAAACAACACTGAGATACCGAAATGTGAAGTTGCTTAAGGAAAGCAGTGAGTAAATATTTGCACTACACGATCACATATAGTTATCAGTATCTACATTTGGGATTTTAGGCATTCTTGTGAGCTCTTCGTGAAAGTTTTTAGATCATTGCACGGTATAGTTTTAGACATTTGAATGAATTCTCATTTTGTTTTGTTTTTAAATGTTTATTTATGTTGAGAAAGAGGTAGAGAGCAAATAGGGGAGAGGCAGAGAGAGAGAGGAGCAGGCTCCACGCTGTCAGCACAGAGCCTGATGCAGGGCCTGAACTCGCAAACTGCGAGATCGTGACTTGAGCTGAAACCAAGAGTCAGACACTTAATTGACTGAGCCACCCAGAGCTCCTGAGTTCTCTTTTTGAATTAAATGTATTCTTCCATTCAAAAAGAGCTCAAATGTAAGATTTTATCCTATATTTTAAAGAAATTTAAATTTTTGTCATAGTAGCTACAGATGAAGTAATGGAATTTTGAGAGAAATGTCTACTATCTACTTCTACTGGGCAAAATACTATGGTGCTACCTGGACAAAGAAAACCAGGAGGCTGCTTACCATAATAACAAGTCAGGATCAAGGTAAGAGATTAAACCTACCACTGTTTTTGAATATCACATATGATAAACTCCAAAGGTGCTGTCTCTTTTAGCAATGCCTTAGCACAAGATTGTCTCACATGGAAGTATATTGTAAATGTTACACGATTCCCAATATAGCACCAGGCTGCAGTCCTGGAAAAGCTTCTATTTATATCTCTTAGAAACAGCTTTTATCAGGAAGTGTTTTGCCCTCCTGACCAGCCCTCTCATAACCTTCCCGAGAGCACCTTCTCTGAAGTGACACAGGGACCTAGGGTTTACTTTGTTAAAATAAAATGCATGATAGAATGATTAAAAAATATAGAGAGAGGACATAAGGATAAGATGGTATGATTGTCAGCCGTCATAGAATCCTAAACTGAGAAATCTGAACCAAGATACCACATTCATTTAAAATAAATCTTATACGGGGGTGCCTAGGTGGCTCAGTTGGTTGAGTGTCTGACTTGGGTTCGGGTCATGATCTCGCAGTTTGTGAGTTCGAGCCCTGTGTCGGGCTCTGTGCTGACAGCTTAGACCCTGGGGCCTGTTTCTGATTCTGTGTCTCCCTCTCTTTCTGCGCCTCCCCGTTCACGCTCTGTCTCTCTCTCTCAAAAATAAATAAACATTAATTTTCTTTTTTTTAATAAATCTTACACTGCAGTGGGCTCTTGAGAGTATTTAGTCTTGAGTTTTTCTTGCTTGGTGTTGGTCAGCTCCTTTAAATTTTGCCTATTGATTCTCTTAAATGAAACTAAGTCAGCCGCTTATAAGGATACTTTTGTTCCAAATAAGGCATGTATTGACTTAACCCCAGTAAGAAAAGGAAAAAACAAAACAAAACACACCACACTGCACTTTTATGACATTTAGTTGGCCCTATTGGGCTTAAATAGAATAAGAGCTATCAGTCAAAACCTGCTGGTTCCTGATAACCATAATTTTACAAGGGGCGTAAGCAGAACTTATTTAAGAGATGCAGTCGCACCAGTATTTGTTCCTGACTTTTTTTCTTTGTACTGGTCTGTGTTTTCCTTTCTTTGAGAATGAATGGTTTAAGAATCACGAGTCTCTTTGATCTGGGGATGACTTAAATGGGGTGTGATGGAGTATCTAAAATCTTGGAATTTTTGTTTCATCAAAAATGTTTGAGATGAAGCATTTAAAATATATTAAAAGGCAAACATGAAACACAGAATAGAAATATCCCTGCAGGTTTTTATTAACTCAGCATGATTAAACACTAAGCAAGGAAAAAGATACCAAGGGAGTGAAGAGTTAAATTCTGACTCTAGTTGGAATTGAATGTGCACGTGCTAGAGATTTCCAGGGAAGCATGTGTGCCTTATGCGTGAAAAACAGTTGGGAAGAGGGGCTCAATAAGAGAAACCACTTGGGAAGAAAGGTTACATGATGTATGAGCTAGTGAAATTTCAGCATGTAGAAAGTGCATAGCCATTCTTAATAATCAAGTAAAATTATCCTCAGGCCAAAGTAAACTCTCTAAGGTCTAGAGAGAGTGGATCAGTGTGACACCTTTATTTTTTACTCCCTGTTCATCATTCTGCCTTAGTTATCTAATTTGACTGTAACCATAGTATTTAACATTGAATTAAGAACTTTCCATGTTTCTGGCATGCTTTAATGTATCAACTCTTTAAATCTTCTTAACAAACCTATGAAGCAGAAAACTATTTTACAGATGAGGAAACTAAAACATATGAGAGGTGAGGTTCTTTGAGCAAGATCAAAGGGCTGTAAGTGGTAACCTAGCTACAGTGTCTGTTCCTTCACCACTTACATCAGACTCCTGGCTACATACCTTACTTAGCCCAGTGACTGTGAGACAATGTAGGGTCACTTGTAACATTTGTATAATTGCTCAGAATCTCTGGGACACTTAAGATTCAGAGACCGTTTTGGCCTTAGTGAGCTGAATCTCACATGCCTTTATGTTTTCTGACATAAAAAATAACAAAGACTCCCTTCATGTTCCATTTTAAGGGAAAAAAAACATTTTGTAGACAACTATAAAACATTTTATATACTGCTATGTTCCTGGTACTATTTGAAACATTTGACATTTACTCCTTGGAGGTATTTGATGTTAGTAATATTATTTCTATGTTAATAAAATTCAGTGCAGACCTGCTATTTAAACCTAGTTTGGTTTTTATTTCAAAGCAAGCATTCTCTTGCAAATTGTTACAAAGAAAAGTTAAGGTTATTTTGGTTATAAATGACAGGATGTTTTTAATTTTGAATACCTCTAGGAGAAGCTATCCAAATAAATCTATATCTGGAGGTGGAATCTGACTACTGGCCAGTCTGAGGAAATTCCCAGCTGATAGGCTGATGAGCCACTTATGTAAAGATGGAAGAACTATCATGAGATTCTTATAGGAATACTATTCCCATATCTTCCTCTATCCTAAGAAAAAACCCAAGAGGGTAGACCAGCCTGCATTTAAACTCAAAAGGTAAGGAACTTCTGCCTTCTGGTATTGGTGGCATTTCTGATAATATTATTCTCTCGGTGAAAGGAATCTCATAGGAGACCATAGTGGCAATCTTAATTTTGCTCAGAAATGTGCAATAATACACACAGAAGCACTAAGATAGCAAGAAAAGAATACCTCAGGTGGTTTTCAGAGAATAACTCAGGTGGTTTTCAGAAGAAGATTATTTGAAAACAGAAGTCAATGCACTTGACCTCTAAGCATGCTGTTCTCTGGAAATTGGTTGGACAGAAATGAGGAACAACTCTGTGATGAAAGAGAGTGGTATGAATTGTATCGGGTTGATTTAGTGGCAGCTGCTCAACTCTTACACAAATGGAGCAAAAATGGAAGTAAAAATAGAGTTGCTAGAGCCCTGAAGGCAAAACTGATTATGAGGCAAAACTGTTGGCTTCTTCATATCCTATTTGTTGCCAAGCTCATAGTTAGAGACTTTCTGGATGGGCGACTGACCCTATCTATCAACAGATTCCTAGCATTACGTTGGGATCACAGGCCAAGTTGTGATAGAGCCACTGTGTTCTTGCCTTCTCAGCAGATAAAGAGGTGCAAAGGCAGTAGGGAAATCTTAGAACTAATTGTATTTTGTCTCTTCAATATAAGTGGCATCATCAGAAGACAAGGACAGTAGCAGTTACCATACAGTACCGTCTACCTCATGAAGTTCCCCAAGGTCCCTAGGTGTGCCATGTGGTAGGCATTTTAGTGTGTGTGAAAATGTTGATTGTTGAAACGTTTCATAATGGTGTGACTAGTTGTAAACAAATTGATGTTTTTCTACACTTCCCGTTAACTGTAATCAATAAAATCCAAACCAACAAGGTCCATTTTTATCCTATTCTCTGCCAGCTTGGTTAGGACAGAGCCAGGGGCCTAGAAGAAACTTTAATGTATAGGTTAAAAGGCTATAAATCAGTAACAACATGACCTTCTGCAGACTGCTACATTGGAATGATTGTTTATATTCCAAGTTACCTTTCATTGAACAGGCATATTGATTAGGTACCGTGAAGCAGTAATTGTGCTGGGATTATTAATAAATGATTAAGACTCACGATCTTTCAGGAAGTTGTGTTCTAGTGGAACAGATAAAAACAAGTAACTTGGACACAAGTTCCAAGGCAGCACAGAGTTGGTGAACTCAGTCCAGGCTGGATATCAGGGAAGGAAAAGACATCTGAACATGTCTTGAAGAATGCTAGGCTGACAGTGAAGGGGAAAATGGTATTCAAGGTACAAGGAAGAGGTGAAAAAATGTACAAAGTTTGAAAGAGCCTGATGTATACAGGGAATCTTAAGCAGTTTGGTATTTCTTTATTACAAAATGCAAAAGCAGAAACAGGTGAAAATATTGTAGTCAGAGAGAGATGTGAAGAATATGCATTGGACGACAGTTTTGCCACACTAAAAAGTTTAAATTTCAGTTTTTTGAAGTCATAAGAAACCATTAAAGCCTTTTAAATACTGTGGCCAACATTTCAAGGTTTGTGATTTCAATTTGTGGGCCTCTCTAGTTGCCTTGGAGAATGTATTTGAGAGGACAAGACTCTGACTAAGCAAGAAATAGAAAAACAAAGCAGCTCAGAACTCTAAATGGTATATAGGCTAATATGACACAGAACTCCCCATACCAAGTGGCTCATCTTAAGATGATAGCTAGCATTCCATCTTTTATGTGTTTGAGGTTTGAGTATTGCCCAAAGATTACTGTCAGCTTCCTGAATTACTCATGAATCCTATCTGCTTTTCATTAGTTGGCACATATAAATGGCCAACGATAAGGTGCTAGAACTTGGCCAGTCTGCTGACAGAAATGGTGGCCACACCAAACTGTTATTTGGTCCCCATTCATGTGAGTATCTATGTCTCTGCTCACATTGCTTTCTCTACCTGAGTGTTCTTTCTCCATTGTCTGTTTACTAAACTACACTAACATTCCACATCTAAACCTTTTGTGACATTCCTTCCCTTAAGCTTTCATCTTCCTCCCTCAACAATTCTCTTCCTTGTGCCACGTGTCTACCTGTAAGTATTAATTTAAGTTGTAATGTTACCTCTTAATGATTCCTCGTTAAGGGTCAGGCACAATGCAAAATACTTTTCACAGACATCTGATCTTATAATAACACTACAATTTACCCCAGATAACAGATGGAAGGATTGAGAATTTCACAGACATAATGTAACTTGCTCAAGATCTGGTTAGAAAGTGGTTAGAAAGTGAAGACCAAGGTTTGAATCTTGGTATGTCGACCTTTGACATTTATATGGTTTCATTAATGCCAAACTGTTCTATTTCTCTCTCATCTTCTATAAGGCAAGAAATTTCATCTGCCCCCATGATGCCTGGCAAGTAAATAGTGGGTGTTCAAAAACTAATGTTTAAATGAATGAATATTTAGAACAATACCACAGTGCCAGATAAGTTCTTCAGTACCTAGAATTCTCATAAATGAAATGGGGCAACATAGTGTCAAATCAGCTCTTTTAAGAATATACTGAAGCGTAGTAATGTCTTCTAAGTCCATTAGTGTTGTTACAAATGGCAAGATTTCTTTCTTTTGTAAGGCTAACTAATACATTATTGTATGTATGTTATCACATTTTCTTTATCCATTTATCTGTCAGTGGACATTTGGGTTGTTTTCATATCTTGGCTATTGTGAATAATGCTACAATCAATATGGAAGTGCAGATATCTCTTTGAGATCACAATTTAAATTCTTTTGAATATTTGCTCAGAAGTAGAATTGCTGTATCAGATGGTAGTTCAATTTTTACGTTTTTTTTTTTTTTTTAAATAATGTTTATTTATTTTTAAGAGAGAGAAAGACAGAGCACATATAGGAGAGGGGCAGAGAGAGAAGGAGACACAGAATCCGAGGCAGGCTCCAGGCTCTGAGTTGTTAGCACAGAGCCTGGCGTGGGGCTTGAACTCGTGAATCACGAGATCATGACTTGAGCTGAAGTTGGATGCTTAACCAACTGAACCACCCAGGCACTCCTCTATTTTAATTGAGGATTCTCCATACTGTTTTCTGCAGTGGCTGCAACATTTTGCATTTCAACCAATAGTATACAGGGTTATAATTTAACATGCTAAGAGAAATAAGTCAGAGCAGGACAAACACTACATGATTGCATAACATGAGATGTTTAAAATAGTCAAACTTATAGAACCAAAATGTTAAACGGTGGTTGCTAGGATATGGGGGGGAGAGGAAAATGGGCAGTTCTTACTCAAAGAGTATAAAGTTATAGTTATGCAAGATAAGTAAGTTCTAGAGGTCAGCTGTTCAATATAGTGCCCAAAGTTAATGATACAGTATTTTGTACTTAAAAATTTGTTAACAGTACCCTCATGTTCAGATATCATGTTGAATGTTGTTACTACACAAAAACAAAACAAAACAAAACAATAAAGCAAAACAAAAACAAAGGGACACAAGGTGATAGACATGTTTATTACCTTGATTGTAGTGATGGGTATATGGTTATGTTTACACTCATAAAATTGCCTATATTAAATATGTAAATATGTATGCAGTTTTAAAAATATATCAATTATACCTCAATAAAGCTGTAAAAAATACACTAAAGCAAATATTATTTAAATTTGATTTAACACTTTGGTTAAAAATTGATTTAAAAAATTTGACTTAGGTATATAATTTCATGAAAGCAGTAAACAGTATAATGACATATGATAGAGATCTTTTTAAGGACAGGGCTATCTGAAAGATGATAAGTTTATCACAAGCACTCAAGAATATGAAAATGTTGGATAAAGTGCAATATTAAAACACCAACTATGGTATTAGTGTAGTGAAAATTAATTATGCTGAAGAATGTTAAAAAATTAACTCATATCTTTGCATGAATTAATATATAAATACTGCTTTTCAGATATCAATTTACTATGTGCTCATTCAAGTGCCTACTATATAACAATTGCAAGTATGATTGAGTCTTCTACATGGTAGTCTATTATATGACAAATATAAATATAATTCTGCTTAGTAAATGACAGAGCCTCCCATATAAACAATTGAACATATGATTGTGCCTAAGAATTGCAAATGACCACTTACAAAGCTGAATGTGATAGATTTCTTGCCATTAAAGAAATCAAAACTTTGTAAAAGATGTCAATCTTGTAAACAGGGGAACTAAATTTGGCATTAGTGTCATACCCCATCCTGAGGCCACATAAAACAGGGGAATGAGATTATCTTTATTTAAGCCAATAATTTGGGGTGAGATTCATGGTAGGAGGTCAATAATGTCCCCATAGGAGAGACTCAGAAAAGGCTTCACAGAGGAAGCAGTATTTGACCTGAAGAGATTGAAGGGAGCAAAGCACATTCAGATAATTGGAGAAGTTGAACACAGTTGCAGAAACATAAAAACCTTTAATGTATTGAGGGAAGAATAAGTGGTTTAACATGACTGCAGAGTAAAGTATAGGGTGTGGTATGTCAGGAAGGGCTAGAGGGAGATAGGCAGGGATTGGATCACAGAGAACAACATAGGACATACTAATGGATTTGAACTTGATTTGGTTAGATGTCACTCAAAAATTTTATGATGGTAGTAATGGTGGTGGTGTGTGCAAAGTTAGTTTTTCCTTGTAGAAAATGTGTCTGTGACATGGAGATTTGATAGTGGAGGGTAGGGGAGAGAAGGAAGAAAACTTTAACTGGAAAAAGATAAGGAATTTATCTAAGACAGGAGAAATAGAAATGGAAATGAAAGTTCAGGTACCAGGAATGTTAAAAAAAGTAAACCCTACTGATCTTAAGGACTAATTATAAAAGGTGTCTGAGGAAGAGGAAGCAGTCTTAGATGGCTTCTGGATTTCTGACCTGGGGGCCTTGGTAGATTCGGTTGCTATTCACTCATGAATGAAACACAGGAAAAGAAGCAGGTTGTGGGTGGAGGTTAGGAACAAGGCATTGATATAATTCTGCCTAGTGTGAAAAGTGCAAGCTCTTTAGTTATATCTGAGCCTACTTCTAAATTGTTGTTTGCTGTGGGACCTTGGGCAAATTGTTGAAGACATCAAGTCAAATTGAGACAGATATCAATTGAGCTTCTTGAGGAATAGATCCCGTAACAAATGGTGTATGTATGTGGTACCCAAATTCATAGAGAAAGGGAGTAAAGTGGTGGTTGCCAGGCATTGGGAGGAGGAGGGAATGGGCAATAGGTGTTTCATGGGTACAGAGTTTCAGTTCAGAAAGATGAAAAGTTTTAGAGATGCATAGCAGTGATGGTTGTACAATGGGAATGTACTTAATGCCACTGAACTGTGCACCTACAAATGGCTAAACAGGTACAATTTGCATTATTTCTATTTTATTACAATAAAAAAAGCAGAGGGGGAAAAAAGGAATAGATCTTGTAATCAAGTTACCTAATAAAACACTGAATAACTGAAGAAGAATTAAGGTTAATAAGATTCTTTTAGTGAGCCTTAAACACTAGTTAGTATATGTCCACAATCTAAATGCACAAGCTATCTCTGCAGACTAATATTTAGAGAAATCCAATTCTACCGTGTCAATCTTATGAAACCCTAATGAATTAGCTGTTTGGCACATTATATAAAATCACTACTATCTATGTTAATATTATTAGATTGGTGTAATATAGCATGTCTAAATAAACATGTAATCTCCAAGAGAATAGTAAACAAATGAAGTGTGATTTGAAAAGATATTTCAATTGTAGTGCAGTGTAAAACTGTAAATATCACCCCTTGCCCTGAAGTGAAATTTGGGCAGACCACCACCACCACCACCACCAACAAAAACCCAGATACCTGCAGGGAACAACAAACACACACACACACACACACACACACACACACACACACACACACACACACACAAAATCCTAGAAAATTACATTCTTAAAATTATTGCCCCCTCTTCTAGTAGATCATAGTAGAATAATTGAAAAGAAATAAGACTATCGTTTAAAGTATTTATACAAAAATCATTACAAAGTCAACATTTAAAATAGCAAAATGTAGGAATTTGTCCTGAAAGCGTAGTTGATTAGGAGAGAGCAGGTAGTGGAGTTCTCATTAAGTACATTGTGGCTAGAAAAATAGAGCTTTACGGGAGACTAGATTCATTTTAATTGGAACAGGCCCCTGTGGAAAACGAAGTACGTCACTAGAGTTGTTCTCTACATTATCCGTGGCTTTGAGGCTAGACTACTCAATGAAGCAATTGTTTACTTATTTCATTAATTCTTCTGAAAAATAAGCTTACTCTGTATTCTCTGGAAACAGAAACTGTAAAAATTGCGTTTTCAAGGGGAAGTGAATGCATATGCTCTGAATTAATTTGTCTGGAAGTCTGGAAAACATTACTGAATGTGGTGAACATTTATCAATTTCAACAACAACAACGAAAAAAAGCACAAGATTTGCAGTGAATGAGACAAAGTCTCTTAGAGAGGGATTAGATTTCAGCACCTCTTTGTCACCGTTAGATTGCCACAAACAGAATAATCCATTCGGCACATAGTAGGACTTCACATATTCATTGAATGATGCAATATTTTGGAAAACAAGTAAAATATTACATTAAAATAAGCTAAACAGGTGGTATTTAACTATTTTTTTTTTTTTACTCCACAGGAGTCTTTTCTTTGGCTGTCATCCCATTTCTTCAGTCATGATTTTTATGTAGCTATTAGTCATTATTTGATCTCATATTTCAGAACTTACAGCATACCTGATATATTAGAAAGATACCTTGCATTTATAATCATGAATTTTTGTCAGAAATGTATGATTAACTTATGAAATACCAAAAGTGACATGTCCTTTTCCTGTTGTTTCAATGTCAAGCTTTTTTCCTTGCTCCAAATTCTACGAACTATAAATTTGGTGTGGTGTATGTGTATATGAATGGAATGTGTGTGTGTGTGTGTGTGTGTGTGTGTGTGTTTTCTAGGTTAAACAAGTTCATGTAATTCTTTATATTGAAAGATTCCTCTGGGCTCTTAAAGAAGGAACATTCTAAGTAATCATTTTCCAAGAGGCAAAAAATAAGGTTTTTGTCTCTCCTATGCATAGTTGATAGATTATGTTTCATTGAATAATTTTAACTACAATGACTGTACTGCTGGAGTTAGAACTTTAAAATATTTTATCATCCCCACACTGAATGTCCTCAGTATTAAAAATGAAACTTCATGAGATCATGTATAAGTTTCTAGCATGGTAACTATATAGCAGGCATTCTCATTGTTTCTGATGGAACAGCCTTATTCCCCATGACTCGTGTATTCCTACTTCACTCATTCATTCCGGTTTATATTCCTTTCAGGCTACATTATTCTTTCCTGTCAAAAGCCTAGGCAAAATAAAAGCAAACGGTGACCTAATTTCATCTGAGCATGATTCTTATATCAGAAAGCATGAGAGACATTTAAATGAGGAATGGAAAAAATTCAACCTTGATCTGACAGTTGTTTGATGAAATAGGAAAGTGAATTTAAAAGTTCAGGGGGCCTTGAAATAGTAATCATGTATTATTGTTCCCAGCTTCTCAAAATTTTATTTCTCAGAACCAGGAGTTAATGATAAACTTATCAAAGCAGGTGGTCCTTGTTCTGTAGTCTGTTGATTTTACAAAATAAGTAGATGAAACTTAAACCCCAGAATGCCCCCAGTATTTCAGTTCTGCAACCATTAAGATGCTCTCCAACCCTGAGATTCTGTGACCTCATGGTGGAAATCTGAAATTGATCTGGGAGAGGAGATATAGTTATGTCTTATATATGATATATCAAGGTAACAGTAACTTGTTCTTTGACAAGGGGACATATTTGACCATGATTATGTCTACAGGTTAGACATAACCTGTGACAACCAAGGTTATCCTGGGATTCCAGTATATCTGTCTTGGAATTAAAAAGTAATGTGAGTGGTAGATATATACATTTGCAGTTCTTATAGATATACATCATAGACCCTCTTCAGTACAACTTGAGGAGGAAAAGTAACTTAACTAACCTGAATAGTTTGGGAAATTATTTGTGAATAATTTGATTATTTTAATAATTATTGTGAATAATTTGTGGAGTGAAAGAGGCAAGATGAAACTGCAATATTCCCTTACCCCACCCTCATGATACTGCAGTATAATGAGAAATGCGTATGTGGTCTTTCCCTCTGGTTCCTGGTACAGAGCTCCTAAAACCCTAGGAATTCCCGGAGTCAAAATTATGGAGTGTCTTTGTTATTCATAACAAACCCCTTTCAACCACACCTAAGTATGCTGGTGAGGTGACCCTGGGTGGGCTTCTAGATAGTTTCAGGATGAGGGAAAGTTGGCGGAGGAAGTGACCATGTGATTGGTGGCTTGGAACATTCAATTCCTCCTCACACAACCTCCAGGAGAGGAGAGGGCCTGGAGATTGAGCTAATCACCAATGGCTAATGGTGATGATTAATCAGTCATGATTAAACCATTAAACCATAAACTGGTTTAATCAGTCCAGTTTATGGTAGTGGAATTTCCATAAACAGCCTAAACAGTGGGGTTCAGAGAGCTCTGGTCTGGTGAAGACATCGTGGTGCTGAGAAGGTGGAGTGTTCAGAAAAGGCCAGAAGCTCTGTGTTCTTTCCCCCAAGCTTGCCTGGGCATCTCTTCTGTTTGGCTGTTCCTGAGTTGTATCCTTTCTAATAATCTGGTAATAGTAAGTAAACTGTTTTCCTGAGTTCTGTGAGCTGTCATAGCAAGTTATCTAACACAGGGAGGGGATTGTGGGAACCCCTGATTTATCGCTGGCCAGTCAGAAGGTTTAGAGGCCTGGTCTTGTGACTGGTGTCTGAAGTGGGAGTTAGTCTTGGGATTGAATCCCGTGGTGCCTGCACTAACTCTGGGTTGTAAGTGTCAGAATCCAATTATATGACACCTGGTTCAGAGAGCTGGAGAATTGGTTGGTGTGGGATCCCCTCCCCCCACATATTTCATGTCAGAAGTGTTGTGTGTAGCTCCCCTCCACCACTGCACACACTTCACTAATAACCAAGTTCTGCCAATACTTCCTAGACATTTCACAAACCTGGCTTTTCTTTCTCTTTTCCATCCCCACAGTCACTGTCCTGGTTCAGTTCGTTACCACCTCTGCACAGTCAATATAAATTCACACATCTCGTAAGTTATCTCTTTTTCCTAGAACACTTCTTTCCTCCAAATTAACCTTATCCTGTGTCTGGTTAATCCTTTGGATCCTATACATCTCAGTTCAGGAGATTCCTGTGAGTCTTAGTGTCATTTTTTTTTTTTTTTTTTTTTTTTTTTCTGGAAGGACTGCCTATGTCCCTGGGAAGGTCAGAAGCCCTTCTGTTCTCAACATTATGAGTACAGCCCCCTCACTGTACTGACAACGTTGCTTTTTTGAGAAGTGGAAAGCCTATCTTCATTGTCTCTACATTCTCAGAACATAACAGAGTACCTGCTCTATAATAGTTGCTCCATAAAATATTTCTTGAGGGCCTGAAGCTTGCTCTAAATGCCCCCTCAATAGCATCGGTAGAGTCAGCTGTGTTTCCACATATACTTCTTACCTTTGCTCAAGACATGAGCTACTCAAGAAAATGTCTTCCCTTCAGGTTTCATTCTCATTCAGTTCTACACATCTTTCTAAAATATGTATCTTACCATATCATTTCTCTCCTTTCTTTATCTTCCTATAATTCCCAAGGAAAGTTCAGGGTGAACCAAATATTCTGGTTTACCCTTTAATATGTTTGGATTTGCGCTTTGTCTATTTTGCTCAACACCCTTCACTTTTCTATGTATATCTTTGGCACAAATTTATAGAACTACTGGTATTCTTCATAATTGTCATGCGTTTCAAGTTTTTACGACTGCACACACACTTTCTCTTTTGCCTTAAACACCTTCCTCCTAATGCCTTCTCCTTTCTTCTAAATCCTGTCCCTCTGTTAAAGCGTCAGCTCTCTTGGGAAAGACTTCTCTGACCCACCTCCGTCCACGTCATGTGCCCACATCTGAGTCACTGTTCTCATTACACTGCATGTTTCCTCCATGATGTACCCATCACAATTCACTATCACTGTCAATTTATGCCTCTCTTTCCTCTAGGTGAGTACAAACTCCTTGAGGGAAGGACCTCTGTCTTCTTGCACCTGCATTTTCAGCATTGAGTGCAGTATTTGACACATAGTATGAGATCAATTGCAAAGGAAAGAAGGAGAAGGGAGAAAAATAAAGAGAAGCAAAGAGAAGAAAGGGCAGTGGGCATATACTAATTTCCAGATATTTAAAACCATTCCAAATAGTAACTTCTTTAAACATAAGGGTCCCGGTAGCTGAATGATTGCTGTCCTCTCTGTTTCTACAGTACCTTAGAAAACAAACCTTAGTTTCACAATCATAATTTATTTGATCATCGCAAATGAATAGATTTTGGTAATATTGCCATTTTTAAAGCTGTAGAAAAAGAACCTCAAGAAATTCATGAAACTAGGAAGTAAAAAAATCAGGATGTGAATCAGTCTGATCAACACAAATCTGGATATTCTGATACCATACCCAGGAATGGCTACACAATTTGTGGAAAATAAAAGTGCAAAATAAAAATGTGGGGCATCTTGCTCAGAATTACTGAGAATTTAAGGCAATGAAAGTAGAGCATTAAACCAAGCTCAGACCTCTTCTAAGGTGGGGTGTGTGCAACTATACAGGTTGTACGGCCGTGAAGCTGGCCTTTACCGTACAGTCCCATAATTCTATGGGGCTCTCATTTGAGTGCTAGGAATGGGATTGGCAGCACATTGATCAAAGGCAAACTCTGTCTTGTCAAACTAAGGAGAGCGAGAATTAGCATTAAGCACCAAGCACTGGGGGTAAGTGTTTTGGGTGTCATCTCATTAATCCTCACAATAGCCTTGTATCTTCTAAGATGACTTTATCCCCACATCTTCATCAGCCAGCTCAGTCCTATGCCTTTTGAAGCATCAACTCTTCTGGGAAAGACTTCTTTGACCCCATTCCTCTACATGGTATGAATCATTGCCTTCCTACATGGTCTAAGTATACCCTTTACTGGTTCCAGTGTGTCACCTGTGTTGATTTTATTTTCTTACCTGATACAAAAACAAACTGAGACTGAGTCATAGCTAGGAAATAAATGTTGTTGAGAAGATTTAGGTTTACAGCTCCTTTCATTGCTAGCTCAGCATTCCGTTATGCTATTTTCACCTCTTTGAGGCCACTTAACCACCAAAAGTGTTCAGCATTGGCCGCCTTTGTCATCACTTTGCTTTTATGCCCACAAAAGTAGTATACTGAGGTTGAGGAAGGAGGTGATACCTGGTTTTCTTGGTGAAAGATAACATACCGGAACGTATATAGGTCTTACCTAGGCTTTGTGACTTGTTGAAGGTATGACTCAGTGTATATGAGGGTAAGTATGCACCTTTGTCTCTCCAAAGCTGGGATTAAAAAAATAAGCCAAGAAGAATCATTTCTCTAAGAATAATACCTAACAAGCTATCACTTGTTTTATCTCTATCTGAAAAAGAGAGGCTAAATCTCTTTGCATTCCAGGAAGCTTGAAGACAATATTAGCATTTCTTACAGGATTTGGTTTCCTAAAATGCTAAATGATCTTAGTGTCATGTTGGAGCTGCTCCATTGGCAAAATAAACATTTTACCGTGATGTAATATAAAATTTTTAAGAGCTTGACTTTGCAATTTAAATTTTAAAATATATTTTAAAATGTAATGTATATGCCTCTACCTTTAAATATGAGAATTAACATATAGAACCACAAAGTAGAGCTTAATGTTCTGCATATAACAGAAGACACATGGAAGCCAAAAATCAGCTTCTTGAAGTATAGTAACTGCTGAGATATGACCAAGATGAACATTTTCCTATGGTACACTTGGCTTAATTAATTGAAGATGAGGTCATTGATTTTTAGAAGGTGTTTAAAAAGTGCGGTTAGAGATTGACATTTTCTAAGGCAAATTCATGAATCTTTGATGATCCTCAAACAGGATAAGGAAGTACTGGTACAAAGGAGTCTTCTGTCCATCATATAAGCCCATGTGAAGTTAAATCAGTGAGGTTGTTGTTTTGTAACTGGATGTTAATTCTCCACAAATAGTAGTAAAGCTCATAGTAATACAGAACCTAATGTGGAATTAATTTAACAATTTTTTTAGAAAGTAACTTATTTGTAGACATTCTTCCAGGATTTGGGGAGGAAACTGTAAAGAAGTGCAGGAGATCCTCTTGGGCACATCCCAGAAAATCTCACTAATTGTTAAATAGCCTCTCTATTGATTTCTGAGCACTTCCCCCCACTGTGGCTGGGGGAGGAATAGATGTACCCAAACTATTAAGTAAAGTGTGCAGCTGAGACTGACAGATCTAAAATGGACAGATTCACTGTGTCTGCCAACCTCAGCTTAGCAAGGGCTTTAGTCCAGATAACATCATTTTTTAACATTGTTTGATGGGCTTCCTTTCAGATATGTAGAAGTATTGCCTATCCCTTTAGCTCAATCACTCAGCTTTTCGTTTAAAAAAAATTTACGTTTATTTGTTTTTGAAAGAGAGAGAGTGAGTAAGTGGGGCAGGGGCACAGAGAGAGGGAAACACAGAATCTGAAACAGGCTCCAGGCTCTGAGTTGTCAGCACAGAGCTTGATGTGGGACTCAAACCCACCAATCTTGAAATCATGACCTGAGCCGAAGTCAGACACTTAAGACTGAGCCACTCAGGAGCCCTCCCCGCCCCCCGCCTTTTTTTTTTTTTTTTTTTTTTTTTTTACTGTTGGGAAGGAGGTGATACAATGAAAGTTCAAATACGCTTTCTTTTCTAGCTTTTCAAGTATATGACATTTATTCTAGTTGGCCCAAAAATTCATCAAACCTGGAGAAGATTAAGACATGTTATTGCAAGAAGAATGATGTAATAGCTTCTGACATGGAAAATAAGATTTTTCAAATTCCTTAAGTTTCCTTTCAGTGTATCAAGAACACTGGTGGATGAAGAAAAGGAAGAAGTTAAAATTCAGCCAGAAATGTGTGTTCTTTTTTTTTTTTTTTTTTTTTTTTTTTTATCGTGGCCTGCTGCTCAAAGACAAAACGAGTAAATAAATGAGAGCAAATGAGACCAGTATTGGACTTTTGTGCCCACTTCTCATTTGAGACTCTGAGCCCTATAAGCTAGCTACCCCTTTAAGCTACTTATCTTATGAAGTAAATATTATTCTTCTCATTTTAAAAATTGATGGGGCGCCTGAGTGGCTCTGTTGGCTGAGCGTCTGACTTCAGCTCAGGTAATGATCTCACAGTTTGTGGGTTTGAGCCCCGCGTCAGTCTCTGTGCTGACAGCTCAGAGCCTGGAGCCTGTTTCGGATTCTGTGTCTCCCTCTCTCTCTGACCCTCCCCCGTTCATGCTCTATCTCTCTGTCTCAAAAATAAATAAACGTTAAAAAATTTTAAAAAAAAATGAGGCAAGTAGAGAGGAACAAGTTGCTCAAGGTTATTCAGATGGCATAGAACCTGGATTTGAACTCAGGACAGTCTGACTAACCACTCTTAACCATAATACCCTATATACTGCCTTTCTGTACTGCATTGTGAACAGAGCTATGGGGGGAAAAAGTTAATTAAAGTGGTGAAGACTGAAATAAAGTCAGCAAAATTTTAATATTTTGCAGTTATAGAATAAATGAATTTCTAATTATATTGTTATTGGATATGATATGTCACTTGCCATGCTAGTGTTGTAGTCTTTTAAAATCTCCTAAGATTTTGAGTAGAAATGGAAATTTAATATGTAGCTTGAACTTCTATGTTGGCTTGTTTAAAAAAAGTACAGCCTCTTTAAATTGTGTTTTTGTTCAGTTGCATCCAAACTAAAAGTATATCTTTTTATTTGAATGTCTTCAGCAATTTTGTTATTATTGATAATTATGAAAAATAATATAATTTCTGTTCTTGACTTATGAAGGATCATAAACTTCTATAATAGATTTGCAATTTCCTCAGAGTTTCAGAAAATAAATTAAACGCAACAATAAAGATGCTCTTTGAAGCTCTTTTTAATAGGGTGCTTTGTTAATATTCCAGTCATTCCCTTAGAGATGGTGGAAATATTTAATAATTGTTTTGGGAACCAGACTTTTGTATAAAAGAATATTTTGGGTCTTCATGTTATTTAATCCCATCATCCAACAGAATATAAACTACCTCCTGTCTAGATGTTATTTCCACTTTTAGGTTGTTGGCTCTTTATTCACATGTTTTAAAGGATTATTTCATAGCAGTTTATTTGAACTAAATGAGACATTTCTGACATCAACTTTTAAAACGTGATGGTTTTGTTCTCTTTATTTAGTGTTTGTAGATTTGCTGTCTCTAGCGCAAGGCTTGCTTTTGCTTGTAAACCTATAGTGTTACCAATTAAGTGATGTGGCAATTCCAGTAATGTTAACTATCCTGAATTAAAATGCTCTCGGACAGTAAAGCAGCAGTTGAAAATCATTGGAATTTGAAAAAAGTGTCATATGATCAACATATGACACATGCTGCATGATTTTTAATGTACAAGGTCTTAGCTGGAAAATGAAGGTGAGCCTGCTACATAATTTCATGCATGACATAGCATCAAGTGGAAGGGAAGAAGAAGACTGGAGCAAATGGGAATCCTGGTTTCCCAGAATAGTGAGGGAACCAAACGTGACTGAGAAAAGTGATAAATAAATGGTCTAAAAATCGTTGGAGTTATCAACCAGCCACCTGGTTGATTAGATTATATTAGATTAGAATGAGAGACAAAGAAATATTTCAGTGTCTGATTTATAAGTAGTTTCCTACAAAAGGGAAAACCTTCAATGCTAAGTGAAAAAAAAAATAAGAATATCATCAAATATAGTAAATGAGATCAGTTTCTTCTCAGCTTACTCAATAACACATTATGAGAAAACTGTGCAGGGAAAATGTAGGTGGGACCCAATGAAAATGTCAAAATCTATCCTGATTGAAAAGAAACTCCTACATTTCATCAAAGTAGGAAAGATAACTGGGAACAACTTACGTAAGTGTGTCAAAACTTCTCTGCAACAAGTTGCAATAAAATGTGTGGCCTAGCCTGCAACAAAATCAAAATTGTGGGAATTTTAATGAAGTACCTGTGGAATTGAAAGAAGAAAACATAATGCATTTATCATCATGCCTGTTTGAATTTACAAGTGATATTGTTTGGTGAATACGTAAAAAAGTTGTGAAAAGTTCTCAATTCTATCATGTCTTTATATGATACCACTCACGAACGTGCAGAAAGGTGAACACTTCTTCAAAATGGGTCACCAGAACAAAGATATTAGACATGAGCTATGAAAGTTGCAAAACAGAGCTTGACGTATATTTCATCTTACATATTGGGGTAATGAAGATGCATCTGGAGATGAATGAATCCTCAGATAAGCAGATGACTGGTGAATCGAGTGTTTGGCTGACAGATTCCAAATTTAAAATTATAATTTCCTTAAAACGTTTTTTTTTTTTTTTTTTTTCAACATTTTTTTTTTATTTATTTTTGGGACAGAGAGAGACAGAGCATGAACGGGGGAGGGGCAGAGAGAGAGGGAGACACAGAATCGGAAACAGGCTCCAGGCTCCGAGCCATCAGCCCAGAGCCTGACGCGGGGCTCGAACTCACGGACCGCGAGATCGTGACCTGGCTGAAGTCGGACGCTTAACCGACTGCGCCACCCAGGCGCCCCGTTTTTTTTTTTTTAATATCCTGTGCTGTTCTTAGAATTCTTTCTCATGAACAATAAATTAAATTATACTTACAGACCCTTTTTCTTTGCTTTCAAAAAATAAGCATTATTCCTTTTTGTTCTTTTTTTTTTTTTTTTGTCAGAGAGAGATAATAAATATTTTAAATCCATTTGGGAAGAAGTGAAAACATATATCACAAACTAACCTCTGAAGCTTTCAAAGTACCCACGCCCTCTCTTCAAAAGAGACACAATGTCAACGCATAATGAATTTTTCTTATTTCATGGAATGAACTCTCATATAAAGCAACATGAGGATGTTCACTGAGAGAAAATTTTGTCTGTTGTGTTCACTCTACTCCCTGCACCTGGAATAGGACCTAGCACATGGTAGATGCCCAATAAATATTTTATGTAGAACTGATTGAATAAATGAATAAATAAGTGAATGAATAATTATAGGCATATATAACCCTAGAATTCTAATTCGCTGAAATTCTGCAAATCCTAACTTCATCCATGAGTGTATCAACATAATCAGTATGGGCATTTGATGTATTTAATGTGGTATTCATAATGACGCTCACTCAAACCTGGCAATGTTTTGAGTTGGCCAATTGCTACAGCAAGGCACGTGATTTATTTCCATTCCATTTCATCCTTAAAATTACTTTAAAATTACTGTGAAAATAGAAAAATAATACTAGTTGCTGGCATTGATGGATATCAGGAAATAATTGGTAATCAAATTGATGGAGTCAGAAGGGCTTAGTGGCCCTGGGAAAAGATTTGCCACATCAACAGAGAGAAAGTGATGCTTCACTAATGACACCCCTAAGAGCTTATTACTGCAATTTTATATGTTCTCATTATTCACATTTTGGATTTTAGCCCCTCACTTGTAACAAACACTGCTTTGGTTATAATTCAATGTGATGTCTGTTTAATTGCTAACAATAGCATTAGGGAAGTTAACATTTTATTAAAAGCTTCTACTTTTGGGGCACCTGGGTGGCTCAGTCTGTTGAGTGCCCGACTCTTGATTTTGGCTCAGGTCATGATCCCAAGGTCGTGGGACCAAGCCCTTTCCTGGGATCTGTGCTGAACATGGAGCCTGCTTACAATAGTGTCTCTCTCTCTCTCCCTATGCCCCTGTCCCCCACTTGCACACTCCCTCTGTCTCTAAAATAAAAAAAAAAATCTCCTACTATTATTAAAACTAACGACCCAGTTGAAAGATTGCTCTCAAATTTCCCATATAGCATTCATTTTGTTTTATTTAAAGTCCTTACCTAGAGTACCCACCACTACCAATTCCTGGGAATCACATCCATTTCATAGACCTATCTGAATTATAAGTATTAGCATTCAGCCCATTAGGCATCTTGAGAGTAGGAATATAGTCCATGTTTTTAACTGATTAGGGAGTTAAAGTTATATAATAGGACTGAACGGCCAGTTTCTAAAAAGCAGCTCTCCAGTTGACCTCAAAGGAAACCCAAGAGGATGAAATTGTTTCCCCTAGGTTTACCAGTGGATGCTTTGCCAATTGTCCTCACTTCCAATAGTTTATAATGCCTCTGTTCATTTTATAGTATTGCACTTCCATTCTTGTATTTTGTGTTCTTCCTTCAAGCCCTTTAGTCTGGCTGCTTTACTTTTATCCCTCGGTTTTGGAACTTCTATGTTTTAAGTGGTATTTGTTGACATTCAGTTCCGGCTCCCTGTATGTCATTTTGGGGTTTGGAGTATTCGTTTCCTTACTTGGTTTCATCTCCCATGTGTGCATATGACTCTACATACATGTGTCTAGGATTCATGAGCCCCTTCTCCTAGTGTGGCAAGCATCACACCCTGGACAGGAGGGGTTAACATGTCACACCCCCTCTGGTCACAGTTCTAAAATGCACATCTTCTCATGTCATGCTCTTTCTTACAATCCTTTAATACCTCCCTGGGATGATGCTGACATTCCTTAACAGTTCCTGTGAGACTTTCCATGATATGGTCCAGGCTCACCTCTCCAAGGCCACATTTCATCATTTAATCTCTGGCAATATTGAAATGTTCTCAGTTCTCCAAATGTGTTCTGTTCTCTCTCCTTTCACATGCTTCTTCCTGTGCTAACAACACATACCTCCCTAATGCCATTTACCCTCAGGACTCAGGTTATGTACCCTGTCCCTTGGAAGACCTTCACTACCACCTTGCAGATTATACATAGTCAAGCCACCTGCTCCCTGGCCCCTTGTACTATCAGAGAACAACTGATCCCCTAGATTTTGATTACCTATTTACTTTACTCCCTACTGACTTTAAAGTTCTTGAACACAAGACCTGTGACTTGTTCACTATTTTATGTGTAGAAAAATACTGAGCGCAAATTAACCAGGCAATATTCTTTCATAAACAGAAAGGTAGGTGTTTTGTCTTATTCAGCATTGTATTCTAAAGATTCAAAATCATGAATGTTTTCTTCCTGATTCCTCTAGATTTCTATGAGTTTTTCCAAGTATTTGAATTTAAGCTTATGTAATAAAAAACAATTCATTTTTTACTGTTTTAAATTATGATTTAAAAATTTTAAATTACCTTTGAGCATTGCCTTGGCTAGTTCCTGTAAATTTTGGCTATAATTTAGTCATCATCATTAATTCCTGAATAGTTTATAATTATAGATTTATAGTTTTGGTCTAATATTTAAAAGACTTCTTTTAATGTTTATTTTTGAGAGAGAGAGAGAGACAGAGTGCAAGTGGGGGAGGGCAGAGAGAAAAGGGAAACAGAGAATCTGAAGCAGGCTCCAGGCTCTGAGCTGTTAGCACAGAGCCCGACGTGGGACTTGAACCCATGAACTGTGAGATCATGACCTGAGCCGAAGTCGGATGCTTAACTGATTGAGCCACCCAGCTGCCCCTTTAAACGACTTTTTGAATTGTTAAATGATTGGGATCCTTCTTTAATATTTCTTTTATAAATATCTAGTTTCACTCTTTTGCAAAGTAAATATAGATAGCAATTTTTGGACACTTGGAATTTATGTAGGTTTTTTTGGCAAAACATATCTTTGCTATATATAGATATGTTTTAAGGGTCATGTATACTAGTTAACTGTTTAAAACCTTACAAAATCTGAAATATATACAATTCTGAATTTATTAGTCTTCATTATATATATTTTATATAATTGATTAAGGGCTAAGAAATGTGTATTTAGTTGTGCCTATGCCTTATTATCATTAAATGCCAAGAAATTTTCTTTATGTATTTTGACACATTTTACAAGTTTTATTTTTTATTTTAAAGATCTTCTTTCATCCATGTTAAAAAAATCTACCTTCTATTCTACTTTGTTCACACTAATAAGGTTATTTGTCTCATTTTTCTTAATAATGCCTAACTCACTGCCACCCACTGTTTTATGTGTTACCTTTCCTTGCTGGTTTGCTTAAGTTCTGTCTTTTTAAGTAAAGCTCATTTGATTTTGGAGTGCTGTGAAATGTCCCTTCTGTCTCCCCTCAAGCCAAATGAGAGGGGATTCAAGGAAGCTCCTTAAAGAGGTTGCCTTGTGTGCTGGGGTTTGGGGCACAGTTTGTTGCCCCAAGAGCTACAAGACTCACTGCCTTAGGAAAAACTTGCATTGCCAGAGGTCTGTGGAAAGAAGAATTCATGAATGCTTTCTGGCAACTCCTGAGGGCCACATAGAAGAGAGAGACATACCTGCAGCCCCCTTTCAGGGGTGATAAGCTCTTGAGAAAATGTAATGGGCCTCAGAAAATCAAGCTGAAGTCCTGAATGTCCAGGCAAAGGAGACTTCACTTGTGTTATGAATGCAATAATGGGAGACCCTGTGCCCAGTGACAGTTCCATAGAAATTACAAAGATGCTCCATGAGAAAGAATCAGCCTTAAATCCCTGCCAAGCCCAGAGGAAAACAATGCCAGATTACACTGGTGCCTGTCAAATAAGAACTTTCTTGAAATTTACAGCTCTCTAACACCTCTGTGAAATCTAGAAGATCAGGATCCAGGCTGTCGACAAGGAGGAGAAACAGTGAAATAAAGGAGATAACTGGAGCCCTCCCCACACTGCAGGCTTACAACCCATTCCTTAACCTGAGCAGGGAGGGAGGAAGTTGTTGTTGTTGTTTTTAATAACAATTATTGTGGGTCTTGTTTAGCAGCCATATATATTACTGACATATAGTTGACACACAATGTTACATTAGTTTCAGGTGTACAACATGGTAATTGGACAAGATTATGCCTTATGCTATGTTCATCACAGATGTAGCTACCGTCTGTCTCCATACAAGGACCGCTATTACAATACCATTGACTATATTCCCTATGTTGTACCTTTCATGGCTGTGACTTACTCATTCCATAATTGGAAGCTTTTATCTCTCACTCCCCTTCACCCATTTTCCCCATCTCTTCACCCCTCCTCTCTGGCAACCATCAGTTAGTTCTCTGTATTTATGGGTCTATTTCTGCTTTTTGTTTGTCTATTCATTTGTTTTTTAGATTCCACATGTAAATGAAATGATATAATATTTGTCTTTCTCTGACTTATTTCACTTAGCAGAATACCCTCTAGGTCCATCTATGTTGTTACAAATGGCAAGATCTCATTCTTTTTCACGGATGATTAATATTCCTCTGCGTGTGTGTGTGTGTGTGTGTGTGTGTATGGTACATATCCAGTGTATACCACATTTTCTCTATTCATCTATCTATGGGCACTTGGGTTTCTTCCATATCTTGGCTATTGTAAATACTGCTGCAATAGTCATAGAGCTGCATATACCTTTTTGAATTAGTATTTTCGGGTTTTTTGTTTTTTGTTGTTTTTTTTTTTTTTTTGTTAAATATCCAGCAGTGGAATCACTGAGTCATATGGTATTTCTATTTTTAATTTTTAAGGAACTTTCATACTGTTTTCCACAGTGGCTGCACCAATTTACATTCCTACCAACAGTGCACAAGTTTCTTTTTTCTCTATATCCTTGCAAAAACTTGGGGAATGGAGGAAGTTTTAAATGCAGTTGGGAGTCTTGACCATTACTTGGGAATGATCATTTAAATACTAAAATTAAATGTTTTATGACTAAAAGTGACCAGAGGACTTTTTGTTTTCTGAGAATGATCAGAAAAGCCTTGGGATCTGCTTAGACTTCATTGAAGGGGCACAGGATTAGTCTCACAGAACAGATTTGAAGCATCTGAGCAGTGAGGGAAGAGAACAGAATTTTCTGTTTAATTCTAAGGAAACTGTTTCAGTGACAGTATACTTTTCCCTCTGTGTGTTTTCCTGGATCAGTGGTTCTTACATGTTGATGCAAATCAGAACACCTGGAGAACTCAGAAAGAACACTGCAGAGTAGGCTCATTGAAGAGAATAAGCCTGAGCCTTTGAGTTATACCAACTTCCCAGGTGATTCTGATTCCATCTAAGGCTTGAGAACCACTGCCTTGTCGGTGGAAAAATGGATGAGGCTGTGTCATGAGCTGCTTGCTAAATGCAAATTAAATCAGAATCCCTTCTGGAAGTTATCTGTAACTGGACTCAGTCCTGTTTTTCAAATTGCTTATTCTTCCTGTCTGTGTTTCAACCTTATTCCTTTGTCTCATTTATTTACATCCTAAAGAACTAATATCCTCACCACTCCATAACCATTCTACCTTATCTTGTATCTAATTACCATAATTAGGGTGCTTCATATTCTATTTTAATTTTATGCATCATCAGGCTGTGTGCTGAAGGCCCAGGAAAGGACTTTGGCCTTGATACAGTGAGGTCTTAATTAAGGAAGATTCTTCCCCCATTTCTCTAGATTTATTATTTTGGCCTAACATCCTTTTATGTTAACATAATTTAGTTTACAAATCTACACATTGGACAATTAAGCTTTTTATTTTAATTTTCCCCTTTAGTTAATCATCAGTATTTAAAAAAAATCCATTTGCTGTGTTGATGAATGTATCAATGACTTGTATATTAGTTTCCTCTGGTTGCTGTAACAAATTACCACACATTCAGTGGCATAAAATATATTTTCTCACAATTCCGAAAGCCAGAAGTCCAAAATCAGTTTCACTAGGCAAATCAGGTGCTGGCATGGCTGCACTGAGCCCTCCAGAGGCTCTCGGGGAAAAATCTGTTCCTTGCTTCCTTCAGCTTCTGTGGCTGCTAGCATTCCTTCATTTGTGGCCGCATCACCAGCATCTTCAGATCTCTCTGTCTGCTGCATCTTCACACTGTTTTCTCTCTTCTACGTGTGTCCGTCTCATAATTCCTTCTGTTTCTCTTGTATAAGGAGACATGTGATTCCATTTAGGGCCAACCAGGTTAACAAGGATAAGCTCTTCATCTTAAGGGCCTTAACTTGACCACCTATTTTGCCATATAAGGTAATAATCACAGGTTCTGGGGATAAGGAAGTGAGTATTTTGGGGGGGGGGACCAGTTTTTCAGCCTACCACAAATTATATTGCTGTGACATTATGACCTCTGTGTAATATTTCACTGTGTAAATACACCAGTTTATTTATATCGATGGGTCCCTGGGTAGTTTTCAACTCTCTGCTATTTTAACTGGTACTGTTAGAAGATTCTTGCCCATGTCTCCTGTCGTACGGATGCATGAGCTTTTGTAGCATGTATGCCTAGGACTAAAAATTCTGGTCATGGAGTGTGTGAATGTTCAAGTTTTGGAGACAAGGTCAAACTGTTTTCCACAATGGTTTCACTACCTTTACAATGGTAATATATAAGAAATCTTGGGAGTCTACAACCTCCCTGATACTTGGCATTTTTGCATTTCTAAAGTTGTGCAAATTTAATGGCGGTAAAATGGTATCTCATTATGGTCTTAATTTCCCTGCACTAATCATTAATAATATTTAATATATTTATTTTTTAAATTTATTTATTTTGAGAGAGAAAGAGAGAGAAGAAGGGAGGAGGGCGGGATAAAGAGAGAGAAGGAGAAAGAGATTCCCAAGCAGGCTCCTCACCAGCAGCACAGAGCCCGATATGGGGTTCCAACTCACAAACTGCAAGATCATGACCTGAGCCAAAACCAAGAGTCAGATGCTTAACCGACTGAGCCACCCAAGTGCCCCTATTACCATATATTTATTGTCAATATGCATTTTACCTACAGTTAAATGTGTCTTTTTATCCATATACTTTCTGCTTTCCTTATTGATTTTTAAGGAGTTTTAAAAGATATATTCTTTTTTTAAATTTTTTATTTATTTAAAAAAAATTTTTTTTTAACGTTTATTTTTGAGACAGAGAGAGACAGAGCATGAACAGGGGAGGGGCAGAGAGAGAGGGAGACACAGAATCTGAAACAGGCTCCAGGCTCTGAGCTGTCAGCACAGACCCTGATGCGGGGCTTGAACTCATGGACCGTGAGATCATGACCTGAGCCGAAGTCAGATGCTTAACCGACCGAGCCACCCAGGTGCCCCAAAAGATATATTCTTTATAGCAGTCTTCTGTTGTTGCAAATGTGCAAATGTTTTCCTTCATCATAACCCTTCCCCATCCCCACCTATTTCCTTAAGGTGTTTTGTATGAACAAAATTTCTTTTGATACAGTACTGTTTATTTTTTGTTTTTGTTTTTGGTTTTTGTAAATTAAGAAATCTTTACGTAGTAAAGACTTAAAGGTAAGACCTTACCATTAAGGTCTTAAAAATATTCATCTATATTTTCTTCTAGATGTTTTATATTTCCATTTTTGCATTTAAAATCCCTATTTCACTTAGAATTGTTTTATTATTAAATATTATTATTATATGCAGTAGGGATCAAATTTGGCCTTTTTCTATAATAGATAACTTTTTTCCCAACTCCAGTTATTAAACAGTTCCTTTTTTTCCACCTCTGCATATATCAAATTTCCACCCTGAAGTAGCCCTATTTTGGGAGTTCTTTATCTACTCTGCTGGTCACTTGGTCTCTATTACTATGGCAGCCATTGTCTTAATTATCCTGGTGTCATCATAAGCTCCAATTGTTTAAATTTCCTTAAGTAATATCTTAGGTTAAAAAATGATCTCTACGGATGAAATATATTTTGCATGTGGTATTATCCGTTGTAAACATTTTTTTTGAAAATATACATTTTTGAAAGGAGTGGAATTAGTTAATTCTGAAACCAGACATTTATTAAATATTCTAGTATGGAGGAAATAAAAATGTCTTCTTAGTATTGGTATATTTGGGATTTTATTTGTAGAGTCAGCATATTATAAACTAAAGAACCACAAGTTTTAAATTCAAGGTTAGTGTTCACCAAAGATACTTATGGGTTGCTACTTGTTTTTCCAAGTATAAAATGGGCCTGATGCAGCTTACACCTCAAAGTGAATTTTTTGGTGATAAAAATGACAGATTTCACATTTTCTAATTAAGTGAGGCTTAGTCTTTGCATGTGTTTGAGATTTTAGTCTATTTTAGACAATCAAGTTTCAGCACATTGGAAACATGCACTTTAACTTAGGGGGTACATTCAAAGTAGTTTCTGATAAGTTGATTTGCTTGGAGAAGATTGAGGGGGCAAGTCACTGTAACTTGCTGACTGCACTTTCATAGATCTGGTGTCACCTGAGGGGAGGCTAACTGGCTTGAGGATGCACACTGAAGTATGATTCCAGGTCCTCTAGTCTGCCCTATATTTTAGAGCAGCTTAAAAAACATACACAGATTTTTTTATACTTAATGGGCACCAACTCTGAGCTAAAACTAATTGTTGGGAACCGGCCCCACTGAGTCCACTGTTGAGTGAGAATTTTTGAGACGTCAGTTGCTAAGCATAATCCTGATATGAAACATCATACCCTAAGTCCCTTCTCTGGATTTTCTCAGTTCTTCCATAAAAAGTTGAAGTAGATATCATTAACAACCAACTGGATCGTCATAGCAACATCTTGATCAATACAGTCAGCGCCGGGCGCCTGGGTGGCTCAGTCGGTTAAGCGTCTGACTTTGGCTCAGGTCATGATCTCACGGTTTGTGAGTTTGAACCCCATGTCGGGCTCTGTGCTGACAGCTCAGAGCCTGGAGCCTGCTTCAGTTTCTGTGTCTCCCTCTGTCTCTGATCCTCTCCATTCAGGCTCTGTCTCTCTCTGTCTCAAAAATAAATAAACATTTAAAAAAATTTTTAAAAATGCAGTAAGCACCATTTGGTAGGAATCTCCAAATAGTAGCACCACTGCAACTCCCACTGTCAGAATGAGTTCCATCCTCTGCCTATTTTCCTCAATACAAGTTCAGAGTCTAACATGGAAGCGTCTGTTTGGAGATGCCAATACCCTAAGTGCTGGGAGTGGGAGACAAATACAGGAGTGGGGTTTGCTCTTTTCAGCTTCTATAGTGGGAGATAGTTCAACAAAGGCATATGATGGGGAATTCTCCAGATATACAAAGGTATTTCAGATTCTAGGCAGCCAAAGAAACACAAGTGTAATTTGCCCAAAGTCACTGAGCTAAGTGAAAGAGTCCAACTGAAAATCTTTCTACTCTAAGACTCGTGGTAGATACTGTGTATGATTAGGTAAACAGTGATAATATTTTGGATTTATAGCATATCTCAGCAAGTAAACAAACCCTGAACCACTTTGACACTTGTTTGCACTTAAAAAATTTAGTAGTTTGAATAATTTATTACTTTATATAACAGATGACCAACCTGAGAGAAAGAGACACTAAATGGCTTCCCCATGCAAATAGTCGATAGTAGATTTACCATTATTTGTTTTTCCTGACTCTGTTTCAGCCTACTACTGTCCATTACCTGCCCTTGGAAAAGAAAAGGATATGGCTACAAATGAAACACTTTGCAGCTGAGTGATGTGTTTTCCTCCCCCAGGCTTTTTGTATGATGCAGGAGGTTAGTAACAGGAAAACTGAAATTTAGGAGATACAGAAAATAATGGATTTGGTCCGACTGGACTATGAGAGGATTAGAGCTGAGTTAAATTATCATAGCTTTAAATAATGCAAAGTCCAGCTTAAATGGAAAGGTACTCTCAAAACTTCTTGGCATATTTCCACTTTAATAATCCAACACCATCTGTGAAAACAAAATGAGTATTATAGGTCTCCACTAAATGGATTATATGTTTCTTAGCAGACACCTGTTCAGAGCACTTAGGTATTAGGTGACTCAGGGATCTAAAACACATACATATCTATTGATTGAGCCTAGATATCGAATCTAAATGTCGGGAAATACAGTGGCAGTTTTAGAGAAAAAATATCATGGAAAAATATTATATATCCAGTTTAAGCTCTTTGAATTTGAAATTATCAAAGGCATAGTCTTATTCATTTGCACAGAATAGCTAATTTATGAAATGTGTTCACTGTGCAGACACACTGTCAAACATTGGCTACTACTAGGACAGTGCAGTTGTGTGGTCATATATTATGGGCTATAAGTTGGGGAGTTGGGGAGGCCTGTCCATCCACTGGACTGACAACCTAGGGTTTCTCTATAATGTTAGGTGTGTCTGGCCAATCTGGCTGAATGTGGTGGTCCTGGATTTGTCACTAAAATTTGGGTCCGTTTAGTCCAGAGTTTTCTTTCCTTTATCTTGTGTTCTTCAGGACCTGGTAAAAAAGCTATAATAAAGATAAGTATAGACTTGAATTTTGTTACAATTTAATTTGTGCTGTAGAAATACACTGAACTTTGAAAAGCAAACACAGTGATTCAAGAAAAAGCAAAAATTAAATAGGAGGGGATACACATTGCAAGTAAATGTAGCCCACACTCCAATAATACTTTAGAATTAAAAGAAATCAGAATCACCCAGGGCTCTGATATATAGGAGAATGAATGCTTTTCAAACTTGAGTTTTTGTGCATGTATGCACAAGGACCTAGGAACAGTTCGATATCTTTTGAAAAATAATATGTTTCGTGATAAAACTCAGTCTGAAATAAGAAATAACATAACTCATTATGTTTTTTGAATGTGGGGGCTAAAGTATGCATATTCCAGTGGATGTTGCTGTGGAGAAATGCATGAAGATAAATAAAAGCAGGCTTAGACAGATACAGCTATTATTCTGTTCTTCAGGACTGGAGGAAAGGAAACGGGTAAGGTAGGACGGCCCAAAAGAAAAAAAAAAGGTAGATAGAAGTTTGTCCTAGAAGTTTCTTTTCCACCTACTTTACTGGGAGTCCTGCTACCCAATACATAGACTTATAAAAAATGGGAAAAATGACTTTAAGCTAACCTGATGATGTTGTATAGTAAATGCATCCTCCATTTAGGTAATACATTTGTGACTTGGAGTGATGTTGTGGAACATATTTGGGGTAGATACATCAGCACACTTAGGCTTAATTAAAAAAAAAAAAAGTAGGAGAAAGTAGAAATTGCTCTTGGTCCTGGAAGATAATTGTTTTTTTATTAATCAAATCTCATTCATAGGTTAGCAAAGAGAAGAGATAATAGAAGTAAGTCTTTAAAACAGAAGGATGTTTGAAAATGGCTATTTTAAGATTTTTTACTCTAGGACAGTGTGTCCTGAACTTTAGTGCTCATAAGCATCACCAGAAGTAGCAGAAAAAAGTAAAAAAGGTAGATTTATATGCTCCATCAGCAGAAATTCTGATTTGGTGGGTCTAGGGGAGCTCAGGTATTTTAATTCTTAAAAAGCTTCTAGGAGGTTCTGAAGCAGATGGTCTTGAGAGAATGTGATGATCCCAGGTCCACAATGAACAGTATTCCTGTTCAGTTCATCAGGAGCAAGGCTCTTACCTGTGTGTAATACAGCTCCAGAGTCTAAAATTTAAGACAGAGAATTGTAAGTGATGAACTGGAAAGGAATTGCAAGAGCTGAATAAAAATATTTGTTTGTATTGTGAGAGCTGATAGGAGGACTTTTTTTTTGAATTGAAAAAAAAAATGAAGTACAACAAGGTAAAGCTTATGTTCTTTATTTCTAGCAGATTGGTTTTAAGGGATTGTTTATATTTTTTCTCCCTTAATCATATCATTAGCAGTAACGGTTGGTTAAGGGATTTTAGAGGTTTTTTTTTTTTGTTTTTTTTTGTTTTTTTGTCAATTACAAGTGTTAGAATACACAGAAATAGATAAAACTCTGAGTAATGTAAACAAACAGCCACCCAAACAGGCGGTATTTGAATATGTCATTGTAATAGAATATATAAATGTGAAGATATTTCTGTATCTGCATTTACAAGACATATCTATTTCTACTATAGATTCCCTGAGGAAAATGTTTAATATATATATATTTTTTTTTACTATTTGCTTATAGTTCATAAAACAAAAGTGTTGCTTCTTAGGAGGTTGAAAACAGTAACTAAATATAAAGTTACCACATAGCTTTCTGGATACTAATCATCAAAGAAGAGTTCTGGAGCTAGTACTCGTCTATGGACTGGAATTTATTGACTTAATTATAACATTGCTAAGTATGAAAAAAAATCAATGCACCAAAAAAAAAAATACATAGAAAACACTTATACTGGGACTTTTTCATTATGGATAAGAAAACAGGACAAGAGTTTTGAAGAATGTTATTATATATACCACTAAAATTGTTTCCAATGGAAATTCAAAGGAATAGAATGGTGTGATCATGAAATAAAAAAATGTTAAAGAATAAAGCAGAACATGGCCTAACATAATATGCTGCAGGCGGGAATGTAATGTGTGTTGAAAGACAAACAAAATAAATATAAGAAATTAGGCCAATTAAAGACAAGAAAGACTTATGACAATAACCTTCTGAGTTTCCCCAGAGAGGTTAAGAATGCTCTCTGAAGACGGGAACCCATGAGGCAAATGGGCCCAGATGATTCTAAGGAAGAAGAAAAAGGGAAACAATTGATCATGAAATTACAGATCTGGGAGGGATTTGAAAGATTAGTCACATGCCGTCTGCAGCAGTCCTTCAAGTTGATGGCCCTACTGCCACAAACATCACATAGAATGGCCTCTCTAGTCTCCATTCATGATTCATAGAATACACCTTTAATAGTCTCCCTTGACTCATTTTTTATATCTAGTAACCTGTCCTACCCTATGTCCTGCTCTTAAACTTCTTTTTTTACTAATCTATTTTTACCTCTGTCTTATACTCTGAACTTGACAGTTATATTAAGGCTTTGGCTGTGACCATACTCTGTTCTCCACATTCAACCAGTCATTGTTGGTACTCTCATATCCTGACACATCCTCAGATCTTCACCGCCACCCCTCCGCCCACCCCAGTTTGCTCTCTTTTGCCCTGCTTACTTAAATCCAACCTCTTAATTGGAAAGCTAAATAAATGAAGTTCTACAGAAGTTATGTAGCTTACGAAAGACATTCGGATAATCAGTAGACATAATCCTGGTCTGTTTACAACCATCCCAGTTTTATTTCTACCTAGAGTTCTCTTTTTAGTACTAGTATCAATGGGTAGATACATACATTTTAACTCAGGTCCTCCTCCTAGTAATTTTTTTCTTCAGCTCACTCAGCAGCAGGTTGTCCAGAAAGGGATGCTGACACAAGTTCCTGTGCTCTACTCATCGTTGTTGTAGCGTGATTCCTTAGACACCCGGCACGCCTTGACCCTCAAGGTGTTGCGTGACTTGCTGTACACAGCACGGTCCACAGTCCAGCAGCAGCAACACTGCCTGGAGTTCGTGAGAAGTGCAGAATCCCAGACCTGCTCCACCCACTAGCATCAGAATCCACATGTAATCTTTATACTGATGAGAGGAAGGGAGACTGAAGCTACAGAAGCAAAACTCCTTGTTTTGAATTTTGTTAGCAATTATGTTGGGACAGTCATTTACCCTCTACTCTTTTTACTTTAAAAAATATTTCATTACTATTTTTAATGACTAGTTTTTTTTTAAGAGCAGTTTTAGATTCACAGCAAACTCAAGAGGACAGTACAGAGCTTCTCCACATCACCCTCTGTCCCCACACATGCACAGCCTTCTCTTTTATCAACAACATCCCTCATCAGAGGGGTACGTTTGCTGCAATTGATGAACCTCCACTGACACATCATGATCACCCAAAGTCCATTGTTTTATATTAGGATTCACTCTTGCTGCTGTACATTCCGTGGGTTTGGACAAATGTATAATGGCATGTACCCATCATTATAGGATCATTCCGAGCATTTTCGCTTCCCTAAAAATCTTCTGTGCTCTGCATATTCATCCTTCCCTTTTTCCCCATCCCTGACAATCACTAATCTTTTTAATGTCTCCATTTTCAGTATGGCATATAGTTGGAGTCATGCATAGGTAGCTTTTTCATATTGACTTCTTTCACTTAATCACATATGCTTAAGGTTCCTCCATGTCTTTTCATAGCTTTATTGCTCATTTATTTTTAGTGCTGAATAATATTCCATTGTCTGATGTACCACAGATGTTAACCCACCAAAGAATAAGTTGGTTACTTCCAAGTTTTGGCAATTATGAATAAAGCTAATACAAACATCTATGTGCAGGTGTTTGTGTGGATATGAATTTTCAACACCTTTGGGTAAATATCAAGGAGCATGATTGCTGGATTATATAGTAAGAATATGTTCCCTTTGGAAGAAATCACCAAACTGTCTTCCAAAGTAGCTATACTATTTTGCATTCTCACCAGCAATCAATGAGAGTTCCTGTTATTCCACATAATCACCAGCATTTCATGATGTTGGTGTTCCAAATCCTGGCCATTTTAATAGGTAAATAGTGGTATCTCATTATTGTTTTATTTTCATTTTCTTGATGATATATGGAATATCTTTTCATGTGTTTATTTGCTGTCTGTATATCTTTAGTATCTTCTTTAGTAAGATGTCTGCCAAGGTCTTTGGCCCATATTTTAATCAGATTGTTTCTTTTCTTAGTGTTGAGTTTGAGTTCTTTGTATATTTTGCACAATAGTCCTTTATCAGCTGTGTTTTTAGTAAATATTTTCTTCTAGTGTGTGGTTTGTTTTCTCATTCTCTCTCTGTTGTCTTTCATAGAACAGAAGCTTTTAATTTTAATGAAGACCAATTTATCAATTCTTTCCTTCATGGATTGTGCCTTTGATATTGTATCTAACAAGTCATTGCCATACCCAAGTTCATCTAGATTTTCTCCTATGTTATCTTCTAGGTGTTTCATAATTTTGCATTTTACATTTACTATCAACATTTTTTAAAGATTTCTTTTATCACTTGCAATACCTAAAAACATGTTGGCCTTTCTTGCTTGTGATAACAAGGGCTGCTTGAGTGAAATTTTTGTTCATTCCTTCTCTTATTTAGGATCTTCTTGCTGTGATTCATACCACAGCAGGATCTAAAGGCATTCTGACTCATTTAAGAGAGAAGTTTAGAATGTGTCAAATAGGTTGCATTTTTTAAAGCCCCATGATGCTATAGTGTGTAAATATGCTTTGTATAAACAGTCCACAAAGCCTGGTATTCCTTTGTTCAGCAGTAGCTAGGCTTTTAAAACTGTGGGATACACAATCCTAGAGCCTGAAACTTAAGAAGAAGTTGGTAACTTGGAAGAATTTGCAAGGAACTGAATAAACATGGCACCTACATTATGTGGGCTGACAGAAATTGTCCATTTCAGTGTTCTTCTACACCATATCTCACATTTTATAAGGATGATATGGGTTCACATTTAGCCATCATCTTATAAAGTGGAGTTGTCTTACAAATGAGCTGTGTCTATTTGGGCATTTGAGAAAACATGAAGAGCTGAGAAAGTGTGACGATTCCTGACTCAGGCCATGTTACCTTGATATGCATGTTTTGGATAGAAAGTTATGGCTTCTAATGTCTGCTTGAGGGAAGTTGGGTGTCTGGGGTAATAGAAACAAAGTGGAAAGCATGGATGGAGTACCTTTGATATTTACATCCAAGGTTTTGAAATTCTGGGCAAACTATCAAAATGCAATTCTATACATAATCCCAAAGAAAGCATAAACAGAGTATTTCCTTTTTATTACCGTTTCCCTTTGTTTTCCCCAACTATAAATGCTAATATTTTTCTAGCTTCAAAGTTTATAAAATTAAATGTCCTAGATACTCCCAGTATAACTAACCTCTAATGGAATCCTAGAAGCCTAATTTAAATCCTCAGGAATCTATTTTAGGTTCTAGTAATATAAAATATAAAGTTCCCAATAAACTTCAGAGATTGACATTTTGTGTACCGGAGGTATAAGAATCATTGCCTTTTATGCACAGGTTCAGTTTTCACTTGCTTTAGCTCATCTCTGGAATTTTGGAAAGAATGGTTTCACAAAAAACACTTCTTGACTTAGAAGGTTTGACTAATGGAGGGGAAACAGCCATGGGCAGGATGAATGGGGGGAAAACTTCCTGAAAACTAGAGAAATGAGAGAAGCCAAGGGAGAAATAATCCTGTATTCTTTGGCCATTACTGCTATATTCTACTTTTGCGGTTTATAACTGTAGAAATGTCATGAGCATAAATATGAGAAAGTGTCACTCAAAGTGACAACTTCAGCCACATGTGCTTAAGTTATTTCAGCAGGACCATGCACTCAAAATCAACCTTGAGTGAACAAATTAACCAAAAATTTGAACATAAAGGTATGTCCATAAAGAGTTTTTGGCCAGCTGCAAATAGGTGATGTGGACCCAAGATCACAGGCGTGTCATGAGGGATAACTATAAAGCATGTTTTATCAAGGCGGTGACTACCTGATTCATCCAGAAATAGAGAGACATTTTCAAGCCCACACCTTGATTTTTCACTGCACGTTTATTATTTTCCGAACCCAATTCTTTACTGACACTAAATTCCAATTCTGAAAATATTATGTTACAGTGGCAGTCCTGAAGGTAGGTTCTAGATAAACATAATGCCACACTACTTCTCTGCATTTCTCTTTTTCTTTTCTGTGCTTCATCATCTTAACCTGTTGATAGTGTCCAAACTGAGGTCTCAGTTGTACAGCTGGGAGTGTTACCAGTAGGAAAAAGGGGAAGAGACATTGTCAAGATTTAGAGAAGTACCAAGGATCAATAATAGAATGATAAAATTTTAAGGACAGCAGACAGTAGCAAACTGTCAGCATTTGGTCAATATTTCCACATTCAGGTGTGATAGGGTGATAAAGAGTCCAGAGAGGGACGAACAACCAGGAAATCAACAGGCATGATCATGATGATGATGATAATACTATGGCACATTTATTTGATGCTGCGAATTTACTGGCTACTTTCACACAGAGGGAATTAACAATGTCTCACAGTTTATCTGCACCTAGGGAAGTGTATTTATGGAGTATAGTGTCTGGTCTTAATTGTACTAAACTTTTTTCAAATTGACAAATGGTTCTAATGGATTTCTGCAAAAAAAGGCCAACAGACAAACAAAAAATCCATAGACTGAAAAATTTGTAATGCAAGAGCAAGCAGAGAAGACAATGGAAGAACTGCCATTTCTACCCCTAGTCACATTATAAAGTAAAATAAGGATCACTAATCACAGCAATATATTTATATCATATTGCTCTCACTGAAGTTTTTGTACATAAAAAATGAAATAATATGAATTTATGTCATTTTATTTCCTCTTTAAGTTTAGAATTAATTCCTTAGAGGGAAGCCTGACAGATAGGGGATGAGATAAAGCATCTCACATTGGGATGGTCCACATTGGGATGTGGCAGTCTTGGAGGCAGATTTCAGGAATCAGTGTCCTTGGTCCAGCAAGTGGGGTAAGTGGCGGAAGTGGCCAGTGAAGAGCAAGAAGGCAGGACACATGGCATTTCTCATATGGGGTGAGCCGAGGTGTTAGGCAATGGTCCTCGGCTGTGCATGTTGTGGGTCAGTGCTTCATAAAGGGTCAGCAGTGGATTGTATGAGAAGTTTGGGTTTCTATTTGTTGGGTGAGATGAATTGCTTACTTTGTTTTCCCCTTCCCTAGTCTTTGGAAGGTGGAAGGAAGGTATACTAGATTGACTCGTGTTAACCCTTTCAACCAAAAGGTATGTGCAAATCATAACCCCTAGTACCTGCAAATGTGACATGATTCAGAAATAGGGTCTTTGCAGATGTAATTGAGTTAAGATGAGGTCATACTGGATTAGGGTGAGCTCTAATCAAATGAGTGGTGTCCTTAAAGAACAGGAAAATTTTGGCTTTTTTTTTTCAGCTTTACTGTGATATAATTGACATATAACATTTTGTAACTTTAAGGTGTACAAGTGTTGATTTGATACACATATATTTCAAAACTATTTCCACCACAGTGTTAGCTCACACCTCCATCATGTAACATAATTCTCTTTTTTGTGGAGGAGTGGTAAGGACATTTAAGATCTACTTTCTTGGCAACTTTCAAGGACATAATAAAGCATTATTAGCTATAATCACCATGCTGTCATCAAATCCTTAAAACTTATTCATCTTACACCTGGAAGTATGTGTCCTATAACCAACATCTCCCCATTTCCCACACCCCCCAGCTCCTAGTAACTACCATGCTATTCTCGCGTTCTGGGAGTTCAGCTTTTTTAGAGTCCACACATAAGTGATATCATACAGCATTTGCTTTCTGTCTGACTTATTTTGCTTAGCATAATGTCATTAAGGTCCACCTATGTTGTCCCAAATGGCAAGATTTCAAGAGGAAAATTTGGAAACAAAAATAGACAGGTGAGGGAGAGAGCCACAGAATGTGGAGACAGAGATTGGAGTGATACATCTATGACCCAAGGAAGGTCAAGGGTTGCCAGAAGAGTACTCCCCAGAAGCTGGGAGAGAGGGGTGTAACATTCTCTCTCAGGGCATCCAGAAGTAGCCAGCCCTGCTCACAAACCTAGATTTCAGGTTCTAGCCTCCACAACCATGAGAGAATGAATTTCTGTTGTTTTAGGCCACTTACTTTGCGCTAATTTGTTATGGCAGCCCTAGGAAATTAGTGCAGAACAGTGGAGATTAGCTCTCTATTTTGGGAGGAAGTTAATTGATTTGCCCATTACACATCATTATTAAAAGGCAGAATCAAGGCTAGCTATATGAATGTGGGCACATTACTGGGCTTCAATTTCATCTGGAAAAATAATGTGAGAACCTAGAGGCAATTTAAAGTTTCTTTAAACTTTTTAAAGTCAAAAAAATATATGTACTTACATGTGCTCCTCTCCACCTTTCTTCCCTCCTTAATAATGAAGCAATTATTATACACTACTGTGTTTGGTGCAGGAGTTAAAACAACGTCATTAAATTCATACATTCTAGAGCAGTGGTTCTCAATTCCTAGTGCACATCAGAATCAGCTGGAGATCTTAAGAAAGCCAGAATGCCAGGTCCCAATCGCAGGAGTTTCTATTTCAGTAGGTCTGGGAATTTGCATTTGTAGCAAGATCCGAGGTGATGCTGATGTTGCTGGTCTGCTAACCACACTTTGAAAAATGCTGCTGTAGTGCATGTTTCCTAAGCATCTTCCCAATTGTGATTTTGACCTAGGACACAGTGATGTTGTTGTATGATAATATAGTTTTACCTGGTAGCAAGACAGGGCTTTAACTGTTGCAGCTGCAGAATGTTGGTGAATTGGGTGGGAGAAGCTGAGGCTGTTAGTTTCTGATGGCTTCTATTATCCTAGTAAAATAGGGGGCCATCAGCTGAGAGTGAGGTGGGCAGGGGGAAGTGTGGGATATTTGAAAGTAGAGCAATAGCTGTGAAACTGTTATCAGGGAGAGGGGGACCCTCAACTAATGAGAAAATGTGGTAAGTTTTCTGGGCTTTTGTGAAGGCTCGTGCTTAGTGGTTCAAAGTGAGATGGGTTAGCAATCTGGCTGGTTTGTAGTCAACCATATGAGCCTCTCATGTGTAAACATGAAGTATACAGGGATTGAGCCTCAATAGATTCGGGGTTTGGTCCAGTAATGCAATGGATGATGGATGTCAACGAGTTGACATTATACACAAGGACATGAAGATAGTGACAATGAGATGCAAGGTCTGAGTAGGCAGTGAAAAGGTTTCCAAGATAATGGATTTTATTCAAGGTTGGGATGAACAATTCTTGGAATTGGGATCTGGGAAATATAGGAGTTGGTGGTTACTTAGATTGAGATTTTGTAGATGGCTGAGTAGTATCAATAAATGAATCATTTAGTACCATTAATAATCTCAGACTGGCTACATGAGTAAGTGTTTGATTTTTTCACTTATCAAGAAGTCCCAGGTAGACAATCCAAGGCTGGTGCAATTGTGCATTGTTGCCTTTAGGACTCAGCTTTTGTATGTGCGTGTCTCTCTCTCTCATATAGTAATAGATGCAGTTTGGTTACATATTTATTTTATTTATTTTTAAGATCTTGGGGTCTCTGTTCATGAGAGTGGTTGAACAACACCTATCCCATTTCTTTTAATATCCTTCTAAGGTTTTGATTTAATATTTAATAATATGTTGACCTCATCAAAGAAATTGAAAAGTTTTTTTTATTTTTTTTGTTTTGTTTTGTTTTTTCTTTCCTATTATCTGGAAGGCTTTATGGGAGATTGGTATAATTTTTTCCTTAAGTGGATGGGAGAATTCACTGGTGAAGCCATTGGAGTCTGAAGTTTGCTTTGTGTAAACTTTCTTAATTAAAGATTCAAAATTTTAAATAGGTAAGAAACCATTCAGATTTTGTATCTGTATCTGTTCTTGTGCTAATTTCAGTAAACTTTTTCTAAAAACATATTTATTTATAAAATTGATTGTCATGAATGTTCATAGAGTATCTTAGTAGAAGTTGTAGTTCCTGGACCAGCAGCCTTTGTATCACCTGGAACATTGTTAGAAATGCCTATTGTCTCCCCCTCCCGTGCTTACTGAATCAGAAGTTCTAGAGTGGGGACCCAGCAGCCTGTGGTTTAAGAAGTCCACCAGGTGATTCAGATGCATGCTGATGCCAGGTGATTTGGATGCATGCTGATGTTTGAGAGCAACTGCTTTAAGTTAAGCTCTAGCAGCGTCCTACAACTTTGGGATGTTGTTTTCTGTTACCAGTATTTTCTAAGTTTCTTTTAATTTTAATTTTTCACTGGGATTTCTTCTCTGACATAAGTGTTATTTTGGTGAGTTTTGCTTAATTTTTAAATATTTGGGTTTTGTTTTGCCTAGGTTTCTAATTTAATTTCACTATGGTCAGAAGATGTGTCTTATATGACGTTAGCCTTTTGAAATTTGTCTTGGCCTAGTATACATCTGGTTTGGTAACATTTTCACATGAACTAGAAAAGAATGTATGTTCTATCATTGTGTATAGTGTTCTATATATGTTAATTAGGTCATTTGTTAAGCATGTCCAAATCCTTTTTTGTTTTTTTTTAAGAGAGAGCAAGCATGAGAGGGGGTGAGGGGTGGGCGGGTAGGGGTAGAGGGAGAGAGAGAATCTCAAGCAGACTCCATGCTGAGCATGGAGCCTGAAGTGGGGCTCCACCCCACAACTCTGGGATCATGACCTGAGCCAAAATCAAGAGCTGGACTTCCAACTGACTGAGCCACCCTGGCTCCATGCATGTTCAAATCTTATATGTGCTTACCATCTGCTTGTTTTATCTTTCTCTGAGATAGTTATGTTAAAATCTCCCATTATGATTATGGGTATGTCTTTCTGATTTTAATTCTGTTAAATTTACTTTTAAACTATACTATTCAATGCATAAAAATTTAGAATTGTTTTATCTTCCTGGTTGGCTGACAAATTTTATCATTGAAATGGCCCTCTTTATCTTGAAGCATTCATTTGCCTTACTTTCTACTTCACCTGATGTTAATGTAGCAAAGGCAGTTTCATTGTACAGTGTTTGAGTAGTTTATCTTTTATAAATTCTGTTTCTTTTAAATTCAATGTGTCATTATAATTAAAGTGTGTCTCTTGAAAGCAGAATGTAATTAGGTTTTGGTTTTTTTCAGGTTTGAAAATTGTTTCTTTTAATTGAAGCATTTATTTCATGTTCATAAATCTATGATTTTATATTTGTTTTCTGTTAACTCCACCTGCCCTATGTAACTTTCTTTCCCCCCTTTTGTCTATTATGGATTGCTTGTTTTTTTTTTTCCTAATTCTATTCCTTCTGTTCTATTAGCTTATTAGTTTTGCATTTTTTAAAACTCTACTTTTAGTGGTTAACCTATTGCAGCATTAATTCTTGACTTACTAGAATCTTCCTTATATTGACACTCAAGCAATTTCAGAAAATGCAAGGACTTTAAGTACTATAATTCCACTTACCCATTCAAAAATATTTGCATTATTCTTGTAATTTAATTCTACCCACATTTTATGCTCTATAAAGCATTCATATTTTATATAGTATTTATTTAGATATGCTGTATATTTTTTTAAATTTTTAAAAATCTTTTTTATTTTTGAGAGAGAGAGTATGAGCAAGGGAGTAGCAGAGAGAGAGGGAGACACAGAATCTGAAGCAGGCTCCAGGCTCTGAGCTGTCAGCACAGAGCCCAACCTGGGGCTTGAACTCACAAACTGCAAGATCATTACCTGAGCCAAAGTCACATACTCAACTGACTGAGCCACCTGGGCACCCCTAGATATACTGTATATTAACTCTTTCTATTAATATTTAGCTTTCTATCTATCTATCTATCTATCTATGCCTTTCATAAGCATCCCCCTTAGTATTTTCCATAGAGCAGTTCTGAAGTGGACAAATTCTACAATTTTTCTTTATCTACAAATTTTAAAGATTTAAAAGATCAGTTTTTTTTAGAGATAGTTTTGCTGGATATAAATTTCTTGGTTGGCAATTAATATCTTCAATCATTTGAGATACGTTATACATTTCTCTTTTGGTTTCCATTGTTTCTTTCTTTTTTTGAGATCTAATTGACACATGATGCTATATTAGTTTCAAGTGTGCAACATAATGATTTGGTTTTGTATATATTGCAAAATGACCACCACAATAAGTCTACTTAACATATATTGCCACATAGAGTTATACATGTTTTCTTTCTTGGGATGAGAACTTTTAAGATCTACTCTGTTAGCAACTTTCAAATATACAATACAGTATTATTAACTATAGTCACTATGCTGTACATTACATCATAGGATTTATTTATTTTATGGTTAGAAGTTTGTACTTTCTAACCACCTTCACTCATTTCATCCCTCGTCCCATCCCTTCCTTTGGTAACCACCAATCTGTTCTCTGTATCTATGTTTGCTTTTGTTTTTGCTTTTAGTTTCCACATATAATTGAGATCATGTGGTATTTGTCTTTCTCTGACTTATTTCACTTAGCATTATGCCCTCAAGGTCCATCCATGTTTTTGCAGTTGGCAAGATTTCATTTTTTATGCCTGAACAATATCTCGTGTGTGTGTGTGTGTGTGTGTGTGTGTGTGTACATATACATTCATATACACATACACCACAATTCCTTTATACATTCATTGATCAATGGACATTTACATTGTTTCCATATCTTGGCTATTGTAAATAATGCTGTAGTGTATGTGGTTGTGCATATATATTGTTTTGAGTTCTTGTTTTTGTTTCCTTTGGATAAATACCTGAAGTGGAATTGCTAGATCATATGGCAGTTTAATTTTTAACTTTCTGAGGAACCTCCATTCTGTTTTTTTTTAAGGTTATTTATTTATTTTGAGAGAGAGCACAAGCAAGGGAGAAGCAGAGAGAGGGAGAGAGAGAGAATCCCAAGCAGGCTCCACACTGTCGGTGTAGAGCCCAAGGTGGGGCTCAATCTCATGAACCATGAGATCATGACCTGACCCAAAATCCAGAGTCGGATGCTTAACCGACTGAGCCAGGCGCTCCCTTCCATACTGTTTTTTATAGTGGCTTCACCAACTTACATTCCTACCAACAGTACACAAGGGTTCCCTTTTTTCCACATTTTCATGCACACTTATTTTTTTGTCTTTTTGATAATAGCCATTTTAACAGTTGTGAGATGATATTTCATTGTGGTTTTGATTTGCACATCTCCCTGATGATTAGTGATGTTGAGCACATTTTCACATACCTGTTAGCCATTTGTTTGTCTTCCTTGGAAAAATGTCTCCCTATCTTTTAATCAGATTGTGTTTTTCTGTTGTTTCTTTAGAGAAATTAGCTTTCATTCTTTTTGTTGCTTCTTTGAAGGTGGTATGTTTAATTTCACTGATTTTAAGATTTTTCTTTTTGCACTTGGTTTTGGGTAATTTTTTACAATGTGTCTCAATGTGGTTTTCTTTCTATTTATTATACTTAAGAATATAGTATTTCTTACATTGGTGGCTTCTATTTTTCCAGAGATATTGACTCCTCAATTTTTTTCTTCCAGTCTTTTTTCCCCCTGTCTTATCCTGAAAGACTTAGTCATTTTCTATGCTTCACTCCATCACTCTCAGTAAATTGGCTTTGAGCCTTAGATCCTTATACTTCCCAACTTATGGCTTCTAGTTGGTGGCTGTACCTCTAGGCCACATGTCTGTTCTAAGAAAGAAGAAGCTCAAGTGAAAGCAGCAGTACATTTATTTATATTTCATGTGACTACCATGTAGGATCCTGAAGAAAAGTGTTTAGCTTTTGCCTTCTATACTGTAGATTCAGGCTAGAGAGGGTTGGAAATAATCCTGGTTAGCTAACCATCAGTGTCTGCTACAGCAGTTATTGGTGATAACAATATCTAGGTTTTGATGATGAAAGTGGATGACAGAGGTGAGATAGCAGATAAGGTCACTGAAGGTAAGAAAGTCAAGGAACTAAAAAGCTAGGGTCTAAATTGGACATTGTAGATGGATATTGAAATCATTAAGAATCAGTAGTTGGGAAAAAAAAAAAAACAAACCAACAACACAGTGATTTGGAGTCAATTCCTTCAATACTTATGATGGTAGATGACCTGAGAAAGAAGAGTAAGGGATGACATTAGAGAAATAAGACACCTACCATATATTTCTACTTGAAGACACTGCTTCTCATGCAGCTCTCCTCAGTGGAGACCCCCTCACCCCCCAATCCAAATGGTGTTGAAACAGCATAGATTCACTTTTTCTTTTTAACTGCATCTTGTGTCTCCTTCTTACCCTAGAAGTCATTATCTTTTTTTTTTTTTTTTTAATTTTTTTTAACGTTTATTTATTTTTGGGACAGAGAGAGACAGAGCATGAACGGGGGAGGGGAAGAGAGAGAGGGAGACACAGAATCGGAAGCAGGCTCCAGCCTCTGAGCCATCAGCCCAGAGCCCGACGTGGGGCTCGAACTCACGAACCGTGAGATCGTGACCTGAGCCGAAGTCGGACGCTCAACTGACTGAGCCACCCAGGCGCCCCGAAGTCATTATCTTTAAATCCATCAACTAAACCACATTCTATCTCACCCTGTTGGAGACACCTGGAGAACTCCTAAGTCACTCTTCCTCATTTTATCAAGGCCTAAATTTCAGGCACAAGGGCACTGTCTCCAACATTGCTTTCTCATCTTTCATAATGATATCAATATCTATATAGATAATCCTTCAAATATACTGGCTCCTCAATTCCAAAATCTTCTTTCCCCTAATGATCTTATCCCACAGTTTGCCTCCATCCTCTCCTATACTCTTTATGACTAGAATGGAGATATCATCATCACCAACAATGTAAACCTCCATAATCTCAATTCCTAGTGTTCTGTTTTCTGACCACAACATTCTATCATTCTAATTTACTTCCACAATTACTTAAACTGTAAAAATTACTCTGCTCCAGCTCAATCTGCCACCATCTTACTGTCCCTTACTTTCCTCAAGTTCTCATTTTTCTCATCCAGTATGAATTCAGTTGTCATTCTCTATAATAAATAATTCCCTTATTTTTCTGTGCCTTTGTGGTGCTTACCAGGCATCATCCTCTGCTCTCTGCTTGGTCAGCATGTGTCCAGGTGAATGCAGCTGGGAAAAATACAAAACCATGTTGACTGCTCTCACTTTAAATTCATGACTTCAGAGCCCCATGTATATTTAGAGCTGCCCACAATCTTAAAACATTTCTCTAAATCATTCATTGCTTACTATGCTAGATTTCTATTTCCTATCTTTCCCTGCTCAGATTTGTAGGTAGTACTTCCTCTCCCACCTCACTTTTAGCTGATGACCTTGCTTTCTATTTCACGGAGAAAATAGAAGCCATTAGAAGCGAGCCTCTACTCGTAGAACCACATTTACCAATATGGGCCTGTGCATATTACTCCTTTTCTCCTGTTAACTATGAAAGGATTGTCAGTGCACCTATCAGAGGCTGAAATTTCTACCTGAGCACTAGACCTCCCCCCGCCTTGCTCAAGGACTTTATTACAGCAACTTTTCCCTCTTTATTTATGAGCATTACATTCAGCATAAAATATGCCAAACTTAAAAAAAAATTAAAAAAAAAGTTTCTTGACATCACATCCCTTCTGTCAGTGAACTTTTACTGCACAGCAAATTACCGAAGATATAGTGACTTAAAACCACATTCTCCCTTGAACTTCCCCCACTCCAGATTTGCCTACCACTCCGTAGATGCATCTTTTGCTACAATCATCAATGACCTCCATGCAAGTAAATCTCTTGATAGATTTTGAGTCCTTTTCTTATTTAACCCTTCACAGTTGATTACACTTTCATTTTTGAACTGTCTTCATTTAATAGACAAGAGATCACATTCTACAGATTTTCTTCCTATCACTGAACACTCCTAAATTTTCTTTTGATGGGAACTCTTCCTCAATTTCCAGTTATGGCAGTGACCCAGGATTCAGCTCTTGGACATTTTTCCTATGCACACCATTTTTGTGATATTGTTCTGTTCGATTGCTTAATCTATATTCTGTAGACTCCCACGTTTATATTTCTGGCCTGGGTTTTTGCCCAAATTCTAGAATCTTTTTCAAAGTGTTTACTTTCATATGTCTGATAGGCACTACAAATGTAACATGTATAAAACAAAATTTCTGATTTTCTTCCAAACCTACTCCTCCAGAGTAATCCCCTTCTGTTAGCTAATCCTATTGGACCTCCTTTCACAAATACTCAGAATCCATCTTTTATTAACAACTAAATTCATGCCGCCATCATCTGTTTCCTAGATTATTACAATATTCTCCCAGTAGGTTTCTGCACTTACGCTCTTTTGGTTTATTCCCAACAAATCAGAGTCATGCTTTTAAAAACTAAGTTATATCTCACTAACAATCTAGTCAAAACCCAACAAATATTTGTGAAGTGAATGAATGAATAGCAGGAAGGTTGAGTTGAGTGGATTTCTAAATTTATTGGACATTTGGATTGGCACTTGTTAGAATTGCAAATCCATATCCATGCCTAATTACAAAAAAAATTTTTGCAAAAGTTTTTTGGTGTTATTAACTCTTTTTTAAAAAAATTTTAAATGTTTATTTATATTTGAAAGAAAAGGAGACAGAGCGTGAGCTGGGGAGGGGCAGAAAGAGGGAGACACAGAATCCGAAGCAGGCTCCAGGCTCTGAGCTCTCAGCACAGAGCCCAATGAGGGGCTTGAACTCACAGACCATGAGATCATGACCTGAGCTGAAGTTGGATGCTCAGCCAACTGAGACACCCAGGTGCCCCTAGTCTTATTAACTCTTTATCTTTAACAAACATTACAAGTATATTTCCCAAACTATGGTTTGTCTATTGACTTTTTAATGATTTTTTAAAAAATGTATAGTGTTAAAAATATATTAATCAAATATGTCTATCTTTTTTTTTTTTTTTTGCTTCAGAGTTTCTAATCTTGATTTTAAAGTGCCATCCAACTCCTAGATTATGCATACAAATTTTCTCCTATTTTAGGTTTTGTGTTATTTTTTATTTCACTTGGAATTTTTCTTATATATGGTGTAAGGTAAGGAAAAGTGTAAAGATAGCCAACTGTGGGACACCTGGGTGTCTCAGTTGGTTAAGCATCCAGCTTTGGCTCAGGTCATGATTTCACGGTTCATGAGTTTGAGCCCAGCATTGGGCTTCACTGGAAGTGTGGAACCTGTTTGGAATTCTCTCTCCCCTGTCTCTCTGCCCCTCCCCAACTTGCGCGTGCCCTCTCTCTCTCTTTCTCAAAATAAATGAATAAACTTAAAAAAATAAAGATAGCCAACTATGCCATCACCATTTATTATATATTTTTTTTTTTCACATCTAAGTTTTCATGTTCATTTCTGATTGTATTGGCTTTGTTTTTAACTGGTATGGCAAGTTACTCTTCAGTAGTCTTAGAGTTGATTTTTTTGTTTGTTTGTTTCTTTTAAAATTTATTCTTTATAGGGGTGCCAGGGTGGCTCAGTCGGTTAAGTGTCCAACTTCAGCTCAGGTCATGATCTTGAGGTTCACGAGTTCAAGTCCCACATCAGTCTCTGTTCTGATGGCTCAGAGCCTGGAGCCTGCTTCAGATTCTGTGTCTCCCTCTTCTCTGCCCCTCCCCTGCTCATGCTCTGTCTGTCTGTCTCTCTCTCAAAAATAAACAAACATTAAAAATAAAATAAAATTTATTCTTTATAGAAACCTTAAGATAATTTTATCTAACTTTTTTCCCATCCCCCTTCCAAAATAAGTCAGTTGGGATTGAAATTAGAAGGACATTACATTTTTATATTAATTTTGGGACAATTGATATTTTCTTTCCAAGAACATCTTTTCTTTCATTCTGGTCACATTTCATGACCTACAATGAGAGTTATATTTTTGTTATGGCACTATTAATTGGAATATTTTTTACTATTTGTGTTATTTTAGATAGCTATTGCTAATATGAAAAAAAACTGTTGTATATACCTTGTATCCAAACACTTTACCAAATTCTTTCATTCAAAATACACAATTTATTAGATTTTTAAATATGCAATCATATCATCAGCAAAATAGATCATTGTATCTCATTAGTCTAATATTTATATTAATTACATTATGCTGATTATCACATTTATAGAACCTCCCCAAAGGTTTAGATAATGATGATAATAGCAAGCATATCTGTTTTTTTTTTCTTTCCTGCATCTGATGAATATGGTATCTTAGTGTATCTTTTTTTAGACTGATGGTTGATTTATTTTTCACTTGGTTTTTCTCCTATTTAATTCCTTCTATTTATATTTAGTTTATAATATTTTAGTAAGAACTGCTGCTTATCTTAAGTTTTAGCATATGTTAACATGATTATATTATTTTTCTACTTTAATTTTAATGTGATTATATTGATAACCTTCTTGATATTAAACTATTCTTTAATCCTCAAAATCACATCATTTTATAATAGGATATTTTTTCCCACAATGCAGAATTCTATCATCTAATATTTTGCTTAGGATTTCTGCTTCTATTTTTATTAACAAGCTTGGTTTATAGTGTTCTTTTTCCCTCTTCCTTTTTTTTTTTTTAATGTTTATTTACTTTTTGAGAGAGAAAGAGAAACAGAACGTGAGCAGGGGAGGGGCAGAGAGAGAGAGACACACACAGAATCCAAAGCAGGCTCCAGGCTCTGCACTATCAGTACAGAGCCTGATGCGGGGCTCCAACCCACGAACCGTGAGATCATGACCTGAGCTGAAGCCAGATGCTTAACCGACTGAGCCACCCAGGCGCCTTCATTTTCCTTTATTTCTTCTTTTTCTTCTTCTTCTTTTTTTTCGGTTATCTACTTATAAAAAGAATTGAGGATTTTTACCTCTTTTTCTATGGTCTGAATATTTTGTTGTAATATATGCTTAAGTAATTACTACATTTGTCCCCTTAAACTATGTCAATTTATTGAGTGATTTAGTTCTTCACTGGTGGACCTCCTATTGTTTAACGAACAGCTTCAGAAGGACAACAGAGAAAATCGTTAAAGAACAGAGACTTTACCTGAGTCAGGTGGCCTCAGAATCTCAGAATCTCAGTCATTTCTTTCAAGCCAACATGAGTAACAGATTTCAACCTCCCTGGCCTAATTCTTAAAAATATGTTGTATCCTTTGGCCTTGCTGTCAATTGCCCATTTCCTATGCTTATGTAAAAACACTCAAACTTTTGCAGAATTTACAATATTGCTCAATTCTCCCCTTTTCAGAATAATTTAATATTAAACGGGGTTTAGGCAATTAAATTATCTTTCATTGTTAACTTTAATTTTAAAAATACTATTAATCATACTTATATAAGGGTCATGGAGGCTTTTAAGGAATAAATTTCTCTTTTTCCACCGAAATGGTACTCAGAATTCTCATAAAGTTAAAAATGGAACTACTCTATGACCTAGCAATTGCACTATTAGGTATTTACCCAAAGGATACAAAAATACTGATTCAAAGGGGCACATGCACCTCAATTTTATAGCAATGCTATCAACAATACCAAATTATGGAAAGAGCCCAAATTTTTATCTACTGTTGAATGGATAAAAATGTGGTGTGTGTGTGTGTGTATATATGTGTGTGCACACAATGAATATTACTCAGTCATCAAAAATGAAATCTTGCCATTTGCAATGACATGGATGGAACTATAATACATTATGCGAAGTGAAATAGTCATCAAAACTCTTATCAGAAAGTTTCTGGTTATTAATTCAAAAGGATATTCTTATCCTACTTGAAATGTCTTCACTATTAGACACTCTGAACCACTCTCTCCTCCAGAATGCTTTCCTTTTTGTCTGAGTTTCCTGTCCCTCTTATTTCTCTGTACTGTGAAGTGCCAGATATTCAGCCTTTCCATGGCACTTAACTGTTTGTGTTCTTTACTTTTATTCTAAGCAATCTCCTTTCCAAATATTCTTCATATTAAGTTATCCACATTCATATCTCCATTCATTAGCTCTATGCTTCTGCTAAGTCCCAATGGGTATCTCTGGCTTAGAGAAGCAAACCTATGTGTCAACCTGCATATTGAACATTAGGACTTAGTTTACAGGAACCACAAACTCAATATGTACAAAACAGAATTCATCTTATTTTTAAACTACCTCAGTGGATTATACAACCATCTAGCTATTTGCTGAAGCCAGAAACCTAAATGTCAACCGTGTTACTACCTTTTCTGTCAATTACACTGGACTGTCAAATCATTCACTTGTTTCCCACTACCACTGCAATTACCTTACTTCATGCCACCATGATCTTTCACCTGACAGAAGGCAATACACTCCTACCTATTCTCCATGCCTCCAATCAATTTTCCTCCTGAACAGAGGGACCCTTCTAAAATTTAAAACTGGTCCTGCAACTTCCCTGCTAATGTTGTCCCCCCAACCTTTGGATAAAGTCCAGAGTCCTTAATGTGACTTAATTACCCTTTCTGGCCAACTCCTTCCTAACTATGCAGTCCCATTTCTCGTCATTCCTCCCAACTTCACCACCACTCAATATATTGTCTTTGCTTCAATCACACCTACTTTTTTACTTTGTCTTAGCTGTGCTTCCCTGGTTTCTATCTCTTTTGCCTCTCAATTCCTTTACCCCTGTTCCTCTTACTCTTTTCATCTGTAACTGTCTTCGGTATTCCAAAACCACTCGATTTAATTAACAACTCTATATAATCAATACAAACTATCATAATTAATTAGAGTCAATAGGGTCATTACCAGTCCTTACTCCCAAACTCAACTCCCAGCTCGTTTTGTATGTTCCAGATGAGCAAAATGGCCAGCTGATGAAAAAGCCTTCTCTTGGTAATCATAAGTCCCTTTGAAAAGCAGATATAGTTTAGCGTTTTTGTCTTGGTTAACTTAAATTGTCTAGCAGTGTGCCTTATACATGGTAGGTACACAATAAATAGTCATTTCTCTCTTCCTTTTTTTTTTTTTTTTTTTTTTTTTTTTTTTAAGGACAAACACCTCTAGGTTCTCCTAACTATTCTTTCTCCAGCATGACTTGAAGCTGATATGTTGGGCTGTTTTGTGCATTTGTTCCAATTACTCATTGTCTCTCTTAAAATGTCATGTCTAGGACTAAACTCAGAGCTCCAGATGTGATGTGACCAGTAAGATTACTGTCACCTCTATATAAATACTAAAAATCTCTTAAGGAAGCCTAAGATTATCTCATTTTGTATCTTCAGCGATCACATTTTACTATTGCCATATATTAATGAATCTACCCTGTTCTTTTTCACCTGAAGTGCTATTGTGGTGACTTTTCTACACAGTGGTTAAAAATAGTATCTATGGGGTCAATTTTTATGAGTTCAAATTTGGGCTTTTCCAATTCCAAGATGTTTGATTTTCAATAAGTTATTTAATAGCTGTAGTTGTATCATTTGAAAAATGGGAATACTTGTAGTACCAACAGTCTAGAGACATGAACAGTAGTCTTATAGATACAGATGGAGATCTAGAAGAACACATGAAAAACCTTAGCATAGTTCTGGGATGTATTAAGCTCTAAATAAATATTAGCAACAGCAGCATTATTATTATTACCATCATCATGTTTTCAACTCATTGCTTGTGCAATTTTTTTTTCTTAAAACTACAATCTTGCATGTGCACATTCTGAATTTCATTGTCTAGTAGCTATCAAGACATTTCTGAAAATGTGGTCAAGTTTTTGCTTAAGGTCATGTTAAAGTTCTAACATCAACAGTTTTTCATAGTAAGAGAGGAAACTATTTTCTCTTTTACAGTTACTATTATCAGTGAAATGTTTCAGATCTTTCTAAAATATTGGTGTAGGTAAGAGAATTAAGCTGATAATCAATGCTAACAATTATTCCAGTGCTCACATTTTATCAAGCATTTGAAATTAAGGTTTGTCATTTATTTTATATTGGTGATAGTTCTGCTAAGTATCAGCCAGAGTAGACTTGCTGTGTTAAAATAAATACTTATCTTTACACCTGGAATGTAAGCTCTCCATTATGCTACTAGTCAGAAAATGTAACTTATTTAAGTAATTGGATGTTTAAAATGATTTAGCATCAGCCTGTTTTCTTCCCTATGTAACACTTAATTATATAGTCTGTATAAGAAAGGAATACCTTCAAGGTGGAAAAAGAAAATGATATAAATTTTGGAGTTTATGTTTTTGTTAATATATTCATGTGCCAACCAAAGAAGGAAAAGTGAAGCAGGAGGATTCTACTTGATGATTTGTTTAAAAAGGGAAGGAAAGAAGTGCCCAGGATGAGACTGGCATGTCAAACAATTTCTAAGAGCAATGCTTTTGTTTGCCCAATAGTGTGTATGTAGGCGAGGATATTTTTAAATGCATACTTTGAACAATAACAATCCTCAGGAAATATCTTCAAACTCATTCCCAACATAACTTTTCTGTCTTTGTTAATATACTATTTGCTTAAAATTACTCCTTTTCTTTTCTGGCTACCATCTACTTCCCAGCTTCACCTTGATTTCTTCAATGCCTTGGGAAAATACTAATACAATTTAAATCCTTATTCTTCATGACTCTAATCATAAGACCAGTTTATTCCCTCTTTCTTACAGATGAAATCATACATTTTGCTGATGTTTTGACCTATTCTTATAAACTCTGCTGTCGTAGAGTAGGAACCCTCCTGGCAAATTATCCCTTTAGGAGTCGAAGTATATTTTATTGAATCAATTATGCTGACAAATCACATAATTGAACTTTTCAGTTTTTATGGATGAACATTTTTACTTGGAATCACTCTGTTGCTCACAATGTTCATGACTGAAGCAAGACTTGATCTCATCATTAATATTATATGGAGAGAAGAACATACTTCAGGAATTTTAAAAATGATGTTTCAATACAGGTTCTTTGACTCATTATTTAATATTATACACACATTCAAAGTAAAAATTGACAAAAGAAAATTGGTTGGAAAGATTTAAAGTAAACACAAAAAGTGAGGGATTGCCTGTGAGAAATATGGATAGGAATATACCTTAACTAAAGTCTAGGAATAATCTTTACGTCCCAACTGCTTTTTAAGCTTACTGGTAACATCTTCTATTATTAAGAATTACTTATTTTACAATGGTATTAGAAAACTCCAAATGTGGATTGAGATGCCAAAGGATGCTGCCAGCATAAAACAGAGATGTGAACTGATAAAACAATATCGCCAAAGAAAGAAGGGAAATTAAATTAGACATGTTAGACAATTAAATTAGACAGTTAAATTTTACATTTTTGCAACGTAAACTAGACAAATACAAAGTTAACTAGCTAAGAGGGCGATAATCAGTTTTTTGTTGCTATTGTTTCATTTTTATGGCTGTTTTAGAACAGTCACAATTGTGGGTCCTTGATATCCACCTCTAGTACAATTTTATGTGATAGAAATCTATAACAAAAGAGGCCGTATCAAAACCAAGGGGATGACTTTTTCAAAAGAAGGTAAACATTTCAAAGAATCAAGTAATTTAGAGAAAATACTCAAAGTGGGTCTGTGATTTTTTATTTTTTTTTTAACTTTCCACTCAAATTTTGTCTGGAGAGTTAGGCATTATCTGTATTTTTTAACTTTTTCAATAGGACCTGCCACAGACCACATAACTGAATCTGGAAAGAGACTTAAAAGAGGATATAATTCAAGTCCTTTTTTAAGTGAGAAGAGAGAACTAGAGAGATTAACGACTTACCCAAAATCACACAGCAGTTATTTGCAGATAAGTTTTGTTTTATTTTATTTTATTTTATTTTATTTTATTATTTTATTTTATTTTATTTTATTTTATTTTATCTTATTTTATTTTATTTTATTTTATCTTATTTTATTTTATTATTTTGACAGAGAGCAAGAGAGAGAAAGAGATCACAAGCAGGGGAGGGGCAAAGAGAAGGAGAGAGAGAGAATCCCAAGCAGGCTCCATGATGTCAGCTCAGAGACCTATGTGGGGCTTGATCCCACAAACCATGAGATCATGACCTGAGCCAAAATCAGGAGTCAGATGCTTAACTGACTGAGCCACCCAGGTGTCTGAATATCCAGTGCAATGCTCTCTCTGCATTCCCTGGTAGGAATTGCATGTTACTAGGTTTTGTTTTGTATTATCTAGATTGTATTCAACAAAATTCTGAAACTTAGCAGCCATCCAATAAATTCTTATTGGATGTATAAATGAAAAATGGGCCCGAGGTAGCATAGGCCTACTCCATTTTGTTGTCATAGCTTTCATTAAGCAAATCCTGTGATTATTCCTGGTATCCGTTACACACTATAAATAAAACGTGTATAACAAATATAATGTTTTTTAACCTTTCCCATCCAAATTGATATTGAACGTTCCTGTGCTTGTTCAACAATTCTGGCGCAGGCTTTAAAAAAAAATTCTAAGTTAGGGGCACTTGGGTGGCTCAGTTGGGTAAGTGTCTGACTCCAGCTCAGGAGCTTGTGAGCTTGAGCCCCACGTCGGCCTCTGAGCTGACAGCTTGGAGCCTGGAGCCTGCTTTGGATTCTATGTCTCCCTCTCTCTCTGCCCCTCCCTGCCCCTCACTTTCTCTCTCTCTCTCTCTCTCTCTCTCTCTCTCTCTCTCTCTCTCTCTCTTTCTCTCTCTCTCTCTCTCTCTCTCTCAAAAATAAATAAAAATTTTTTAAAAATTAAAAATTTTTTAAGTTATATTTTGGAGTTAGAGGCTTCAGCCAAGGACAGAAAATTGAAATAATAGTAATGTATACAGCTCAAGGATATGTAATTCTGGGAGTTTAGAAGTAAATCATAGCTCCTGTTCTCAGGAGCTCTGCAAACAAAGATACCAAAGTAATGGCAGATTGCCTCTCAATCCAGGGAGGAACAAGTAACAATGACCCAATGATTGCTTATTTATGAAAATTATTTCCTTCCTGGTATGTAGTTGGAAGATCAACTCAGCCATATGACTGGCACATGAGATTGAAATCAAGGTGGGATGCTAGGTCATGGTAGAGCAAGGGTTTTAAAAAGCAAAGTAGAATAAAAGCAATATGTAGGCAAGTTGTTGGTGTTGCAGAAGAATATGAGCTCTAAAATGTAAGAAGGTCTAAACACGAAATACCTCTTTGCTTACCAACTTGGATAATTCATCCTGAGGAGCCTCATAGGCTTCCTGTATAACCCGAAGTGAAGACATTTGCCTTGTAGGGTTACTGTGAGGAACAAGTAGGATATTGGGGAGGCACTGGCCTTTATACACATTCTCTGTGTCTGGGCTGTTTGTCTCAGAAACATTTTTAATGTTTTCAATGTTAGTATGTATGTGTGTGTGTCCATTACTACATTGGACAGTTTGACCCCAAGTTGCTGACAAATGACATTCTAGAGGTACTGCAAAAATATCGAGAAAGCTTAACCTTCTAGATGTTAAAATAAAACTTGTGCAGTGGTTCTGTTTACCTTCAGTGGAAATTGTTGAAGAAGAAAAAATCATCAGGGAGTTAGAAAAAATTAAACTACTGCACTTTGAAATGACGAAGTAAAGAAGGCAGCTTGGAAAAAGTCATGTCCAGAGACAGGTCAGTACTTGAAGAGAAAAAAACCACATTTGCCGTGTAGCATACTGGACAGAGTAGTGGACTGTGTCCGAAGTAGTAGAGCACAACGAGGCATCCAGTGTAGTTATCTCCCTCCTTCTCTCTCTTTCTCCCTCCCTTCTCCCCCATTCTCCCCCTCCCCTTTGTCTCCCCCCTCTCCTCCCCCTCTTTTCTCTCACCTTCATTTCTTCTTCCTCCAGTTTCCCTGCCACCCCCCTTACTCACTCACCTACAGATGTGATAAAGTCTCTGCCTCATTTAACAAAGGATACCACTATTGAGCTAAAACCAGTGGCCTCAGAGAGCAGACACAAAGGCAGCATGCCTTGATAGAGCTTCTTGCGGCCTGCCTGGATCTTTAATGTGGGAATGCAGTGGAAAGGAAGATTCCTTGAGTAAGGCATGGTCTCATTAATCTGGGAAGATTAATTTACAGCTGTGCCATGTTTCTTTTTCACTTGAGGCTTAGGGTATTCTTCAAGACAGCATGTAGACTTAATATTTTTTTAAAGGACATGTTTGTAGGCAATGAGAGCCTACAGGTTCTCAAGTGAACCCCAGCATCCATGTTTTTATCCTATAAACAGCAAAATTAGTGTTCAGTCATCCCTAGTTGGTTTCTCTCATTATGTCCAGATACATTCTACATGATCCATTCCCCACAGTGATAATCTAACTCTGATATTTGGAGTATCTTTTATGGAATGGATAAGTTCCATAATGGATTAGGTCTTAGGACCAGAATTTTTAATCCACTTCAGACTTTTAGAGTCAATAACCATTTACACAAGTGCTTTTAAAAAGGTTTCCCTGCCTATGAAAACAAAGTCACCTTGGGCTTATCACTTGCTGGAATAAAATAATTGAGTATACAAATAACCTAATTTGTATTGGTCAACATACAATGTGTTAATATATATATATATATATATATATATATATATATATATATATATATATTAATTATATGTTTATATATATATATTATTCTTTTAGCAAACTTTGCACTGCATTCTCCTTTTTAATATCATCCTTTGTTTTCCTTTATGATGATTAAATAATCACTAATTGGATTCTACCAGCCATCTCTTCATGCTGGCTTTTTTTTTTTTTTTTTTTTTTTTTGGTCCTTTTGTTTTTTCCCATAAGTCTCTTAAATTTTCTTTCCTCCCTCTCTCCCTTTTCCCTTTCTTTCTCCTCTTTCTTCCTTATTTAACATGCTTCAAAAATAAAAAAATATAAAAGTTATTTAATGAAAATTTGCCTTCCCATGAATCCTTTATTTGCTCAGTAAATATTTTACCTCTCCCATGCCTAAGGTAATCACTATTACTAATTTTCTGTTTATCCTTTCAAAGAATTTGTAAGTATAAGCCAATAAAATTGTAGATTTTGTCCCCTCTTTTAAAAATACAAGTGGTAGCACACTTTCATTTAACAACAGATTATTTTCAATCTTATGCTATTAAAAAAGTTGCAAAGAATAACCACATAAATGCATCATTTTCCACACATGCAATTATACCTTAGGATAAATTCCTAGAAGTAATTTTGATATTATGAAAATGCTTTCCAAAGGGCTCTACCAGTTTATATTCCCATCAACAACAGATGAAAGTCTCTATTTCCCCAAATTCTTACCAATCACATGTGTCCTGAACTTTTGGGTTTTCACTAGTCTGAAAGGAGTGGGGAGCACAATGTTTCCCAGTGCTGTTTATATTTGTATTTCTCTAATATGAATAAGGTTTTATTTTAAATGTTATTTAAATTTTTAAAATTTATTTTAATTTTTAAAATACTTAAAAACCGTTTGTACTTGCTTTCTTGTGAGTGTTTCTTTTCATATTATTTACCTATTTTTTTTTCTATTGGGTTATTGCTGATTTTCTTACCAATTGATAGCTCTTTATATGCCAAAGACATTAACTCTTTGTGACATAAATTTGGACTATATACTTTTTAGAATGCCATTTGATTTCTTGACTATGCTTATGATATTTGTTTTATTTTTTTGCCATGCAATAGATTTAATTTTTATGTAGTCCAATGTATCCATTTTCCCTTACAGTTCCTAAATATTGTATTATAATTAGGAGGATTTTTTTCCCAGTCTTATCTTATAAAAATAATTCTTCCATGTTTTCTTTTATAGTTTTGTATCTCATATTAAGATATTTAATCCATTTAGAATTTTTTTCCTGGTATCTAGTATACATTATGTGGAATTTATCCAACTTTATTTTTCTATTTGGCTCCCCAGGTAAACCTATTCCTTGGTATTACTACAAAGCCCATATTTTGGAGACTTCCACTCTTGGGAAGAAGAGATAGATGTATTTTTTTCCATTCCTCTCCCTAAGGACAGCTAGAAACTCTGGGCGTTGTATGTAAAACACATATGAGAAGACTCTGAAAACTGAAAAGAAAACCACTAAGGATCTTGAGACCCAAAGAATAACTCAGTGGTGAGTTCCTTGGGTTTTATTTTGAGCTTATATAACCCAGACTTGGAACTGAAAAATCAGGAAACTGAAAAATGTCAATAGGCACAGACAAAAAAATAACCCCGACAAAATCCAACTCTTTGTAGCCAAATGACCAGGAAAGGGCAGCCTAGCAAGACACAAAATGTTTAGACAATAATCTCTCTACTCTAGCCAAAAACCACAGAAAAAATGTGGCCTTACCTTCACCTATACCACCAAAGTCTGAGGCTCCCCCACCTACCCCTTCCCCATGACCCATGGTATCAGGGAAGGGTCAATAGAGAATCAGGAATCTCATTCCCACCCAGCATTGAAGAATCTACCAGTCATCTGTGGTGTGGCATTACTACAAAAGTAGTAATGAGGCACTTCTACCCCTCCCGTCTAGAGTGGTATCGGCAGAACTTACTGCAACCCAAGACTTTCACTAACACCTCCGATAACAATGTCCCCCAACCTCGCCCTTCAGGTGTCAGCAGAGACTGAATGAGAACCTGGTTTTTACCTGTACCTGCTGAGGTGACTCCTCCTTTTCCCCTGCCAGAGTTCTGTCAGAGGAAGCTAACTAAAAATGGAAGGTTTAAATAAGATCTAGAGTCTCATAACATAAGTCTCCTAAATGTCCAGGTTTCAATAGAAAGTTACTTGCCATATGAAAAACTAGGAAAATCTCAACTCAGATGAAAAAGACCATCAGTAGATGCCAACACTGAGATGACAGAGATGTTAGAATTACCTGACAAATATTTTAGAGTAGCCATCATAAAAATGTTTCACCAAGTAATTATGAACATGCTTAAAACAAATTAAAAAATAGAAAATCTCAGCAAAGAAATAGAACATTACACCAAAGAAATAGGAGCTATAAAGAAAAGCTAAATGGAAATTTTAGAATTGAAAAAAATGTAAAGGTAAGAACTCAGTGGATAGGCTCAATAGCAAAAAGGAGTGGGGAAGAAAGAATATGCAAAGTTGAATATAGAACAACAGAAATTACTCTGAACAATAGAAAGATAATAGATGGGGTAAAAATTAACAGAGCCTCTGGGGACCTCTGAAGCTATTGTAAAAAGAGATCTAACATTTATGTTATCAGAGACCTGGAATGAGAGGGGGGAAAAAGGGAAGGCTGAAAAATACTTTAGAAATAATAGCTGAAAACGTCCAAAATTTGTCAAAAGACGTAAGCCTACAGAATCAGAAAGCTATGTGAAATCCAAATAGGATAAACACAAAGAAGTCCACAGCAAGATGCATAAATCAAACTTGTGGAAACTAAAGGTATAGAAAAAAAGTCTTGAAAATAGCAAATAATACTTCACCTATAGGGGGGAAATAATTTCAATGAGGGTAAATTTCTTATCAGAAACCATGAAAGCTGGAGGGGGTGGCACAATGTTTTCCCCAGAATTCCATATCCAGCAAATATATAATGCAAAGTATTTAATATATTTAAGAAAAATTTTATCAGGGCACCTGGATGGCTCAGTCAGTTAAGCTTCTGAATTCAGCTTGGCTCATGATCTCACAGTTTGTGAGTTCAAGCCCTACCCCGGGCTCTCTGCTGACAGCACAGATCTGCTTCAGATCCTTTGGCCCCCTCTCTCTCTGCCTCTCCCTCTTACTCTCTGTCTCTGTCTCTCTCTCAAAAGTAAATAAACATTTATTAAAAAAACATTTTATCATATTAAGGTGAGTCCATTTAATCTTGCATTTTAAAGGATTGTTTCCAAGATAAACTTTTAATTATCAAACTATATAATACACTTTAATGCAGTGGTTCTCAAACTTTTTCTTAGGAACTGTTTACAGTTTTAAAATTCATTGAGGACCCCAAAAGGTATGTTTATGTGAACTCTACCTATCAATATTTCCTATATGAGAAATTAGAGCTGAGATATTTTAAAAATATTTATTGTATTTCAGAATAATGGTAATAACCCCATTACATGTTAACATAAATATCATATATTTAAAAGTATAATTATCTTCAAAACAAAATTTGCTTATGAGAAGGTTGCATTGTTTTGCAAATCATTTCAATATCTGGCTTAATAGAACACAGCTGGAGTCTCACATGCTTCTGCATTCAATCTGTTAGGGTATATTGTTTTGGTTGAAGTGCATGTGGAAAATCTGGTTTCACACAGATATATAGTTGGAGAGCACTGAGTATTTTAATAGATTTTTGAGAAACTTGTCAATATCCTTCTTTGACATTTTATCAAAGTTCAGCAAACACATCCTAGTTTTTAAAATAGTAGCCACAATGTGGATTCTTAAACCATATCAATGGAGTCTTGGTATTCTGTTGCATTAAAATCTGTTTTGCTCTTCAAATGGATCTTTCATCTGTATCACTTTTGTAAAATCATGCATTGGTCATTTGGAAAATACGGGTTCAGGGACTTATACAGGCCTTCCAAATATTGACCCATTTTATCAAATAGTATAAGAGACACTTTTCTCAGCATCATTGCAGTTCTCATCCCCAAAACTCTTTTAACTATTAGAAAGCTGTCAAGCTTAGAGTAGGAGATAGAATTTTTCCAGGATTCTAATTTTTTGCTTTTCGGTGGTTTTTCCTTGAACTAATATGCTTACTTTGTTCATTTTCAAAAACATGTCTGCTAAATACCAAAATCAGATTAGACATAGATTGTCAATTATTTTTTCATGTGAAAATGGTTTCATGAAAAAAAAAAAAAAACAGCTGGTTCCACTCACAGCTGAAACAATTTCACAAGTGCTTTCACTGAAACAATCATCACTCTTTGGTGTAGAACAGGAGTGTTCTTTGACCTTCTATTTTGTCATGTTTTTGTCAGTTTTTTTTAAACATATCATCTAGGGCTGAGGTATAATAAATTAAGATTTTTTTTTTACCACTTCAACAAGGACATACTTAAGTAAAGCCGGAAATTTGTCTGTTTTTGCAAGTGTCTGACACAAGAAAGCAATGGCTGCTATTACAGTTAGGTGTTACTGCACTGATTTCTAAAATGGAAACAATTTTGCCCATTATTATTTGGCAGCACCAATGTAAATGTCTACGCAGTGAAATGAGCATATAATATTTTAGTAGTATTATGAAAGTATATTTGATCACCTGAACCTTCTCAAAGTGTTACCAGGGCCCTTAGATGTCCACAGATGACACTCTGAGAACAACTGGTTCAATGTTTAGCCAGTTTCTATTAGTTGTCTCCTGTAAGCAAGGGTACATTTAACATATTTTAACTTTTCTCTCTCTTTCTCCATCAACTGACATTGGTCAATAGTGCTATCTTTCTTCATATTTACTTTTGTACTGTTAAGTATGCTTAAACCTCTATTAATTGATCTGCCAGCATTAAATGATATCCTTTGACTCCAGAGATTACAGATGAGGTAATGAGCAAACCTACTTTACCTTCAACCTCCCCTCTCTTTCCTGGCAAATTTTTATTGGTTCCATCATTTCTGCATTTTCAGAGTACAGTTACCTTTTGTTTTGTCACTGCAGTCCCTACACCTGTCTTAGCCTTTGTGATCATTGCCAATTTCTCAGCCACAGTTTCTCTATTTGTCTGACTGCCTGAAGTATTTCTCAAGAAGTGCTTACAGAAACGTTTCCCAAGTTTTTGTAGGCATCTTTTGAAAGATAATTTGGCTATATATTAAAACCTTTGTGTAAGCCTTCTTTTCTTGAGTGTGTGCATCTTGTACTCAAGATAGTTGTTACCCTGTAGCCTTCTGCTGTTAAATATTATGCAAGAGAAACGTTAGGCCAGCCTGCTTTTCCCTTTACAAGTGACATAGTGTCCTTGTCTGGCTTCCATAAGGATCCTTTGTTCATTTTTGAGGTGTAGTATCTTTGAAAGAATATCTTTGTGTTGATCATTCTGTTCAACTTTTCCTGGTACTCAGGGTGTTCTTCCATTACCTACGTTAACATCTTTACTTAATGAAGTTTTTATTATAAATTAAATTTTTTTCCTGATCCATTACTTTGTATGTCCTTGAATCTCAATTGTATACAGATCTTCCTCCACTTAGGAGGGGTTATATCCTGAAAACCCCATTGTAGGTTGAAAATATCGGGGTGTTGAAATGCATTTAATACACTTAACCAACTTAAATGTGCTCACAACCTTTGTATTAATGAGCCGATAGTTGGGCAAAATCATCCAACACAAAGCCTATTGAGTAATAGTGTGTTAAATATCTCATACAATATATTGAATACAGTGCTGACCGTGAAAAGGGAAATGATTATCAGGTACCGAAAGGCTGTTAAGTGTTGGGATTCTTTACCCTTGCGATCATGTGGTGGCCCAGGAGCTGTGGCTAGATGCTACTGCCCAACATCACAAGAGAGGAGGGGGCCACAGGCTAACCTGGGAGAAGATCCAAATTCAAGGTTCAAAGTTTAGTTTCTATTGAATGCGCATTGCTTTCACACCATTGTAAAGTGAAAAAATCTTAAATGGAACCATCATAAATCAGGGAATGTCTATATTGGAACTCCTTTACTTTTATCTTCTTATGCTATCATTTCTCTCCAAAACTTTTACAGTTTTTTATTTCTTCTTTTTAAACTTGCAATCTCTATTTGCTATGTCCCATGCTGTGTTTTTCATGAACTTACAGGAAACTATGCACTTTATTTTCAGGTAAACTGTGTGTTGTTATACAGATCTTTCTTTTTCTTAAGTCAAGCTCAACAAAAGCATAAAACTACGTATGCTTCTTGGAACAAGAAGTCAGTGCTCAGTAGTGTTGGATATCCCAGAAAACTTAGTTCCTACCTGATGTTGAAAGATCTCATCTCCAGGAATGTAGAGCAAATCTGGAAGTTTATCTTTCTCTGCCCCCAATATTGATAGTAACAGTGTTAGTGATAGTGGGGATATGTTTGAAGCCACGATTCTGGTAGGTCTCTCAGCTTTGCAAATGTAACTCTCATTTGTGTATGAAATTCAAAGATCTAGTTCTATTACCATAGATCCAAACTCTGGTCTCCAATCCAGCTTTCCTATAATAAAGCTAGTGTTTGGATCTGTTGGACTCACATTTCTCAGTTGTTTCTGACTCTATGAGGATTTGAGGGGCAAGGTAAGATTGATATGTCTGGCCTTCAAAACTTCTACCCCCTCTAATTTCTTCCACTCAAGCCTTTGTTCTGTCAGGTGTAAAGGGGATTTAAAATACATCTATATATATCTCCCATCCCAATACCTAGCACATGATATTTGCTTAACAAATAATGACAGCTCCCTCTTCCTCCATCCAAATATATACTATACTTTCTCTAAAAGAAAAGAGATAGGTCCTTTAGATCAGCTGTGGTTTCAGAAGTTGACTTGTAGAACTTTTTACACAGATATTTGCTGAATATTATATTCAGACACTATGCTTGATTTTTAGAATTCAGAAAGAGAAGATATTGTCCTTTCCCTCAAAAAGCTCAAGGTGAGGGTATGTGAGTAAAACATGACTAAGAAATTACTATGCAGTGTAATAAGTGTTTTCACTAAAGTTTATCCAGAAGGCTAGGAAAAAGAAGAGCATCTAACAGCCTGGAAGAAGTGAAGAAGGTTTCTCAGAAAAGGTAACATTTCAGCTACAGAAGGAAAATATTATAGAATGATATGAGGGTGTCAAACCGCTCAAATAACTGTAAGTAATTCAATATGAGAGGACAGGAGGTTGGGCATAAAGAGAGATGATGCTGGAAAAGTAGGCAAAAGTAGTTACCACGGGGTCTACTATGATGTGATTAAGCCATTTGGACTCCATGCTGAAGGCACAGGGGAGTCAGTAAGGATTTTAAACAGTTAAAAAAAAATGGTTGCAACATGACACAGTGGACTAAAGTGGGGGAAAAAACAGAAGCTGGGACATTAGAAGTCTATTAAGGAGTCTGATGAAAAATATTGGACTAAAGCAGTGGGAATGAAGAAGTAGAAATGAGTTTATTATTATTAAGGAAGAATAATTGACCAAATTTAGTGATTATTTAAATGAGCAGGATGAAGGAAGGAGAGAGATTCAAAAATACATCTAGGTTTCTGACATAGATGGCTCACTTGATGATGAGGGAAAGGTTTTTGGTGAAAGATAAGATTTTAGTGTTGGACGTGATGCGTTTTACATTGTTAATAAGCTTTTTACTTAAAATAGACTTAATTTTACAGATTATATATATACACACATATATATAGTGTATTATAGGTTTAAATTTATGAAAAAATTATAAAGATAGTACACAGAGTTCCAATATACACATCTAGTTTTATTAATATCATTCAGTAATCTGGTACATTTGTCACAAATAATAAACTAATAATAAACTATTATTAAGTACATATGTTTTTAGATTTCCTTAGTTTTTACTTAATGTCCTTTTCCTGTTTAGGAATTCTATCCAGGATACCACATTACATTTCGTCATTATTTCTTTTTAGGCAACTCCCGGCTGTGACAGTTTCTCAGACTTTTCTTGTTTTTGATGACCTTGAGAGTTTTGAAAAGTGCTGGTCAGGTATTTTGTAGAACATCTCTCTCCTAGGGTTTGTCTAATATCCTTTTTCTCATGATTTTATTTTTTTTCCTCATGATTCTCTCATGTGATTTTTTTCTATGCACATATTGCACATTCCAGTCTTTTCTACTTTATTCAAGTCCCTACTCATGTCCCATTTATTCAAGCTGATATCTTCCTAATTTTCTAGAAATAACTACTATAATGCCTTGCATGGCTCTGTGTTTATTCACATTGTTACCTTCTTCCATCTTTTTCCAGAATTGAATCACTTCTACTTCCTCTGATTTCTATCCCTTCAAATATGTCTCAGTAATTTTAATTTTCTCTTTTTTCTCTTGATTCTTCTCATTGACCTATAAACATGTTGTGGAAGTGTTTCATCTGAAAAGAATATTTCTTTCCATAATCTTTCTTTCCTCTGTTAACACTATGTTTTCCCTTCGTCATGAAAAGATGATCTGAATTTCCTAATGCCCCTAAAAGAGAGAGAATTCTGACAACAGTGTGCAGATGGGATGAGTTATTGACAATAGTTGCCCTGGTTTTCTGTCACGCATTATTAAGTCTCTGGCAATCTGGCTTTCATTCCTGTAACATTGTTGAAACTGGACTCTTGATCGTTTTCATTAATCTCCTAATTTGCAAATATAATGATGAGAAGATAATCTTGTTTTGCTATTGTATGCTTATTTTTCATATCCTTACAGGTTCATGTCTGGACATAGAGTGTAATCACATATGGCAATGATAGAATACTGTGTGCCTAGCAGGGTAGAGAATTAAATACTGCTGCACTTGACTTTTTTGTGATAGTCATTTTAACATGCCTTCTTCTCAGAACAGGAGACCATGGGCCTAAGGGCACATGTTACGGTTCTCCAGAGAAATAGAACCAGTATGAGCTATATGATATATACTACATAATATATATATATATATTTTACATATATATATATATATATTTTATTATGAGCAAATTTATCACATGATTTTGGAGGCTGACAAGTTCTGTGATCTGCCTTCTACAAGCTAGAAACCCAGGACAGCTGATGGTGTAAGTTCCAGTTCAAGTACAGAAGACCAATATCCTACCTCAAAAACAGTCAGAACAAATTACTTTTTACTCTTTTATTCTACAAACAAATTGGATGAAGCCCACCCACATTCAGAAGGGCAATCTGACTGAGTCTACCAAATAAAATGTTAATCTCATCCAAGAACACTAGCACAGTCACAGACACACCCAGAATAATGTTTAACCAGATTATCTGGCCATCCCGTTCCCTAGTCAAATTGACGCTTCAAATTGACCATCACAGGGTAAGACAGACCTAAGCTTTGTCACTCACTACTCTTGACTTCAGCAAGCTTTCCTTAGCTTCAGTTTTCTCATCTGTAAATGTTCATAGCATGCTTTCCCAGAGTGGATGTGGATATTAAATAAGTGCGTAGAAACTCTTTTTTCACAGAGTGGGCACTGAGCAGAACTTGCTTCCCTTTTTATCTCTTGTTCTTACCTCTCCCTTTAAAAAGGATTTGTTTCCCATGATGTGTCTTATCATATTTTGTCCACTGTACTTTTTAAGTAAACAGTGAGTGACCAGTGAAGGGGATTCTACCATTTCCCCTGAGATAATGTTTCACAGATTAAGAGATCTCACTGCCATGGAATGTTTCCTGATCTTTGCCCGAAAGTAAATAGCCTCACCAGTACCATATATAGAAAATTATGATGAGCATGGTTTGTGACTTGATACTTCTCCATCAACCCTGGAAAAAGAAAAGTTAGGTTTCATTTTAAATCAGTGTCTTGGATCATAACAGTCCAATTTTTTTTTTACTAGTTATTTTATTTTCTTAATTAGCATCATGAGAATCAGCTTGTGTTTCTCTAGGTGAATTTTAACTTCACATGTGAATTTTTAATCATTCTAAGTAAAGTTTTAAAATGCCTCTTTCTTCTGATCTTTGTAGTACCCTCTAGAGTATGTCATATATTATTAACCCTTTATTTATGATCTTCAGTAAAGCTCTACATTATGAACATGATTCTAAGGACTAACAGAAGCCATTTCATAATTTTATGGTGTAAAGTTAGTAAGGTTTTGGTAGAAAATGTTATATTTTGACTACCATTTCTTGTTCAGTATGCACTGAATATGTATTAGGTTGCTTATCCCCATTAATCTAACTTACACTTTAAACAATCTGACTTTATGGAAGTGTTCTTTCATATATATATATATATATATATATATATATATATATATATATATTTTTTTTTTTTTTTTTTTTTTTTTTTTTTGAGAGAGAGAGAGAGAAAGAGAGAACGAGTGGAGCAGAGGGGGGGAGGATGGGAGAGAGAATTTTAAGCATGCTTCATGTCCCACACGGAGCCCAATATGGGTTCAACGCTGGGCTCGATCCCACAACCCTGGGATCATGACCTGAGCTGAAATCAAGAATCAGAAGGTCAACCAACTGAGCCACCCAGACACCCCTGTCCTTTCACTTTAAATAAGGGAAGCTCAGCAGACAGCTCTCTGCTATGTCAGTTTTTATGTAGTTTCACCATATTTCCTTTTCTTTATGTCGTAAGATAAAATCTGTCATGAACTTACAAGTAATCAGGCAAAGTGAAATGAGGTAATTATTTTGTGACTTTGATCAATGGAAATAAACACCCTGGATAACTCAAGCCCCATTTCCCACTTTTTCTTTAATAACATTTACTGAAAAGTCACAGCAGATTTTTAGGTAATTGTCTCAATCTTCTTCCCTGGGCCTGAGTAAACACAGCTAATGGGTCTGTTTTACATAATGAAATGTTATGGAAAATTCAAAACATAAGCCTGGCAGGGACTTTCAGAGGTCATCTGGAGCATCTCACTTCCTCTAGGCAGGCTTCTTGTAAATCTCTCTTTAAAAGAAAATGTCTGTGTCTAGGTTAAGATTTGCAGATGACACAAGACTGAGTGATCTAGTAAATATGATTATGATTTAAAACAATATCCAAAAAATGGGGATGCTTTGAAATTAACAAAAAGAAATTCTTATTTATGTAAAATTTCAATTGCATAGGTAGAAGTTGTAAAACAGGAGTGGGGAGAAATAACAAGATATAGTCAAGAAAGATGGTGACTGGATCAAATGTTATACAGTGGCCATGTTCAGCATATTAACAGATGTGCTGGGTCCTACTTGACCTGAGGCAGTGCTTGTGCTCCCAATCTGGCAGAGAAATGGATGATCATCTACTGCTTTAGAGACCGACAGTCCACTGGGGAGAACAAAGCTGCCATCTCATATACTTAGCTGATATGTTGAAATGACATTAACAGGCAAGCAGGTCTTTTTTTTACATTCTCTCTTCACACATAAAAGATTCTCTCAGCTGCAGAGAAGCAGAAGAGTTCAGGGAGAAAAAAAATAAGTTAGGACTAGAAGCATCATGCAGACCTAGGAGTGAGAGGTTCCCTGTGAAGTCCAGAGGGTAGATAAAATATTGGTGCTTTGATTATCCCCTTGGAAGCTGAGTATAGTTGAGATGGTATTATATTGTTCTTCGTGCTATCTTAACTGTAAGTCAAGCATCATCCTCCCCACACCCCCATGTAACATTTGGGAAGGAATTGGGAGATTGTCTAAATCTATCCTTAATTGCTATTCTGAATTATGTGTTCCATTCACCTCACTCCCACTCTTGTGGGACCAGACCACTATTGATTTTATTCTTGATCTTTTCCTAAAGTAATGGGGCCCCTAGTTACAGCTCTTTCTATGTTGCTACCTTCACGAGGTCATCTACACAACAGGAGTGATCGTGGGGTAATCTTATCTTTTTTAAAAAAAATTAATATTTATTTATTTTTGAGAGAGAGAGAGACAGAGCATGAGTAGGGGAGGGGCAGAGAGAGAGGGAGACAGAATCAGAAGCAGGTTTCAGGCTCCGAACTGTCAGCACAGAGCCCCATGCGGGGCTCAAACTCACAAACCATGAGAACATGATCCGAGGTGAAGTCGGACACTTAACCGACTGAGCCACCCAGGTGCCTCTTCTTCTCTTCTCTTAATGGTCCTGCCATCTACTTCTTTTTATAACACCATTAAGCAAAGTTGTATGGTTATATCAGACTTGGCTGAATGGATGAGTTAAACAAAAGAGGATGTTTTAGATTTCATTTTTGCATTTCCACAGATTTGCTTTGACACATTGTCCCCAGGTTCTAGTCACTTGCTCTGTAGAGAGCTCCAACTACTTTCCTATTTGGCTCATCTACTAATGGTGCCATCTGTGTCATCCTCTCTGGGTGAAGGTTGAATTCCGGTACAGTTGCCATCATGCTTATCAAGGTAGGAGAGCCATAGTGGCTTTCGCACCTGAGTCTAACCTAATTGGACCCAAAGAGACCCTGCCTCTTCACACCACTTTCCAATTCAGATAAAGCACATCAATGCTGGGAATGGGATCTGATTTCCCAGATTGGCCAGGTACACAGGTGGGAGTCAAGATCTGCTTGAGTTTTGACTTCTGTAAGGTTTTCAATTTCAAGCTCTGGAACAATGAAAATACTGTCTAATACTAGAGAAATATATGGAAAGTACTGTGCCAGGGTTGGTAGAATAATGACTCCGAGGCATGATTAGAGCCTGCTGTTAAAATGGATTAGGGATGTTATATCCTCAGCCAAAGATGCCTCTTGGTTATTACCCATGGGGACAGTTCTACAAAGTGTGTTTTATCTGCCATCAGGGCTCCTCACTGTCAGCCAGGTGATGAACAATCGGCTCCCAAGTCCCATTTCATCGATTGCTTGTTGGACCATTGCTAATACTAATGATTACAGGTTGGGTTTCTGGAAGCAGAACTGAGTGGAGTTCAAAAGGCAAGTTGTTTATTAGGAATTAACACCTGTGAAGGGAAGGGGGAGGAAGTCAAGTCTGGCAAAGGAAAGAAAAATTGCAAGGGAGAGTTCACACCATCTTACCAACTCTGCAGGGAAAACTTAGTGAGTACAGTCCACCAGAGTATACCATATTTGGGCTAAAATGGCTGGCCTTTTAGTCTTACCTCGCTCAGTTAGCAGCCTGCCTCCAAGAAAAGTGTGACTTTAGACAAGGGGATGCTCTTCAGTTTTGGCCAGCCAGGAAGGAGCTGACAGCTATAGATGGTGGGTCACCACACTGCCTTCAGCTGATCAGTAAGCTCTTTTTTGAGGGGGATCCAGTGATGCATGCATGTTTCTGTTACAGTTGCTGGGCAGAGAAACGTTTCTGTTGAGAAAAGGAAGAGAAGGTAATGTTTGGTGAAGATAGGAATTTTTTTTTTTTCACAAATTTAATTGAAGAGGATAAAATTAAGAATATAGGAAAAGTAATGGAGTGGAAATTTGGGTCAGGAAAAAAGAAGTCTAGAAGGCAATGGGTATTAGAACATAGGAGAAGATAGATAGGGATTTACAGTTTGGAAAGTAATGAGGAAAATAGGAATAAGAAATATTGTCAACCCCCCACCCCGTCTCTAAGCCATCTGGTCTTACTGATTTTAGTTGCGGTGTTAAAGAGTGGTTTGTAGTTGACTGTGGAGTAGTACCTTCTAGTTTCTCCTGATGGCGGGGCGGGGCGGGGGGTTGTGGAGTGAGGTAAAAAGTAAATGGTAGCAGTAAGCAGCTGTGAATGAGCCAATGATTCCTGGTCTTGCATGATATTTAAACTCAGGGCTGGGTGCTAATGTTTCTGTGTCCATGTTTTAATCCTCTTAGCTGACTTGGAAAGATTTGAGTCTGAGACTTCACAGAGCCTGTCAGAGCTGATGGGATAATGTAGAAAAAGGTTTGCTATTCTCACGTACAAGATAGGCCAGTTCTCTAGAGTCTTAATTTTAACATAGAGCTTAACATCTTTTAGGTCAGCAACTAATTCATCAGAATTAAGAGGAATAAACAGGTGCAATCTTCTTTGTAGTTAAATTAATAAAACTGTTACCATGTACTGTAAGCAGAAAACTGAGACCACTGGGATATTTGCCATGAAGCTTATAGCTTGAAAAGGGGTTTTCCTTGCTGCGTTCGATTCTTAGGGTACCGAATATCATACATACATATGTATATACTTCTTTTCTTTTCTTTTCTTTTCTTTTCTTTTCTTTTCTTTTCTTTTCTTTTCTTTTCTTTTCTTTTCTTTTTTTATGAAAGAGAGACAGAATGCGAGTGAGGGAGGGGCAGAGAGAGAGGGGGACACAGAATCTGAAGCTGGCTCCAGGCTATGAGATGTCAGCACAGAGCCCCACACGGGGCTTAAACCCACGAACCATGAGATAATGACCTGAGCTGAAACCAAGAGTTGGACACTTAACCAACTGAGCCACCCAGGTGCCCCTATGCTTCTCAGAAAATAGTATAGTGTTTTATAAATTTCCATTTTTAGTTAATATATATTTTATATATTCTTGTATTAATAAATATGTCTAAATTATCACTAATTTTTATTAACGTTTTTTATTTATTTTCGAGAGAGAGAGAGAGAGAGAGAGAGCGAGTGAGCATGAGTGGGGGAGGAGCAGAGAGAGAGGGGGACAAAGAATCTGAAGCAGGCTCCAGGCTCTGAGCTGTCAGCACAGAGCCTGAACCCAGGAACCGTGAGATCATGACCTGAGCCGAAGTCCAATGCTTTACTGACTGAGCTACCCAGGCTCTCCTAAATTATCACTTTTAATGACTACTTGTATTCTACTTACTATATGTTTTTGTCATAATTTAACAGATCCTCTGCTTTGGGGCACTTATTATATATTTTTATTCTATATTTTTTTTTTTTTAAGAAAAAGGGTTTTAGTGAAGCTTCTGGTCCTTTTATGCCTATAGACTTACTCAATTATATCTTTATATTAAATTCCTAGAAGTAGAGTAGTGAGTCAGAGAATCTATATTTTAAGTTTTAAGTTACTAAATTGTTCTCCAGGAAAGCAATGTAAATTTACATCTAAGTTAAAAACACATAAGGATATTCTATACCCTCACCAGTATTGTATTACTCATTTATCTCTGTTAATCTCACAGTTGAAAATTATATTCCCTTTTAAAATGAAGTTGACTATTTTGCTAGGTGTTTATTACAGATTTGTTTTCTTTTCCCTTCCTCCCTTCTTCCCTCCCACCCCACCCCCTTTATCTTCTTTCTTTCCTTCTCTCTTTCTCCTTTCTTCTTTCTTTCTTTCTTTCTTTCTTTCTTTCTTTCTTTCTTTCTTTCTTTCTTTCTTTCTTTCTTTCTTTCTTTCTTCTCTCTCTGTTTTTGTAAAATTGCCCTCTCATGTTCTTACCCATTTCTGTATATGCATTTTGGTCCTTTTTAAGAAATATATTTTTATATATCAATATCTAGTCTTCGTCCTAGTTGATGTGTGTTACCTTTCTTTTTTGCAATTTTTTTACATCTACAAAAATATAAATGTTTAAAAATTTTTTTAATTTGAGTTTTTCAAATTCAAGTTTATTTTCCTTTCTTAGTTCCACCTGTAGCCTCATGGCTTGCCACATGCTCACATGAGTAACCAGATAAATTTGTTTCTAGTACTTTTATATTCACTTTTCATAGGTAAAACTTTTTTTTTTCCTTATTTATTTATTTATTAATTATATTAACATTTATTATTATTATTATTTTTAATTTTTTTTTTCCCTTTCTTTTTTTTTTTTTTTAATATATGAAATTTACTGTCAAATTGGTTTCCATACAACACCCAGTGCTCATCCCAAAAGGTGCCCTCCTCAATACCCATCACCCACCCTGCCCTCCCTCCCACCCCGCCCTCCCTCCCACCCCCCATCAACCCTCAGTTTGTTCTCAGTTTTTAACAGTCTCTAATGCTTTGGCTCTCTCCCACTCTAACCTCTTTTTTTTTTTTTTTTTTTCCTTCCCCTCCCCCATGGGTTTCTGTTATGTTTCTCAGGATCCACATAAGAGTGAAACCATATGGTATCTGTCTTTCTCTGTATGGCTTATTTCACTTAGCATCACACTCTCCAGTTCCATCCATGTTGCTACAAAAGGCCATATTTCATTTTTTCTCATTGCCACGTAGTATTCCATTGTGTATATAAACCACAATTTCTTTATCCATTCATCAGTTGATGGACATTTAGGCTCTTTCCATAATTTGCCTATTGTTGTACTGATGCATAGGGGCACCTGTACCCCAATGTTCATAGGTAAAACTTTTAATACATTTGAAATTTATTATAGTGCCAGATGTCAAGATACCTGAACATACTTATTTCCAATTAGAGGAGTGTTTGACCCAGTAACATTTTTTAAAGAATTTATCCTTTCTCATTGATACATAGTTGGTATGATTCTGGCTTTGAATACTCTTACATTAATCTGGGTCTATATTACATCCTTAGAATCCTACTGCTTTAATTATTGTAACTATATGATAATTCATACCTTAGAGGAAGAATGGTTATTAATATACTTTTGTCTTTCATATTGTTTTTTATTAATTTTGCAGAAGTTTTTCAATTTTTAAAAATTTTAACTCAAACTAGCTTAAGCAGAAGGCTTAAACTCTTAGAATCCAAGAAAGTTTTGGCAGCTTTGCTTTAAGAAAAATAAGGGAGCAAAGCAGTTCTCTTCTAACAAGGGAAACTAGAGAGAAATGCCTTCCCTTCCCACTATGGCTCTGCCTCCCTTGACACATCAGGATTCTGTCGCCATTGTTATTCTCATGGTGAGAAGCACAGCTGCTGGCAGCCCAGGACTTTTGTGTTAGGGCCTCAGCCACCAGATTGAAACTAATCTCAATTTTTGGCTTTGGGTTAGTGGAATTTTCTGACAAGAGACACATTAGCTCAGCTTGGGTTAGGCAGCCACCATTTTACATGGTTCATTCTGGAAAGTGCCTTGACTATTATACTCTTGGCAGGAGATTTTGTAATAATTTCTGTAATGCAGTAGTAGCTTTGCGAATTATAAATAAATTGTTTTGAAGGTATCGTCAGAATTGTTTTTGGTGAACTATTTTGACACAGGAAATGCAAAATGAGAATGTTTTTGTCTTCTCATGTTTCAATGGTATAGGGAACATTGCTATTGAGTTTGCTGTTTGAAAAGTGGATCCGCATGAATGGTTTAAATGTTTGAAATGCATGCTTAGTATTCATTATAAAAGAATGTTTCTGAACTGTGTAGATTTGGTTTAAAACCCAGCAGCTTTTTATGACTGTGGGCAGCCATGGCTTGGCCACATCAGTCAGGCATCCAGACTCTACCTGTAGCAGACAAAACACTCCTTACACATAAAACTGAAAGATAGAAGGAGGAAATAAAGAAGTGGTCCTTTTAATAACTTCATTTATTATTATTACCATGTGATATAATCAAGAAAATCCAGTTTTGTTTAAATTAAGTCAAAGGTGTGCTTTCATCAGGATTCCATTTTTACTATCCATTCCATGATTCCTTTACCTTCAGCAAGTCCTTTTATGTAGCCATCATAGCCTTAACTTATGGTCTATTTTATTTTATCCTTTTTTCTTAAATTGTTGATCACACTGCCTAACCTGTCAGCTTCATTAGAGCATGGACTTTCTTATTTCTCTTTAAGTACTTAGAAGCTAAGTACTGTGTTTAAATATAAGTTGGTACTCCATAAGTGTGTTTTATAAATATGAAATAAAGAGAGAGTAGAAATACCAGAAATTAGGGTGGAATAGAAACTAGGTAACTTATTTTTATATGCCCAAATATTTTACATAATTAAACTTCATGTTAACTTTACTTAGGCCTTAACTGTTTTCTTTTCTGTAGTTCTACCCATTACTCATATTCTAGGCATCTTGTAGATAGTATAACTCATATTTTCTTTTTCTATTCAACTAAGCCATTTGATTCTCCTTGAGGTAGTTTTAGTGAATTGGAACACTAAACATTGTTCATGAATTAATAGATGTTATATACAGGAAATTATTTCATAGTGTAAGAAGAGTTCACTAAGACAAAATATATAATATTGCTAACTTGACTACAAATCGAATGAGTAAACAAACTTAGGCATCTAAAAGCCTTTAGCCGTCTTATATCCTCTGCAAAAACAAATGTCCTCAAGATCAACACTCTATGAATTTGAAATTTAGGTCCAGCTCCTAGAGTGAAAATAGATCATCAAAAACATACCTGTATTTATTTATCTCTTTAATAGTTTGATTGAAGTATCATTGATATACAACAAACTGCACACGGGTATGATTTGGTAAGTTTTGACATGTGTATACATCTGTGAAACCATCTGTCACCTCTAAAGTTTCCTCATGCCCCTTTATAATCCTTCCTTTCTGTCCTTCCCATGTCCTTTTCCCAGGCAGCCACTTACTTGCTTTCTGTCACCGTTGGCTAGTTTTCATTTTACACAGTTTTATATAAATAGTATCTTGCAGCATGCATACTCTTTTATTTGGTCTGGCCTCTTTCACTCAGAATTATTATTTTGAGATTCACCATTGCTTTCCATGTATCATTTGTCCCTTTTTTCTTATATCTGGGTTTTATTTCATTGTATGGGTATGCCATCATTTGTTTATCCATTTGCTTCTTTATGGCCATTTGGGTCACTGCCAGTTTTTACCTATTACAAATTAAGTTGCTATAAACATTCACATGCAAGTCATTGTATGAAGGTGTACTTTCTTTTCTCTTGACTGAATACCTAGGTTTGGAATGACTGGATCACATGGTGCATGTTTATGAACTTTTTAAGAAACTGCTAAACTGTTTTCCAAAGTGGTGGTGCCATTTCACATCCCCACCACTGGTGTGTAAGCTCTAGTTCCTTCACATTCTCACCAACACTTGTTATGGTTGGTTGATTAATTATTTTCCTCATGATTAATGATGTTGGGCATCTTTTCAGGTGCTTTTATGCCATCTATATTAGTTTCCTATTGCTGCTGTAATATATTATCATGAACTTGTTGGCTTGAAACAGAAGGTTATTCTCTCACAGTTATGGAGGCTAGATGTCTGAAATCAGTTTTACTTAGACAAAACCAAGGTATTAGCCAAAATCCTGTTCCTTGGCCTTTGCAGCATCTAGAACTGTACTCCTTGAATTCTTTGGCTCATGGCCCCTTCCTCTCTTCCATCTTCAAAGCCAGTGGTGTAACATCTTCTCTCTCTGACTCTGCTTCCCTCTGCTTTCATCACATGGCCTTCCTCTCTTCTATGGTCAAAACTTCCTCTGCCTTCCTCTTATAAAGAAAATGTGATTGCATTTAGGGTCCACCCAGGTAGTCCAGGACAATCTCATCTCAAAATCCTTAGTTTCCTTAATTTACTTACATCTACAAAGTCTTTTTTTCTTTTTTTTAACTAGAGATTAGCACATGGATAAATTTTGGGAAGCCATGATTCACCTGCCATATCATTCATTATTTCTTTTTTGGTGAAGTATATGTTCAATCTTTGGCCTCTTTTTTTTTTTTTTTTTTTTTTCTCTTTTAATTCAGGTGTTGTTGTGGTTGTTGTTTTAGAGAAGGAGAGACAGAGTGTGAGCAAGGGAGGAACAGAGAGAGAGAGGGAGACACAGAATCCAAAGCAGGCTCCAGTTTCTGAGCTGTCAGCACAGAGTCCCATGCGGGGCTCAAAGCCACTAAGTGCAAGGTCATGACCTGAGCTGAAGTCACACACTTAACTGACTGAGCCACCCAGGCACCTCTAATTCAGTTTTGAGAGTCTTTTATATAGGTCCTTTATGAATGCTTTGCATATATTTTTCTCCAGTGTGGCTTATCTGTTTGTTATCCTAACAGTATCTTTTGAAAAACGGAAGTTCCGAATTTTGAGTCCAGTGTATCATTTTTTTCTTATATGGATCATGCTTTTGATGTTCTAAGAAATCTTTGACAACCCAAGGTCACAAAGGTCTTCTTACGTTTTTTCCTAGAAACTTTACAGTTTTAGATTTTACATTCAAGTCTATGATCCATTTTGAGTAATTTTCTTACATGGTACTAGATATGAATGTAACTTCATTTTCTTGCATGCGGATTTCCAAACGTCTGAGCACCTTTTGTTGAAAAGCCTATTCTTTCTGCATTGAATTGCCTTTGCATCTTTGTCAAAAACCATTTGTTTATGTGCGTGTGGGCCTATTTTTGGACAGTTTATTCTGCTCCATTGATATATTTATCTATTTTGATGCCAATGCCACACTGTCTTACATTACCATAGCTTTATAACATGTTTTGAAATCAGGTCGTATAAGCCCTCCAATTTTGTTGTTTTTGAAGCTTTTTGACTATTTATGTTCTTTGTATATCCACGTGAATTTTAAATGTCAAGTCCTAGCCAAAAATAAAAACAAAAGGAAAATCCTGTTGTGATTTTGATAGGATTTTGTGAATGCTAGATCAATTTGAGCAAAAGTGACAGGCTTCCTGTCAAGGCTTCATGTCAAGCGTCCTGATCCATGAACTAGGCATATCTTTCTAATTATTTAAGGCTTCTTTGCTTTCCCTCAGCATTTTTTTTTTAAATTTTCCTAATTCAGGCATTTATTCCTCTATATTCTTTTAAAAACTTTAATTTTTTTTTTTTTTTTTTTTTTTTTTTACTTTTGAGACAGAGACAGTGTGTGAATGGGGGAGGGGCAGAGAGAGAGAGAGAGGGAGACACAGAATCTGAAGCAGACTCCAGGCTGCTGTCAGCACAGAGTCTGATGTGTGGCTCCAACTTATGAACTGCAAGATCATGACCTGAGCTGAAGTCAGGTGCCTAACCGGCTGAGCCACCAAGGCACCCTTATTCCTCTGTATTCTTTATCTGTACCATATACCATTAAAGAAAATAAGGTCATGACACCAATATCAAAACCTTAAACTTTCTTCCATATTTCTCTGAAAATATATTTTATTTGCTTAATATGTAAACTCCATCTTTTTGGAGATATTTCTATTGTTTCAAAAGTAGTTTTGTCAGTATGTCCTTGTCCAAATAGAGTAAATATTTTCTTATCCTTGATTTCCACAGCATTTTACAGTTTCTTATGAGAATCTCAACACACTTAATCTATATTTATAATTTATCTTTACATCACATAATTAAGTGATGAAGTTCAAGAATCTGGCAGTTCAAGAATCTGGTAGTTACAGGATTTACCAACTTCAGGTTCATAGCTGGTTGTCAACAAAGACGTGTAGAAGTCAGATAACTATCTTTGAATTATAGGACCCCTGATTATATTCTGGTAAAAAAGCTTTGATTTTTTTTTCTTTGTTTTAAGGACTGTGAAATAGGGCTTTAAACAATTTTCTACGTACAAATCGTGATTATTTTAGAAGATATAACAAAATGTCCAGCTATTGTATCAATATTTAAAGCATAATTTTTCAAAAGGCACAGAGGCTAAACATACGTGCCTTTGTTGTCCAAACCCCGGAGCACTTAAACCAGGGGGCTCTATTTGCATTCCATCACTATATCAAGTGGAGTGCATTTCTGTATCTGTTCTGCAGTTCTAGCAGCAGAAAGTAAAACTCCATCTTCTCACAGATTCTCAGAAGTTATCACACAAAAAGCATGTAAGAATTACCATGTTGCTTATCAAAGGGCAAAGCCCATGGTTACAGCCCTGTTGACTGGTAGGTGGTGTGGAAGAGATCGATATGAGCTGTGTAATCATCCCTCCAGCTTTATTACAACGTTGGTTTTTTCCAAAGACATAACATACATGGGTACTAATGGCTAATTAGTTTAAATTAGTTCAGTAGTATGCATTTTGACTGATTTCAACAAATATTTGTAACATATAGCTCTTTCAGAGGGACACTTTTAACAATCAAGCAGAGTTGAATATTTCAACATGCCTCCAGTTTCTAACATGATGTCAGGAGGCATTTGATAAGATTAACTCCTTTTCACCAGAAATGCCTTCTATTTGATAAATTTCAAGGTAAATACCATCTTAGCTTGCCACGTCTTCTGATCTTTCCAATGATGTTGATTTCATTTTTAATGCAGAAAATGACTGTCACTGTGAGTTGACTCAGCTTTTTGTGGTTGAAGGTTATTACTATTTTTATACCACTCCATGTGCCAGTAAAATGTTTCTCACTTCATTATCATGCCCAGGCCTTTATGGTATCGCTTAATACAGGATGAAAATATTTGTCCATTTTGTGTTTGGATGTTGGTGAGCATGGATGATTGTGGGGATTCAAATGGAGTCGTGAAAAGGGTTTTTACTGAGGAATAACAAAAATCTTTCAGAGCTATGGGTACATGATTTTTAATAGGTACATTTATTTGATTACCAGCAGCCACTTGTAGGGAGTTCCAGTTGCTCCCCATTAACGGACATAAAAAAATAGTTATTAAGCTGAGATTTCTCAGATTTTCTGAGCAAGACTGACTTCTATTTAAGTATGAATTCAAATTTATAAAGTATTTTAAAAATGCTGAATGATATTTTCAGCATTCGGCTTATTTTGGAGTTCAGGAGTGACTACCTCGGGTGACTTGTTATGCTGCTTTTTACCGACTTAGAAATACACGGGTGTTTTAAATACACGGCAGAAGACTGACCTCAGGGGAACCTAGATGGCCTATTATTAAAGAGACTTAGTTTTTGATAATTAGACACTGCATTTGTTTACATGTATACTCAGAGTGCCTCTGAGAAACTAAATTCCCACATTTTTAGCTCCCTACAAACAGTGATAGACTTGTTCTAACCAGCTTTACCTGAGTTTATTTCTAAGTGGCTTTTAGGGCAAATGACTTGAATCACCATGTTGTTCAGGTTGATATTATATGATGATTTAACCCTCAGAACTCTTGTGCTGTGTACTTTGGCTTTACTCCAAGTCACCATGAGATACGCATAGGGCACGCTTTGTCTTCGCTGAAATCACGAAAACACTGCAATTTCAGAATATGTGGTACCTGTTCCAAGATCATAAAGTGGCCTATCTATTGCCTTCACTCGTGAGCCCATAAAGTACTCCCCATGGTTCCTTTAAAACTAAATTGGGAAGGTGTCCTGTTGCTGGATGTTCATTTCTGTGAATATTTCACATTAATGTGTGGATTCATGTGCTGTCATTACGTTTGTTTTAGAGGTGGATTTTGACAGGAAACTAGCAAGGTTTCAATGTGAAATTTAGCTACAATTTCACATAGATAATTCTTCCTGTCTCTACTTTTTCTTTGAGCATGTAAAATTGAACACACGATTACTTATTTGTACTCAAAGTTACTAAGTAGAGTTTCAAGCCAGGAGCTTCCAGTGGAAGGCAGCCTCTTGTGTTAGTGTTTGATGCAAAATGCATGAAAAGTAAATTTAAGATTAACTGTGTTTGGGGGGCACCTGGGTGGCTCAGTCGGTTGAGTGTCCGACTTTGGCTCAGGTCATGATCTCACAGCTCATGGGTTCCAGTCCCAAGTCAGGCTCTGTGCTGACAGCTTGGAGCCTGGAGCCTGCTTCAGACTGTCTCCCTCTCTCTGCCCCTCCCCCGCTCATGCTCTGTCTCTCTTTCTCTCCCAAAAATAAATAAACATTAAAAAAATTAAAAAAAAAAAGATTAACTGTGTTTGGAAGCACTTTTAAAAGAAAACTCACAGCTATGTTGTACAACCGTTGGTGTTAAGTCAAAGGACTTGTTCTGGTGGAGGAGAAAGATCTGAGAGATAAGAACATGTAAAGTCTCAGTGGTAAATCAGTTTGGCATGAATAAGGCTTCAACGTGTTTAAATCCACTTCCACTTTCAGTCTACAGAATATACCAAATAGTCTGTTTAATGAATTATTTCATGATATTCCTCCAATGTTTGAGTGGCGAGAAAACTAGTGAATGGGAAACATTACTTTTGAAATTAAGAAAATTGAGTTGAGTATATATTAGCAATTTGAACCAAAAAAAGCTAAATATTTGTCTTTTTTTTTTTAAGTTTTAAGAGTTTAAGCAAACATTGATTTGAATGGGGCAGGGACAAACTGGAAGTGATTAGAACTGCTCCCAAGATAAGTATTTCTAATTTTCTATTTTGAATCATTTATACATAATCAATATTTTAAGTTATAATATCTGATGTATTGTGGATGCTATATTTTAAAACTATTCTAAAATCATTTGGGCATATATAGCTATTTGTGTGCATGTATACACACACATATATAGTATATAACATATATATATTTTGGTCATTTTGAAAATTGATTCAGAAAACTTAAGTTTTAACTATGTGTTTTGATGAATACTATAGGTCCATAAATAATAATTTATGTATTTATATATGTGTTTATATGTAATATATATGCTTTGTCTCAGAGGGTTTCCTTTTAAAGGTATATAGAAATATATAAAACTAACATAAATTTGCTTCTAAGGAGCATCATGGTTTTAAAATTTAAATAAATGTTAAAAATAATATAACAAACTATCATTTGACTTATTGAATATGTATTAGGTTCACTTTTAAGTGAGACAACAGTGAACTTATATGGCTTCCTCATGATCTCTCATCCAAAAAAAAAAGAATAAAAGAGGGAATAAGCATTTTGCACAGTGCTCTGGTTTTCATTCCCCAAATATCTGGGTGACCTTCTGGTGTTGTAGGGTTCAGTATCTGAGTAGGGGGCTCTACTTCCTTGTGAAACCATCCAAAAGAATTGACCTTATCCTTCATCTCTCTGGTCTCTGAGATTCTGAGCCTTGCATCAATGGTTGAATTAAATTCTTCAGTTCAGAAGAATAGACTCAGTCTTCCCAGGCATCCCTCAACAATCTTGGGCAGTCATCAACCAAGACAGTAGCATCACACATGCTAAAAGAGAAAAGATTTTCTAGAAAAAAATAAAGAAAGAATTCAGTAGTGTCTATAGATGCAGGAACAAAATATACATTGAAGAAATAGTAAAATAGTATCGACTTTAAGACAGGAAGTATTTTTTATGTTTCCATTTGTTTCTCATTAAGAACCACCTCAACTTATTGGTGCATAGGTAACAAAAATAACAAAAATAACTCATTTATTCTTATGTATGTATGTATGTATGTATGTATGTATTTATTTATTTATGCACACAGAGTAAAAACGCAGACTTTTGGGATTTTATTCCCCAGCCATTATCAATGGGTTTCTAAGCTGGCTAAAGGAAAGGCAATTCCTGGGAGAATTAAAATCTTGTAAGTGAAGATTCAAGACCAAATTAATTCATGGGTATATATACTTTACTATGTTGCAACAAAGACTCTTGGTGGCGAAAGCAATTTTGATATAGACCAGTCTTCTCTCCTTTATTCGATTAGAAATTTTTCTCTGTAGGGATTTGAATCTCAAAGGCCTGAAACAAAAGTGAAAGTCAACTTAATTCTTTGTGTTTCTGTCTTTTCTTTCTTCCTCCTTTTCATCCCAACCACCAAAGATTTATGTTCTGTGCACTGGGCTAGGTACCAGGGAATAAGAGATAAATAAGACACAGTCCCTGCTGATAAGGGCTTTATCATCTAGTGGGAAAGATAAAAATAAATAAATACAAGAAATAAAGTATTGTAGGCTTTTTGATAAAAGGATGTACCTCTGGGGAAAGGGAAAGAAGCAGTTAGTTACTTGTAGGGGGATCTGACAAGGCTTCGTGGATAAAATGATGGTTGCGGTGATGATTACGACCTTGTAGTCACCAGTGGACAAAGTGAGAAGAGTATTTCAGATAAAAGCAGCACACAAGAAAAGTAAAGAGACTTGAAGTGGTAGGTACGTGCAGAATGGTTTGAATAGTTTTGGTATGGCTGGAATAGAAGATGTGCATGTGAGAATAAGAAAAAGAAAGTCACCAAAAAGGTGAACTAAGAGTGTTGAACAGCTCTGTCATTTTAGAAGTCTGGAATTTGTACTACAGAAAAGAGAGACCTGTAGGAGAACTTGTTGTTTTGTTTTGCTTTAGTAATATCATTGTTGCAGCCATGTGGAAGGTGGTTTGTACAGAGGCCCATGCAGACGGAAGTGGGGAAGGAGAGAGACTGTTTTCACAATCCAGGCTGATGCAGATCTAGAGAACAGAGCAGTTACAACAGCAATAAAGATAGAGCAAAGCACACAAAAGGAAGGTAATTCAAGGGGCTGCCAAGGATTGTTTTTCCTATCTCCACCAAGATTAGAAGGCAAGTGGCCAAAGCGCTCTATGTCCTTATAATAATTGGTTGTGTAGCATTGATCACTTAATTATGTAAAAGATAAGAAAAGAGTTTCTCTGTAGTTCCTGTGTATGGCAGAATGTCTTTAGGCAGCATTTCTTTTCTTTTCTTCTCTTCCCTTCCCTTCTCTTCTCTGTCTCTCTCTCTGTCTCTCTCTTTCTGTCTCTCTCTCTGTCTCTCTCTCTCTCTCTCTCTGTCACTTGGTCTTGTTGCTGTTTGTATCTAACAAAGTTTATGCTGGGAAAGGGAGTTTGGGCCACTTTGGGAAAAAGAAATTGATTTCTTTGTACATTTATTCACTCAACAAACACTTAGTACTGCACTGTGTCCCTGGGGATATGAAAAGAAAATGGCGCAATCCATGGCCTGGACTTGGAGATTTCATAGCACAATGGGGAGAGTATATAGTAACCACTACACTATCCTAATCTCCACAGTGGAGGCATGTATGAACTGCAGAGGAACACAGAAGAAAGTAAATGCTTGAGGTCACACTTGGAAAATGAATAATTTGCCATGGGGAAAGGGAGTCAGACAGAATGAATATTTTATATTCAAAATTTCAGACAAATAAGGGGAACCTGGTATGTTGAAGAATAAATGGTTCAGAATAACCCCAGGAAAAATGGTGAGAGATAAAACCATTTAAAGTAGGCAGGAACTGGGATATAGAGGGACGTTCAAGATAAAATATTCAAGAATTTTGACATGGTCCAAATTGCATGAGCAGAGAAAAGAGAAGGGACTAACATTAGTTAAGCAGGTACTTAACTCTGTGATGAATGCTTCAGGGGTAGTATTTCAGCATGATGCAGTGGGAAGAGCACAGTTTTGAAACTGAACAAATTGGAGTTTAGATCCTAGATCTTTTTTATTAATTTTTAGAGTTGGGTCAATTAATTTATTCAAACATCTATCATCTTCATAATGTTTTATGCCTAACTTGCATGGTTGTTACAAAGAACCGATGTTAGCTGCAAAGTGTATGACACGATAGGTGTAGTCATATCCTTAGTACGAATAAACACTATTAGAGCTGAAATTCAAAGCTCTGCATAATTCCAAAGAATGCACATGACACAGCCCTTAACCAGTCAGAATCTTGCAGAGCCTTGGACTGCTTCACTTAACAGTTGGTATGTGACTCATTCTGAGTCCGCCGAAGTTAACCCTAAAAATTACATGGAGATCCGGTCAAACAAGCCTTCTTTTTCTGCAGATTTAGAGCACTGAGAAGGTGAATCTAGAGATCACTGTTTGCCACCATGAAGCATGAACTAACTGGCCAAGAAATCATGCTAAAATAGAAGGAGGCAGAGTCAGGAAAGTGACAGTAAGTCCTAGTTCAGCTGTACCTAAAGTTAGCTCTCCCTATGTACTTTTTTGGTAAAGGAGCTAAATAACAATAATAACCACAATAATAAAAGTAATTTCCCTTTTGGTTTAGCCTGAATCGAAATAAGTTTTCAGTCACTTTTATCCAAGAATACTGACTAATAAGGTTGGAATTAGTAATATAGATGCACACTTCGGCACAGCAATAATGTAGGGATAGAGCGTTTGTAATCAATAAAGGAGAGAACTAAATATTACGAGGGAGAGACAGTTGGTGTAGACTGCTCGTTCTAGAAGCTGAACTAAAAAAAAAAATCTTAAAGGAGAAAGCACAGTAGCTAGAGTGGAGACAGTTAAGGAAGTATTTATTCCCAAGATGGGAGAGACTTGACCATGTTTCTAGCCTGCAAGAATGAGGCCAGTGAAAAGGAAAAGGTTGACAGTACTGAGAAGAGAGGGGATAATTAATGGAGGAAAGTCCAGACAGAGGCAGGAAGTGATGAATATTTCTGTTGCCATGAAATCTCTAATAAGGTCTAGTGTCTGCTCAGATGGTTGATCAATTTGACTAAAAGTTCTAATTTTTTTTTAAAGAATTGTTTTAACTTCTACGTGTCTAGTTATATTTTTTACGTTTCCTCCAATCCCTCCTATTTTCCCCAATCCATATGAAGTCGTATAATACCCCAGTTTCCCATCAAACAAAACAAAAAACGCAGAAGCAAAACTAAATTAAAACCCCCCATTCAAACTAGTGGAGATTTCCACAGCCAAAGAATATCCAGGATAACTGAAGGCATCTCAACAGAGTCATTTTGCAAGTTTTTAGGTTTCCTCCACTTTTTTTGTCCGTAATTTTCACAATCTGATGCACAAAAACAATGGGAAAGATGATTACGTCAAATGTATGAAAGAAGTGGCAGAAATCCAATGGGAAAGACATGCCCTCCACATTTGGCAGGAGATGTGCAGAGAGGCAGTGGCTTTGTAAAGTGATGAGTCACACTTGAACAGAGGCTCTGGAAGGAATTAGTTCAAGAGAAGGCTGGAGAGCTCCCTGAAATGTATGAGTGCCTCCGGCCATTAGCAATATGTGTGTGATCATAGCGAGACAAAGGAAACCCTGAGGTCTTCAGCCCGTTTTTTTTCTGGAACCAGCAGAGGAAAATATCCCTAGCTTTTCCTGTCTCTGTGCTGTGTTGAAAATCACAGCCCTTTTCTATTCTAGTGAGAAAACAGTTCATAAGCACTTTTTAGAAAACTTTATCTTGACCCAAAGTATGTAATACAGATTTTAAATATGGTAACTAGATGACTCTGAAGGGAAGATTGATCTGCTCAAAGGTCACTGGGCCACACAACTAATGAGCTTAAGACAGACTGGGCAAGAGATGGATGAGAGAGAAGAAAACTGTTTGTTTAACTCTGAGTCAATCAACAAAAAGCAAGCAAGCATCAGGCTGGCAGCAAATGACTAGCATATGGACAAAGCCTCAAACAACCAGGCAAAGAACAAAGCCGAATTTACATAAAGACGTACCTATTGAACAATATGGTAAATATCAACTGCCACGTATCAGGGATCAAAAGTTCCTGATTCGAGTGCTAGCAAACTGCTCAGTATTTAATGTCTTAAGCAGGGATGGATTACCTTTCTGCAATAATTTTGAAAATAACTATAAATATTTATAGACATAAATGACAGCTATTTTCCTAATCCTGTTTGTTGTACCACGTCATAGTAATCCTAGAACTTTGAAGGGCAGAAGTAAAATTTCAGTTTTATAACAATCACATTTTGAGCTTGTGACATGGAATAATATGACTCATTGTTATACTTCTGTATGTTCAAATATGACCGGAGAATAAAAAGAGGTTAGGCTTTCATAGGCTGAATTATCCGAGTGAGACCTAAATCCCCACAAATTGGTTTTTAAATGAAGTGCCATGAAACCAATAAAATGTTCCCGTAGATTAATGCAACTGATTGATCAATTGGTTCATAAAGTGGAGCACTTTGTTTCTAAAGCATTAAACGATAGATCACGGAACAGAGTGTTGGTTCCAGGCCTTCTAAAATGGATACAGAACTGCTGGTGTAGAGGCAATTGGCAATATTGTTAGAAGACAGCCTCAGAGTGTGCTAAAACATCAGCTAATTTCTAGCTGTTATATTATAAAGTTTTATTTATTTATTTATTTATTTATTGCTTTTTATTTACTTATTTTTTTTTCATTTCAAAAGACCAAAAGTACTTGACATGAGTGGGGAGAGAGAACCCTCCCAGTTCTGGGAACTTTGAGTGAAGGCACTAAGTCTGTACAGCCCAATTGTGATAAAATGACTTAAACATTTCATTATTCCAGTTTCATTTGCTTGGGAGAGTATCCTTGACCCTAGATTAATGTAGAATTGAAATTTCCACAAACTGTAAACCTCTCACCATGTAACTAGAATGATGTCAGTAGAGCAGGTGATCTGAGGCCTTCGGTGACCTCTGAGGGGATGTCCTCTAACAGCAGTGGTGAGGGGGCTTGTTTGGCTTTGACTTTTAAAAATTGCCGGAGAAGACTATTCTTTGTCTCTTGCCATTTGAAAAGAACTGGAAGCTGTAGGTATGTGAGAGCTGATTGTCTCCAGTCCCCCTCTGCATGAAAATTCTTGGCGCTCTGCCTGGTTTACTTTACAGTTAGTATTACCTCATTATTCTTATTTTCCCCTGGTGTCCTGCCTTGAAGAGCTTTTCCCGAATGTGATTTTTCTGTCTCTCCCTTCAGAGTTGACCATGCAAAAATCAAATAAAGACAGTCAAAGCACTGCCCTCAAGGGTGTGATTATAGTGACTTTTGCCTAGGCATCACAGTCCATTATTAATGTAATTCTTCTGAGGAGGCCTTGTGAAAGAGTCCAGTCTGATATAGTTTCCCCATTCTATGATTGAGAAGCTGAGGTATATTTTAAAAATGGAGGAAAGTAGCAATTACAGTGGTCAGGCAACAAAATATTGCAGTAAATAAAAAGTTGAGAACAGCATCTATACTGTGCCCAATTCTGTGCTAGGTGCTAAAGTATGTCCGTTCAAATCCTCAAATTAACTTTCTAAATTAAATGGCATTTTGTTTCTATTTGCTGCTAAGTCCCAGGGCTAGAATTTGACCCCAAGTTCATCTTCTTCCAAAGCTCAGTCTTTGTCACATCACACAGTACTCTTTCCCAATTGAAATAGTACTTTTATAGCATATTTCAGTGATGATTTACACTGAGTAGTACATTTTACTAACTATCCTCACAAAAATCTTTTGTACTTAATAGGGATAACTAACTTTGTCTTACAGATGAAGAAACTGAGGCAAATTCAGAAGAAACTGAGGCCAGGGGAGACCCTCCTTCTTCCTACAAAACTTAATCACATTATAGGAAATAGGATTAAGGTCTTCTGTGTTGCAATGCTATGGCAGCTACATTAGATCACATCATCTATTTGGGGGTATTTATTTTGGGATAGACCCAAAGCAGTTAAGAATAATGATATATGTATCAGGATTTCCACAAATAACCACAAAATTTTACATGATTTTACTCAGGCTGTAGGTAAGAGGTGCTATCATCACAGAATGTGGAGAAAAATGGAATGATAAGTTCCCTGACAGCAAGAACAGTATATCCCCAACAATCAGCACAGTTCCTGGCAAATAGTGCATATTCAATAAATAGTTGCTGAGTGAATGGAGAATAACTTAATAACATTGACAAATTAAGAGAGAGCTTGTTTGGGTGCCTGGGTAGTTCAGCCAGTTAAGCATCTGACTCTTGATTTTGGCTCAGGTCATGATCTCATGGTTGTGAGATTGTGCCCTTCGTCGGGCTCTATGCTGAGCATGGGACATGTTTGGGATTCTTTCTCTCCCCCCCTCTCTCTCTCCCTCTCCCCCCCACCCAACTTGTGCCCAAGCTCTCTCTCTGTCAAAATAAATAAACATTTGAAAAAGAGAAAGAGGGAGCACTTGCTAGTGAGAAAAACATTAAAAAATGAATGGACAACATTGGTGTTGGAACTATAAAGCTGCAACTTTTCAGCTTGTCAGCAGGGCCCACTGACAAAAAAAAAAAAAAGTATGCTTCTTCTCAAAAGGCTTCACTGGGAAAATGTGGTCTGAGGAATGTTGATTAATTTGACTGTGTATATATCACAACAAATTCATCTATACATGGAAAATTCCACTAAACTTACCAATGGGGTATCTCTTTTTGGATGCACTCAGAATGGCTTTATACTCCCAAGAATTTGTTAGTTCTTTTGATCAATAACTAAAAAAAAAGTTGAGTGCCTACTGTGTCATGATCCTCAATAGTGAGGATAGCAGTACACAAAATGGAGAAAAATTCTTCCTCATAGATCTTATATTCTAGTGTAGGAAGAGACAATAAACAAAAAGTTTAAATATATACTCTGTCAAATGAGGATAACAGCAATGAATAGAAATAAAACAGGATATGGAGTGCTAGTTGTGTGTGTGTGTGTGTGTGTGTGTGTGTGTGTGTGTGAGAGAGAGAGAGAGAGAGAGAGAGAGAGAGACAGACAGCCTGTGCAATTTAAAATACAGTGATATAGGAGACCTCACGCATAAGATGATATCTAATGAAAGATATGAAGGAGTAAAAGAGGTATAGATACTTAGGAAGGTGAGAAAGACATTATTGAAAATGGGCTAGTAAGTACAAAATCCCAAAGGCTGGAATGTGCCTGTACTGTTAGAAGGAAGAAGGCTGGTGTCAGTAAAGTCGGAGAGGAAAGTGGGTATTACATAGTGCCTTAGAGATGATTGTGAAGGCTCAAAATCTTCTCTGCACAGGAAACCATTAGTGGGCTTTGAGCACAACAACATGATTTAATATATACTTTACAAGGATTACTCTGACCACTTACTGTACTATGAATTGACCAGGGGCAAGGATGGAAGCTATTGAAGTGATCCAGGGGAGAGATGATGATGATTTGCTGAGATATTAACAGCAAAGTGGTAAGAAGTGGCCATAATCTGGATATGGATTTGAAGGCAGAATTGCTAAGGTTTGTCAAGGAACTGGGTATGGGGTAGAAGAGAAAGAGATCTGTCCAAGATAACAGAGGTTTTTGTCCTTAGCACCAGGAAGGTGTTGCCATTTACTAAGACAGGAAAGACTGTAGGGTGAGGAAGTTCCAGAGATGGGGAATTCAGTTTGCAGTTGGGTGTGTGAGGCTGGAGCTCAGAGGAGATGTCCAGGCATGATACAGAGATTAAAGAATCATCAACTTATAGATGGTATTTAAAGACCTGAGACTGAATGAGCTCATCTGAGGATATACTATTGATCGATAAGAAAAGGAGTCCAAAGACTAAGTCATTTCATGATTGAGCACAAATAAAAGACTGAGCCTCCACTCCCATGTGTATTGCAACATTATTCACAATAGCCAAGATATGGAAGCAATCTAAGTCTCCATCAGTGGATGAATGGATAAAGAAGATATGTCGTATGTATCATATATATCATGTTATATATATATCACATCATACACATGATAGAATATCATTCAGCCACAAGAAGGAGGTCCTGCCATTTACAACATGGATAGGTTCTCAGAGAAAGACAAATACTGCAAACTATCATTTATGTAGAATCTTAAAATGAAAACAAACAAAAACCCCCAAAGTCATAAAAACAGAGTAGAAAAGCGGGGAGTGGGAGCTAAGGGAAATAGAAGAGGGGGATAAGGACGTGGAAAGAGCACCCAGTGATGTAGGAGAAAAAGCAGGAGAATTTGATATCTGAGAGCCATGTAACAAAAGTGTTCTAAGGAGGATCCATCAATGGTGCCAAATTTTGCTTGAAAATCATGGAAGATGAGAATAGAGAACTCATCAAGAGTTTTAACAATGGGAGAGTATTCATGACCTCAGCAAGAGCTGTTTCAATGGAGAGATGAGTCCCAAAAGACTGGATTGGATTGGATTGGATTAAATAGATAATGAAGGAGAGGAATTGAGGCAAAGATAAATATACAGTTTTACATTTCAGTACGTGCAGAGAATAGTGAAGGGCAGAGATGACTGGAATAAGAGAGGATTGGGTTGCATACTCTGATGGCATGAAAATCTACTCTCAGTGAGTTTAGGAAAGAGAGAGGGAGGAAAGATAGGAAATGTCAACATGAAGAGCACTCAGCAGCCTTCATACCTAGAGATAGTAGGATGTGGGAGAGAAACTATCCATCATACTTGGGGGCTGAGTGGGAATCTGTGCCATAAGGAAAGAAGCATTTTTCAGTTGGAGTAAAAAAAAAAAGGTAAAGGAAAAAAAAAAAAAGGGTAAAGGGAACCTTCAGTGACATATTTGAAGACATGGGGTATTGAATGGCCCTTGAGTCCAGAGGGCTTAGTGTAATGGTTTTACAAATTGGAGAATGGCAGGAGGAGATGAGGTTAGGTTAGGAGATATGGGTTTGGAGTCTCAGAGATGGAAACAAGGGCTTATTGTGACTGATAAAAATAATGATAATAGATATAAATTTAATAAAATTAAATTTGATAGTCTTAAAGCAAATTATAGAGATATAGTTGTGAGTATTGTAGATGAGGGAAAAGGAGATGGGAGTATTGTCCAAAGTGTGAGGAACACAGGGTGCTTTGTTACATGATATCTGTAAATGCCAAATATTTCCTTGTCTTTCTGGGTAGTGTATTTTTAGACTTTTCCCGGACTCTGAGCTTATACTATGTTGTAATAGTCACTAAACAAATAACTGTTGAAAAAAAGAGTATAAGAATGAATACATGTTTCCATAAGATGATAAAATGCTGAATGAGACTTCATTTTACATGGGATGGAGTAACTTGTGTGAGACCAGGACTGCTATTTAGAACAACTAGAAAAGCCAGGTAAAATGATGATCTGTTTGACATCACAGGCTGTCGAGGAAATAGACACCAGGAGCACTGAGTTGGGAGGCTGAGATTTGGAGTGTACCCATCATGTGGCTGATTCTCTCCTCAGGACAATTCCTAGATTCTGGGGTTGTGTGGGTTAAAGACAGCAAAACTGACTGGTGTTCGATGTCTAGTAGTTCTTAAAATGTCTGGTGATTCCCTCAGTTTGGGACATACAGTCACCTGAGTGAATAACCATAGGTCGCTTTGGGAAAGGAATAAGGACTAAGTATATACCACAGCATATACTTCCGTGGTGTTACAGGGTCCTTCCTCCTAGGGCTCCCTAGGTTCCAAACAGGAAAATTAGCTCAGTTCTGATAACCAAGCAAAGAACTGTGATATTTTCTTGGGACAGTTTCCTTCATCTTCTTACCCCTCTATTCTTGCTCTTTTGTTGCCGCTGTTATTTATTATTGATTTTGAGCAGAATCTTGGCAGGCCCCCACCTCTCTTTCTCATGGGAACCCCAGATTCCATTAATCATTTACACTGTTCCCTGTGGGTCAGGCCTACTGGGCTCCTCCTCGGCTCACTCTCTGACCTTTCTGGTATTATAATCATTGCAGGCTCATCTTAATGCCTTTCCTGTTCTCTAGGACCTGGGTCCCTTCAGTCTGGGCTGATTTGGTTGCTCTCTGATGCTACCATTTGGCTTTTGTTTGTATTTTATTAAGCTTTTTTAGTTATTCTAGATGGCAAACTTAGTCTGATAGCAGCAATTTAGTCATAGATGAGTTACAGAATATTTAAACACTACGAATTAATAAATACCCTTTGCCCCTGGGAGACCCACTACTCTACCTCTTAGCACTCAAGTCCACCCACACAGAAACAAATTAACATTTTATTCCTAAAGAGAAAATGCATTCCCTACAACATTTTTCTCACCATTGTCTCATGTCCCTGCTATACTGCGCTTTTTTTTATCCTATAATAAGATACCCTTTGGCAGTTTTGAAATATGGTCATTCAGATTTCTGTGTTTGAGGCAAGGCATCAAGTGTAGTATTTTAAAACATTAATAAAACTAAATGTATGTTTGTATGTTGGGAAGGAAGCTGGCAGGAGGATTCTGGAGACCAATGGTTCCTTAGCTACGGTCTTCCTAGGAAAACCTGGGGTAAACTAACATTTTAATTGAAATTGTGATTTTCATTACATCAAATGTATTGTTTGTCTTACTCCTTTTCTTGGATGAAAAATGGCATGCATTATATTAGCAAATATATCAGAAAAGCATCAAAGAGATAGGGTATACTTGAAATCTTTTTGACTGCATGATTTATAAAGCAAGCTATTCTATTTATACAGTTAACATCACATTGCACTTCTGAAAATCTGAACTCAGTTTTCAGAGTTAAAAATCATTTGCTGTGAATATGTGTTTTAGATACTTAAATAGTTGTTTGAGTTCTGTATTACATGCATATGCTTTTTAAAGCTTATCTTTTTTGGCAATTTATCAATTTTTATTGTTATTGATTGATATTTTATTGCTATATAATTGCTATCCTTTCTATTTCCCATAGGAAAGTATATATTAAGCATTATAATTTTCAGGATAACAATGAGAAATTACTTAACATATGTCAAATTTCTCTTAAAACTATGAATTCCTAATAGCAATAGCTATCACTTATAATGAGCTTTTAATCCTCACAGCAATTCTGTCCTACAGATCTTGTTCTCATTTCGCAGATGTAGAAATTAAAAGTCAGAGTTTAATACCAGCTTAAGGTTACATGAATATCAGTGGAAGAGTCAGGAGTTAAAACCATTTCGTAATGTACACACAGAGCAGCTCCTGGTTATTCAATCAAGCACTAATCTAGATCCTTCTAGAATCTAGAATTCTGTGAAGGAATTTTGCAGATGTGATTAAAGCTGCTAATCAGTTAAGTTGATCCCATGGGAGATTATCTTGTATAGACTTGAATCAATACATTGGAAATCCTTTCAGACATGCTCAAGTCTTCTCTGAGTGGAGAGCTTCCTACCTGTGGTCATCATAGGCTTTTGCTCCTGCCCCTGGGGTTCCAGCTGGCTCACAACATTCTTTTCCTGATGGCTTTCCCAACAGGCCTCCCACTTGCGTAGCCAGTACCCACAATTACATAAACAAAAAGGCATATATTTGCTTATAGATATAATCTCCCACGGGTTTGCATCTCTGGATGAACCTTGACTAATACTCTTGCCTTCACTGCAAATCTCATGCTTGAGTCTGAACTTTGTGCAAATTCAGAATGGAACAGTGGGGAGGGAACAGTGAATTTAAGAACAGGGTGGAGAGAGTGAAGAGCTTTATTTTTGTATCTTTACATCGTGATGTTGAAACAGTTTTTACAAAGAACTCTTTTCCTGTCATTTGAGTGACTCATGTTCAACAACTTTTGACATCATTTCTAAAATTATATGGTATTAAGTAAATATAACTAGTGGCTATTAGTATCTGATTAGTAACACTAGGAGTTATTACATATCAACATTTTTCAGCGTAAACCTTGAATTTGAATCCAGAAGTTCTGGATTATAGGGAAAAAGTTTTGCTGCTATTACATGTGTACATGAGAATTCTCCACAGATTTGTGTAAACAGTACTTTTCTGCAGAGCATTCCCTTATAACCTATTCAATAGTCTCCAAACAAAACAGATTTCTCTTTTAATGAATGAATACTAGAATACAAAATACCTTAAAAAAATACTTTTATGGACTGAATGTTTGTGTCTGCCCCAAATTTATACATTGAAGCACTAACCCCCAGTGTGTTTGTATAAGGAGATGGAGCCTTTAAAGGAAGTAATTAGGTCTTCATTCTTTTTTTTTTTTTTCAGTTTATTTATTTTGAGAGAGAGAGAGAGAGACAGACAGACAGACAGACAGACAGATAGACAGACAGAAGGAGCTCGCACGCATGTATGCAAGTGGTGACCTGAGCTAAAATCAAGAGCCCAGACGCTTAACCGACTAAACCACCCAGGTGCCCCAGGGCTTCACTCTTAATGATCTCATTTAATCTTAGTCCAGTGGGATTGGTTTTCTTATAAGAGAGAGTGCTCTCTCTTTCTCCACCAGTGGACAAGGAAGAGGTCATGTGAGCCCGCAGTGAGATGGTGGCCACCTGTAAGCCAAGAGGAAGGGCCTCAGAATAAAACCTACCTTGCTGGCACCTTGATCTTGGACTTTCCAGCCTCCACAACTGTGAGAAATAAATGTCTGTTGTTTAAGCTACCCAGTTTGTGGTATCTTGATGGCACCACAGGCAGATTAAGAAAAATACTAAACCTAAAAGATAACATTTTAGGGGCACCTGGATGGCTCAGACTGACTTCAGCTCAGATCATGATCTCACAGTTCATGAGTTCGAACCTCGTGTTGGGCTCTGTACCAACAACTCAGAGCCTGGAGCCTGCTTTGGATTCTGCGCCTCCCTCTCTCTGCTCCTCTGCCTCTTGTTCTCTCTCTCTCTCTCTCTCTCTCTCTCTCTCTCTCTCTCTCTCTCTTTCTTTCAAAAATAAATTTAAACATTAAAAAGAAATATTTTAAAAAGGTAACATTTTACTAAAAATTAGTTAAGTATATACAATTTATTTATTAACTATCTCAAAAAGCATATACTACAAAAAGTTTCTCAAACTTTTTATTATCTTAGGCCCATAATTTTAAGCTAAATTAAATAGCAGACATGCAGACAATGTAGTAAGCATAATAAATTCTAGAGGAAAAAAAAATAATAGGTTTTGGGGCACCTGCATGGCTCAGTCTGTTAAGCATACAGCTCTTTATCTTGTCCCAGGTCATGATCTCTCAGTTCGTGGGATCAAGCCCTGCATCCAAAATACAATTAAAAAAAAATTTTTTTAATGTTTATTTATTTTTGGAAGGGAGAGACAGAGCATGAGTGGGGAAGGGGCACAGAGAGAGAGACACACACAGAATCGGAAGGAGGCTCTAGGCTGCAAGCTGTCAGCACAGAGCCCAACACGAGTGTCGAACTCACAGACTGCGAGATCATGACCTGAGCCGAAGTCGGACCCTCAACCGACTGAGCCACCCAGGTGCCCCCAAAATACAATTTTAAAACAGTTAAAAAATTTTTCAAAGTGATTAACCATCATAGCTATAAAGGTATAAGATAAAAGTCTTACTAAGTTTAGGTATATGAAATTAGAGTGTAATCAAATAACAGTTGAACCATTTAAATGCCAATTTAAAGTTTAAAAAATAGGGGTGCCTGGGTGGCTTAGTTGGTTAAACATCTGACTTGATTTCAGCTCAGGTGATGATCTCACATTTCCTGGGATCAAGTCCTGTGTTGGGCTCTGCACGGACAATGCACAGGCTGCTTGGGATTCTATCTCTCCTTCTCTCTTCTCTTTGCCCCTTCCCCACTTACTCTGTCTCTCTCTCATAAATAAATAAATAAACATTTTAAGAAAAACTTTAAAAAATAATTTTATGTATCTAAAGTGATGTTCATAAATTATATTTGTTAAAAATTAATAATGGTTATAACAGGGATTATAATGATGATATCCAGATCTTATATTCAATTAATTGTATAAGATCTATGACTATTAATTCTTCTAATTATCTTTAAGGCATCAAAAATACAGCAATCTTTGAAAGAGTTTGGGGTAAAATCTCATTTTTTAGTGAACTACATAAGTTGAGGGAATTATATATCTATAGAACATTTGAATCTCAGCATTACAAAATAAATCATGTTTATAACCATTAAATGTGAAGCCAGGCCAATTACCAAACTAAAGTCCTAGAGACAAAGTGAAATAATTTCCTTTACTTATAGTTTGTGAATAGGTTAAAATTTAATATATTAGAATACTCCATAAGAATTCACATAGGCTTGTATATAGATTATTTGTTTATTAAATAACCTATATATAATATATATTTAACATAAAACATATATATTTTTTCTTAATCATCATCCCCTATTTAACCCATCCCCCCAACCCCTTCCCTCGGGTAACCATCAGTTTGTTCTCTATAATTAAGAGCCTGTTTCTTAATTTGTCACGCTCTCTCTTATTTTTCCCCTTTGCCTGTTTGTTTCTTAAATTCCACGTGAGTGAAATCATATGATATTTGTCTTTCTCTGATTTACTTCGCTAAGTATTATACTCTCTAGCTCCACCCATGTCATTGCAAATGGCAAGATTTCATTCTTTGTGGGTGAATAATATCCCATTTATATATATATATATTCTTCTTTGTCCATTCATCAGTTGATTGGCATTTGGGCTGATTGCAGAATTTGGCTATTGTAGACAATGCAGCTATAAACATTGGGGTGCATGTATCCCTTTGAACTAGGATTTTTGTATTCTTTGGGTAAATACCTTGTAGTGCAGTTGCTTGATCATAAGGTAGTTCTATTTTTAACTTTCTGAGGAGCCTCCATACTGTTTTCCCAGAGTGGCTGCACCAGGTTGCATTCTCACCAAGAATGCAAGAGGGTTCCCCCTTTTCCACATCCTTGCCAACACCTGTTGTTTTTTGTGCTGTTGATTTTAGCCATTCTGACAGGTGTGAGGTGATATCTCATTGTAGTTTTGACTTGCATTTCCCTGATGATGAATAATGTTGAGCATGTTTTCATGTGTCTGTTGGCCATCTGTGTGTCTTCTTTTTTTTTTTTTTTTAATAGATGACATTTTTTTAAATTTTTTTCAACGTTTTTTATTTATTTTTGGGACAGAGAGAGACAGAGCATGAACGGGGGAGGGTCAGAGAGAGAGGGAGACACAGAACCGGAAACAGGCTCCAGGCTCTGAGCCATCAGCCCAGAGCCTGACGCGGGGCTCGAACTCACGGAGCGCGAGATCGTGACCTGGCTGAAGTCGGACGCTTAACCGACTGCGCCACCCAGGCGCCCCCATCTGTGTGTCTTCTTTAGAAAAATGTCTATTCATGTCTTCTGCCCATTTTTAATTAGATTATTTCTCTTTTGAGTGTTGAGTTTTACAAGTTCTTTATATATTTTGGATACTAACCCTCTATCAGTTATGTCATTTGCAAATATCTTCCCACATTCCACAGGTTGCCTTTTAGTTTTGTTGTTTCCTTTACTGTGCAGAAGTTTTTTATTTTGATGTAATCCTGATAGTTTATTTTTGCTTTTGTTTCCTTGCCTCAGGAGATGGGTCTAGAAAGAAGTTGCTATGGCCTAAGTCATAGCCTGTGTTCTATGCTAGGGTTTTGATGGTTTCCTGTCTCACATTTAGGTCTTACATCCATTTTGACTTTATTTTTGTGTATGGTTTAAGAAAGTGGTCCAGTTTCATTCTTCTGCATGTTGCCATCCAGTTTTCCCACCACCATTTGTTGATGAGGCTGCCTTTTTCCCATTGCATATTCTTTCCTGCTTTGTTGAAAACTAGTTGACCATACAGTTGTGGGTTAATTTCTGGGTTTTCTGTTCTGTTCCATTGATCTGTGTGTCTGTTTTTGTGCCAGTACCATACTGTTTTGATTATAATAACTTTGTAATATCACTTGAAGTCCAGAATTGTGATGTCTCCAGCTTTGTTTTTCTTTTTCAAGGTTGCTTTGGCTATTTGGAGTCTTTTGTGGTTCCATACAAATTTTAGGATTGTTTGTTCTGTGAAAAATGCTGGTGGTGTTTTGACAGAGATTGCATTAAATGTGTGGATTGCTTTGAGTAGTATAGACATTTTAACAATATTTGTTCTTCCAATCCATGAGCATGGAATGTCTTTCCATTTCTTTGTGTCATCTTTGTGTCATTGCTTTCATCAGTGTTTTATAGTTTGCAGAGTATGTTCTTTGATCTCTTTGGTTAGGTTTGTTTCTAGGTATCTTATTATTTTGGGTTTAATTTTAAATGGGATTGTTTTCTTAATTTCTCTTTCTGCTGCTTCATTATTGTTGCATAGACATGCAACAGATTTCTGTACATTGATTTTGTATCCTGTGACTACTGAATTTGTTTATCAATTCTAGCAGGGTTTTTTTGGTGGAGTCTTTCTTCCTTTCGTTTTTTCATTCTTTCTTGCCTTTTTATTTTTGAGAGAGAGAGTGTGTGTGAGCAGGGGAGAGGGATGGGGGGAGAGGGAGACAGAGAGAGAGACAGGAGAGAGGGAGAGAAAATCCACATGGGGCTCAATCATGACCTGAGTAGAAATCAAGAGGTGGATACTCAACCAACTAAGCCACCCAGGTGCCCCTCAGGTTTTCTAGATAGAATATTATGTGTTCTGCAAATAATTAAAGTTTTACTTCTTACTTACCAATTTGGATGCTTTTTATTTTATTTTATTTTTATTTTATTTTTATTAGTGTGTGTGTGTGTGTGTGGTCTGATTGCTGTGGCTAGGACTTCTAATACTGTGTTGAATAAAAGTTGTGAGAGTGGACATTCTGTCTTGTTCCTGACCTTCAGGGAAAAACTCCTAGTTTTTCCCCATTAGATGATTTATCTGTGGGTTTTTCATATATGGCCTTTATGTTTCCTCTAAACCTACTTTCCTGAGGGTTTTTATCATGAATGGATGTCAAATGCTCTTTCTGTGTCTATTGAAACGATTGAATGATTCTTATTCTTTCTCTTATGATGTGATGTATCATATTGATCTGCAATATTGAAACCACCCTTGCAACCCAGGAATAAATCCCACTTGATCCTGGTGAGTGATTGTTTTTAATGTATCATTGAATTCATTTTGCTAGTATTTTGTCAAATGCAAAATAATATTAATTATATATTAATATATTTAAATGTAAATACATATTGATATTTAACATATAAACATATAATACATATTTATATAATATATATAAAAAGCCATATTTATGCATTATTGTATCAACCCTTCAGTTTTTTCAAAATATATTTTTTAAAGGTTAAATAAATGACTTTCATATGAAAATGAGCACATCAAAAATTTATTTAATACATAAATGAGCAAACAAGAGGGGTCATGTTGTTTCCAAAAAATGTTGAGAAAAACAGAAGTAATGGGGCGCCTGGGTGGCTTGGTCGGTTAAGCATCCGACTTCGCCTCAGGTCATGATCTCACGGTCCATGAGTTCGAGCCCCGCGTCCGGCTCTGTGCTGACAGCTCAGAGCCTGGAGCCTGTTTCAGATTCTGTCTCCCTCTCTCTCTGCCCCCCCCCCCCCCCGTTCATGCTCTGTCTCTCTCTGTCTCAAAAAAAAAAAAGTTAAAAAAAAGAAAAGAAAAACAGAAGTAATTATAATGAGTAAAAGAATGGTGAGAGAGGACTATGAAATTCTACACAAAGCTGAATTATGTCTTATGTGAAGAAAAAAAAAGTAACCTTGGGTTTCAGACCAATTTACATATCTTCAGGGCAAAATTCATTAAAATGGCTTCCAGTATTGCACAAATTAACATTTACCCTTATGGTGTAGGAAAATATCCTAATGATAGTAGGTAACAAATCCAAAGTTCCAAAATCAGAAAATCCTTGGGTGCACCTGTTAGTGCTTCAGTATGACAATCTCTCCTGTGATCCTCATCCTAAATAAACTCTAGAGATTGTTGATTAAAAACACAAAAAGTTGGTCACAATGTTTTGGCCAGTTACAGAGATTTAGCAAACAATATCCATAGTTTCCTAACAGCATGCTCCGCAAGTTTTGGTTTGCTTTGGTTGAGTTTTAAATACCTCTTACATGTTGTTCTATTCTGTGGGAGAAAAGAAAAAAAATTATCTTCATTAGGTTACACCTTCAGTACCTCTGTATGTGTATGGATTCTATTTCCTCAACGTTCACAAAATCTGCTAAAGTGTTCTGACCAGTGATGAATTAATTGATCTATTACACTGCCTATGAGGCTGTGGTCTTGAACTCCACAGAAGGTATAAGACCTATGTCCTGGAGGCAATGGACTTTGATTTCAGACCCAGATTATAACCTTTGTTCCGTAGTGGGCTTTTAGTTCCAATTACATTGGATTTATTCTCCAGTAAGCCAGCACAAGTGATATCTACAATGATACCCTAATTAAAAATATATATATTCCTATGAACCTATGAAAATAATTATGTTGCCGTTAAAATGAAAGATTTAATCAAATATTTGTTTCTGAAGTATGAGAACCAGTCTTAATGGAAATTTCATTTCAGTCTGTAAAAGCATAGTCTAAAAAACCTAAGCATTAGAGCTAGAAGAAGGCAAAGAGGATTTTTCATATACCCATCAAAAATATCAATATTCCAGGTCCACCTGAGCGGCTCAGTCAGTTAAACATCTCACTCTTGGTCTCAGCTCAGGTCATGATCTCATGGTTCATGAGTTTGAGCCCTACAGCGCAGAGCCTGCTTGGGATTCTGTCTCTCTTCTCTTTAACCCTCCCCTGCTCGCATGCTTTGTCTCTCTTTCTCAAAATAAAGAAATAAACTTAAAAATCAATATTCCAAACAGAACACATATAACCACACAAATAGATTCCTTCAGCCATTCATTCAGTTCTACGTGTGTAATTAATTATTAAAGAAGGGTAATATTCTCTATTGAGATACATGCACAACTATATCATGAGGATTTGATCAGTTTTTCCCCTGAGGGTTGAGTAGGTGTAAGGTGATCGAACTTTCTTTTTTAATAGAGAGAGAGAGAGACACCTGCCTCTCCACCTCCCCTCCTTAGGGTGTCTCCTTGAAACATTATTGACTTGATAAAAAGCTGAACCTTTCAATCTGGCAATGCAAAGTCTTAGTCCTTCTGATTACTGGAACTGCAAACACCTTCAGAATTAGCTCAGGATTGTCTGTTAGATTATCAGGAGGTGATCTCACAGGTGTATTCTTTTATCTCCCAAGAAGATTTGAGAAGTTTTAATTGTTCTTTTTCCACTTAAGTGTATAAATATTTGTGAAATTGTATCCAACCTTGTAGACACTTTGAGGCTACCTTTACATGCATGTAAATTTGAAATGGTTACTGACTAGGAAATTTTGTTTTCTCCCTTTCTCTTCAATACTGGTATGGAGGGGATTTATTGGTTTCCTGACAGTTTTCAGGAATTGTGACATTACTTATGAGGTATAAGATGTTACTTGCTAACAAGTTAGCCTACCATAGTTTCATGGATGCCAGCAGAACCCACAACACTAGGGTCAGAGACAAGGGACTGTTTATTACTCACAGCGAAGCAAGCAGAATGATCATCATGTTCACATCAGTTGACCTTGCCTACCACTTTGTAGAGGCACCAGGTAGATGCTGTGCTCACACCTGAAGAACATGGAATTTAGGAAACCCAAATCTCTTTTAATAGGCTCCAAGGAAATGAAATGAAATTTACCTGAGGGCAGCCCTAACTTTATTATACTGGCTTCTAAACAAACAGCTGTGGAGAAAAACACTATCTTCCAAGCCTGTTTGCTATTAAGATATCCTTAGAAAGATAACCCAGAACAAGGGTAGCCAGGGTTTATGCTTGTAAGACATACAGAAATGAAAGAGATCCTTGGTGACTTGTCTTCTAAAAATGTGAGAAAATATTCTTCACAGTGAGGGCATTGTAAATTTCTAGAACCTTCCTTCAGGGTGAACATTCTCTAAAATATATTTATATTAAAGCAAGTTATTCACACAAAAATAAATTTGGTAACCAATATTTCAGTATCCTAACTTAGAAATCATCTTGGAATGGATCGCTTGGGTAGACCTCTGAGTACAAAAATGTTAAAAGATTTTGGGGGAACTAATCTAGCTTTTCTAATTAGCAAACCACTGTACAATGCTTAGGAAGCTCAGATTAACTAGTCCCTTCAAGAGAAAACAAATCCAAATATTCTAAAAGTAGTTTTTATAGTTTTACTGTATACTGATAGAGTCAGGGAGCTTATGGATTTTTTTTTTTAATCTAGAATTGCTACATTGGTCTGATTTGTTCAAAATTTACCTTATTTCCATTAATTTAATTACTGATAGAAAAAAATGCCTCAAAGCTAACAGTTTTGGTGAGAAAGTTTCTTTCCCCCATCTCAAAAAGCACATTTAAAAAATCAGAAGTTTTGTGTCTTTATATTCTGGGAATATTAGAATTATGTCCATGATGACTAGTTTTCTACATGAGAACAGCCCTTATTTATTTTTAGAGACTTTCTAACATATTAATACCCGCTGGAGTATAAAAAAATATGTCACTCACACAATGAGAAGTAAAGGCTTTTCTCAGTTATAGATTCAGATACACAGACTTCACAGCTTTCCTTCACAACTCAGGTCAAAATACAACACAACACACACAGATCACTGGTTCAGATCCCAAATACTGCTCTTTTTTTCAATGAGCATGAGATATTTTCTTAACTGATTTGAACTCACAAATAAATTAACAAAAAAGACCAGTAACTGAGATAATCTGTTATCAGAGAACAAATCTGTGTCTCTACCCATTACAGATCATTAAATGGTGAGATCATGAAAACAGATTTTCATTTTTTGCTGTCCTATGCAAACCAGAAGCAAAACCTAACTTAGTTAAGAAATAGAAAATAAAACCATATAACAAGAAATTAAAATCGTAAAGAAATGAGTCAGTAAAGTTAATTGCTGCTTTATATTCTTTCTAAGAGGCAAGAAAATATGTACTTTGCTTCAAATACGAGGTGCATTTCTTTGGAAACTCAGTCTAATTGGTTTGGGAAGATAGGTCCATTTGGACACCTTGGTGAAACCTCTAAAACTCTCATGGTTTTTTAGAAGTTCAAACTATGACTCATATACAAGGGACACATCAAAGACTTATTAATAGTGCCCAAATTGAGAAGAACTTGGGTTAATATATATATATATATATATATATATATATATATATATATTTGTATATATATATTATATACAGATGGTAAAATAGCCTGCATATATGATATGTATATATGTATACATATATATATCATATATATATATATATATATATATATATATCATCAATCACACATATAGGAGTATTCATGATGACTAAATGAAAGAATGATGGAATAAAATATTGAAATTACATGCAAAACTGGTGTAATGGTTAATTTTATCAACTTGACTGGGCCAAGAGATACCCAGATATTTGGTTAAACGTTGCTCCTGCATGCATCTGTGAGGGTATGCGTAGGTGTCTGCTGGCACCTCAGCAGAGGAAGATTTTAATAATCAAGTGCATAGAAGGACTTGTTCTGTGGATACCTGTCGGCCTCTTTCCTCAGCTACCCTGCCATTGTCCAATGGGCTCATAAACAAAGTGGCCATGGTGGCAGGAATGGAGGTTATCATGGGGTCCGCACCATGGATCTCTACCATCACATATTGTGGAAGGGGCAGTGTTTTATTCTTGCTAGAAGAGACGCTTACCCTGGATATGGATCTGACTGCCCTGTGGGCAGTGCTTCTGCCAAAACTACCATCCATGTACTTACAGTATGTGTTATGTACAGTTGGATGTTCTACAAAATATCGCTTCTGATCAAGAAATTCACTTCACAGCCCAGGAAGCGTGGCAATGGGCTCATGCTCATGGAAGTCCTTGGTCTTAGCATATTCCCTACTATCCTGAAGCCACTGGCTTGATAGAACAGTGGACTGGCCTGTTGAAGACTCCACTGCAGTGCCAGATAGGTGGCAATACCTTGCAGGGCTGAGATGAGGTTCTCTGGGAAGTATATATACTCCAAATCAGCACCCAGTATATGGTGCTGTTTCTCCCATTGACAAGAATCGAGGGGTTGAAATGAGAGTGGCACCGTTATTAACCCTAGTGACCCACTAATAAAACATTTGCTTCCTGTTCTTGCAACCTTATGCTCTACTGGCCTAGAAGTCTTGATTCCAAAGGTAGAAATACTTCTACCAAGAGGCATAACAATGATTCCATTGAACTGGAAATTAAGACTACCACACAGCCACCTTAGACTCCTCATACCTCTGAATCAACAAGCAAAGAAGAGAGGTACTGTGACAGCTGGAATGATTGATCCTGAGTACCAAAGGTAAATTGGATTACTATTCCACAGTGAATGTAAGGAAGAATGTCTGGAATACAGGAGCTCTATTAGGGCATCTCTGAGTATTGCCATGCCTTGTAATTAAGGTCAATGGAAAACTACAGTAACGCAATCCAGGCAGCATTGCTGGTGGCCCAGACCCTACAGGAATGAAAGTTATAAATACCAGCTATGACAATGTGACCAATTAAAGAAATTAGGAATGTTATTGTCATGAATATTCCTCCTGGTTTTGTTATAAATATATTTTTATATGTGTGTATACATGTATATGCATGCATATGTACAGAGATATTTTCCATATATATTTTCTATTTTCCCTGCTCTTATTTTCTTATCCTATAATGTAAGATGTATTGACTTTATATCATAGTATTTATTCTTAATTTTATATCATAATATGTAAGTTGTGGGATAATGAGGACAAGAGTAAACATCACTCAAAGACTTAACCTTCTCCTTTGGGGAAGAGATGAATGCATTTCTGGTTGTATACAGTGTAGTTGTATGATCTTAGATGGAATCTGGCCTTCTTGTCTTTATTTGAAGATTAAATGTGATTCAGGGACATGAGTATGGAGACCAAGATGGTTGATTTTAAGCGTCAACTTGACTGGGCCCCTGGGGGGCCCAGATATCTGGTTAAACATTATTTTTGAGTGTGTCTTTAAGGGTGTTTCTGGATGAGACTAACATTTGAATCAATTGACTTGGTAAAGGTGGTGGCTCCTCCCCAGTGTGAGTGGGTCTCACACAATCAGTTGAAGACCTGCATAAAAGGCTAAGTAAGGAACAATTCTGTCTCTCTGCCTATGTCTGTGAGCTGGGACATTGGTCTTCTCCTGCCTCTGAACTTAGGCTTAGACTAGCACTTACACCAACAGCCCTATTAGGTCTCAGGCTCTTGACTGACTAAAACTGTACCATTGTCTCTCCTGGGTCTCCAGCTTGCTGACTGCAGATCTTATATTTTTCAGCCTGTGTGTGTGTATGTGTGTGTGTGTGTGTGTGTGTGTGTGTGTGTGTGTGTATCTCCATTCTCTTGGTTCTTTCTCTGAAGAACCCAAATACAACTGATTAATGGCACACAAGTGAAAAATAAACAGGAAGCTAAAACTTTTGAGTTGTAACATTCACTATGGAGAGGAATAATGGTTCTCAACATGAGAAATTCATTTTCAAATTCATTGCTAATTTTTATTAGCCAAGAATTATTTGCATTGTTATCAGATTTCTACAAGTTAGTTTACAATCTTAACAGAGTTGTAAAATAGTGTAATTAAGAGCAAATAGCAAAACAAAACAAGATAGATACTTCTAGGTAATTAGATAAACTTTTAATATGAAAACTAATTTATTATTCAGTTTGACCCAAACTGTCCATGAAGGGGCAAAATGCCTACTATAAGACAATTCCTTTTATTATTATTATTTTTTTAATGTTTTATTTATTTTTGAGACAGAGAAAGACAGAGCATGAGTAGGGAAGGGGCAGAGAGAGAAGGAGACACAGAATCCGAAGCAAGCTCCAGGCTCTGAGCTGTCAGCACAGAGCCCGATGCAGGGCTCGAACTCACAAACCTTGAGATCACGACCTGAGCCGAAGTCGGACGCTCAACCAACTGAGCCACCCATCCGGCCCCATAAGACAATTCCTTTTTAATATTCAAGTGTTATTATCAATGTACACTTTAGGTTGGGTATTTCTGAAAGTTTCATGAGATTGTTATGCATGTCAACAGTGAACAGCTTCTCTACATTATAGCTTAGATTCTGAAAAATTATGTGAAAATATCTCAAAGGTGTACAATCAATTAGATTTTCCTATGTCATCTCTCCCCAATTCCCTACTGTACCAAAATCTTGGGTACTTTAAATTTTACAATGGTATTCATTTATATTGTAAGATGCTCCCTGTCTGTAAGAGTTGGAAATTCAACATTTAAATCCACACTGAAGGGTCTCCAGTTCAATGAATACCACTATTTACATTCATAAAAATTTAGATAATTTTTTGTTGTTGAACTTTTTGGCCAAGATATTAAATTCCACTAGACCAAGAGTGGGACATATTATTTTGTTTTTAAATGAATTTTTTTAAATGTAAAATTTTAGAAGGGTTTTTTTTCTGAAAATAAGATGAATTATAGATTTAGACATGAATTTCAAAAAATCATAGTAAATAGTCTAATTTTCTAAGAAGAGCAACACAAATACATTTTTGCTCAAATTCTGGAGAAAAAAGCGTGTCTTCCTGATCAAATGCGGAGAGTACTTTTGTTGCCCTTACTTGTGAGTTACTGACACCATTCAGAGGGACTCCTTTCAGCCCACAGTCTATAATCCTGCTCCCCACTGCCCGCCTTCCTCCCACTGGATTCTTACAGTGCAGAATCTCAGTCTTTGCTGCAGGTAGAATCACCTAGAGAGCCTTGATTGACTGATGCTTAGTATACACCCCACACAAATCAGAATCACTGAGGATAGGGCCCTCATATCAATATTTATCAAGACTTCTCCTGATGATTCAAATATACAGCCAATGTATGGCCATACTGATATAGCGGATGGATATTCTGGCTGCTAGCTTGTTTGTTCCTGACATTTCCTCCCAAAGTTTTCAAATACTTAAAAAAAAGTTACTGTGACTTCTTTTAAAATAGGAAGCTCATATACCCATGAAATTCTTATTGTACCATTTTCTTAAGAATAGACATGTTCTGGGGTGCCTGCGTGGTTCAGTTGGTTGAGCGTCCAACTCTTGATTTTGTCTCAGGTCATGATCTCAGGATTCGTAAGTTTGAGCCCCACATCAGTCTCTGTGCTGACAGTGTTGAGCCTGCTTGGGCTTTTCTCTCCCTTTCTCTTTGCCAAACCCCTCCCCCCACTCTCTCTCAAAATAAATAAGTAAACTTAAAAAAAAAAAACCTACTTGGGGCCCCTGGGTGGCTCACTCAGTGAAGCATCTGACTTCAGCTCAGGTCATGATCTTACGGTTCATGAGTTTGAACCCCACGTCGGACTCTGTGCTGACAGCATAGACCCTGGAGCCTGCTTTGGATTCTGTGTCTCCCTGTCTCTCTACCCCTCCCTCACTTATGGTCTCTCTCTATTTCTCAAAAATAAATAAACATTAAAAAATAATAAAAAGAACCTAGCTTTAAAAAAAGAATAGAAATGTTCTTCTGATAATATTTGAAAATATATACCCAAAACATATCTTTATAGAATGTGAATTTGTCCCATGTGATCAGAAAGTATATTGTTGATCCAGATATACAATATACCAGATTCCTATATGCTCATGTCGGTGACTTTAATGTATGTGTGGGTGTGAGTGTGTGCAAATTGATCAATATTATTTCAAAGCTGAAAATAGTTTCTCTCACACATGAATGATGTATTTTCTTTTCAGGGGGAGATAGTTTTGTTGCTATTAACTGGGCTTTAAGGTATGCAAAGGTAAAACCAATATCCTGTTCTGGAATCTGGGTGGGGTGAAGACAATAAAGTCCTATACTTCCAAAAATAAATATTATAAATGATTATTTTTATTCTGGGAAGAGTTGCTCAAAATCCCTTTTTGGGAACATCTGAGAATGGTTGTCTGGATTGCGTGGTAGGAAGATACAGGGAGGGAAATGTGGTGGTCCTTGTAATGATAGTTGAGCGGAAGCTCGCTCAGTTGAGAACTAAGAGTAACCCTGGCATAGCCTGGCCTAAGAACTCTGAGAGAGTCTTTATGTTTAATTCAATTTCATGTGTGCATGTATGTGTGTGTGTGTGTGTGTGTGTGTGTGTGTGTGTGCGTGTGTGTGTGTTTCACGGCATTCCTCTTTTTTTTCTACCCAAACCTTTAGTAGAATCTTGTTAAATCATGTTGGCTGATCATTTCTGTGGGGTGTTGGGGACTGTTCTGGGCTCAGAATGAAGTACCAAAGCGGACAGCAGCAACTGCCTAAGGGGAAAGTTTCCAGACTGGGAGAGGAGATCCAGAGCAGAAAGGAGACAGTCTGCCACAATGAACAGAGTGCTGGGTAGCAGTGATAACTGGAATAATTCCGGAACCTGTAAACATTCCTCAGTGATTCTAGAAATAAAAATACATGGGAGTGGGGAGGGAGAAAATATTCCAAGACCAGATACTCAGTTATTAAGGACGATGCTATTTATGGTAAAAGCATTTATTTATGCTTTTACATATTTATATTATGCTTTATATTATGCATATATTGCATATATTATGCAAAATATATATATTTATGTATATATATGCATTTATATTATGCTTTAAAACCTGGGTTGTAATGGGGGGGGGGGAAGTCAACTGCCCATAAATTACTTTAACCACCTTGGAAATAGCTTTATAAATATATAATAAATAAATGATGTGCATAATGCATGAGCCAGCAATACAACTCCAAGCCTTATACCTTAGACCTGTGGTTCTTAAATGTTAGTGTGCAACAGAATTGTGTGTAGGGCTTCTTCTAACAGACTGCTAGGCTCTATCCCTAGAATTTCTAGTTCTCTTACAGTAGCACCCAAGAATTTGCATTCCGCAGAAGTAACTGGGTGAAGCTGGTGTTGCCGCTCTAGGAACATGCTTTAAGTATCACTGCCCTAAAACCCCTGCCACAGTGCAGAAGGAAGTGTGTAAGAGAATGTCTCAACATTGTGGTTAAGAATTGGAAACATCTTAAAGGTTCTTTACTAAAGAATGGCCAAATACATTGTTTTATTCCTATAGTGGCATTTTCTATAGCTGTTAAAATGAATTAGACATGCCTAGCAAATGGATAAATCTCATGAACCATACTGGTGGGGACCAAAATCAATAGGGCCCATTGTTTGGTGATGGTGAGAAAGTGGATACAGCAATGGCACGTTACAACACAAACACAGGAGAAAAGACACAGGGCATTCAGGAAAAACAGTGAGTTTTAGAAGAAATGTTATATGATACTGTATTAAATATTAAAATTGAAATATTAAAACATTAATAAATAATACTATATCATTTATGAATGCATATCAAAAGTATGAGAACATGGTCTGAGAATTATAAACACGAAGTTCAGGATAGTACTTAGGGCAGAAGCAGTATGTGGCATAATTCAGTATAATTAAGGAGACCAATACTGAGTGAAATTGTGGTAACAAAGGGTAGATACATTTTAATTCTCATAAATATTGACAAATGGTCCCCACAGAGGTTGTACTAGTTTACTCAAGTTTTATATCTTATACTGGGTAATAAGTATGATCATGCATTATATTGTTTCTTCTAATTTCATTGAATGTCTGAGATAGTTCATATATAAAAATTAATAAGGAATATGTGACTGTGCCCCTTGTTGATGCTTGACTCCTTAAAATGTCCTAAAGGAGATAAGGGGAAGATGAAGAAAAGTCACATGGCCTGTACCCTTATGTTAAATGCTGATTTCATCGTAACTTTGTTGAAAATTGTGAAATTATGGAACTGTTCTGAAAATTCCTCTTTCTCTGTAAATTTAGGCCACAGATTACAGATTTTTAACCCGAAGTATAAATGGTTCCAATATGGGTTCTATACTGTACCCAATTTTATTTAAAAGACTGCATAAAGAAAGGTCACATAAAAATCTGGTTGTCTAGTTTTTCTAAAAATATCAGAAGGTCTGGCAACACAGGGCTAACAGTCCCACGTGGTAACAACTGCCTGGAGCGAGCACCAGCTGCCCCTCTTCACGCTCTCCATGGAGCTCACCTGGTCCACATGACTCATTGAAGTTACCACTCTAACCCCTACAAGCATTTGAGCTAACAGTCCCTGCTCTATCGAACATTGTCTGGGGGAAGTAAGATTTGTGTTTTGGAGCTCCACATGTGTGTGGTTATGACTCAATCATAATCAGGGAGGGGAGGTGGGTAAAATTCTGTGATCCACACAGGTGAGGTACACCCATAAGACGATGAACCTTGGAGTGTCCGTTCCTTCAACTTAACTGTGACATGAAAAAAATCTAGACCAGACTTCTCTGCTGGAATTAGACCTTTAAAATCGCCACAACTCTCCCACTAAGGCTTTTGTTTCTCTCCCTACAACTTATCCCTAACCCCAACTCCCACGAGTGCCCTCTCCAGTATTCAAGACCGATGGTGTCCAATAGAATTATACATAGCATTATATGAAGACACATTTATATTGTTAATAACCACATTAAAATAAGTAAAAAGAAACAGGTAAAATTAATTTTAATGATATCACTTATTCCAATGTATCCAAAATACAGTAAAACCTTGGATTGTGAGTAACTTGTTCTGTGAGTGTCCTGCAAGATAAGCAAATATTTCTAATCATTTTTAACTTGATAAGTGAGTGATGTCTTACAATATGAGTAGTACATGATGCCAAATGTCACATGATCTGAGCCAATGGTTCTCTCTCTCTGTCTCTCTGTGGGATTGTGGGTGATCATCTCCCATGTTTGGATGCTTGGTCTCAGGCCACAGTGGCAGAAAACACTGATTTTTCAGACCTTTGGAAGGTGCCTCGCAACTGGCACTAGTGTACTTTTTGTCACTTCAAAGTGCCTATGGACAGTCCTTTGCTTTTCCATACAAGAGTTAGCTTATGAATGCTTTGCTTCCTTCTGGGTCAGGCTGCCTGCAGATAAAGACCCTTTCTTCTGCTGCCTTATTGCCAGTTACATTAAACACAGTATACAAGAGTTCATTAATATTGTATTGTAGTCAACATCTGTGCGAGCATATACAATGGCCCCCATGCAGAAAAATGTTGAAAAGAAAGGAGGTAAGAAGGAGATGATTATGGTGGAAGTTAAGAAGGAAATCATTGAGAAGTATGAATGAGGTATGTGAGTGGCCGAAATTGCGATTTTATAAGATGTCTAAGTCTGCATCTTGTCTGCAGAGGAGAAGAAAAGGGTGAAGGAATCCCTCACTTCAAATGAGATTACGGAGATGTGTCAAATGTGGGAAATGGCAAAATTCTGTAGAAAAGCACCACCAGAATAAGGCGGTAGCAGTGTGAGCAATGAATCTGTTTAACGACAATGCGATGTCACATTTCTGCAAAATCCTCAAAAGGAGGCGTGTCATTGGACACTTTCCTCATTAAAGTTACATGAAATGAAAAAGAATTCATTGAGCCAATAGATAGCAGTGATTCCATTAGTGGTACTGAAAGTCGTCCTACACAATAACCCTCCTCTCTCTCATCTCTCTCACACCAGCCACGAAGGTTTTCAAAGGGTAATGTCTTTATTTTTCTTTATATTTTGTATTTTAGTATTTTGTATTATATTACAGTATTGTAATCATTTTTACATGAATATTTTTGGGTTGTGGAAGGAATCATCTCAGTTTCCATTATTTCTTTTGGGGAAATTCGCTTTGATATACAAGTGCTTTGGGTTACAAGCATGTTTCTGGAATGAATTATGCTCGCAAAACCAAGGTTTTACTGTATTATCGTTTCAGTATGCTATCAATGTATAAATGATTATTTAATACGTGTGTGTGTGTGTGTGTGTGTGCGCACGCGTGCTGCATCTTTGATATTTGGTAGATATTTTTCACTTAATGCACTTCCCAGCTGAGATTAGCAACATTTAAAGTGCTCAATACCCACACAGGCTAGTGGGTGTAGTATCAGTGTAGTTCTATATGCAGTTGTTTGCACTTGGTGACATAATCTGTCGTTAGGAGATTTGAATCAAGAGGTTGTTTTACAAATCCTACGAAGTAGGATGTATTCATCAAGACGTTTCCTGTGAAGTCGGTGATACCTCAGTCTTTTGCATTGAAATATATTCATAAAGCATACATCTTTAGGTTTATTTGTCACAATTGTAATGAAATTATCTCACCTTTTGAGAAGTTCCATATACATAGATAGCTTTATGTTGTGCTGTGGTAGAGGGTAGAGAGAAACAGCACAGGAAATTATGGCCAAGCCCTTGATCATACTTCAGCTACAGTTTGTAGGAATGGAGCAACATTGCCTTCTGAAGGTTGCACTGGACCGTGAATGACTGGGAGGAACTCACACTTTTGGAGCAGCTTCCAGGTCAAGCCTGGGAACTCAAGAGGGATTACACATAAACTGGCTTTTTTTCTCTGTATGTACTAGAAGACGTTGAACCTTGGACTGGTAAAAGGACTATAAACAATAGAAATCTTTCTAGAAGGCAAGATAGAGCAAGCAATAAAGAAAAGGAATTGAGAAAAGTCCCTAAGAAAGATGTGACTATCTCCACTTTGGGCTTTGCTTTGTTTTTGTGTTTGTTTTGTTTGGCCTTTAGTTTAGGGCTGGAGGAACAAATTTCATAACACCTAGTAAAATGGCTTTGGGGAGCAAGTTTTTCCCTCTGACAATGTTTAATAGCCAAAAGGAGCACTTTTCCGACTCAGTAGGTAACTTCTCTAATTTGCACTGGGAGTTTTGAGAAGTTGTTGGTTAAGGTTGAATAGAAGCATGACTTCAGCTGGACCATAAAAATGGTTGGGACTTGAACAGACAGAGGAGGAGACAGGGCATTCCTGGAGCAGGATGGCATACACAGCAGAATAGGCAGGTGGAAGAAATGAAACCCTCCAAATTAAAGTTTGCCACAGTGACAAAGAAGGCAAGGTAATAAGAGAATTATTCAGGGAGATCAACAAGACACACAGGGAAGACCTTTATCTGCCCTTAGTCTGCCCTCAGGACATTACAAAAGGTCTGAATGAGGCATAGGGACTTATATAATAAAGCGACTTGAGTTTTATTTGGAACCATTATAATTTCGCCTCACTTCTTTCTCTTCTACTGACAGCATCCTATACTTCCTATGCTCATTCCACCAGAGTCTTCACTACCTTCAATTTTGATTCTTACGAAAATTTTTGCAGGTTTTCTTTTTTCCTTTCCTTTTCTTTCTTTCTTTCTTTCTTTCTTTCTTTCTTTCTTTCTTTCTTTTTTTCTTTTTTTCTTCAGCTTGCTGATAAATGTCAGGAGAAGGGAATTATGTGGGCCAGAACCACAACCATTCATTTCCCAGCACACTTGAGCGTTCATATGGCTGAATGCTAGGATTGTTCTCCTAGCAAACTGACACGTGGTCAGTTTACAGCTCCATGTTTTTGATTGAGCTTTTCCACTAACCTAAAATACCTTCTTTTCTGTTCTGACCCTAACAAAATTCCACTCAATTTCAAGGCCTAATTCAAGTCTAAATCATTTACTTGGGATAGTCAGTATACATCAATTATCAACACATGGATTACTACTCATTTTTCCCATACTTATTAGATGCCCTGTCTAATTTCGTATTATTTTATGTGTTCTCATTCTATAAACTGCTTCCTATAATTATATAATAAATTTCTTATAATCAGAGACCATTCTTTATTTTTCTCTTCAAATATTCATTACATCCTAGTTGTACAGATTGATTCTTTGAATCAGTACTTAAGTTGTAGTTATTGAGCACTGATTATGTTCATTATGTTATAGCATAGTGAATAAGATCTTTTACAACTTAGTCCTCAGTCTATTTTTCAGCTCTACTGATTTGCAGCTGTGTATCTACCTTTCCTGATTTTCAACTTTGTATCTAGCTTTAAACCCTAGACTTGCTGAACTTTTCATCCAGTGTGTATTTTAGGTTATTATTGCCACGTTTCTGCATTTACTATTCCCCAATCCCATGCTCTATCCACACATGTATATTAAGCCAGCATCTGTTCCCAAATAGTGCTTTATGCCTCTTCTCATAGCACATTGGCAAGGTGGTCTTGCATTCCACCAGATTGTATCCATACCTGTATAGGCAAAGAACAGCAATCTGGTAGCTAGGGGAGGGTATTGTATCCATCCAGGTATTATCAACAGAATAGTCAGAGTACTAGAATTGGAGTGGATGAGTGGGGAGTCCCATATGTTTGAAATCTGGGGATAGAGAAGCTTTCGAGAAAAATGGGGGTGGTCAATAGGGATAAGAGCTCAAAAAGTGCCGAGAGAGAGAGAGAGAGAGAGAGAGAGAGAGAATGAATGGAGGAAAGACCTTTGAGTCTGACACAGAAGAGACTATTGAAGTAATTCTCGGGACGGAGTCTTATAGAAACAGAGGTAGGTACGTGGGAAATAGTAAAGTTTTGGTGTTGAAGAATTGAATATAGCTCAGATATTAGAAAATTTTGACAGTGAAAGAAAGGGAAACATATAATGGTAAGCAAATATGTCAGCATGGGCAAGGGGAAAAATATTTCCAAGATGGGGAGACTAATTTGTTGATTTTGACACCTACATAAACTTTCACTAACAGTCCTAGGGTGATTATTTTTTCCAAGCTTTTTAAACAAGGAAAAATATGATTATATTGGAATAAGTTATATAAGAAAGATAACACTTAAATATTGTCATTTCCTGCTATGCCACCCTTTTCTCCTGATATAGCACAACACAGTACAGTCTAAATGACTACCATTCCACACACAATTCTGTTAATTCAGTGTTACCTGATAAAATATTTCTTGTTTGCTTCAATGGTTTTCATTAAATTTAGTTCGTCATTCAATACTTACATCTCACTACCTCTATGAAATCATAACGACAGTTACAATTCTTGGGGAGTTCACCAACATTGTCATACCATTTGTTTATGTTTCTTAGAGGACAAATAACGTTGTCATTTTTATCGTTGTTTTTAATGGGCTTTATTTATTAAAAAAATTTTTTTAATGTTTATTTATTTTTGAGAGACAGAGAGAGACAGCATGAGTGGGAGAGGGCAGAGAGAGAGGGAGACCCAGAATATGAAGCAGGCTCCAGGCTCCAAGCTGTCAGCAAAGAGCCCAACAAGGGGCTTGAACCCACAGGCTGTGAGATCATGACCTGAGCCGAAGTTGGACTCGCAACCGACTGAGCCACCCAGGTGCCCCTAATGGGCTTTATTTTTTACAGCATTTTTAGATTTATAGAAAAATTGAAGAGAAAATGCAAAGGTTTCTAAATGCTTTACCTCTGCTGCTCTCAGGAGGAAAGTATTTCCCCTATTGTTAACCTCTTGTACTGGTGTGATACATTTATTACAATAATGTACTAATATTGATACTTTATTGCTACTAATGTCTATAGTTTACATTAGGGTTCACTTTTTGTGTTGGACAGTTCTATGGGTATTGCCAGATGCATAATATCATGTATTTACTGTTACAGTATCATAGAGTTCGACTTCCCTAAAGAGTCCCGGTGCCACCCATTTATCCATTCCTCTCCCCTATCTTCCTGGTAACTTTCTTTCCTGCTAACTAGCTCTTGCCTTTTTCAAAATGTCATATAGTTGGAATCATACATCATATAGCTTTTTGAGATTGACTTCTTTCACTTAGCAAAATGCATTTAAGATTCCTTTTTTTGTATCTTAACAGCTCATTTCTTTTTATCCCTAAATAATATCCTATTGTATGGCCACACCAATATTCATTCAGCTATTGAAGGATATCTTGGTTGCTTCCAAGTTTGGGAAATTATTAATAAAGTTACTATAAATACTCATGTGCAGGTTGTTAGGTAGACAGAAGCTTTCCTCTCATGTGGGTAAATACCTAGGAGTGTGATTGCTGGATTATGTAGTGAGAGAATGTTTGGTTTACTAAGAAGCTGCCAACATGTTTTCCAGAATGGCTGTATCATTTTGCATGCCCACCAGCAGTGAATAAGAGTTCCTGTTACTCCACATCCTTGCCAGCATTTGGTGTTGTCAGCGTTTTGGATTTTAGCCATTCTAATATGCGTGCAATGGTCTCACATCATTTTAATTTGCAATTCCCTAATGGCATATAATATTGAGCATCTTTCATATGTTTATTGCCATCTGTATGTCTTCTTTGGTGAAATGTCTGTTCGGATCTTTTGCCCACTTTTTAATTGGGCTATTTTCTTATTATTGAGTCATAAGAGTTCTTTATATATGTCCATAGAAGTCTGTATCAAATATGTGTTTTGCTTTATATCAAATATTTAATATCAAATATTTTCTCTCAGTTTATTTAGTTAAATATTACAACTGAGTATAATGTACTGTAAGGTGAGATTTTATCTCAGCGATTTCTTGGTTTAAATTTAATTGGCTGGCAAACCCAATAATAGCCACATCACACTTCAGCTCTGGCTGCTGTCACAACGTTCTCAGTGAAATATAGAACAGTTGAGAGCCCAGTTTTCAATGTTGGCCAATGGCTCAAGTATTCAAGAATGAATTTTAACACATAAGAAAATTATTTTCCCAAGTGTGTGCAAGCATTCAAATGAGAGCTTATCATTCTAACTTTAAAGGGGACTAATATTTAACCTGCGTATAAACTTTCTTACCATATAGTTTATAAGATTATTATAATTTTTCAGAGAAACCAAAAGAAATCTTCCAGTTTATCTTTTTTTGTGGTTTCAATGGTTTCTGACAAAATAACTAAAACTATATTAACACTAACATAATCCTTTTTTTAAAGTTTTATTTATTTTTAGAAAGAGAGACAGAGAAAGAGAGCACGATATGGGGGGGGGGGGGTGGGCAGAGAGAGAGAAAGAGAGAGAGAGAATCCTAAGCAGGCTCCACACCGCAGCACAGAGCCAGTGCAGGGCTCCACACAGGGCTCAATCTCGTGAACCATGCAATCATGACCTGAGCCGAAACTAAGAGTTGAACATTTAACTGACTGAGCCACCCAGGTGCCCCTAATGTAACCCTTTTAATTTTTTTTTAACGTTTGTTTATTTTTGAGAGAGAGGGAGAGAGAGACAGACAGACAGACAGTGTGAACAGGGGAGGGGCACAGAGAGAGGGAGACACAAAAACCAAAGCAGGCTCCAGGCTCTGAGGTGTCAGCATAGAGCCTGATGTGGGGCTCAAACCCACAAACCAGGAGATCATGACCTGAGCTGAAGTCTAGTGCTTAACCAACCGGAGCCACCCAGGCGCCCCTGTAGCCCTTTTAAACAACCAAACTATGAGCAGATTTTTGTAGTGCACAGAAAATGACAGTAATTGGAATAAAATTCCAGAAAGTAAAGGCAAAGAAAAACACAATAAAGTCCCAACAGAGAGGAATGGAAAATATTTTGCAAAGTATCAGCCATCTAAACTTCACTAATGGGAGTCCAGTCCAGGAAGGTGAAGTCACCATCCTGAACAGCTTGGATAGAACTGACATAAAAAGTTACACATTTAGTCATTAGTGTATTAATCCCCTTTCCCATTTGTAAAATGTAAGCTACATATATTTTTATCTACCTTTACAGTGTATAATAATTTTTATTGTACAATATTTTACTGTACATAACACTTTATACTTTGTTTTACTTTGAAAACATTTTCATTTTTATTATTTGGTTTTCATTATAATAATAATTATTCATTATTCTGAATAAATATAAATTTATTCATTATTATTATTCATTTTTATTCACCATAACCAGTGGTGAAACAGGTAAAGTAGTAATGATTTCTAATGGTGTATTTCATCTGGTAGATACCTCCATCTATAAGTTCCATGAATCTCAAGTTCAACATGATTATTTTTTTTTCCTATCTTCCAAATCTGTTACTTTTAACAGTCCCTGACTCCATTAATGACAGTGACATTAAAATGTATTGTTTCCCAAACTAGAATCTTTAAAGTTATCCTCACCTTCTAACCATCTTGCAGTGTCTCTTTCCCAACCCCCATTCATCCTGTACACTACCATCTAGAATGTAAATCTGATACTAATCCTGAGCCTCAAATTTTGGACAATGCTCAGTCACCTAACATGACGAAATGTAAACTCCTTTGAATACAATATAAAGCCTTTCATTAGCTGACTGATAAATTTTCCCAACCTCATTTTCCTCTACACCCCAAAATGGACTCAACACTGGTTACATTAAACTCCCAGTTTCCAAACACAATGTGTTTCTTTGATTTTATTTATGCCTGCTATTCTCCTGCCCCTTTCTTTCCAATTCAGATGTTTTCTTTTCTGTGAAGTTTTAAGAATTTTTGTAACATAATTCATCTTTTACTCCTCTGTGTTCCTACACCATCTTATTCCATCGTACTTTAATTACTTGTGTGTCTTTTCCATGTAAACCATGAATTCCTTGAGGATGAGAATGAAGCCATTTAATTTTGTATCTCTCTCACCTTGCATAGTACCTGGCTCAAAGTTTGTAGTGGTCAAAGATTGAACAAATGAAAGGCTGAATGAACAAATGAATTATTGACTTGCTAAAACTTCAATTCCAATGCCCTCCACCCCCCCCAAAAAAAAATAAACTGCCTAAATAGACACCTAGAATGAGTTACTTTTTTTCCTGAATATTCCATGTTTAGGTATTTTTAAAACATTCATATTATTGAATGGAAGTTACTTTGTTGTTTCACTGGTAGCAAAGATGCTTGAGATCTTTATTTTTAATCTTTATTGATTTTTGAGAGAGAGAGACAGAGACAGAGAGAGCGTGCGTGAGCAGGAGGGGTAGAGATGGAGACACAGAATCTGAAGCAGGCTCCAGGTTCTGAGCTGTCAGCACAGAGACGGACACGGGGCTCAAACCCACGAACCGTGAAATCTTGACCTGAGCCAAAGTCGGATGCTTAACTAACTGAGCCACCAAGGAGCCCCAAAGATGTTTGAGATCTAACCCCCACCTTCAGTGAGGAACAGAGACTGTGGTAGTCAGATCTAGAAATAACTGCGACTCAGGTAGAATGGAGTTGGTACTGTGTGAGGTTTATAGTTCTGGGTGTTAAAAGGAGGACAAACTTTCAGCTTTATCAAAGTACGTGGCATTTGCTTCAATTATTAAACTATCAGTATACTTTAGACAAGCAGAAATGCAAAGAAAAAGCATTATATAAAGAAAGCAGCAGAAACAAAGACCCAGAGCAGTGCTGTTTGGCTGGACTGGGAATGGTTTGGTAAGTTGGTATGGCCAGATGAGGAAGGACCTAAAACATCAGGATAAGAAGTATGAGATTTGTTTCATAAATTACTGGCAGCTTTTGGATTAGAGAAGGAACATACTAGCAATGGAAAGAACACAATATCAAGGTATTAAACACCCTTCTTTGCAACATTTTGCTCCATACATGTATTAGGTATATGTTGCTTTTGCCAGTTAGTCTCTATTCTTACAGCAACAGAATGTTAAGTCCACCCTCTACCTTCTATCAGAGCTCCAGGGATGGAGTATTTGACCTGGGTTGAGCCTAGACAATTAGGGCATTTTGTTTTTTTGCCCCTGGCTATAGCTATTGGTTCTGGGGAGAACCGTGTCCTAACTCAGGGAAACCAGGCAATTAAACTCCATCCTGGACATAGCTTTAAATAGGCCAGACAGCAGGAAACATGTTGGTTGAAATCAGTTTGGGCTAGGTTTTCTGAAATTGAAATAACTTTTGCATATCTGTGTGTTTCCCTGCTCCTCCAGATTATTGCATGGCATTCGATTTTATGGCTGAGGCAATTCAGAGGTTTCTTTCCATCCATCCATCCCAATAATGAACTCAAAACAACCACAGTTCAAGGCTTAGGCACAGGCGACAGTGGAATTAAGTTGAACCTATTTTATGAATAATAGTGACTAACAGATAATTAATGATTGATGAAAAGAGAGTTGATTTAAATAACTTGTGGTATGTGAGAAACATTTGTAAACTGTGAAGCGTAATACAAAAGTTAACTGTTAATACTCAATACCATTTTTACATTGGCCTAATATTTATTGCTTCATTTGTTGGCTCTTGGAGTTCAGAGAGTCTCTTTGTACTCCTCCTGAGCACCTTTGGTTCTCTCCACGGTCTCTACACTGACTTTCCTTGTTTGTCCATCTGTAGCTTAGGGGGAAAAACAGAAAAAAAAGAATCAGGTAAGCCCCAATTCTTTAGAGAATCAGAGTTAATTCATCTTGTCTTGGAGCCCTTACAAAAACACCAACCTAACAACGGAGGTCTTTATTGCTGGGTGTTTTACTGATGATTTATCCTCTTAGACCTTGGTTTTCTATTTGACTGGCAATTGAAAACTGCCGCAATTTCCACCTTTACCTAACAGTGCCCGATATTTCAAAAGTGATTTCACCAACAAATGAAACAACTCCTAAGCTGACTAAGAAAATTAGATTTAGATTTTAATTTACACTTCACAAAAACACACTTGCTGAGTGATACCAACAGCAAACGTAGAAGGTACATAACGGAAAGGAAATAGTCTCAAAACAAGGATATTGGCCGTTTATAAAACCTTATATAAATATTCCTTTTGGATTAGTCAAAACTCAGAGCTTCCATTCTTTGATGTTTGAAATCAGCCAGATTTTTAAAATATATTTTTCAACTTGGGAAATGTTTTTTTTATTACACAGTTGAAATATTTTCTTTAAGCACAACTTGTCACATCTATTATTTAAGCTTTTTAAAATTAGCACTTCCTTTCTCTGATGGAATATTCCATTTCCTCGTTTCTTGTCATTTCATTTATTTAAATAAAAAATTCCTTCCCCTAAGTAAGTCCCCTAAAACCCTTTATAATGCCTTTTTTTTTTTTTTACGACTTTATATAATCTGCCTTGTATAGTGTTTACTTGTGTTCCTATTATATACCCTTCGCTCAAGTACTAAGTTCTTTAAGAACAACTCCTGGTTTCTTCATTGCATAGTACGGTATGCTTCCCTCCTGTCACTGTTTACATATACTTATTCTCCACACACGTGGAACAGAAAGGAAGTGAATTACCAATTTACTTTATAATGGACTCCTCTAGCAACTATTTATGTATTTCGTTTCTGGGTAATTCATATTGCCCTCTTTGTCTTATCAGAACACAAACTTCTCCAGGGCAGTGATCTTTGTTTGATTAACTGGTATATTCTGAGCATCTAGAATGGTCCCTGGAACATAGTTTCCTCGATGAAGATTTATTGAAGAAATGAATGTATGAATGAATAAACGATAGTGAATGATACCACAGGGCGTTTTAAAAGCTAAAGTTGCTATACTCTTTTAATAAACAAAGAACAATGCAAGTTTTACTTTGTAGTTTTATAACCACAAAACTACCATTCAGAATGAAAGTTGTCTGTAAAACTTACAAGAGGACACAGCCCATAGCACCTAGGAAAACAGAAAGCTTTATTTTTAAGCAGCTTTTGTGTTGAGTTTGTTCACAATATGCCATCTTTGACATTTCCCCGGTGACATTTTTTTGTCCCATTCTTTCTTCTTTATCTTCATGATCACATCTGTTCTCTGTGATTTTTCTTAACATCTGTCTTAGGTCTTTGAAATCAGAGGGTGAAAATGGACTATCCCCACCTCCCAGGCTTTCTACTCAGGGAGTTGTTGCCTGAAGAAGGTGTGCTATATCTATGTTAGAAGGGAAAAAGAAAGTAAGGAATAGTGAAAGTGGGGCACCTGGGTGGCTCAGTGGTTTAGTGTTCAACTTTGGCTCAGGTCATGATCTGGCAGTTTGTGAGTTCAAGTCCCACACTGGGCTCTGTGTTGGCAGCTGAGAGCCTGGAGCCTGCTTCAGATTCTGTGTCTCCCTCTCTCTTTCTGCCCCTCCACCACTAGCACTCCTCTGTCTCTCTCTCTCTCTGTCTCAAAAATAAATAATAAGCCTGAAAAAAAAAAAGAATAATAAAAGCAAGTGAATGGTTCTTGCTTAAACTCAGCCCAAATGAAAAAAAGAAAAAAAAAAAAAAAAGCACAGTTGACAGAAAAAAAACCGTCTTTCATTATAGCACACCAGGGCTAGCTCTCCATAATGAGAGAGGAACTTTCAATTTATGAGGGTGCTTTTTAATTTTTTTTTTTAATGTTTATTTCTGAGAGACAGAGACAGAGACAGAGCGTGAGTGCGGGAGGGGCAGAGAGAGAGACACACACACAGAATCCAAAGCAGCCTCCAGCCTGTCAGCACAGAGCCGGATGTGGGGCTTGAACCCACAAACTGCAAGATCATGACCTGAACTGAATGAAGTCAGACGCTTAACCAACTGAGCCACCCAGGTGCCCCTATGAGGGTACTTTTTAAAGCATGGTGTTTATTTCTCGAAATCCTTTTCCTCAAATCAACCGATTAGACTCCTTTTATTTGGTAAAACGAAATTAGTTCCCAAAATTAAAGGTATTGGTATATTGGAAATTTGAGAAAGAATTAAATATGTACAAAGCAAACTTAGGCTTGTTTTAGCTATCTGAAAGGGGAAAAATAAATGTCCCTATTTGGTAACAGGTTTTGGCTAAATTAACTTCCTAGGTCATGTGGTAGAAACCATTCATTAGAGTTATCTAAGGCATTCAGCAGACTCTTCTATAACTTTTCAAAATTCAGTGGGCATAAGAATTGTTTAGAGGTCTTGTTAAAATGTAAATTCTAATTCAGCAAGTCTTGGGTGAGGCCTGGGATTCTATATTTGTAACAAACTTCTGGGTAATTTCAGTGATGCTGTTGGTCAAAGACCACACTTTGAGTTCTTAAGGCTTTTGACTTCTTTTTTTTTTTAACAGTGATTTAATTTGCAATCCCTAATTGTTTTAATTAGTAAAAAAATTTTTACTATATTTTAACTTTATAAAAAAAAAACCTTCATTTCTTTACTGTGCTCCATAACTAAAACACATTTCTGCTGATTAAATTTTAGATATTTATTCTTTGAGGATTTTTTTTTGCCTGCTAAATTGAAATGAAAAAAAAAAGATATAATATTCCACAGTTAGATTAGTTGAAAAGAAAGATAAACTCTCTTACCTTCTTGTACCACAGATGCTTCAAGTAAAGACAGGAAAATTTAAGTGAAACAGTCCGTTGCTGGCCTGCATGAGTAGACTTCCTCTTCCTGTCCTATCTCCTAACTTAATGCAATTTAAATGACACATGTTATATATAACACACTCGGTCATATGTTTTCCTAAATGTATACAGGGTTAAAAAATCTCCTCTCATTTTTCCCAAATTTTCACCAATGTATTCTACTTTCCCTAAAGTAAAAAATTGGAACGAGGTTCAGTTTTTAGCTTCCAGTGACTAGCTAATGAGGTAAAAATGTCCATGTTTAGCAATGGTGATTAGAAATGTTTTTGTACTTGGCATTCAGTTTTCAAGAACATTTTAACTATGACCATACTGTTAATGAATGTTTGGGAACACCTTTGGGGAATTTTCTTTCTAAAGTACTACATTCTACTGACTATTTCAGGTCAATGGTAGGGGTAAAAGATGGGATTTAGAGATAGGAACACAGTTTAGCATTCTAAATCGCTTTAGTGTAAAGACTGCTGAAAGCATATAGCTTTGAAGAAATCTGTACATAAAGGCATAGAAAACTACTTTGTCATTAGGTTTGTGCTGATTTTTGTACATTGAGGAGAAAATATTGTGATGTGTTGACATAGTTGCCAAGAGTGACCAGGCATTTGTTAACAAAAATGGTGTTTCATAAACAGAAAAAGTGAGACAAAGCATAAAGACAGACTTAACTATAGAGAATAAACTGATGGTTACAGAGGGGAGGGAGGTCGGGGGGGATGGATGTAATAGGTGATGAGGATGAAGGAGGGCATTTATCCTGATGAGTGCTGGGTGATGTATGGAATTACTGAATCACTATAGTGTACATCAGAAACTAATATAACTGATATAACTAATATAACTACATGTTAATTATACTGGAATTTTTTAATGGTGTTTTATTTATTGTATTTTTTTAAACCTACCTAAACTAGATGAGTCTGGCTTTCCTGCAAAATGTTTCCTTTGCTGGCAAAGGGTACTTGTGACACTCATTATATGACTTCCTATTTAGAATCTTTCAGTGGCTCCCCATGGCATTCAATCCAAAGCTCTCTTTAGTGTAGCACATTGTAGCCTGTATTGTCCTAACCCCTGCCCGCCTCTCTAGGCCCATCTCTCGCTCTTCTCAGTACATCTAGCTGTAATCAGCTAAGTGTTCACTGTTTAGTGGAGGCATCACATGAACCAGATTTTCTTTTCTCCAGTCACCCTCCTCAACCACACTATGTCAAACTTCCCCAACCCACTGGATAGGACATTACAAAATACAAATTTACTCACTTCCTTACTACTCTTGATTGTTAAAATCTCTCCACTGTAGAAGTTACAGCTTCTGTATCTTACATCTCTTTTACTTCCCTCCTACAAGGCTGGTCACTTTCGTGGTTTAGGGAGGATGATTTACTCTTACTGCTCATTCTCTCACCTTAAAATGGAAAGGGGAAGTGATAGGTATGCCTCTGAGACACTTCCTTTCTCTCCCGTTTCCTGGCTCCAGCTCCTCCCCAGTATCCTGGGGAAGGTAGGGGAAAGATAAACCGGTGTCTCTTCCTTATGGACATTTCCATAGTTTCATGTTAATCGTTGCTGCTTCCCTGGCAGTGACAGGTCATGGGAGGGAGCGGGTGTGGGCCCTGTTGTTGAAATCCAAATGGTTAAGTCTATCAGCAACCCTCCTGGGAGTCATTTAATTTGACAATTTCCAGCTGTGGGGCAGCCAGCTCCACCTGGGCCTCTTCTACACACTTTTTGGTGGTGTTGTTAATACCAACCTCGCACTGCTCAGGTGCCCCTGCCCACCATTTTGTTCTGTTGGTCTCGGGCTGGACAGCTGGCCCAAGCCATCTTCCACAGTTCTCATTTGTCTACAAGCAGCACACATTCTTATCATGCCAATGGGCAGCTCAAAGGCTGTTTCATGCTTCCCGTGCCCCCCAACCCCAAGGCCTTAACATCTTCCTCCAATTCTCTCTCCCTCGTGTTCAAGAAGGCACAGGTGGGAAAATCAGTAAGTGTCTGACCTACACTCATGTCCAAGCAGGCAGTGAGATGCCAGTCTCTCTTGCCAAGCAGCCCTGAGCAATAAGGATATGAAAAATGACCGAGTATAAATTATCATGTTTTATGGCTACCTTTTTAAACTACAATTGTGGTTGATGGGAAAGTATGTTCATAAAATCAGGAATGCAAAGTGATAAATCAGAACTAGCACAGGTTTTGAAATCCAGAGCCCTAGAATCAAATAAGATCTGCTAGTTATTATCTGGATAAACATTGCCACTACCTTTCTGAGCAGAGGTTAATAATAATTTTACCTGAAAGAGATCCTTTCAAGGGTTAAGTGAAATAATGTATGTGAGGCCTTTTAAAAGCCATAGCAGATTATGGAAATAAAGCATTTACTATTTCTGATATTTCAATATCACTAAAAACCTGGAAGTGTTTTATCTTTACTTTGTAATGTTGGATGTTTTGGTTGAGCATAATTCTCACTGTATATAATGGTAAATACTCTGGAGAAAAATTACTAAATGATCTTGATTAATGGCAGTGGAAAGATATAGTTCAGTCTTGTTCCTGAAATAATGCTGTTCTTTTTCTAATCAAAATGATGAATGTTTTTTTCTTGTTTTCATCAGTCATGCTCATAAGGCCCACTTATTTAGAGATTTGGCCTAACAGCTTACCTCAATTTAAAGATGAGCTAATGTATTGTATTTTCCCCTCCTGCTGTTGGGAATAACAGACACCATCTCTCTGAATAACTTTTGAATACTCATGACTGATAAGTAAGCCCTAAAGTTGATTGATTGATTACCAAACATACTAAATTAGTCCTCAAAGTAACTTCTAATTTGGTGAGAAACTGCAATTTTAAGTGTTCTAGGTGAAAATTCAGAACAAGTCTATTTTAAAGGTGTTCTCTGTAAGTAAGAATGCAAAATTGGGTTTGAAATAATTAAATCTGAGAAATATTTATGACTTTCCTCCCTTCATATAGCCTCCTGTGATATTCCTTTCATCTAAAGAAGCAGAATGGGATTTAAGTCCTTTGAAAATTATTTTTTATAATGCTGAATCTTAAATTTGTCTTTCAACTAGGTTGACAATCAAAGTTGTTTTAATAAGATGAGTCAAATAAATAAGATTTAAATTTTCCTACCCTAGAAAGAGCCACTTGACCTTCCCTATACTGTAATCTATGTACTTAGAAATGCTTTTCTTTTCTTTTTATGAGTACTATGGTCATATCCATAGATGTATATAAAAAACAAGAGAAAGCAAATCATTATTTTACATTTTCAGGAAAGCAAATCATTATTTTACATTTTCGGTAGGAGGTCTTTTTTTTTTTTTTTAAGATATTTCTGACTATAATTATTAAGTTTACCTGACTAAATGTGAGAAAGTGAGATGAAAAGATACAGAGGAAAGAATTAGAGAAAACTCTAGTAAATGTATATAATTCTAGAAGGAATATTTTGAATAAGGCATGCCTTCATAATACAATGGAAGGTTGACAGCTGAGCTAGAATAAACCCAATTGTAATACCAAGAATGATTCAGATTTCTTTTAAGTATACCTAATGTTATCCTGGAAGGGAACAGCTGTCTATTATCCAATATATTAATTTATTTTTACCTTTTTAAATTGAAATTGCAAATTTAAGAATAGTGTGTGTGTGTGTGTGTGTGTGTGTGTGTGTGTGTTTAACATAGATCTGGAATTTATTAAAACAACACAATTCAAAGTAGGCTCTTTTGAAACATTATTCATAGACTCTTTATTACATAAAATATCCCAAGATGAAACTGACTTTTCCTGGCTATTTACAAAGTGGTCAAAGAGGGGTGAAGTCATATTTTAAGTGAGATACTTAGATGTTTTTTTACCATTATTTTGACAAATTTGAAAAAAAAATTGCCACAGTTACTGTCTTGGTCACACAACTGAGAAACTTCCTTTTTTTTTTTTTTTAATTTTTTAATGGCTTTTTTTTTTTTTGAGAGAGAGAGAGAGAGAGAGAGAGAGAGAGAGTTCAAGCAGGAGAGGGGCAGAGAAAGAGGGAGACACAGAATCCAAAGCAGGCTCCAGGCTCTGAGCTGTCAGCACAGAGCCTGGATGTGGGGCTGGAATTCAGGAACCGTGAGATCATGACATGAGCCAAAGTCGAACGCTTAACTGCTTAACTGACTGAGCCACCCAGGCGCCCCGAGAAACTTCCTTTGTAATAATGGTGCACATGGAGTAAGGAAACAACAAAAGCTAGCGGAAAAGACCCTGTTCTTTCCCCTTTCTCATTTCTCAATAACCATGGGATACAATAATATAGCTGATTAAACTGTTCTTAAAATTGGGAAGTCCTGGTTCGATACATGTCTTTAAAAATATCTAATCATCTCCTTTTCATCATCCACACATAATGTCATTTATTCTCCTGTCCTTTCTATTTTTTCTTTTAGAAGTTGGAAAGCAAAAGAACCAAGACTAGTTTGAGCAATCCAAGCTACCTCCAACTCCCTTGATCAGCATATGTCTCCTTACCACCGTGCCCTCTTCTTTTCTGCATTGAGACTACAGTATCCCTACCACTGGCCTTAAATCCCTCTTTCCCCCAAACACCCACTCCCCCCTCTATCTCTCATTTTTAGTGGCAATCCTCCCATATTAGAAACCTCCCTGTTACCCTTCACACCATCTTACTCATTTTCATGTTTAACTTAGTGGCTTCTTGTCCTTCTAAGCAGTTCAGTTCTTCACTGACATCGGTCTTAGGATAGACCTTAGCATTTTTATTTGCTCTCTTAAAGAAAATCCAGGAGTATAACATCATACAGCAGTGAGATAGAGTACATAACATTTTCTGGGAAGCGTGGGAGAAAAGAGAGGGGCTCTTTCACTATGCAACAAAAGTTATTTAAAAATCTTATTATATATCTTTACCTTTCTCAAAATTAGGCATCACATGTTTTCACTTGCTTCCCCTCACCCCCCCTTAATCTTCTGCCGTTCCCCATGAGAGGAAATGTCCATGTGGCCATAGCTGTCACTACTTAGCCTCGGTCCACAATAAGTGACATGCAGAGGACTGAGACCTGACCTAGCTATAGTCTGAATAAGCCAAGCCCAGCCAACCTGCAGACCCCTGAACAAAAAAATCAACCACAGACCTACAAGCTAGAAATAAATGTTTGTGGTAATAGGATCCTGAAATACTGGGCTGTTTTTGGCATCATCTGACTAGTACAATACTATGGACTTAAAAATTGGTCTGAATGTGAACAAGCATCAGAGAAAGAAGGAAACAGAGAGAAGGAAAAGAAAGATAAAACTTTCCAATGTTCTAAGCATTTTACATATTTTATCTCCTTTTTATTCTCACTCATTCTATGATACATTTATTTTTATCTCCAACTTACAAATGAAGAGACAAAAGGATATAACCAATCTCAGCAGCAACTACCTCCTAGAAATGTGTTAGGGGCACCTGGGTGGCTCAGTTGGTTAAGCATCCCACTTCAGCTTGGGTCATGATCTCACAGTTTGTGAGATTAAGCCACACATCGGGCTCTGTACTGACAGCTCAGAGCCTGGAGCCTGCTTCAGAGTCTGTATCTCCCTCTCTCTCTGCCCTTCCCCAACTCACACTCTGTCACTCTCAAAAATAAATAAACATTAAAATTTTTTAAAAGAAATGTGTTAGATATATGTATGTCCATAAACACTGATGGACTTTCTTATTTTATTTATGTGCTCATATATATATTTTTTCAATTAGAATGTATTGGTTTTAAAATATTGACTTGTAAGTTTTAAGAATGGAAATGGGGAACCTCAGGCTGTGTGGAGTTGAGTGACTTTCCTAAGATGACATGCACAGTAAGTAGCAGAGCCAGGCCCTAATTCCACATGATCTCCAGCTATTTGTGCACGTTAAATTCAGTTCCTCGTTTATATCATTGCTGTAAACTGGACAGAGAGATGGGTGAGCAACCATCAATCACTATCCTGTCCCTCGCATGACTGACCCCTTTCCCCGTGTCCTATCTCCATCCCCTGTTCTCATAGAAAATCTAATTTTGCAACCAAAGATGCACTCCCCTTTACCCCCATCTGTTAAGGTGGAGAACAGCAATATCACTCACGCTTCACATATATCAGAGTTTGCTATGATCCCAGGGGCAGATGTGCTCTGAGATGTTAACTGCCCCAGCATCTGGGCTGCAGATGACCCTGCAAGAAGGTGCTGTCTGTACATTGGAAGATTCCAAAGTTGAATAAACATGGTTTAGGGAGCTTTGTTCCAGTCATTCATATGCTATTAAGGACCTTGACCCTGTTTTGTTAGCAGTTCTGCCATGGCATTTATATTCCACATCTTGCTTGTTAACATCTAAGAATAGAATTAGGGTATTAGCAAGACTGAGAGTGTTTTCTTCTTCCACTTCCCAAGAATATATAGGGTGTGAAGATGATGAGCAGAATGTATTTTCTCATAATATCCTCCTCTGGTAAACAAACCTAGAGATTAAAACCATTCTTTCAGGCTTTCATCTCCTAACTTCAGAAAGAATTTCTGACATCCCCACCATTAAAGCAGCAAATATAGGCTTATCCTAATACACGAATTAAATCAGAAGCATCTGCCGAAGGAAAAGGACAGCATCTGTTAGAATATGTCACATCATCCAACATGAAATATTTGATTCCTCCTTCCAATGACAGAAGAACTAGACCCTAAAACATCACACATCTGGTAACAATCTCCCACAGGCTTTCAGTGACCAAAGATACAGTGACACTAATGAAGACACCATCTATGTGCTCCTGCTACAAGACCGCATAGTGCGTGAAAACTAACTTACTGGGTTTATGATACTCAGAGCACTATAAGTGGGAACTAGGACTTTTGAAATTTAAATGATAAATATATTCCAGGGAAGGGCTTTTGGCTATCCCAAAGGGTTTTAGCCACCTTACAAGGCTTTGGTGATTAATTATTTTAATATGGTGGTGATTGCAATCTTGGCTTGAGAGGTGCACTAAAAGAACATTTCCAAATATTTATACACATTGAGCCAAAGTTTTAGTAAAAAAAATAAAAGTGTAACTTTCCACTTGGGAGTATGACTACACAGGCAAATTTATTTGCAACATCTTTTTGTGCATATACTCATTCAACAGCAATCTTAACAAATGATACCAAATAACTAAAGAATTCATATTTCATTTTGGAATTCAGAACCAAAATAGATTGCCTCCTTGCTTTTGCAATATATAATCAATCTTTGTAATGAAAAGAAATGTTTTACAAAGGAAAACAGTACAATTGCATCTTACGGCGTGTTTCTCCTCGTCTAATAGAGCCACGTGCAGATGATTTTACTCCCTACTAGCTCTAGTGTGTTGCTAAGTTCTGCTAACCTACAGAAGGAATGAGACTGCATGAGAATTGGTGTAAATCTCATTTGGTGTGACTTGCGTTAGTAGCTGATTATGTGATGTGTTGATAATGAAGTTGAATGACTTAATGCAGATTTACCCTATATGCCAGTCTATGGTTCGTATACGTTCCCAGTAGTATTGACAAGGTGTTATATGTGTTATGGCAACGAAAGTAAAAGTATGTAGTTTGACACAAATCACAAACATTACTTTTAGTGCAATCATTTTGAAGGATAATACATGATTTGGGTCATATTTCTCTTGGCATTATCACAAGACAAGAAGCACAGATGTATAGTGTTCTATAGATAAAAGAAACAAAATTTCCCAGTGATAGAAACTGGGAAAGCTACTTATGGTGGAGAATTTTAAGAAAGAAGTTTTCTGTCTCTGAGGAGTGTGCATTAATTGCTAATTACCAGAGAATAAATAAATTTTCAAACATACTATTTACTGTCTATCTAAGCCTCGTATTTTACATAGGTATGTGTTATAAGAATTTGTGTTATCTTTTTATTCTTTTGTTTGTAGTGACCAAATGAATAATATCTTTTGTATGTGTGTAGAGCTAATTTATATAACTAATTTCATAATTTAAATTGTCATAATTTCAATGCCTTAGAAACATGTTGACTCTCCATTTACATTTTTTTACTAATAGTTCACATTATTGAAATGCCTATTCTTGGGAACTATGTGTATATTTAATTCATAAGATTTAATGGAATATTCTCCAAAGCTAATATTTTTTAAATTACCTATTAATTTTAATATCTATTGAAGAGAAGTTTGGGGGAGAGAATACGTGGAAGGGTATATTCAAAATCTTCAATTACTTAAAGGCATTTCAAGTTGATTTGCACTTAGACCTGCCCTGCGCGTATCCCATGAAGTAGGTCCAGGGCCAAATATAGTTAGACAAAATAAGTAGGTAATGGCATATTTAAAGGGGAAAAAAACTGTAAGAGAGTGCGTAGAAGATGGAACAGTTTGCTTCTAAAAGTGAAATTTTCCACAAAAGGAACTAGTATAGCAGCTAAGCAGTCACTCAACAGACATGTTTCAGAAAAACCAATGGTTTTCCCCCTTGTGGGGCTTTTGGGGTGAAGGATGATGATTTGTCAGGGCATAGGAAGTTAGCAGCCTCAAAGAGACTCCAAAATTTAGGCTCACTGCATTCTTCTGAAGTTGAAGTCGACCTTATACTTAATGCCTTCTGAGAAGTGATCCCCGGTATTAAATTATTTAGAAATGTCATTGATTATGACCTCCCAGAAGGCTCAGCTAAGAGTATAAATCACCTTAAAACATCAGTGTGGAATGGAACTCAGATAAAACAAGTTGTCCTCTATCTGCAACTATTAAAATTAATGAGCTCATGGAATGACTGAAACTTTTGATAATTGATAGGGAATATTGAAACAAAAGGGAGATGCACGAGGACAGATATAACCGGCTTCATTCAACACTGTGTAAAGAAGAGAAAGGATAGCTCAAGTGTTGTTACATTTCTAGCTCCTTTAAGGGTAAGAACGTATTTATATCTAAGCTCAAGCACAGGACTGCAGATTGTACAAACTGACCTCTGAGTAGGCAGATTTAAAAAGGCCTTCTCTATGAATAGATGAATTAGAATAAGGTGCCCCACTCAGGGGTGACCGTCCTACTGGGAGAGGCTTGGAGAACAGAGCACAGGACAAATTTCAGGCCCTAACCATCCCTTGTCCCAGCAGCTTTGGCTGTTATACAAATTGCACATCAATATATGGTAGCCTGTGTTGAGTCCATTAATGAGCAAATGAATGAATAAGGAGAAAAAATATGGGGCATCCCATTGTTTTATTGTTTCTAAAAAGAAATGATACTAGGATAAGATTTAGTCTGCTAATGACCCCCGGAAGACTAGAGAGATCATGTTTCCCTGATTCAATGACCATCAGAAAACTTTTTGATCAATTATTTGGTTTTCACTTACCAGGATCCTGGGAGCCCTGTAAAGCAAACGTAAGTGTACTAATTGTTATAGAGTGATACTCAGTAGATACAGGAATCAATATCTTTTTCTCTTTTCTGTGGATTTCAGGAGGACATTGCATCTCCCATGACCACCATATCATCTTGTCCCTTGCAGTATTCTGTAAAATGTATTAAATAAATGTAGAAAATAATTTTATCAGGCATTTAAAAATTTGGTTAATGCCGAAGACTAAACACTTTTAAGTGGCCATCTCCCTCTCTCTCTCTTCCTCTCCCCTGCTCATGCTCTCTTTCTCTCAAAATAATAAACATTAAAAAAAATACTTTTAAGTGGCCAAAAACAGAGTTAAAGTATGTGTAAAACTCATCTCTGATCTGGAACACCTGTGACAAGTGATTGCTACCTTGTGAGGCTCCACCTGAAAACATCAGCTGATCAATCCTTCACAACTACAAGCAAGTTCATTTTATCAGGAAGGCTCACCTAGCAAAACAATGCAAGAGGAATTCATGAAAAGGAAGGCAAAGGCGCCTGAGTGGACAGTGTGATTGACACAAAAACCATTACTCAAAATCATAACCTGTTAAGTTTCTAATCTCTCAGTGCCTAACGGCAGAAGGACATAGTAAAAACAAAAGTATAACAGCTGAAAGTGTAGCCATCTGAAAATGAGTAAGATATTGAAAAAATATTTTATTAGAAATCAGGGATAATAATTCGAAAGGCATCAGGGCCATTTAATATATAAGCAACAAGCCTAAAATGTCTCAGTGGCCTACGGAGAGCATCCCTGCCTTGCTGGAGAACTCTACCATCATTCTGATCTTAATGATGCTGCACGAAAATATTACATTCTGTTCCCTTGGTTCAAAAAAGCAGAAAGTCTGTAATTTATAAAAAAATGGTTAAGATATAAAGTAACCAAATGTTTCTCATTGTTAGAGTAATGTTTTCTTACTGCTGTAGGATATGTGTATATTTCAGCAGTCAGTTGTAGAAATCACTTCAGTGAGGGAAGAAATAGGTAATAAAGCTGCCACACGATGAGAAAAGAGGATGCCACCCAAAGGAGAATGCCCCTGTTAATAACCCTTTTAGAGGTCAGGGCTAAAATTAAAATGCTGTGACCTTCTGTTCTAATCCCAGAGCCTGTTCTAATAGGTTAACATCTGTGTCATGCCAGTCACTGAACATGTTGAACGTCATCCCTTCTGCAGAGGCTGATTCCTCTTGTTCAGTGTCTCTTTGGCAGCTGACTCCCATTTCTGTACCAACAATACCTCCATCCTAGACTTAGCTCAAGCTTCCCAGCAGCTCTCCACACCTGGCCCAGAGGTAACAAGGGCACAAATAACACCCTGTGAGGCACGTTGCACTAAACAGAAAGGCTTTCAGTTCTGTGGAAACTGGATAGCTAATTAGTCTCACTTGGCCTGAGATTCCTCATTTATTAAAATAGCTTTATTGAGGGGCGCTTGAATGGCTCAGTTGGTTGAGAGTCTGACTCTCGATTTCAGCTCAGGTCATGATCCCAGGATTGTTGGATCCAGCCCTGTGTTGGGCTCCACGCTAAGCATGGAGCCTGTTTAAGATTCTCTCTCTCTCTTCCTCTGCCCCTCTACCCTGCTCTCTCTTTCTCTCTCTCTCTAAAAAAAAGCTTTATTGAAATATAATTCACATGCCATATGTATTAGGTTTCTCCAGGAAAAGAGAAACAATAGGATATGTGTGTGTATAGAAAGAGGGAGAGAGATTTGTTTCAAGGAGTTGGCTCCTGTGATTGTGGATGTTTGGCAAGTCCAAAATCTGCAGGGTAGGCTAACAAGCTGGAGACCCAGGGAAGAGTTGCAGTGCAAGCCCAAAGGCAGTCTGCTGCCAAAATTCCTTCTTGATTGGGGAGGTTCGTTGTTTTTTCTTAAGGAGTTCAACTGATTGTATGAGATCCACCCACTCTATGAAGTTAACCTTCTTTACTCAAAAGGTACTGATTTAAATGTTAATTTCATCTGAAAAATACTTTCACAGAAACATCTAGAATAATAGTTGACCAAATATCTGGGAACCATGCCTAGCCAAGTTGATACATAAGATTAACCATTACAGGAGCACCTGGGTGGCTCAGTCGGTTAAGCATCTGACTTCGGCTCATGTCATGATCTCACAGTTCGTGGGTTCGAGCCCCGTGTCAGGCTCTGTGCTGACAGCTCAGAGCCTGGAGCCTGTTTCAGATTCTGTGTCTCCCTTTCTCTCTGCCCCTCCCCTGTTCATGCTCTGTCTCTGTTTCAAAAATAAACATTAAAAAAATAAATAAATAAAATAAAAGATTAACCATTATATCCTAAAATTCACCCATTTGTGTATAATTCGATAGTTTTTAGTATAGTTACAGATATGTACAACCATCATTATAGTCAATTTTATAGCATTTTCATCACCCTCAGAAAGAAACTTCATGCCCTTTAGATAACGCTCACCTACCCCCCCATTTTCCTCAGCCCCAAACAACTGCTAATCTACTTTGTGTCTCTATGGATTTGACTCTTCTGGGCATTTCATGTGAACAAAATAAAAATGTCTGACCTTTTGTGACTGGCTTCTTTCATTTGCATTTTTATTTATTTATGTAACATAATGTTTTCGAGATTCATCCAAGTTGTAGCCAGTACCACTACCTCATTTCCTCCTATAGCTGAATAATATTCCATTGAGAGACCATGTTTATGCATCGATTCCCTTGATGGACATTTGGGTTATTAGCATTTTTTGACTGTCATGAATAATGCTGCCATAAACAAGTTTTCGAATGTTTTTACTTCTTTTGAACATACATCTGAGAGAATTGCTCATCATAGGGTAACTCCACTTCCCAGAGTGGCTACCCCATTTTACATTCTCATGAGCGGTGTATAAAGCTCTTGGCTTCTCCATGTCCTTGCTAACACTTGCTATGGTATGATTCTTTGATTCTAGCCATTTTAGTAGATGTGAAGTGGTATGTCTTGTGGTTTTGATTTGCCTTTCCCTGGTGACTAATGATGCTGAGTATCTTTTCATCTTTTCATTGGTTGTTTGTGTATCTTTCTTGGAGAAGTGCCTATTCAGATCCTTTGTTCATTTTTCAGTTCAGTTATTTACCTTCTCACTATTGAATTATAAGAGTTCTTTATATATTCTGTATACAAGTCCCTTATGAAATATGTGATTTGCAAATACTTTCTGCCATTCCACAGGTTGTGTTTTCACTTTCTTGATAGTGTCCTTTGAAGCACAAAAGTTTTAAATTTTGATGAAGTAAGAATTATCTATTTTTTCTGTTGCTGGTCACGTTTTTGGTATTATATCTAGGAATCTTTTGCCAAATTTTAATAATATTAAACTTTCCAACTCATGAATATGGAATATTTTTTCCCACTTATTTAGATATTCTTTAATTTTTCAACTTTTTTTTTTCATTTTCAGAGTATAATTGCATCTGTTTCTTCTGTTTAATTCGATCTAAGTATTTTACTCCCTATGATGCTACTATAAATGGAATTGTTTTCTTAATTTGATTTTCAGATTGTTGCAGATGAAGAAAGTCCCTTTGGGAAGAGATTAGGAGCTATCTGTTTGATGGCCTACTTCTGTCCCAGGCAAAATCTCTGAGCCAGGGCTCTGAATCTGGGGGTGGGAACAATGGCACAGTTCTCTCTCACTGATGTGCTTTAGTTGCTGAGTGATAGGTGGAGTCACTAGTCTGAGGACATCTCAGCTTGCCACCTCTGGCATCGAACCACCACCTCATGGGCCCCAAGCAAAGGTGACAGTATTCTCAGTGACACTGAACTCAAAGTAGAAGCCCCGTTCCAAACGCAGGGGCTAGGCTAAAGAAGGAGATTCTCACTGCATCACAACACTCACATGGAGCTTAACCTCAGGGGCAAGTAGCTGGGTGCAGCGGGAGAAATGCTGACATCCTGGTCCTCCCAGGAAGAAAGCCCTCCAACTGAAGGCTGTAGGGAGAAGGATCCCTGTGCTCTCGGCTGCACCAACCAAGTGGAGTCTTTGCCTTGCTGAGCTGGAAGGGAGGAGAGCAAGAGTGGTCTTGGTTATTCTGTAGATTTTCTTGAATAAATGTTGATTCATTTGTTATATTCTTTTTTTTTTTTAATTTTTTTTTAACGTTAATTTATTTTTGAGACAGAGAGAGACAGAGCATGAATGGGGGAGGGGCAGAGAGAGGGGGAGACACAGAACCGGAAGCAGGCTCCAAGCTCTGAGCCCTCAGCCCAGAGCCGGATGCGGGGCACGGACCGTGAGATCGTGACCTGAGCTGAAGTCGGACGCTTAACCGACTGAGCCACCCAGGCGCTTCTGTTATATTATTTAGAACCATATCCGGAGGCTTCAAATTGTTGTAGTTTATGTAATTTTAGATGGGGAGTACTCTGCAAAGCTCTTCATGCTATCGTGCTAGAGTTTGCTCATTTTTAACATGATGTGCTTGAACAGTACCTGGTCCAGAGTAAGCTATCAAGTAGCTTAATGATGATCACTGTTAATGATGATCACTATCATGGTTTTATTGATTGCCACCATAATTACCATTGGTAGGGAAGTGGTGGATTAAAACACAGACCCTGAAGCCAGCATGCTAGCAGTGTTTTCTTTTTTAACTTAATTTAATTTAATTTAAAGTTAATACCTTGACTTATGTGTATCCAGATGATTCTTCTCACCAAACTTTTCTCCTTTGACTCAAGTAAATAGTATCTTGAGCCATAGTCATATTTGTTAACAAATCAATTTAAATTATATTTTTGTGTGTGTGTATGTGTGTGTAGAGAGAAAGAGAGGGAGACTGACACTGAGAGCTTTAACCCCCCTACCCCAGCCCCTTAAGTGTCTATATATGATAATAGCAAATATTTTGGAACATTTCTGTGTCTTAGCTTTGTACATTAGTTGATTGATTTCTTATTATACCCTATGTAGTAGGTACTCCTGCAAAGCCCATATTTTTAACCCCTATGCTATATCCCATTCCTATAAGATTACGTGCTTATTTCTGTATTTACATTTATGCATAGAGAGATTTTCCCCAGCGTGTGAATAGAGGTTACCTCTAGGTGGTGGGATTTTCATGATTTTCACTTTCCTCTTCCCATTTTTGAAGTTTGCCTCTTTTTTTTTTTTAAACAATGACCATCTACCTTGACTAGAAAGAGCAAAATAAAAATCCTAGTGTGGGGTGCCTGGGTGGCTCAGTTCGTTGGGCATTCAACTTCGGCTCAGATCATCATATCCCAGTTAATGATTTCAAGCCCTATGTTGGGCTCTGTGCTGACAGCTCAGAGCCTAGATCGTGCTTCAGATTCTGTGTCTCCCTCTCTCTCTGCTCCTCCCCCACTCTGTCTCTCTGTCTCTCTCTCTCAGAAATAAACATTAATTTTTTTTTTTTTTTTTTTTTTTAATCCTAGTGCAACTCTGCAGGTAAGAGCAAAGCTGCGTTAAGCTCTTTATAATAGGGTGATTAACTTGACAGGGTAATTGACTTGAACCTTTGTATTATCCCGTATGAACCTGGCTCTGACCTGCATCGCATGTTTTGTTATGTAGAAACTAGCAATCAATCAAAACACGTTCTGTTAATTAATTAATCTTGTGCAAAATATACTGGGGGGAATTCTGTGCTATGCACTTGTTTCTCTGATTTTTCAAGCCGGGTCAAAGCTTTGGCTCTGAGTTTATAAGCATCTATCACATTTCACCTTGCACTTAATACCTAACGTTCAAACTTAATTTCTGGAAGGAAGTATTCACCCTTCTTAGGGGAATAAGAGTATAAGTTATAAGAGTACCACTTATATTTGTAAACTTCAGTCTAATTCCTTAAATAAAAAATGCTTCTTAACACTTCCCTTGTAAGTTGGGTGGCCCTGGAGTAATAGTATTTGCATTAATTTTCTTTGTCCTGAGTGACGAACATTCAAGTAGCCTTGTTTTACAGTACTATCATTTACATTTTTATTGATTATTTTAATTAACACTTATTATATTCTATATAGAGAACACACTGATGCTTACCAGAAGAGAGGTGGGTGGGTGATGGGTGAAGTAGGTGAAGGAGTTAAGAGTACACGTATCACTATGAGCACTGAGAAACGTATAGAATTGTTGAATCACTATAATCATACACTTGAAACTAATATAACACTTATGTTAAATCTACTGGAAACTTACTGGAAAAATCTTATTCTCAAAAAAATGAAAAAATAGAGAAATAAATTATTCATGTCGTTTGTATAGACCACAAAAATATATTGGTCTTTTTTCCTCTTTTTCAAGTTACTAAAAAGAGAACTAAAATATAATTTTGCTCTAGGAGAGTGAGACAAAATGTCATATACTTTCAAGTAATCTCCAAATGTGAAATAAGGTAAAACGCAAAAAAAAAAATCTATTTTATAATAGCTGAACTAAAGCTACTTAAGAATGTAATGGTAATGACAATTTTAAATACAAGCACACCAGTGAGTATTTCAGACACTAGTAATTATTCCTCATTTCTTATTCCCTCTTTGTTAGCCATTCTTCTTTGTGCTAATGTGAAATAGAATTTGAACGTATTTAATTTATGTCAAAGTAGATGCCCATGATCCCTTCCTAAATGTAAACGTGAAGTTGTGTAAGTGTTCATATAATATTAGAATGCTGGCTCCAAGGAAAATGTTTAGATTCAGCCTAAACTGGAAAATGGAATTAATAATTTATCAGCTGCCTGTTTTAAATGTTTGAGTGATAAGGACTCTGAAATACAAAGCGGGGTATAAATCCTAAAATTATGTGCAAGCCATCAGGCCTTGGTAACATGACCCAGATGCATGATACAGTACTGAAGATTTTAATCAGCCAAAAATGAAAATATTTCTAAGAGAAAAATACTAAATGAAATTACATGATTTTTGTCCATATATTTCAGAATTGATAGTCATGACACTTTAAAAAAAATTATATTCAGAGAGAGCCTGAGCAGGGGGAGAAGCAGATTGGGGGGGGGGGGGGGAGAGAAAGAATTCCAAGCAGGCTCCACACTGTCAGCACAGAGCCCAACGCGGGGCTTGAACCCAAGAAGTAGGAGATCATGACCTGAGCCAAAAGCTAGAGTCAAATGATAGTCTTAGCTTTTTATTTAACTTCTTTCCCCTCAGATTTATCGCCAATTAAATTATCTAAACCCACAGAGCCATAAAATTGTAGAACTAGGCTTTTAACCAAAAACTGTTTATATAAAAATGAAAATGTTGAAAACAACCTAACCGTTCAATGCCAAAGGCTTGGCTAAATAATAAAAGATAAAAATCATATGATGAAATATTATCTCACTATTAAAGGCATTCTATAGACACAGAGATAGTGAAAAACAGGTTTTAAATTATATTTGGTAAAATTATATTTTTATTTTTAAAAACAGCCATATATATGCACCAAAAATACATAAAAGGATATTTTCAATATTGTAACCATAGCTTATTTTGGTAATTATATTTATTTTTTATTGTCTTTGCATATATACATTTTTTTAATTTCTGGGGTTTTTCTCCACAATTGAATTCAATTGCTAGGGCTGCTATAACAAAATGTCATGTACCAGTTAGCTTAAACAACAGAAATTTATTTCCTCACAGTTCTGGAGGTCAAAAGCCTGAGATCAAGATACAGTTGGTTTATTTTAAGGCCTCTCTCCTTGGCTTATAGGCGGTTGTTTTCTCCCTATTGTCTTTATATGGTCTTCCCTCTGAGTGTGTCTATGTCCAAATTTTCTCTTCTTGTAAGAATACCAGTCATATTGGATTAGTGCTCTCTGAAACTATCTCATTTTAACTTAATTACCTCTTAAAGACAGTCACCAAATACTGTATAGTCACATTCTGAGGTACTAGGGTTGGAACTTTAACATACGAATTTGCCCCCAGTGGGGGAGACCTTGAAATATATATATATTTATATAATGTAATGTAATATAATATAATATATATAATATAAATATATAATATATAATATAATATATATAATATAAATATATATAATATTATATATTTATATAATATAATATATATAATATAAATATATATAATATTATATATTTATATAATATAATATATATCATATATATATTATATAAAATATATTTTATATATATATATATATATACACATTTGGGAGGAGGGGGACACAATTCCGCCCATAACAATAATGTTCATATATGACTTTTAAGGAGAAATATAAGAACTTCATGTTGACAAGATAAAAAGGGAAAATAATTAACTCTTTCAATATTCCTACACTAAATTAGTTAATTGGTCTTTTGTTTATAAGTCAGTCTATTTGGGATTTGGTTATTATGAGTCTGTCCTTCCAACTCCTGATCAACTCTCTGTAACTATTAACGCTTTGGCCAAGATTTTGTGTAGTGATGACACCATCAGGTACTGTCTAATTGTGAGGCACCCCCTGAGGCAGCTGGCTAGTCCATTTTGAATTTTTGAGCTGTGACAGCTTCCTTAGCCTCTTCTTTCAGCCTCTTGTTTCCTTAGCCTCTTGTTTCAGTTTTCTTGATATATAAAAAGATTTTTAGAAATATTAAGGAAACAACAATTAGAATCTTAAACTTACAAAAAACCAATAGTCATGTTTTCCAGACCACAGCAAGTAAAAGGAAAAATGAAATCAAAGAAAATTTTTCTGAAGCCAGTCCAGAAACATTGTTTCTTTTCCTTGGTTTCTCTTAATGCTGTGCTGTACGGACACCACTAACAATGGAGCCCTGAGAAAAAGACGGGAAAATTTTTATAATCAGAGGAGTTGAGAAACTTCTGGACCATAAATCTCTCCTCTGGAAGATATTGCCTACTTTTGGTTTAGTTAAGAAAAAAGGTGGGAGTTTTTCTAAGGAGGAAACTTGAAGGAACATCAGTGAAAACAAAGAACACTAATGACATGGAAACTCCAAAGGAAAAGGTCAGATTTACTACCTATAATCAAAGAACCGTGGACCACATTTATTTGCATATGCTCTGATATATCTTTGAAATAAAGGTCTAATATAGACTGCCAAAGAGTATATATTTATACAAATTCATAAAATTCATTTTTATTATATATCTTTCAAAAGGGTATAGTATTTTGAGAAAAGTAAGTGGGAAAATATTTTTATAATACTCCATCAAAGTCTTTGTGTTTCCTTTTTTAATGCCTCATGATAATTCATGTAGTATTTCCAGGTCTTATTTTCCAATAGAGTTGTCTAAATTGTAAGGAAGAGATTTTAGGGGTTAGGAAAAGTAAATATACCAGACCAAACCATGGCTTCTCATTAACTTCATCTATGCTTGTAAAATATTTTTTTTAATTCTCGGGAACAAAAAAGTTTATAAAAATATATACACATTAGCAACTGGTTTTATATCCATGCAGATGTAAGTTTGTAAGTTTTATAATATCAACTGAATTCAAATGAACTTGAGATAACTAAAGAATACTTGACAACTGAAAAACATTAAAGTGTGAATTCAATACTTCAAGTCCTCAAATTAGAAAATATTCAATCCTAAAATCTTGAATATTAATCTGCCTTAATAGAGAAATATCCACCTATGACAAAGTCACTGATTGTAAACGTAAAAAGAGAGCAGATGTATCTAGAAAAAAATAATATCATTTCTTCTTTAATATTTGAAATGCTGCAGATCTTTTTTTTGGGGGGGAGGGATTTTTAAAAGCAAATCTCATAATGTGCTTTTTTTTCCCCTCATAGACACAATGCAAGTATTTTGTTCATTGCTTTATAGTGAGTACAGCTCTCGTTTAAATGTTCCTCTCTCCCTGTTAATACATTCAATTGTTTGAATGGCTGGAAAAGAAAATACTAAAAAACAGTGACTGTCTCCATCTGACCTCCCCAGTGCCTCAGAAAGCAATTGTCATCCAAAACAGGACTTAATCTTTGGGAGTAAATTTCATTTGAAAAACTTGTAGGTTTCCTCAAAGCCACCTCACAAAATAGTTGCTGGGTGGCAACATAGATTCTTTCCTAATTTAAAAAGAAACTGGATAACTTTGGTACTTCTGATGTCTCAGAAATATTACTTGGCAAGGACTATGATAAGAAACAAATCACTTCAAGTTCACTGCAGCCCTTATGATGACCCCAGTTAGTTGTGTAGACTAGACTTTGTAGGATTAGAAAGCACCTCTCAGTAAAGAACTGGGAAATTTGCAAATGAATAAGAAAGTAGGCCCCCTGGCAGGATCAAAATGCTTTTCCTCATCTGGTGTGAAATTCTTTCCATGGTTGCAGCTGATTATTAGACCACAATAGAATTCTAATTTATTGCGTATTTCTGGACTATTATGAGATAATTCTAGAATGTGCTGTGGTGGTTGAAACTGAGAGTAGCTGAGTGAGGCAACAGGGTGGCCTTAAGAATTAGTAAAATAAAGAAAAGGGGTGGGGTGGAGGATGGGGGAGAGCCTGGGGAAAACATGGGTTGTCCAGATGCTAACTATTGCATATGAAAATAGCATTGGGGAAAGTCAGGAAAGCTGAGAAAGTGAGAGGGTGAATAAGAAAACAGGCTCTGAATTCTTCTGGAAAGGAAGTTATTACATTAAGCTCTATCTTTTATTCTTTGGAAAGGCCAGCAATAGAAGTACTTTTAGCCAAGGATAAAATGAGAGGCCCTTTCAATTTCCTTTTGGTGTCTGTTATATCAATGTCTAGGACATTTTTTAAACATTCCATAGAGGCACAGTACTTTACTGGGGAAGGATTTTATGATTTTAAATGTAAAGAAGACAAGATTCTGCTCCAATTTACTCTGACAACCACATCTTTGGTGATTTAAAAAAAATTTAATGTTTTATTTATTTTTAAGGCAGAGAGACAGAGCATGAGTGACAGAGGGGCACAGAGAGGAGACACGGAATCTGAAGCAGGCTCTAGGCTCTGAGCTGTCAGCACAGAGCCTGATGCTGGGCTGGAACCCACGAACCATGAGATCATGACCTGAGCCAAAGTGGTATGCTTAACTAACTGAGCCACCCAGGCGCCCCCATATCTTTGGTGATTTATGTATTTATGGCTTCCTAGCATTTGGATGTGCATTTAGGTGAGCTAATCAGCATCTATTTCTTGAACTGCATTTACTTATCTTAAACTTCATACAAGTAGAATATAGGTTCCACAAGAGCTAAAAGTTTTGTCTAGTTTGTTCTTTACTCTTTACCCAGCACTTAGAACAGTGCCTGCCCCAGAGTAGCTGCTGCTGATCCTATTTGTTGAGTGAATACACACATAATTCCTACATTCAGTGAGATCATAATTCCTACATTCAGTATAAATGGAATGTTTCTAAAGTTATTCAACCCATTATTATTGTGCATTCACTCTACCAACTCCACTGGTTATTTCAACTGATGTCAACCTGTAAATGGCTTAACACCTAATAGAGGAGACAAACTGCGCGCAAAGCACAATTCGGTATCAGTGGAAGGAATGGTCCGATCTACAGCCATGATACTGCAGTGCTCTGAAAGCCAAGACAAATGTAAATGCCAAGAAATATTGGGTTGTCTGCAGAACAAATACTGCAGAAAGGTAAAAGGAGATGGGGAAGAGGTGAAACATGTAGCTTTTAGGAGATTGCAACATACATGGTGATGAAGAGCCTTTTCTCTGGGATCAAGCTGTTTATGAAGTTTAAATCTCAGCTCACTACTCAGTAACCCTGTGCCTTCTCTGTGTCATCTTGCAAATGAAGTCATAATAATACTACCTAAGCCATAGAGAACTTTTAAGGATCAAATGAGCTAAAATATTTGTAGGACGTTTAGAACAGTGCCTGCCATGTCATATACTATTACGTGTGAGAAGTGTCAACGATCATTACCAAAGCTGTCGGGAAAGAACCCAGGTGTTAAGAGTTTAGAAGAGGATAGTGAAACTTCTCTGTGCTAACCCTTGACCTCCAAAAGAATGACTTCCACACAGCTCCTTGGGTTATGCAAGTCTAAGGGAAGCAATATATACAATCCTTAATCACTACAGCCTGCTTTGTTAGTCAGCTTCTGGCAAGATGTTTAATGATACCCTCCTCCTGGAATTCATGCCTGTATGGAATCCTCTGCCCTGAGTCTGGTCTGGACCTAGTAACTGTCTTTTTGCAAATAGAATATGACATAGTAGTAAGATGTCACTTCTGTGATTCGTTTTCAGAAGACTATGACTTCCATCTTGCAAGCTGTCTGTTGTCCTGAAACTCTCCCTTGCCCTCTTGTTCTCTCACTTGTTCTATGAACCAAGATGCCATGTTGTAAGATGCTCTGTGGAGAGGCCCATGTGGCAAGAAGCTGAAGGAGGCCTCCAGCAACAATGTGTAAGGACCTAAGGCTTCAGCTATAGCCTAGAAGAAACTGAATTTTACCAACAACCAGGTGAGTGAGCTGGGACTCAAATACTTCCAGCAAAGACTTACGATAACTGCAGCCTCATGAGAGACCCACAATCAGTGGACCCAGCTAAGCCCTGCCTGGATTTCTGACTTACAGAAACTGGGAGATAATACATATTGCTATTTGAATCCATTATATTTAGGAGTCATTTGTTACACAGCAATAGTTTGCTGATATACAAATATAAGAAATACATTTTACATTGTGACTTAGCACGCATGTGCACACATAGAGACACCTGTACATACACTTATATAGCTAGAGCAAGAGTTTCTTAAAACAAGATTTATCTTAACTATGTAAATATGCTCAAATATTTTCTATTCTATTAATTTTTTAAAATGACAATACAGACAGTAAGTTGATTTAATGGCTCACAAATTGGTTGTAACAAAGAGTTTAGAAACATTGGTTAAGAATGTTGTCCCTGAGGTTCCTCAAAATGTTAAAAATAGAACCACCTGATGATGTGGTAATTGTGCTACTGGGCACTTACCCAAAGAATACAAGAACACGAATTCAAAAGGATACATACACCACTATGTTTATAGCAACATTATTTACAATAGTCAAGATATGAAAGCAGCCCAAGTGTCCATCAACTGATGAATGGAGAAAGAAGAGGTGGTATGTACACACACACACACACACACACACACACACACACACACTGGAATATTATTCAGCCATAAAAAAGAATGAAATCTTGCCATTTGCAAAAACAAGAATGGAGCTAGAAAGTATAATGACTTAGAAAGCTAAGTCAGAGAAAGACAAATAAGGGTCAGAGAAATAAGTCAGAGAAAGACTAATACCATATTATGTCATTCATATGTGGAACTTAAGAAACAAAACAAACAAGCAAAGAGAAAAAATAGAGAGACAAACCAAGAAACAGACTCTTAGCTATAGAGAACAAACTGATGGTCACCAGAGGGGAGGTGGGTGAAATAGGTGATAGGGATTAAGGAGGGCACTTGTCATGATGAGCACATGGTGATGTATGGAAGTGCTGAATCACTATATTGTACACCAGAAACTAATAGAACACTGTATGTTAAGTAACTGGAATTAAAAACTCAAAAAAAAAAAAAACAACAACAAATAGATTTATACTTAGTCGGGGAGATAAACTGATACACATGCCACTACTAAAGGGTTGACAAACTGTAATATAATGTAATATATACTCAGAACATTCTTTAATAACCTGTATAAATCAACTTGACTTATAAAGTTCTACATATCAAATATATAGACATTAAAATAGTTGAAAAAAAAAAAAAAAAGAATATTGTCCCTGGAATGAAACTTTCAAGGTTTATAATTCAGCTCTACCACTTAGTATTTGGGTAATTCTGGCAAAGTTGCACAGCCTGACTATGCATCAGTCTCCTAATCTATAAAATGAGAAAAGTAACATAATACAGGGTGGTCTTGAAGATTGGATCAGGCAATGTGTGCAAAGCATTTGTTACAGAACTTCACAAAGAAAAAAGCTTATTATTCTTAGCTAATACTTTTTTATTGTAATGAAGCTTTCCTAGATCTTTCCTTATTCCTGGGACAGAATTTGTAATTCTATTCACTCCTACGGCTTGTTGAAAACAATTACTATAGCATCTTTTACATTCTATTATTATTATTTATTTTTCTGTCATTTTATCTCCCATACCCACTTCATTCCTACTAAGTTATGAGCTCTTTAAGAGCAGATTGTATTTCTAATTATTCTTTGCTCTAATATTTGCACAATTCTTGACACAAAATAAGCATTCAGTAGCTATCAAATTGTAAATGAATTAACAATGAATGAATAAATGCTCACCATCACAAGATGACCCATTCAGTTTTCCAATATCTATAATTATTAACAAGCTGTACCTTACAGCAAGTTAAAATATGCATTCTGTAAACTCATTTTCCTATTAAAATTGGCTCTTTATAAGTCTATTTCCTTTCTCATTACAGTTCTATATGCTCTCCTCAATGAGAAGCACTGTCATAGGAGAATAGGATTTATAATTCCAAATCATCTCTGAGTGAAAAAAGTCCCCAAATTTTCAATGATTCCTGACCAACATTGCAGTCATTCTTCTCTAGATGTATCACACTTTGCTAGTGTTTCTATTAAAATCTGATATCCACATCAGAGCAGGTGAGGGCAGGCAAATATCACATTTAACTCTCATTGTTCTGGTTTTACATTATAATTACACCAGTGTGTTCCTGTTTTGGACTTCTCTAGTAAAAATGTCATGCTCATTCTTATAAAAATATTCATCTTATACACACTCAATTATGTTCTTAATGTGGGTTCACATTTTTTATTTGTATTCTTGGGAAATATTTAATCTTATAGTTTGCATTCTTTAGAGAAGTTTTAGAATCCTGATTTTCTCATAATGTATTAACTAGGTTTCTAAGCTTTGTATCATTGAAAAATGTAGCAAACATACATTCTATTCTGTGTCTCCCTCTCTCTGCCTTCGCCCACTCACAGTGTTTCATTCTCTCTCAAAAATAAACATTAAATTTTTTTTTAAAAAATACTGAAGCACATATGGAAACAGGACAAAGAAAAACAATGGAGACCTATAGGTGACTGAGTTATTGGCGTTATCAAGAAATAGACTGTAAAGTAATTGTGAATAACACATTTAAGAAATAATTGATAAGATAGAGAACTTTACTAAACAAGTTGGAATTCATTTTTTTAAATTTTTTTTAATGTTTGTTTATTTTTGAGACAGAGACAGAACATGAGCAGAGGGGGAGACACAAAATCCGAAGCAGGCTGCAGGCTCTCAGCACAGAGCCCAACATAGGGCTCGAACTCATGAGCTGTAAAATCATGCCCTGAGCCAAAGTCAGACATTTAACCAACTGAGCCACCCAGGTGCCCCTGGAATTCATTTTAAAAAAAAAAATCAAATGAGAATGGTAGAATTTAAAAATTGTATTCAGAATTCAAGGATGAATCTAATATCAGATTTAACACAACAGAATAGAGGTTTAGTTTACTAGGACAACTCTGTAAAATGTATTTGGCTAAAACACAGAGGACAACAAGAACAAGATGACAAATAGAACAAATAACATGAGATAAATAAGGAATATCATGACAAGCTCTTACATGTAAATTTGAAAGCCAAGTATTTCCAAAATGATCTTGAGGACAATGAATGAAGCCAAAGTACTTATACAACCGATATTAAGACCTATTAAAAAACAAAAAAAAAATAGGTTATTTTTTTCATCAGAAGACACCATTAGAGAGTGAAAGGCAAGCTGCAGGAAAAGTGACAGCATTTATAATACTTACATCCAACAAAGAATTCATATCCATAATATCCAGAATGTATAAATATATAATATATGAGCATATTGAAAATCAATAAGAAAAAGACAATCTAGTAGAAAAATGGTCTAGAAATATAAAAGAGGTCTGAAACATACGAAAAGAGCTCTCTAATTATATATCAGAATAATAAGAATCAATAGCATAGTAAGTTACACTATATACCTACCAGACTGCTAAAATTTTAAAAAAAGTAATATTAAGTGTTGGTATAGATATGCATCAGTTGGGAGTCTCATTCACCACCACTGAGACTATAAATGGGTACAAACCCTTTGAAAATCTGTTTGGTAGTTGCTACACAATTTTAACATAAGAATACCCCATGATCTACTAATGGATACAGGACTGCCAAAAATGCATGTAAAGAGTGTTCATAAGGCATTATTCTGTATACTGGACACAACCCTTACAATACATTCATAAAATAGAATACAATAATGAAAACTAGTAGACTTGTACCCACAATGTAAATGTGTGACATTGGATCTCATAAGAAATATATACTTGGACTTTGTCCAGGTTCCTGGCACAGGGTTTCTAAAACTTTTGGAATTTCCCAATTGATAGGCATAAAAGGGGTGTCCTTTGTTATTCATAATAAGGCCCTTTGTTATTCATAATAAGACTAGCATAAGTTTATGCTAGTGAGGTGAGCCTTGGTGGGCCTCTAGATAGCTTCAGGTGGGGGCTTTTTTCCAGAGGAACAATAATGAATAGGTAATTGGAACTTTTAGTACTACCCTCTGACCTCTGGTGAGGATGGGAGAAGAGTTGAAGATTAAGTTAATCACCAATAGGTAGTGACTTAACCAATCATGCTTACTGCAATGAACTGAATGTTTATGTCCCCACAAAATTTATATGTTGAAATCCAAATACCCAATGTGATTACATTGGTATTGGTATATTAGGTGGCAGGGTCTTTACATCATAAGGTGATTACATCACAAGGGTGGAGTCCTCAAGAATGGCATTACTGCCCTTGTAAAAGTACCTAGAGAATTCCCTTGCCCTTCTGTCATGTGAGGACACAGCAAGTTAGCTGTCTAGAAAACAGGAAGCAGACTCTCACCAGACACTAAATCTGCAAGCATCTTGATCTTAAACTTTCTAGCCTCTGGAAATGGAAGAAATAAATTTCTTTTGTTTATAAGCCACCCACACATTCTGCGGTGTTCTGTTTAGCAGCCTGAACTAACACATCAGCATAATGAAACCTCCATGAAAATCTCTAACCAATGGAATTCAGAGTTTCCAGGTTGGTGAACACATCAAGGTGTGGGGAGAGCAGTACGTTCAGAGGGGCCATAGCAGCTCTGTATCACTTCCCCTAGACCTTGCCCTATACATCTCTTCCATTTGGTTTTTCCTCAGTTGTATCCTTTACAATAAACGTGATAGTAAGTAAACTATTTCCCTGAGTTCTGTGAGCTATTCAAGCAAATTATCAAACCCTGACAGGGAACATGGGAATCTCTCAGTGTATAGCTAGTCTGTCGGAAGTACAGGAAGCCAGGGAATCGTGATTGACTTCTGAAGTAGAGGTATTCTTGTGGCACTGAGCCCTTAATCTCTGGGTCTGTACTAATTCCAGGTAGTGTCTGAACTCAATTGTAGAACACCCAATTGGTGTCCAGAATGTGGGAAAATTGGTTCAGGTGGGGAAAAATAAACACCTACATTTGGTTTCAGAAGTGAGAGTAGAAACAGGTCAGAAAATGGCATGCAAATATTGTTGACTGAAATAAGCTAGTGCACGTTGTATGTTTCAGTTATATCCATTTGGAAAACAGGCAAAACTAATCTATGGTATGAGAAGCCCTGATTTGTTACTTGGTTACTTTTAAGGAATCAGTAATTGGATAGGACAAGTGGGACACTTCATGGTAGCAATGCTCTATTTCTTGATCTGGAGAGTGGTTACGTGAGTATATTCAGTTTTACAAATTAATTGTTATTCATTCAAGATTTGTGTACCTTATGACTTTATATTTCATTGAAAGGTTTGCTTAAAAATCCATTCAAATATCCATTTACTTTTTTGTCCTAAAAATACATTACATTTCACATTGGAGACTTATACAACAATGTTGAGAATGTTACCAGAAATATTTGTCATACTTCAGAAAGATCCAATCTCCTGTCCTACAGGCGAAATATAAATTCCTAAAAATAAATTAATTAAATAAATTAAAATCAATCAATAAAATTAAATCAATTATTTAAATCTAACTATTTTGATTATATTTTTATTTTGTTCCTGGCATTGTGCTAGAAACTAGGAACATAACAATAATTAAGAGAGTCATTGAAAAATGAAGGGCATTTTGAAACCCGGGAGCTGGTGTTTTAGTTTTCTATTACTCTTGTAACAAATTACCACAAACTTAGCTGCTTAAAACAACATATGCTTGTTATCTGATAGTTTTGGAGATTAAATGTCTAAACTAAGTCTCGCTGAGCTAAAAATCAAGGTGTTGGCAATGCAGTATCATTGTGGAGCTCTAGGAAAGAATCCAGGTTCTAAAGGCTGCCTGCGTTTCTTAGCTCATAGCTCTTCCATCTTCAGAGCCAGCAAATGCATTGCTCTTCCTTGCTTCCATTGTCACATCTCCTTCACTAACTCTGACTGTTCCACCTCCTTCTTTCACCTATGAGGACCACTATGATTACATTGGTCTTACCCAGAAAGTCAGGATCATCTCCCTGCTTTAAAATCTCATATGATCATATCTTCAAACTCCCTTTCACTGTATAAAGTAATACAGTCACAGGTTCTGGAGATTAGGATGCAGACATCTTTGAGGGGCTATTAATCTGCCTACCACATGATCCTAAGAAATAATCCCTAAAACTAACAAATTAGTCTTTTTAAATTTAGTTTGTGTCTCTGACAAGAAAGCTCTAAGAAGAATGTCACTGAAGGCCGTATAATTCCTTTCAAAATACACCATGATGGTGGCTCCCCCCATTTTCTGTACTGGTTGGAGGTGGGAGGAGCATTCTGGGAAACACTGTCTTTGAGTTCATTCATCACCTGAGCAGTCTGGCTGGATCTGAGGCATTTAAGTCACATGAAGTAACGAATCTGTATGATCTCCACTACTACCATACTTACTTTCAGTTTTATTTTTTATTTATTTGTAATGTTTATTTATTCATTTTGATACATACAGAGTGAGTATGCATGTGGAGGGGCAGAGAGAGAGGAAAAGAGAATACCAAGCAGGCTCAATGCTGTCAGCGCAGAGACGGAAGCGGGGCTCTATCACACAAACCTTGAGATCATGACTTGAGCTGAAATCAGAAGGTCGACACTTAAGTTTTAAATCTTGACGATTTTAAGGTGGCTTTGTTTTAAAAAAAATGCGATTGCCCTTTCGTGGAGAACCGGGAAGCCACATAGAGTTGAGCAATTCTGCATCGACACTATCTTTGTTATGTGTACACCCTCTCGTCCAAGTGTGTCACATCCTCTCGTCCAAGTGTGTCCAAGTGCCCATTCCTCATACCCGGCAAGCTGCCATTCTAATGTGCTTGCAGCTCTCCAGAAGGGCCACATCCTCACACAGTTCTATGGCTTTGCACACGCTTTCATCATCTCTAGAAATTTCTTGCCCGCATTTATTCATTTGATTAACTGCTACTTGTCCTCTAAGATCCAGTGTAGTATTTATCCCATATAAAAATGTTTCCAGGCCCTTCTCCACTGTCATCTAATCTCAGTATACATCCATGTATATGTTCTGATACAATTCTAGGCTTTCTTTTATCAAATCATGTATCAAACTGTATTACACATTTATTTATTTTTTATTGTCACCTTTAGGTAAGTTTCTTTAGGGTAAGATCCTATTTTATTTGCTTTTGAAATTCTAGCATACAGATGATGAATGAATGATGAATGAATGAATGAATGAATGAATAGTAGTAAATAAATTGCACTTAAAGTCTATTTAAGACCTGGTTCTGGTTATACCTACGTGAGATTGGACTAAATTGATTGACAACTTGGAGCCTTGGTTTTCTCTTCTCATGAGGATAATAACTTCTTTTTTTCTTATTTGTCATTTGAGGATCAAATGTAATAACTTAGGGAAAAGTCCTTGCCAACAGTGAGGTTTTACAGAAACCTATTGACAGCTCACTGAGCTGGGCATAGAGAATACAAAGAAGAATAAAATATATGCCTGCCATTAAGGAACTTAGGTCTGTCCTGAATGTCAAGGAAACAGGAAAAGGAATTGTTTTCTTCTGCCATGAAGAGGGAGAACATCAAAGAGAGATACAGAGAGTGGCATTTGAGTGGGGCCATAAAGACAGATGAAGCATTTGCTTGGTTTGCAATCATAAAGTGATGAAATTAATACAAATTAGACAAAACAAAGAGTGCTATGGGCATACAGAAGGAGAACTGCTTAATTTTGTCCACTGGAGTCAGATAAAGAAAGGTTCACACAAAAGATGGCATTTAGGACAGATCTCAGAGAACAGATAGTATCTTCCCATCCTTCAAAACCTTAACAGGAGGAAGGAAATTCTAGGCAGCCACCACACTGGATGACTAGGCTAGTTTGGCTACAGCATATGGTGTAGAGGACTGGCTGCCAACTCGAAGAGGAGGGTGTTTTCAACCCCCACCTGAAGGCATGAGCCTGGGTCAATAGCAGCTGAAGCCAAGAAGGGCGTAGAGGGTGACTGAATGACAGATGGGGCAAAGTCGCATGAGGACTGATGTCAGAATCGGCTGAAGTCGAAGGAACAACACAATTGCCAAAAGGAAATCTGAGAGCAAAGACCAGTAGCCAGTAATGGACGGATGCCATGGTGTCAACACAGGGGCAGGGCAAGTTTCCAAAGGCAAAAATCCAGTAGCCCAGCTGGGTTTGAAAGCTCTGGGTGAGCACCATCAGGGACAAGATGAAAACAAGGACCAATTAGGCAGAAAAGAGAATCCATGAGGGTCAAAATGTTTTGACACCATAAGGCAGGAGGTGGTGTTATTTCTAAGAGCCCAAAGAGTATTTGTGGCATACAAACCTTCAGTTCTAGTTCCTGGTGGATGAAATTGTTCTCTCTGCTGGGGCAGAAAACACCACCTACTCCACTCCCCTACCTTTGTGGCAGTCACATGCAATTATGCTAGTGGTAAGAAATAAAGCTGGAAATATTAGAGAGGGCCTCATAAGGAAGGGTCTAGAGTGCCAGAGTGGGGAGTTTGTCCATGATTTGGAAGTTAATGCAGAGCCATGGAAAGATCATAAGTAGGGAAGCCACATGATTGAAGCTGAACTTGAAGAAAATCAACAGAAAAGGTAATGGTATAGCTAGTGATGTTTCAACAAGTCCAATTTAAGTTATAAGAAGTCTAAATTGGAGCCTCTTTCATCTGTTCATTTATGAAGCATAGGTAATCAGAGTGGCAAACATTCATTTATTAAACCTATATTATCTGAATTGCAATAAGGTTAGCTGATACTATTTTATGGATCATCTATCATCATCATGTTCACCAGTTTGTTACTATATAGTTGTATGGATGGTGGTGGTGAATATTTGCAGAGGAATCAAAATTAGCATTTTTTTTAAAGATTCTACAAGTGCACTCTGCATCTAATGCAGTCCAGTTTATAGGCAAGATATGGTCATGTCTGCTGCCCAAACCTATTATGACAGTTTAGAATCAGAAATTAACCTATTGGAAAACTCTTTTATACCTGTATATGCTGGTTTCTGAATCCCTCTAGGCCCCCAGGATGGGGATATTCCTTGATTTTTCCCAGTTCTATTCCCTGAGAAGGGTTCTGATGGCCTTTGTTTCTTCTCTCTGTATGTTTGTTTTTGTTTGTTGGTTGGTTTTTCTCCTGATCCTCCTCTGCTCCGTGTGAAGTGAGCATTGGCAAATATGCCCTTTTTGGAAGGTAGAGGCATTTTTAGCCTACCATCTGCTGTTAGAAACATAGGGACTGAAGGATAATTTTGGGTTTTGAGGAAGACTTTCTTAGCCCCTTGCATCTATAACTACATACTCTCTTAAAATGATGGATTTCTTATCTATTAAATTCCAGTTAGCTCCATGGACTAATAAATCATAGTTCTTTGCTCTTTTCCGGACATACTTCTTAGAATTTTACACATATATTAGTATATAAAACGAATCCCAGAAGCAGATACGTATGCATATATACTTTATTTTTGTTTCTTCTTTTTCTTGCTTCTCTCTCTTGACTTACTGTCAGTACCTTATAAATACAGACTTTGATGGGAGAATACAACTTTAGTGCCTGTTCTCAGAGTCATTTTGTACAATTTTGAGAATTTCTTGGGCAGTACCTTAATCTATTCAGAAGGTTTTTTTTCCAGTGGGTGAAACAAGTATATCCTTGTTTTGATTCTTACCAAAAGCCAAGTTTTTATCAGTCTTTATCTTCAGAATATTTCTCAATTTTATTCTTTTATTCTTTGGGCTTGAGAAATGGTTGTCTCTTTCATTATTATATATGGCTGTAAAGTTGTGGCCTCCATATCCTTTCATCCCTGTTCACAGATCGGTCTGCTCGTTTATAAAGTCATGTCTTTCTTCTATCTTGCCATATGTAGCAACTGACAATGGCACTGGCATTCAGTTCTCCTGCTTCTCCCAAAGCTACAAGCTCATCAGACACGTTGTCTACTTTCTAAGCTACTTCAGTTGTGCATAGCATGGACTGCTACCCATCTATCCTGAAATGTCAATTTTCTATCAGCCCTTTAGTCAGTGCCATATATTATAGTTTACTTGGAACATAACATCCCATTTGTAGTACAAAATCCTGTATTAGTTGGGATAAACTGGGTTATGCTTCAGTAACTAATCTTACAATCTTAGTGACCTCTAATAGCAAAGATCTATTCTGAAAAAGGAGTCAGAGAGCTCATCACTATTGAGTACATAATATGTCCTAGGTGGCTGGCCTTGATCTTTCCATGTACTATTTCATTTTAATCTTTATGAGGTATTCATGAGCATCTCCATTTTCTATGTAAGGAAAATAAAGTTTACAGGGATTAAGTAATTGTTCAAGAATACATAAATAGTAGTGGTAGTGGGATTCAAATCTAGGTCTGTCAGATGCCAAAACTTTTTTTTTTTTTTTTTACTTTTTGACTATGTGAGAGAAAATATAAGTGTCTTCTGCCAAAATAAAACCAAGCTAGTCACATGTGTTATTGGCTGCAGCTACTGCATGTAAAACATGCACTGCAAATCTGATGTATGCTGATTAAATTTCTGGCATCTTTATTCTTTTACTTTGTATGACTCAACATCCACTTTTGAATATCATGTTAAAATATTCTGTAAAGTTCCTCTTTGAAAAAGTGAGGCATTTGTGGAAGCTACTGTGTATCTTTTCTTCCTTCCTTTCTTTTTTCTTTCTTCCTTTTCATCAAAGAGTATACCTATGCCATGAAGGAAAAGTATAACCTTGCCTTTTGCAACATGAAAAAAAATACCATTACTATTTTGGAAAGGATGATAATTGTACAGAAAAAAATTGCTCACAAGAAAATTAAATTATATAAATGATAAAAGTCTAAATGAGATTGGTGATTGGATTTCAGGGAGAGATTATAATGGAAAATCCCTTTTGGATCTACCAGTTTAACCATTTCAGTCCCAATTTAAATGCTTCAGTAAAGAACTTCACAAAACAGAAGAAAAGTTGAATAGTTTTTCCCTGTAAGGGACTAAGCAAACTGGATGCCACAGGAAATAAAATGACCCATTTAGATGCATTCCTTGCACTGAAGATGGTGACTCAAAGTGGTTACTATCTGATTGCGGTTCCTGGGCTCAGGTCCCATCAGTTGCTGGTCACGTGGCTGTACCGCACTTCCTGATGAAATTAGCAAAGATATCTCTAGCAAGGAAAATACATTTTAAGTGAAGCTGAATTTGTAACTATGTTTTCAAATCTAGACATGGTTTCAGTTAGCACAAATGTAAAGAAGAAAAAAAAAGCTACACTGTTAACTTGGTGAGAAAGGGACTTTGTTCATAAGCATAATCAAAGCAGTGCTTTTCCATAATTTGCCTAACTTAATTTCAGGTTTAAATGAACCTTAAGTATACTTCATTGAAAACATGTTTTGCCAGGACAAGCTGTTTGCTTCCTCCTAGGAACTGCTGTATCATTTATTGTGTAAACTGTATTTGTGGTACTAGCATATGTTATCTTTAAATAAAATTTGCCATTTGTACAAATCTGGCAATTTACAAAATACTTTCATATCCAAAAGCACATTTTTGAATCCATAAAAATCCTGTGGATGTATCAATAACCCCATTTTACAGTTGAGAAAATAGAGCTCAAGAGAGACAGAGCAATCTGCCCAAGTTCTTAAAACCAGAAGAACAGGATCCTTCTAATGCAAAACCTGGTCTTTTCACTGGAATTACTATGTTGCTTGCATTGTTGGTTAAGGTTAACCCCATATATCCTGACTACCAACAAGGTTAGAAGCATCTTGAGCAAACTACGTCTTGTATAACTTTTTTAATCAGTTTGGTAGTTTTTGATTATTTTTTTATTCAAGTATAATTAGCATGCAGTGTTTATTAGTTACAGGTGTACAATACAATAATTGAAATTTCTATACATTACTCAGTGCTCATCACAGTAAGTGTATTCTTCATCCCTGTCCCCTATTTCACCCATCCTCCCACCCACCTCCTCTCTGGCAACTACCAGTTCTCTGTATTTAAGTGTCTGTTTTTCTATTTTTTTCTTTGTTCATTTGTCTTATTTCTTATGAAATGAAACCACATAGGAGTGAAATTATATGCTATTTGTCTTTCTCTGACTGACTTATTTCATTTAGCGTTATGCCCTCTAGATCCATCTATGTTGTTGCAAATGGCAAGATTTCATTCTTTTTATGGCTGAATAATATTCCACTGTGTGTGTATGTGTGTGTGTGTGGTGTGTGTGTGTGTGTGTGTGTGTGTGTGTGTGTGCATGTATACCACATCTTCTTTATCCTTTCAACTGTCTATGGACACTTGAGGTGCTTCCATACCTTGGCTATAGTAAATAATGCTGCAATAAACATAAGACTCTATATATTTCTTTTCAAATTAGTGTTTTTGGGTCTTTTAGAGGGTAAATATCCAGTAGTGGAATTGCTGGCTCATATGGTAATTCTATTTTTAATTTTTTAAGGTCCCTCCATACTGTTTTCCACAGTGACGGCACCAGTTTGCATTCCTAACAGTGCACAAGGGTTCCTTTTTCTCTACAGCCTCCCCAACACTTGTTATTTTTTGTGCTTTTCATTTTAGCCATTCTGACAAATGTAAAGTGGTATCTCATTGTGGTTTTGAATTACATTTCCTGGATGATTAGTGATGTGGAGCACTAAGTTTAATCCCATATATACTGACTACCAACAGGGTTAGAAGCTTCTTGAGCAAACTATGTTTTGCATAATTTTTTATGAGCAACCCTTCACAGAATGTCCTGTGCAGGGTGGTCATCCAGAAAAGTCTCTTGTGGATGATGATGTTAACCAACTCCAACAGTCTTCTTCCAAAGTAGGCTTAGAAAATCTTAGTTAGCTTTGAAATATATTTTAATTGCATTTAAAAATTTAGTTTAGTATCCTGCAGAATATTAAGACCACAAAATGTTTGCTTGCTTAGTCAATCTTCAAGCTTTATGCTGTAGGTTAAAATAACCCAACAAAACACCCACTCACCTCAATAACTTTCAAACCAAAAAAATTCAATTTTTAGATATCTTCTTTTTTTTTAACTTTATAAGAAAAGTAATTGCTTACTGCACAGAAACGAAAGAGAGGCTACCAAAGTGATACTTAAACACTGCATTGGAGAATTTAACGTTAAAAAGTATTTTTGTTTCTATATAACAAATAATTATGATGAGCTCTGGAAGTTAACTTTGACAGTGTATTTTCATCAGAGGTAACTGATTTACATTTGGAGGGGAACGTCCCTATAATAAAAGAAATATAATTTTAAATCTTTTATCATAATTTAAATACTAATTTCTGTGCTCAAAAGGCTTCAAAACTACTCATCTACTGAAAAAAAAAAAAACTCCATGCATTTTATCTGGGGCATTAATTTATGTTCAAAGAATTACCACTGAATGGAGCTCATATTCAGGTCCCATTGCCATCATCCCCAAATCTAGCATCTCTAGAAATAAAATCCACTAATGGCAATAAATCAACAATGCACTATTGAAAGTTTCCTTTTGGAAACTCCTAAAGGTAAACTATGTTAATCCTGATAAAGACATCATTTTAAAGGAATATACTTACACTCCTTAACACTGTATTTGTGCCGGATACTCATGCAGGTGTTCACATTACCATTGAAATGGGTCCTGACAAGAACCATCTGTGCCTGGGACAAATGTATACACAGAGAGGGAGAAGAGCAGCTTTCCAGAGTGACTCCCATGATGGTGGTCATGGCAGTGGAGTAATCACCTTATCAGCTACAGGACCAATGGTAAGTTACTCCTCTTCATTGGCCTCAGTTTCTGTTGTGTGTGAAATGTGGTTGGACTAGATCTTTAAATACTCTTGTGGCACACTTTGCGAAACAAACTCACAAGGTGCTAGCGACCCCCAGAATTTGTGAGATTTAAGAATCTGGTTCATGTATTTAATGGACAGATTATGGGCTTCAGTTGTTGTTTTGAATATGTCTCATATGAATATAATAGTCATTAGGAGAAACTTGTTTTAAATTTGAGTGACTCTGTGTACAACAGACCACAGCTAAGCTTTTTTAGATCACTTATGTATTGAGGCTCAAGGCCACCTGATGCCTTTTACTCCAGTCAACAAACAGCCATAGTTTAGTTGGCAATTGGATTCTCAAAAGCTCATGATAAAGTTTTCTTTTATAGCCAGAGTTCTGAAAGTAATCTAGCGAGTGAGCATGATAGGGGGACTATTTTCTGGCTGTGTTTCTCAAGCTTTTCATGCAAATCCATAAAAATTAGCTTACACAGACATTCTGTGACATTTCTATGGAGCAATATGGGCAATTTGGGGTAAAGTATGTGGGATAAGTTAGAAGGAGCACATTAGCATGCAGTATTAATGTGAGCTCCCCTTTCCCTTTGGTGACATAAATGAACAATTTGCAAGCAGATTATTACCTAGCCATGTGAAGAATTTTCCATTCTTCTTTTTTTTAAACACCCTTAAAAAAAATCGATGTCTAGCTGGGGACAATTAAAAGAGATTAGCACATATGGCATAGAGGCATAAGTCAAGAAGTTTTAACATTTTTACTTAATTTAATAACCATATTTAATGACTTATAGTTTTGAAAGTTTAGCTAGAGCTTAAATTAAGTCAGATTTTATTCTTTCATGTTTTCCTTTTCTATCTTCCTCCGTCTTTCTCCAAGTTAGTGTGAAATAAAAAGAGTGGAACATTTCTTTTATCTAAAATCTCATATCTTTTATGGCTATCCCTCCTACTAAAAACAACAACAAAAACACCATGCAAAAAAGAAATACCCACAAATTAATTCAATGATAGGCACTTAGGACTGAGAAACAGAAACTGATAGCAGCTCTTGAATTCCTGTTTGGCTCTTGTATATCGTCTTATAAAAAGTGGTTGTAGCACTCAACATTTCTGAATCAATAGAGACTTGGTTATGACTTCAGATGGCAGAACAAACCCAAATTATGGAAACCTCTCCTAACCAAACAAATTGTATTTCATTCCAGTCTTAGATCAATATAGCACTTGCTTTCCAAATTAAGTTTTGTTTATTTGGGCTATTGGATTTTTACAAAACATGAAAGCAAGTCATTAAGTAAACTAACGAAATTTAAGAAGTTTTGTTTGTTACAGTGTGAACTTGTTTTTTGTGTTCTGATTAGAAACCTGGGCATATTTATTTTATATGGCTAAACTTTCATTACTCTCATATGCATGAGTGTCCCACAGACACTGAGATCTCAGTTTGTCCAAAGTCAACTACCTTCGGTATCAAATTGGCTTAAGAGCTCCTATTTGTGCTTAGTTATTGGTGTAACAGTCTCCGAAGCTTCCAGTTATCCTCGATGACTCCCTTCTTCTCAGTCCCAGATCCAAATGATTACTGAATCCTGTCAGTCGTACCAGAGAAACGTCTTTGAAGTTGCATCCTTTTGCACATTATTTCCACAGTCACAGCTGTAGTTCAGGCGAATCCCAGAAGCTCTGTGGCGCAATGCCATTTATTAGCCACGTGACAAGTTAACCCCTCTGAGCTTTAGTTTACTCAGCTATTAAGAGGAGAGTGAACTCACTTCAGAGTGTTACTTGGTGACTGACTGCGGTGATGGGTAGAAAGCATTTAGCAGATTTCTGACATGCACTAAGTTGAATCTTAGCTAGGTGAAGGATGAAAAAGAGAAGAGGTTATACACTCTTTAGACATTAAAAGGCTTGGAAACTTGAAGCGGCATTGCCCATTCGGGAAGAAGAATTTCTTATTTCAGTATCAAGAGTTTCCCATGTCCATTGCTATTAGATAAAATACTAGGCTGAGGACTTAATATAATGATGCTCATAGCTTAATCAGAATTACTCAATTTTTTTTTAATGCAAAATACAGGAGAAGAGCCAATTCCACTCAAAGGACAACTAAATACCACCCTCAGACACTGGTACAGATACATATTCATACCCTAAGAGTACCTCCTAGGAAAATATCCCCAGCAAGTGGTTCACTGATCAGACATTTTCAGCTCTTAATAGGGAATGCTGGGAAATGATTACAGTAACTACTTTTGTAACACGTTATTTTTGTTTATTTACAATATTAAAAATTAAAGTTTCATGTGACCCTCTATTCTTAATCTGAAATTGCAAATATTAACAAACTTCAGGCTGAGAAAATTTTTACTTTAGTCTTTCAACCAGGTTTCACTCATTTGCACTGATTACTTGTTTCTTCTGTGCCATTTCCACAAGCTGTTCCTCTTATCTTTAATTGATTCAGGCTAATTGTATCTACATCTGCCCTGAGGGAAGGAACAGTTCTTTGGAACCAGTGCTGTAGGGCAGTAATCAGGATCTGTCTCAGAAAGTCAGTGTCCAATAGCTACCAGAAGACAGAGGATATTGGAATTAGAAAGATACTTCTGATAGTTCTTTCTACCTCTAAGAGAGAGAGACAGTATGCCACAGATTCTGTCTCCTTGCCAGGTCAACTTTCCTGTGATCAATAATAAGGAAAAAAAATTCCGTTCAGTTGCCAATTGAAGTTGTATCTTTTTTCAAGTAACACTGAGATGTTCCATTCTTTATCTAAGCTGAATGAACTATCCTTAGTCTTTCCTTTTACTTTTTAAAATAATGGCCAGTTTCTAACCAAAGTTAGCTATGCTTGTTTTTAAAACAGCTGCAGAAGGACAGGGCTGCCTCAGTGATTGTGGATTACAATCTACTCAGGGTGTCACCACAAGTCAATTAGGATAGATATCTATAAGGGCTATTAAATTTGTCAACCGTGTTTAATAGTCTTTCAGTTTGGCTGATGTTTATTTATAGTTGTTTATGATCTTCTAATTTCCCTGTTTCTACCAGGGCCTATTTAAAGTTGATACCATTTCTAAGATTTCTTTGGGGGCTGTGAAACTATATGTAACATGTTTTTAAAATATATAGTTATTTTGTTAGGGCACCTTGCTATGGTTGACAAGCATCAACATATTTAAGAAAAATTATGTAAAGTTAGTTAGAACCCTGAATGATATGGAGATTGGTATTGAAGTGATTGATAATGAAGAGTAGGTTTTGGGGGCTGCGCCCCTGGGTGACTCAGTTGGTTAAGTGACCAACTTCAGCTCAGGTCATGATCTCCCTGTTTGTGAGTTCGAGTCCCACATGGGGCTCTGGGCTGCAGCTCAGAGCCTGGAGCCTGCTTCAGATTCTCTGTCTCCCTTTCTCTCTGCCCCTCCCACACTCATGCTGTCTCTCTCTCTCTCAAAAATAAATAAACATTAAAAAAAAAAAGTAGTTTTTTTTTAAAAAGCTTCAGGAAATGTGAGGACTTGGAGTTGGTTAAATCTAAGATGCAGTGAAAGCCAGTGACAACCCAGTAAATGTTCTGGTATTTCAGCTTTTAACATACCATGGTGAAAGGTTAGTAAATTATTCCCAGTGATTACCTTAAAGCAAATGCCAATAGTGACAGACTGGAGAACACAGGCTATCACTGCTAAATAGTGATGAACTAGGTTAAAGCAAATAGTTTGTTTAGTGATGAACTGTAGGGGAATGTTGGACTACATCGGATATATAATATCAAGCTCAAATTCTTATATTCTTGACTCAGAAATAAATTTTAAAAATTAGGATATTTAAATATTTAATGATTTATTAAAATACACATAAAATTGTACATATATGGCCTATATGTACTACATGTACAATTTTTAAAAGCACAATGACAAATAGGCATATACAAACCACCTCTTTTAAAAATTTGAAAATTACTTGCAGCTCAAGTACATTTCCATTCCTCGTGCCCTTTTCTGTCATCAATACTCTAAAACTTTTACTAAACATTCCCTTGATATTTTTGTATGGCTTTACCACATACGTATGTCCTAAAAAATATACTGTGTAGCTTTGTCTGTTCTTTACTTTTTTGAAATTCTTAAACCTGTTTATTTATTTTTGAGAGAGAGACAGAGCATGAGCAGGGCAAGGAGCAGACAGACAGGGAGACACAGAATTCGAAGCAGACTCCAGGCTCTGAGCTATCAGTACAGAGCCAGACTCGGGGCTCAAACCCAAGAACGGTGAAATCATGACCTGAGCTGAAGTTGATCGCTCAACCAACTGAGCCACCCAGGTGCCCCTGTTCTTTACTTTTATATGCTGGTAATAAATCATACAGTTATGTGTACTCCGATGATTTTTCCCACCCTGAAGATTATATTTTTAGTTGCTTCCATGTTGATACCATGGTTCATTCATTTTCAAAATTGTGTGATACATAACTACATGAATTTAAGGTGATTTACCTATGTAGTCTCCCATCAATGTACATTTGGATTATTCCAAACTCTGACTCTATCGACATGTTAAAATATATCTCCAACGTGCATATAGAGAGTTCTCTATGGTATGTTCGTTGGAATAGAATTGTTGGGTGTAGTGAAGGTATAACTTCTACTTTAAGAGGTAATGCCTAATAGTTTTACACTGATTATATCAACATGCACCCTCACCAGTACTTTATAAAGTTTCTGTTCTACCATATGCTTTCCAGCATTTCAATTATCAATCTTTTAAGTTTTTATCAATACCAGAAAATATCTCCTTTTATTTTTATTTTGTATTTTCTTAACTTAATAAATTTGGCTACTCAGCTTTCTTCCTGTGTCAAATGCTTCTTATTTTTTCCCATTTTTATAATGTATTTTTTGTTTTTATATATTGCTTTGTGGGAATTCCCTATATATTCTGTATATAAAGTTTTCTTGCTCATGTTCTTGGGACATATCTTCTCCTGACCTAGTTTGTTGTTTGTCTTTTCATGTTGTATTTTGATGATAAGTTCTTTGTTTTAATGTATTTGAATATTGATCCTTTCCTTAGAATCCTTTGTATGCCTTATTTAAGAAATCCTTCCCTACTCTGATGTGTTTTCCTATGCTTTCATTCAAGTTTTCTTTATCTTTTTAAAGTTCTATCTTCCACAAATAAGTTTGAGTCTATGTTGTAGAAATAAGTTTTTTGTATTGGTGAAAAGCAGAGTTCAAATTTTATTTATTTAATATGGATACAAAATTTCCCCGGCACTATTTGTGGATAGTTCATTCTTTCCCAAATGACCAGGAATTCTATCTCTGTCATGTCAGATAGCCATATATTGACAGGTCTATTTCTTGGCCTGCCCTATACTTGTTTCCACTGGTCTGTTCTTCTGTACCAGTAGCACATTGTCTTAGTTAAATTTTGTGACTGATGAATTTTATTTTTAATAAGGCACTTTCTTATTCCTCCATCTCTTCCCCCTCTATCTTTTCCCTCATGAATAATTTAGCTATTCTCAATCCTTGGTTCTTGCATATAAATTTTAGAAATAGCTTTATCAAATTCCAAGCTTGTCCAAGCTCAAATTCTTTTGAGATTTTGATGGGAATTTTATTCACTCTATTCATCTATTTAGGGAGAATGACACTTTTTTTTTAGTCTATCCATGAATATGGTACATATTTCCATTTATACAGACCTTACTTAATTTCTTTCACCATAATATTATTTTACTCCTATTTATATTTATTTCTGGCTACTATTTTTTTTATTGTAAATAGTATACTTGTCAAATGTTTTATTATTTCCATGTATACAGAAATTCAGTTGACTTTAGTATACTATCCTTATATTTGTCAATCTTATCATACTCTTATTCTAATAATCTTCAGAAAATTGAATTTATCTATAGAGACAATTATATAATCTACAAATAATAAAAGCCTTCTTTCTTCTTTTCCAATTCTTATACTTTATTCTTCTAATTACATTACACTAGCTAAGAGCTCCAATAGAATAGAATAGAAATGATTAAAAGGTGTATCAATGAATTCTTCCTGATTTTCAAGAGTTGGCTTGCTAATATTTAGGATTTTTGCGTTTATGCTTCCAAAGATAGCATAGCATAAATTGGTCTTTTTTTTTTTTTTAACATTTATTTTTGAGAAAGAGAGGCAGCGTGTGAGCAGGGGAGGGGCAGAAAGAGAGAGACACACAGAATCCAAAGCAGGCTCCAGGCTCCATCCAGGATCCATCCAGGCCCAAAGCTGTCAGCACAAAGCCCGGTGGGGGCTTAAACCCCATCTCACAAACTGTGAGATCATGACCTGAGCCGAAGTCGGCCACTTAACCGAGCCACCTGGGCGCCCCTAAGTTGGTCTTTAATATTCCCTATTTTTATATTCTTTATTTGACTTTTATGCCAACATTATACTGTCTTGTCAGTTGAGTTGGGGAGTGGTCTCTTCTGTTAAAGACTTTGTTTTAAAGTACATCATTTGTTTTTTGAATGCTTGACAGAATTAACCTATAAAATCATCTGAGACTGATATTTTATTCACAGGAACAATTTTTGTTATTGGAAAATTAATGTTTTTACAGGTTCTTATCTTTCTAAAATTATTTCATTTTAACCATATTTTCAACTTTATTAGCAAAAATATCCATTATATTCTTTTTTAATCATTTTGATATCTGGTTAATCTGTATTAAATTCTTTTTTGCATTCCTATTAGTATTTATTTTTTTTTCATTGATCAATCTTTTTTGGCTTATATGAAATAATTTCTTCCAAGAATTATCTTTGAGCTTTGCTGATCTTTTCTACCTATATTTCTTTTCTGTCTTCTTAACTTCCTTTTCTTAAATAATTTTTTTAATGTTTATTTATTTTTGAGAGAGAGACAGAAAGAGAGAGCAGGGGAGGAGCAGACAGAGAGGCAGGCACAGAATCTGAAGCAGGCTTCAGGCTCTGAGCTGTCAGCACAGGACTTGATGTGGGGCCCAGACTCATGAACTGTGAGATCATGACCTGAGCCAAAGTGGGACGCTTAACCAACCGAGCCACCCAGGCACCCCTGTCTTCTTAACTTCTGCTTTTATGTTTATACTTCTGATTTCTATGGAATTATAGTTTTTTTTAAATCTTTAATTAGATAATTAATGAATTATATTTCTTCTCCCCTAATGTAAATATTTAAGGATATATATTTCCCTGTAATACTACTTTAGTTCTATCCCTCAAGCTTTGATATATAGGGTTTTTTTTTATAATATCTTAATTTTTTTGATCATTTTAAGGCTCACAGCAAAATGAAGGGAAAGTACAGAGATTGCCCATACACTCCCTTGCTCCTACACATATATAACTTTCCCCATTATCATTATCCTCCACATCAATGGTATGTTTGTTACAATTGATGATCCAACCTTGAAACATCATAATCACCCAAACTCCATAGTTTACATTAGGGTTCACTCTTGGTTTTATACTTTCTGAAGGTTTGGACAAATGTAAAATGGCATATGTCTATCATAATATTATTATGCAGAGTATTTTTACTGCACTAAAAGTGTTCTATGCCTCTATGATCATGGTCTGCAATTTTCTTTTCTTGTATTTCTTTGGTCTGGTTTTGGTATAAAAGTATTTCTGGCCTCATAACGTGAGTTAGGAAGTAGTCTCTCTGCTTCTATCTTCTGGAAGAGATTATAGAGAATTGGTATAATTCATTCATTAAATTTTGGTGTAGTTCACCAGTGAGCCCACCTGTGCCTGGCACTTTTGGAAGGTTATTAATTATTGATTGAATTTCTTTAATAGGTATGGACTTTTTCTGATGTCTGTTTATTCCAGTTTGAGTTTTGACAGATTGTGTCTTCTAAGTAATTGGTCCATGTCATCTAGGTTATCAAATTTATGGACATAGAGCTCTTCATAATATTTCTTTATTATCCTTTTAATATCTATGGAATCTCTGATGATGCCTCCTTTTTTATTTCTGATGTTAGTAATTTGTGTCTTTTCTCTGTTTTCCTTAGTTAGCCTGGCTAGAGGCTTATCAGTTTTATAATCTTTTCAAAGAACCAGCTTCCAGCTTTGTTGATTTTCTCTATTGATTTTCTGTTCACAGTTTCACTGGTTTCTGCTCTAATTCTTGTTATTTCTTTTCTTATGATTATTTTGGAATTAATTGTATCTTCTTTTTGTAGTATCCTAGAAGCTTAGATTATTGATTTTTGATCTTCTTTTTTGAATATATGCATTTGCTGCTATAAATTTCCCATTAAGCCATGCTTTAACGTGTCCCATGAACTTAGATAAGTTGCATTTTCATTTTCATTCAGTTCAAAATATTTAAAAATTTCTCTAGATATTTCTTCCTTGACCCATGTGCTATTTAGAAGTATGTTTTTCAATCTTCAGGTATTTTGAGATTTTCCAGTTATCATTCTGTTATTTCTGTGGCCTAAGAGCAGACATTATGTGATTTCTGTTCTTTTAAAGTTGTTAAGATGTATTTAATGGTCCAAAATATGATCTATTTTGGTAAATATTTCATGTGAGCTTGAAAACAATGTGTATCCTGCTGTCACTGGATGAAGTAATCCGTACATGTCAATTATATCCAGTTGATTTATGGCATTGTTGAGTTCAACTATGACCTTACTGATTTTCTGCCTGCTGACACTGTCCGTTTCTAAAAGAGGAATGTTGAATTCTCCAACTATGATAGAATATAATTATAATTCTATCACCTTTTACCTTACATAGTTTCATGCTCTGTCGTTAGACACATACATGGTAAGGATAGGTAAGAATCCTTCTCCTTTGATATTTAATATTTTCTAGATTTCATTTTTATTTTTTTACCCCAGAGTTATAAACTGGTATATTTTTAATTTGCCTGTGAATGACTTTAAAAATTATCTTGTTATTAAGTGCATTTAAATTTTTTTTTAATGTTTATTTATTTTTTTGAGAGAGAGAATGCAAGTGGGAGAGGGGCAGAGAGAGAGGGAGACACAGAATCCAAAGCAGGCTCCAGGCTCGGAGCTGTCAGCACAGAGCTCGAAGTGGGGCTCGAACTCACAAAGTATGAGATCATGACCTGAGCCAAAGTCAGCTGCTTAACTGACTGAGCCCCCCCAGCCACCCCTTATTAAGTGCATTTTTAAAAACAACATGCTCTCTAAGATATTATTCTTTGAAACTTGTTAACATGCTCTTTATTCTATATCATTTAATCAATTTTTGTAAATATTCCATGTATCTTTGAAAGAACATACATTTTGCAGTTTTGGGGTGCAATTAATTATATGTATACATTTGAGCAAATGTTATAATTGATTTATAATTATATTTTAATATCATTTCAATACTTATTAATTTCTTTTCTGATTTATCTATCATTTATTGAGGTAGTTGCCTAATTTTATAGTATGTTGATAAATTTATTATTTTCTTCTTTTGTGGACTTTGAAAATGTATGACTAGACAAATGTCAATTTAGAAGTGTATCTTACTGAGACATTAAATCTTTTATCAGTAGGAAGTGATTTCAGACATATAACTTACAAGTAGATAAACCTGTTGTATTTTGTTTCTTAGATACATGCAAAAGTATTGTATTTCCCATTGGTAAATGCAACTCAAGGTGGAAACAATTCCAAATCTTTCAGAATAAATGAAAAATATTTCAAAGAGAAACAGCTGGTCTGACTAATTCATGAAGTATAAAGAACTTTCATCACACACAATTAACATTAAAATACAGTGTCACAAGTTAATAGGTAGAGTTTCATTTTTCTTTCTCAGTAGGCTGTAAAATAATAATTTCCTTAATTCAGTGGCATATTGGATTAAGTTACACAAAATAGCCTGATATTTAAATCCATCCTGCTCATCTTTGCTTTTTTCTGGAAATTTTAGTCTATTTCCACTTCAAGATAGTTAATTTGTAGTTCATATTAGGCCCATTTATCCTATATTTTCCTCGCCACAGTATTTTTTAAATTCTATTTTATCTGTTTATTTATCCCACAAGTTAGATATTATTACTGTTCCCTATAGTCAGTGTTTGGTCAGGGTTATGCATAGGTTTCCATTTTCTTTGTTCACCAGTTCTTGCAACTCATATCTTTTTCTTAAATCATTTTCTGCAGGTCTCATGTTTGTCCTTTAGAGATTTCCTTAGCAATGTATATTAGTATTAAAATTTTCAGTTTTTATTTGTATAAAATTGTCTTTATATCATTCTCAAACTTGGAAAAGTGTTTCACTGGGACTATAATTCTAGAATGGTAGTTACTTTCTCTTAGCATTTGAAGACATTATTTCTTTATCTTCTGTCTTATTTGTTGCTGTGTAGAAGTTAGTGGTTAGTTCTAATACTTTTTATTTTATAGACAATCTAATTATTTTTCTGGATGCTTTTAAGATCTTTTTGTTCTTGGTATTCTGAAATTTTATAAGGCAATGAAAACAATTTTTTGTTTAGTCTCCTTGGGATTCACTGGGTTTCCCAAGACTGAATTCTGTTGTCTGTCATCAATATTTGAAAATTCTCAGCCTTAGCATCTTTGAATATTTGCCTTTCTACCATTCTTTCCAATCTCTCATTCTGAAACCCCAATAAGATATATATCAGACCCATTTATATTATTCCCATAAATGTCAATCTCACCTTCATGGATGGAGCTAGAGAGTATAATGCTAAATGAAATAAGTCAGTCAGAGAAAGATAAATACTATGATGTCACTCATATTTGGAATTTAAGAAACAAAACAAATGAGCAAAAAGAAAAATAGAGGGAGAGAGAAAGAGAAACCAAGAAACAGACTCTTAACTATAGAGAACAAACTGATGGTCACCAGAGGGGAGGGGAGATGGGGGGATGGATGAAATAGGTGATGGGGATTAAGGAGTGCACTTGTTATGATGAGCACAGGGTGATGTATGGAAGTGCTGAATCACTATATTGTACACCTGAAACTAATATAACACTGTGTTAACTAACTGAAATTAAAACAAAAGCTTTAAAAATATTAATCTTGCCTTCATATTTTTTTATCTTGTTGATTCTTTGCAGTACATTCTGTGTAATCTTTAGTTCTATCTCCCTGTTTATCAATTCCATCTTTACTTATATCTAATATGCTATTTAATACATTTATTGAATTCATGAACAATTTATTGAATTTAGCACATTCTGAATTCTTTTTTTTAATTTTTTAAATATTTATTTATTTTTAATGCTTATTTATTTTCGAGAGAGAGAGAAAGACAGAGTGTGAGCAAGGGAGTGGGGGCAGAGAGAGAGAGGGAGACACAGAATCCAAAGCAGGCTCCAGGCTCTGAGCTGTCAGCACACAGCCTGGCTCAGGCCTCAAACTCCTGAACCATGAGATCATGACCTAAGCTGAAGTAAGATGCTTAGCCAACTGAGCCACCCAGGCATCCCCTGAATTCTTAATATGAGTTATAATATTTCCTATTTTCTAGAAATTCTATGCAGTTATTCAGTGTTTTTTGTCATTTTTTAGTTTGGGTGTTTTTGTGTATATGACAGTTTGATATGCTTTTTAAACATTTTAAACATAGTTCTATTTCTATATGATAGTTCTATAAATTTCTTGCATGTTTTAGATTCTGAAAATTTTTATTTCAAATGATTTCCTCTAGGTAGCTTGCTTCTTTGATTATTTTGTGATTTATTAGCCATAGGCTTATGTTTCTTGGAACTTTATTTATTGGAATTCTTTGAGGTCTGAGGTTGAAGTTAACTAAAGCACTCATTTTTGTTGTTGTGTGTTTTTGTTTGTAGGCAGTTGAGGGCACTAGCAATATAACCTTAAGTATTCAGCTTCAGCCTTTTTGAATTCATCAAATATTCTGCCCTAAACCCATGTGATGCCTGGCTTCTGACCAGGAACCACTCATCACCTCCCTACCATCCTTCACCCACCACCATCCAGAGTGAAGGCTGAAGCAGGCAAAAAAAAAATTTTCAGCAAGAATGTTTTTAGTCAACCCATTGAAGGGATTGTTTTGGGGGCCTTGATTTACACAATGGTGCGTCTGTTCTGATTTAGACATTGGGAGTGCCCCTAGTTTTGTCTCTTTCCCTGTCACATAGGACATTTGAAATTCAAGCTCTATTTCATCAAGAATGTGAAGATGCCTGAGGCAAATGCCTATATACTATGCATCAAAAAATTCACCCTATTTGCCACGTAGCTAATGCTTGCCTATCAAAAGATGGTTGTGTGTGTTTGTGTGTGTGTGTGTGCATGCACGTGAGTGCACATGCATAAAATTGATCCAGACTTTTTGCTGTTCCATACTGGAAGTGTTACTTCAGACAGCTAAACCACTACAGTACCAGAAAAAGAAGATAGACTTCTTGGAGACTTTTACTGTTACAGTGAAATAGTTTCGTAACTCTTATGACTAAAGAGCTAAAGAAGCTCAAAATCAAGCTCAGAGTTTACTGGGAGATATTTTCTACATAACAGGAAATCGATCTGGAATGAGTAAGGCCCTGAGAATTGAAACAAGTGTGTAGAAGAAGAGAAGAAGACTAATTGGAGAACTCTGAAGTTTATTGCCGTCTGAGTCTCCCCCATCTTGGAAAGGGGCAACTTCTCTTGCTCTCTCCCCTTTCCTTTATTAACCAACTCCTGTTCTAGTGTCAAGACACTATCATTCTCTTACCTGAGATGATTAGCTTCCCAAAGGAAGCCAGTTCTTACCTCCCATTTTATCAAAACCGAATACATTGATATTTCAAAATGCCCTCAGGAGTCAACTCTAAGTTTATACCCTGGATTGGGGTGCCTGGTGGCTCTGTCGGTTTAGTTTCCAACTCCTGATTTCAGCTCAGGTGATGATCTCATGGTTTGTGAGTTCAGCCATGCATCTGCTTAGGATTCTCTCTCTCTCCCTCTCTCACGGCCCCTCCCTCTCTCTCTCAAAATAAATAAATAAACATTTAAAAAAAAAGTTTACACCCTGGAGAAGAAATGCCCACACAAAAGAGCTATAGAACTCCCTTAATATATATTAGAAATGATCTCAAGAATATATATGGAAATGAAATTTTAGGGTCCTCAGCTAAGCAGAAAAAAACATAACCTCAGATCAGGTGAAATTTGCCAATAATGAAGCAATTTCTAGAAAACCCTGAATCTGATAGTTTCCTGGATGGACTAAGACTTCATTCAATATTGATTGACAAATGAAAATAAAATTCAAGAAATGAATAAAAAAACAAAATAAGATGGTAAAACTAATTGAAATATGCACATGTATATAAACATAAAAATTTGCCTTTTGGAAGCAAGCAGTTATTAGAATGGATTATTAAAATTCCATTCATATACTGTTTATAAGAGACAAACTTAAAACACAAGGACACTAAAAAACTGGAAGAAGACAACTTCATTGGTGAGGACCTTCAGAGTCTAGAGGTTTTGACCACATCTGGTGTCCCGCTTTGACCCTTTTACCAGGTGGCCTGAAGAGCTGCCAGCTTTCAGTGGCACTAGGAGCAAGAGAAGACTCTCCGTTAGGCAGCCGGCAATACAAATGATAACTGGGTCCTTATGAAACAGCAAGTACAATGACTCGTGAGTCTCAGACGATCAGGATGCTTCATAATCCATGGAAAGCCCCATAAGGGAATCAGTGTTCCGTTCAGTTCCCAACAAAGCCACCCTCTTTATGGCAAGTTACTGTATTTGTGAGAAGGAGTTTCTAGCTTGCTCCTGGATTCAGGTGTTAACCGGAAGAGTGAATCAGGGGAATGTGGGACTCAAACTGACCATCATACATTAGATCCTACCAGATCTTGTGTTTGTTTAGTCACACAGATGTGCTCCATGCCATTTGATCATTTAGAAGAGTATTTTTCAAACTATTTGGTCTAAGATCCACAGTGAGAAATACTGTCATCATAAATACACTCATACACACATATTTGAAAAAAAAGTTTTCCAACACAAAAATACTTTTACTATATACAGTGCACTGTGATGTTTTTATTCTATTTGATCCTAGTTAATCTTCAAGTTCTGGCTGCAACCCATTACATTTAACTCACAACCCGCTAAAGGTGGGGGCATGCAATTTATCTCTTATGGTATCTCTCAGACCTCATCTTGAAGGCACAAGCAAACCGTACATCCTCAGTGGGTCTACGTGATCCTCACTGCCAGGGTCTCATTCAGTCTGCACCTGGGACTCCCAGGGAGTTCTTTATGACCTGTTGATGAAGAAGAAAAAAACTGAGCTGGGAGTAATAATTCTACTCTGCTATGCCAATAAACAAGCACAGTTGGTGAATTTCTAAAGTGGGTAAGGATTTTGTAGTTCTTTCAACCGTGTTCTCTGCCCCAATCACTATTTTAAATGGTGAAGGTTCTATACCTTGATGAAAACTGTCCTCATTTGCTGTCATCTCAAAGTAACTCTGTCCTTCCAAGTTAGAATTATAAACAAGAATAATGTTTTTTTTTCAAGTAAGTAACCTAGTTTTAGGTTTGTCACCTTATATTCTTTTTTTAAAGAATTTTTTTGATGTTTATTTATTTTTGAGAGAGACAGAGACACAGTGTGAGTGAGGGAGGGGCAGACAGAGAGGGAGACACAGAATCTGAAGCAGGTTCCAGGCTCTGAGCTGCCAGCACAGAGCTCAATGTGCGGCTTGAACTCACAAAGTGTGAGATCATGACCTGAGCTGAAGTTGGACACTTAACTGAGCCACACAGGTGCCCCAGCTTATATTCTTTAATAAATACCATTACGTATTTACAATACCATGTTGAATGTAATTTTTGTTTTCTTAAAATAAAATAAAAATTTTATCATTAGAAGTGTTCTCAAAAATAACTTTTAAAAAAACTGTCGTGTTGAACCCACAATATGGTCAATTAATCTTCAATAAAGCAAGAAAGAATATCCATCAGAAAAAAGAGTGTCGCTTCAGTGGTGTTGGGAAAACTGGACAACAACACACAGAAGAATGAAACCGGACCACTTTCTTACACCATACACAAAAACAAAATCAAAATGTATGAAAGACCTGTGAGAAAGGAAACCATCAAATCCTAGAGGAGAGCACAGGCAGTAACTTCTTTGACTTCAGCCATAGCAACTTCCTCCTAGATATGTCTCCTGAGGTAAGGGAAACAAGAGTAAAAATAAACTTGGAGACTTCATCAAAATAAAAAAGCTTCTGCACAGTGAAGGAAACAATCATTAAAACTAACAGGCAAACTTCAGAATGGGAGAATATATTTGCAAATGACCTAATAAAGAGTTAATATCCAAAATATATAAAGAACTTGTAAAACTCAACACTCAAAAGAGAAATAATCCAATTAAAAAAGGGCAGAAGACATGAATAGACATTTTTCCAAAAGAGACATCCATGACCAACAGACACATAAAGATGCTCAACCTCAGTGATCAATAGGGAAATACAAATCAAAACTACAATGGGATACCACTTCACCTGTCAGAATGGCTAAAATCAATAACACAGGAAACAACAGGTGTTGGCAAGGATGTGGCAAAAGGGGAACCTTATTGCACTGTTGGTAGGAATGCAAACTGGTGCAGTTACTATGGAAAACAGTATGGAGGCTCCTCAGAAATTTAAAAGTAGAATGACCCTAAGAGCCAGCAATTGCACTACTAGGTATTTACCCAAAGAATACAAAAATCCTAGTTCAAAGCGATACATGCATCCCAATGTTTATAGCAGCATTATCTATAATAACCAAATTATGGAAACAGCCTAACTGTCCATCCACTGATGAATGGATAAAGAAAAGGTGGTATGTATGTATGTATGTATGTATGTATGTATATAATGTACGTATGTGTTTGTGTGTTTGTGTGTGTGTGTAATGGTATATTAGCCATAAAAATAATGAAATCTTGTTATTTGCAATGATGTGGATGGAGCTAGATAATATTATACTAAGTGAAATAAATCAGTGAAATACCATATGATTTCACTCCTATGTGGAATTTAAGAAACAAAACACATAAGCAAAGGGAAAAAATAGAGAGGCAAACGAAAAACAGACTCTCAGCTATAAAGAACAAATTGATGGTTACTGGAGGGGAGGTGGGTGGGGGGATGGGTTAAATAGGTGTTGGGGATTAAGGAGTGCACTTGTGGCAAACACTGGGTATTGTATAAAAGTGTGGAATCACTATATTGTACCCATGAAACTAATATTACACTGTATGGTAACTGAATTTAAATAGAAACTTAAAAAATAAAAATAAAAAACTGTCATGTCATTGATGAGAAAACTAAAGTCTGTAGAAGTAATCGACTTATTATTGTCACACAGTATTGAATACTAGAGCCAAAACTACAATTCAGGTCTTCTGATATCTCAGCTAGTATTCTTAAATGTTCTTTGTTTGTTTCACTGTGTCTAAAGGGGAAGCTTCTCATTTATAATCCATGTTGAGCACTGAGTGAAAATAACAGCTTCATCAAAATGTTACTAAGGGGTGAGTAAATCAGTCACAAAGTGATTCTAGTGATCTTTATGCCTAGCTCAAGTACCATTCAGATCCAGAAAGAGGGGACTAGCCCCAGAGTGGGCTGTTCTTTCATCATTCCGTACAACCCAGATAATTATATTGTTTTAACACTAATGTTAACGTCTTGCTGAAGAAGCTTGAAATATGTTTTCTTAACACTACAGTGTGGAAAATGAGCAAATACTACCGTGACTCTGATTATTACTTTTGTTTTGTAAAATGTTATTTGGAAGCCAAATGTAGCATCTCTAGTCAAAGACATGCCTCATGAAACTGAAAATACTTTTAAAGGTCCGTAAGAAGGGTCCTCTAATCATGTCCCTCTTATAAATCATTAGTTTCAACAAAAACAAGGATAAAGTAAAACTGAAAGGTCATGCCCTCATGTCAGAATAGAACTAGTATTTATGTGTATCCAATAGACTTGGATAATTTAGATACTTCATCTTCTCTGTGTTCCTGCCCACTTCCACTGTTTTTTCCATTTTTTTTCACACAACATATCTGTGTTGGAAAGCAATTCAAACATCTAGATATTACTAATTATTCCAATGTCTGTTATCATGTTATTGAAATATCTTAGCCATGTACTAAATATCCATGAGGTTTACTGGCAAGTTTGTTCTCTCAACCACCTTTCTGCCAGCAATGCTAAAATGGAGAAGAATTTGGCTGTTCATAAAGTTTGGTCTCAGTTATACAATATAGCAGTTACCAACCCTGTTTTTATCACTTGATTCCAACCTCCATTTGCTATTTCTGCTATTTCCTTTTTTTTCCTGTTTTTTTATAAACTTGTACTCTAGTACACAATACTAGAGTTCCCCACCATTATTGGAATTATCCACTTAAGTGTTAAATCTGCCTCTGGCAAACCAAGAAATTCAGAAATTCTTTTGTATAAAACAAATTCAATGATGCTCGATAACTCTGTTATATAATTATAAAAACAATTCACATTTGCTAGCACGTTTGAAGCCACAAGACTTGAGATTGGACAACCTGACTTTTATCAGAATCATCAATTTCATAGTTACCATGACAGGTCCTGAGCATTAGGTTAGGAGCTCTGTGAGTACCAGTTCAGTTAATCCTCACCAACGTCATTAAGACAAAAGTGCCATTAGTATTGCATCCTCATTTTTGTGGGTAAGGAACCTGAGGCATAGACAAATGTAGTTTGTTACCCAAGGCACAGTGGTTGGTGAGAGGAAGGAGGCCATGAATCCAGGTTCATCTGCAGCTAGTGATTGGCATGTATAGTTTTAAGTAAATGAAAATTAGCCAGGATGTATGAAAGAAAGTCAGTACAACAATTTTATCCTTTTTAATAACCTTTTTGTTAATGCAAATGCTTCCAAAACAACTCAAAGGTTACTTTTACATTGTATGCTCCAATATGACCAAATATTTGGTGGTTCCCCTTACTTGTGAAAGATGGGCTTTTTCCAAATGAGAAATACTGCCTATTAATTTAAAAAGTTATTTCAAGTAAGATTTAAAGTAGGGAACCCAAACCTAAATAGTGGTGAGCTAGGTACATGAGTGATTCAGAAAGGTTAAGGGCAGCAGTAACTAGGAAATGCGGTCTAATCCAGTGGTTCTCAAAGTGTGATCCCCTCACCCGCAGCATCAGCATCACCTGAGACCTTGTTAGAAATACATTCATTCATCAGCCCCGTCCCAAACCTACTGAATCAGAAACTCTGAGAGTGGGGCCCAGCAATCTGTCAGCACAGACCCTCCAGGTGTTTCTGATGAATGCTTCGGTGAAATATTGGTACTGGTCCCCAAACAGCAGTTTTGACTCCAGGGGTTCCAGGCACTTGTTGCTGGGAGAACCCTGGGAGACCACTTTGTAAAGCTTCCTGAGTTTTCAAAGTATGCCAGAAATACAGAATTTTATGTGAATTTTTAAATGTTAAGTGACATTTTAGTTAAAATGAAAAAGTAAGAAAAATCTATGATGGCTAAATAAAACATTTCTGCAGATCAAAACTTCCCTGGGTTGCCACTCTTTGGCTTTTAGTTTAGAGTATTTATTACAAGACAGAATGTTGTCAGTATACTTAGCCTTTACCCACATTTCTTGTACTAAGAAGTACACAAGAACTATTTGATTCTTCTTGAGAAGGTGAAGAGTCGTTTAAGCAGTTTTTTTTTTCCTTTGAGATTTGTTACCAGAGGACTAGTAATAAATAATACAAATAGCCAAACTTTAAAAATAGCTTTTATATTTTACATAAGTAGTGAATTCACATAACTACATACAGACAAATATTACTGAAGGGTAAAATACGACACTTAAAAGTGTTATTCACCGTCCTACCTTACTTGCAATTTACCTTGTCAGAGATTAGGATTAGTCTATTTTTATAACATTTCATTTTTGACCCATTAACTTTGATATTTTATTTGAATCCCTACAATGAATGATAAAAAATTCTCCTGTGTGACATTTCTTTCACCTGATGATGTCTATTCAATTATTATTTTATGATAAAACTTTATTAATTTAGGGTGCCTGTGTGGCTCAGTCAGTTAAGTGTCAGAGTCTTTGGTTTTGGCTCAGGTCACAATCTCATGGCTTTGTGGGTTTGAACCCCACATTGGGCTCTGCATGGACAGTGTGGAGACTGCTTGGGATTCTCTCCCCACTTGGGCTGTCTCAGTCTCTCTCAAAAAAAATAAATAAACTTTAAAAAAATAGAAAAACTTATAGTAATTCAGTTTAGTAATTATAATGATCTTCCTAGCTTTTCCTGTAAATTGATTCTGAATACTGTCAATAAATATCATTATAGTGTCATGATAAGTTCATAGGAGAATTTGTTGCTATGATTAGACTCAGAGAAAAGGAAATAGAATCCCATATCTTTAAACCTGGAACACTTGAAAAAGAATATCATCAAAGTCAGATTTCCTTTTTTTTCCTGTCATCTTAGAGTTTTCTGGGCATATACACACATCAGTCTCCTTGTAACCATATCATTTCCTTTCTTAAAATCCCTTGGTACTGTTTGATTAGTTCATATATATATATATATATATATATATATACACATACATATATATTTATATATATGTATATATACACACATACACGTATATAATATGTATTTATATATAATTAATGTTATATACTATATATAATTATATATTATACATATTATAATTATTTATTATATAAATATGATATAATATATCTTTATATAATGAGTAAATATATTCATATAAATGTATTCATATTTATATTTATATATATTAAATGTATATATTTAATATATATGTTAAATTTGGTTGGGAATGTGAGAGTAGACTCAATAAATTTTCCATCACAGTCTGGAAGACAAAAGGATTGCTGATGAGAAGTCTGATATTAATTTAATTCTCATTCCTTATTGTTTTTTTTTCTCTGAAATATTTTAGTTCCATCCTCCACCCCTGTCCATCCTTTCAGAATTGTGGATGGAAAACTGACCAAGAACTTTGTGTAAATAGATGATGTATGTCAAAAATCAAGACACCCTTATAGGTATACGGGCAGGGAGGAGGCAGGTTGGCTAATTACCCTTTTAATGTCTGTAAAGGAAGGCTTTATGTGGGCAGAGGTGGGTGTAAACTATTTTATACGTAGGTTTCTTGGTGTATTTTTCTTCCCCTTTTCCTTGTGTCTCTTGTGGCAGCTCTGACATGCCTTAAGTTCTCCTGTGCATCTCTCTCAGATCCAGAGTCTAGGAGTTGTAATACCATTTTATTTAGAAGATGTTCTTGAAGTTTTCACCTAAGTGAAAAGTAATCAGTGCCCACTACACTGCATACAGAAGCAGGTGAAGGGAGTAGGGGACGCAATTCCCCCCAGATGACCTAAAGGCAGTTAATTAATTTCTAAGATCCACTCTACATCTGTTGATTTTGAGATGGGAGCTCCTTCAGGGCTCCCATATAACTGGTTGCTCTTGCCCCAAATGTTTGAACTCCTTTCTTTGTTTTTTTTTCTTTTCTTTTCTTTTCTTTTCTTTTCTTTTCTTTTCTTTTCTTTTCTTTTCTTTTCTTTTCTTTTTTCTTTTTTCTTTTCTTTTCTTTTCTTTTCTTTCTTTTCTTTTTCTTTTTCTTTTTCTTTTTTCTTTGTTTTTCTTTTCTTTGTTTTTCTTCTCTTCTCTTTTCTGATATCTTCATCTGGGATATCTCAACAGTTTTGCTTTTTCAGGTTTCTTTATCAGCAGCTCTTTGTTTTCTGCCTTCAGGAATTCCTCATTATTTTTGATCTGCTGATGGAGCCTTTCTTGTACATTATACTCACTTGCAAAATCTGAAGCCAGGTTAATCCAACTCTGTCTGCTATTGGACCAAAATGGACTACTCCTATTTTAAAACAAACTTCTCAGTCGGTTAAGCATCTGAGTCTTGATTTCAGCTGAGGTCATGATTTCATGGTTTGTGAGTTTGAGCCCCACATTGGGCTCTGTGCTGACAGTATGGAGCCTGCTTAGGATTCTCTGTCTCCCTCTCTCTCTCTGCCCCTCCCCTGCTCTTCCTCTTTCTCTCAAAATAAATAAACATTTAAAACAAACTCCTAAGGTCTTTTTTTTTAAACTCCTAAGTTCTTATGACATCGGTGACTACAAGCATCTCTGCAGTCTGACTCCCAGATACTTTAGCAACTGTCTCCCTTCATTCTCCTTTTACCTGACTCCCTTCTGTCACACTGACTTTCCTGCCATTTCTCAAAGTTGGCAAGCTTGTTCACATCTCCAATATAGTCTGTACTCTTTCCCCAGATGTTCTTATAGACAAGTCCCTTAATCTGTTGTCTGTCACTTCTTCAAATGGGACCAGCTCAGAACACCCTGTCAAAAATAGTTTTTTAAGAGGTGTTGGTGTGTGTGTGTGTGTGTGTGCGTGTGTGTGTGTATGTGTGTGTGTGGTGGAATATTATGCAGCCATAAAAAAGATAAGCTCTTTCCATTTGTAACAACATAAATGGACCTAGATGGTATTATGTGAAGTGAAAGAAGAGAGATTGTGTCAGATTGAGAAAGACAAATATCATATGATTTCAATCATACATAGAACCTAAAAAAAACAGAATTAGTGAATAAACAAACAAAAGGCAGAATCAGACCTACAAATAGAGAGAATGTAATTATAAAAATAACTGATAAAAATACTGATGGTTGTCAGAGAGGAAGAGGGTGGAGGGATGGACAAAATGGGTGAAAGGAAGTAGGAGAGATGGGCTTCCAGTTATAGGATGAATAAATCACAGGGATAAAAGATACAGCATAGGGAATATAGTCTATGATATTGTAATAGTGTTGTATGGGGACAGATGGTAAGTCAGCTGTGGTGAGCAGAGCACAGCATATAGAGAGATGTTGAATCACTGTTACACATCTGGCACTATTATAACATTGTGCGCCAAATATTCTCAATTAAAAAAAATTTTTAAGTAGTTTCTCTATTCCCTCAATCCTGTTTTATTTTTCTGATAGCTCTTCTATTCTGATAGTATGCCATATATATATATATATATATATATATATATATATACATATATGTATATACATATATACATATATGTGTATATGTGTGTGTGTGTATGTGTGTATATATATATATATATATATATATATATTTGTCTAACTTATTCATCGCTCTGTATCCAGCACATGGAACAATACCTGGCAGGATGAATACCTGGTGAGTGAACAAATGAAACAGTTGTGCCCATTATAAAATCTGACATGTGGAGGGGTGCCTGTGTGGCTCAGTCAATTAGGCATCTGATTCTTTTTTTTTTAATTAAAGAAAAGTTTTTTTAACATTTATTTTTATTATTGAGAGACAGAGCATGAGCAGGGGAGGGGCAGAGAGAGAGGGAGACACAGAATCTGAAGCAGGTTCCAGGCTCTGAGCTGTCAGCACAGAGCCCGACGCTGGGCTCAAACTCACAAACTGCAAGATCATGACTTGATCCGAAGTCAGACGTTTAACTGACTGAGCCATCCAGGTGCCCCAGCATCTGATTCTTTAAGCTCATGTCTTGGTCTCAGGGTTGTGAGCTCAAGCCCTGCATTGGGCTCTGCACTGGTGGACACAAGCCTACTTAAACAAAATCTGGGGTGGATACCCCTTTATCTGACATATGATGGTCCAGGTACAGAGGAGTTAGATAATTTGGCTGTGGTTACAAAGCTAGAATTTAAACCCATATTTCCTATTCCAGAGCCCTAGCTCTTTTATTATTATTTTCTTAATGTTTATTCATTTATTTTTGAGGGAGAGCATGCACACGAGCAGGGGAGAGGCTGAGAGAGAAGGAGAGAGAGAATTCCAAGCAGGCTCCGTGCAGTCAGCACAGAGCCTTACGTGGGGCTCGAGCCCATGAACCACGAGATCATTACCTGAAATCAAGAGTCAGATTCTTGACTGAGCCACCTTGACACCCCAAGAGCAATAGCTCATAAGCATTGTGCCACAGAACCTCTTGATTTGGGACTCTAATTAGCCAATTTAATATAGTATGATAAATGCTAAGCTGAGGTGTTCCAAAGGTGAAGGTTTTCCTCTGTCTGCCATTTCCCATTACAGTGAACTCCAGGGGATAGTCTTGGTTCTTTTGATATATGAGATTTTTGGCTCAGGTCATGATCTCATGGTACAGGAGTTCGAGCCCTGCATCGGTCTCTGTGCTGACAGCTCAAAGCCTGGAGCCTGCTTCAGTTTCTGTGTCTCCCTCTCTCTCTGCTCCTCCCCCACTCACGCTCTGTCTCTCCCTCAAAATAAATAAACATTAAAAAACGATCTGGCTCAATTGGTTAAGTGTCTTACTCTTGATTTCAGCTCAGGTCATGATCTCACAGTCATGATTTCATGGTTGTGAGATCAAGCCTTGCATCAGGCTCCACGCTTAACATGGAGCTTAAGGTTCTGTCTCTCTCTCCATCTGCCCCACTCTCCCACTCATGGTCTCTCTCAAATAAAAAAAATTGTTTTATTCTGACATGTGGACACTAAATATTTGTGCTAGGTCTACTTTTGTCATCTAGCTCATCTAAAAAAAACAACAACAAAAAGTAAAAAAGAAAATTATTGCTGCAGGTAGAGTTCCTTTATTCAAATAAATAGTAGAGCTAATAAACGGTACAGCTAATACAATAAGTTCAGTAATCTTAAAATCTGAAAACATATATTGACAGATGCTGGCGAAATACATTCTGTCATCATTTCTGAAATGCTTCCGTGAGGATGCACAGCTTAATCGTTAAGCACAATGAGGTGAAGAGACCATTGTCCTCCTCCTTCTGTATGCTTTATTTTCTGTTCCATTTATTATTTGTCTAGTGCTTAACACCATAGCATCTATGTCTCATTAGTAAAAGGCAATCAGGAAAGACTGGAGTTGAAAAATTATGCCCTGAAATACTCATTTGAAAGCAGTCTGCCCAAGAGAAAGATCCTCCAACTGGAATGCCAACTAACATCCCAAGTGACCAAAGACTGTCAATGTCCCTGACTGAGTCTCAGTTTCTCATCTGTAAAATGACAGACGTGAAACTGAGTGACATTCAAGGCCTTCTTCTGCTCTAATTCTCTACATTTAAAGAACTCTAAATATGACTAGTGTTAGACATGATTCTGAAGTATTTTCCTGTACTCATTTTTATTACATCATAGCAGTCATTGATTGTGAAACTTTGTAATGATAGACAAATACAGCATGATTATAAAACACGTATTAGGAAATGGTACAGTTTCCATTCAGCGTTCTCAGCCTCAGGCCCTTACATGTAAGATACAAATGGAAAGGCCTGTAAGGAAGTAGTTGGCAGCATGGTCACTAGAGTCACACTGGCTAGGTGAAAATCTGGGTTCAACCACTCTGGGTAAATGAACTTGGGCAAGTCATTTTACTTATCTGGGCCTCCATTGCCTTATCTGTGAAGCGAGGATACTTTATAGGTTCTCTGAGAATGAAATTACTCTATTTGAGTAAAGTCCTGAGAATATTGCCTGGCATCTATAAAGTATTACTTAAGTATTTTTCTACTGTGATTACCTAGTTCAAAGGGTAAATACAAGAATTAAATAAGAAAACACACATTAAAATAATATAATATCTAGCAGAAAGAAATTCATTAATCCAACAAATATTTACTGAGGACTTCCTTTGTGCCAGTCATGGGTCTAGATACTAGGACAAACATTTATTAATATTGAATTATGATCCCTGCTCTCCTGGGGTTTGTACTCTAGTGAAGAAGGGCAGGAAATATACAATTAAGTAATTAAGCATAATGTTTAAGACGGTGAAAATTGGTTAGAATGAAAATAATTTGGAGGAGAGAATGTTCAGATCCTATTATATTTAAGATGGCCAAGGAAGTCTTGTCTGACAAGATCGGTTTTCTTTCCCCAAGTTAACTCGTATGATAAACAGAACTTTACAAATGCATAGTGTCAATGCCATTATCATCATATTTCCTTAAACTGAATTGTTATGAAGTAAGGGTTTGCATTTGGTATGTCATCGCTATTATTCTGATAAAAATTAGAATAGTGGCAAGTGTGTTTTTGATGGTTCATGGATACATTTGGAAAACAGGCTGTTATTTTTTTGTCATTTCCAATAAAATCATTAACCTAGAGTTCATCCTATGATGAGTATTTTTTAAATATATATCATACGAATTTTCAGTGTACACAATAACTTTAAAATGCATGCTTAATGTCTGCAAAATACATAAATGCCATTGAGCATTGATTAGGAAATTGAGGATTACAGAGATGTCTGAATTCATACCAGCAATAGAGCAGCACTCAACCCTATGTCCTTGATTCTAAATTCAGAATTCTCTCTACGACTCTAAACTACTTGAATAATAATATATTTAATTGGCTAGAATCTGCAGTGTCTTAATTTTTTTGTTCTTAGATACTCAAACTGGCCTTTTCTTCCATTTGTTTTCATTCCTGAGGACCAGATTGCACAAGATAATTTCATTTGCAGCATTAGTGGACTTTCATGGCCTTTGCCCTCAGATGAGAAAAATGTAGAATTCATTATTTTTCATATTCAGTATCTCATTATAATTCAACAAATTCAACAGGGTTTTGTTTTGTTTTTTGCTACCATAGAGCTTCTCTTCAATGGTAAGCAGTTTACCCAATAGACCTGTTTAACTCCAGTAAGGATATCAGGATAACGTGAAACATGGTAGTTCTAGAACAATATGTTCTCCTGAAGCATGGAAAGCTACTTGTCCTCTGGTACAGACTGAAAGCCATAAAGAAGAGCAAATGTGAGCTGGAGAAATGATGAATATTCATGCTGCACAAAGACACTGATTTCCATAGTGGGGCAACATCTGGAGCAGCTAATGGGGTCAGGCTGCTCTTAGTCACCTGCATGCCAGAGAGAGACCTTCACACTTAGGAAAACCGAGCAAAAGTAAGAGGCAGTAATTTAAAATTGTATTCAAATATTGTGCCTATGGAATTAATGACGTGTTTTTAAATATATATTCGATTCATGAGACTGGCTACATAGGAAGGCATTATTTTAGAAGCATTTAAAAATATAGTCCCATTAAGTCATTTTGTAAAAAGAGTAATAAATGACATTTTTATTGGTTTATCATCTTCTCGGGTTTTTTACAATGTGATTTTCTTGGCTTGGAAAAAAGAAAAAAACCAAAAAGCGCTAGTGACTTACTCTCCTAAACATGGCAAAAATAGAAAAGAAGACATAAATATAATGCACACAATAATGTCGCACTTCATGCTTTCCCCAAAAAGTGTTTATATACAGCATGTCATTTGAAGTTCAAGATCACGTGTGAAACATTGAGAAGAGTGCCTGGCACAGAGCTAGCAGTGAATAATGCTACTTGTTATTATCCAGCAGTGCCTCCAGTTCAATACATCTGAACTATACTCCTCACTCATTCCCTCACTTCTCCAATCTCTTTCTGCTTTTTCTCACCTGACCTGGTGAATGGCATAACCTACTCACTCTAGCCTGCAACCTGGAAGACGTCAGTGGCTGTGTCTTACCTTTCAACCTAACCACCATCTTCTTCTCGAAATTCTCGATGGCAGTGCATTGGCTTGGGTGCTCATGATATTTTGCCCAAACTCTTGCTATTGCCTTTCTCTTAACCTAAAAGAATCCCCATCCCTGAACCCTTACAATTCAATTGCTACACAGCTGGGGGAAGTGATCTAGTCACGTTGGCTGCCTACATAACCTTAAATATTCTCCTGGTTTTAGCATAAGACTCAAGAACTCTCACCCCTACCTCTTTCTTGTCACTTCTCACCAGCCCAACCATATCCTTCTGTAATTCATTCCCTCCATCCTCGGTTACATGTAGTTCTCAGAACACCCTATGTTCTGTTAAGTTTTTCCTTCTTTGCACAGCCTACTTCATCTGAAAAGAATACTCCTTCCTCCTTCTAGGTCTGGAAATCCTGTTTTGATTTTTCAAGACTTGGGCCAGGCATCCATTCTCGGTAATGCTTACTCTGATGATCTTCTCTAGGCACCTACTCCTCTGAGGCCTGGACCCATATTGCTGGGTTATTTCCACCGTGGCCTTTGTTCGTTTTCACCATGATTCACTTGTTTAATATATATTTATTTATTTTTATTTATTTATTTTTTAATGTCTATTTTTAAGACAGAGAGAGAGAGAGAGACAGAGCATAAGCAGGGCAGGGGCAGAGAGGGAGACACAGAATCTGAAGAAGACTCCAGGCTCTGAGCTGTCAGCACAGCACAGAGCCCAATGTGGGGCTTGAACTCACAAACCATGAGATCATGACCTGAGCCACCCAAGTGCCCCTTGTTTGTTATTTATTAACGGCTGAATTTCAAAGATAAAAGACACAATCCAAGCTCTTAATTTGCATAACAATCCAAGTGGGAGAAAACTAAACAATTGCCATAACTGACATATCAAAAAGTTGGCTTTTAAAATGCTGATTCAGGGGGGCTTGGGTGACTGAGTAGGCATCCAAATTTGGCTCAGGTCATGATCTCACGGTGTATAGTTGGAGTTTGAGCCCTGCGTTGGGCTCTGTGCTGACAACTCAGAGCCTGGAGCCTGCTTCAGATTCTGTGTCTCCCTCTCTCTCTGCCCAGCCCCCGCCCTCTCTCTCTCTCAAACATGAATAAACATTTTAAAAAAAATTTTAGTGCTTATTGAGTGCTCTTTTCCTGCCCTGCCCAACTTCCCCACCCTGCCTTGTTTACTTGGAGTCTCCATTTCAAAAACTTACTTTTCTCTCTTCCTTCAAGGCCAGCATAATATTTTGATGTTCTTTATGAAGTTCACCCCCACTTTGAACAGGATGGGCCAGATTCTGCAAAGGGAAGTGAAATCAATGGATGTTTCCCTTCTGAACTTTACCTGCTCTGTAGCTGGCTCATGGCTCTAAACTCGGGAGGCATTCTGAGTACTTTTGTCTCATTTTTAGTTTTCATGCACACCTGTGCATCACTATTTCTTCTCTAGACCTAAATTAGTGACTGGATTTTCTTTTTTTCCCTCTCTTCTTCTCTCCCTTTCTTCCTTCTTTGTTTCCATCTGTCAGTAAATACAGTCTACATACAGTCTACCATGCATTCTATTCATTGCTATCCTAGAGTGGTAAATAAGACAGATAACAGTTCTGATTCCCGTGGAGCTCTAAGAATCTACCAAGGGACAAATAGGAAGTAAAAAGTATGTAAGTATGTATGTATGTATGTATGTATTTATTTAAATTATTTCATTATAATACTGATAAAAAGAACAAAAGAGAAGACTGTTTTTGTGCTAATGAGGTTTTTAGAGATTTAAAGCATGGGGCAGCATTTGGATGAGAGGTAGTTTATGGTCTATTCTCTAAGAGTGTGGCTGCCCTCAGGTGCATGGTGGTAAAGGGAACTCTCATCTTTACTTTCCCCAAAACACTACTCAATTTGTAGTGTTCGTTGGAGGGGGGGTGGCATGGAGGGAAGGCAATATGATTAGACTAAATAATATTTAGGTAGTAAAGTCCTAGCAATGTGCCCCCAGCATGCACACATGTGAATAAAAGCAAAGTGGCTTCAAGAATTTTCACTTGTCATATATTAATGCTCTATTTAAACTGCAGAGTTGATTTAATGAGAATTCCTGATATATATTCTGTCAGTTGTGAATAGATACCACCAGTTTTCTAAGGAGGAGCATTGCCTTACTTCTAGTGCTTCTGTCCTGTGGCCACACCATGGTTGGGGTAGTTTCGTGTATTGTAAGCATACTTTTAATTTGCATATGAGAATTGTTTGCTAATTTCTTGGGAAGGCAAAAAAAATGAAAAGGGTCATGAGGATAAGCTCTGGAGTCACATGACACAGTTCTTTGCTGGATTTAGAATCTTGAACAACTAATTTAACACTCTGTGTTACAATCTCTTCATGTGTACAGTGAGATAAAATGAATAATATAGGTTTGTTGTAAGGATTAAATACGTAGGTAATACACAAAGTACTTTGGCATAGTACCTGCTAGGTAGAAGGTGTTCAGTAAATGCTAGGTAAACATTCTTAGAGACTAATTTTGATTCCAAAGGTGAAAATTAAATTGTTCAGTTATGCATTGAGAAGGAGACAGAGTAACAAATTTGGTAGTAGTATCTTAATGACCTTCTAACACAGTGTGATTGACAGAATAATGTCCCCGCAACCTCCAAAGGTGTCCAGGTCCTAATCCCTGTAGCTGTGAATATATTATCTTACACTGCAAAGAGGGCTTTGCAGATGTGATTAAGAATCGTGAGATAAGAAAATTACTCTGGATTATACAGGGGGTCCAATGTAATCTCACGTGTTTTTATAAGATGGAGGCAGGAGGGTCAGAGTGAAGAGAAGGACATGTGATGAGGGAAGAAACAGAGGTTGGAGAGATGTGAGTGCTTGAAGGAGGCCACGAACCAAGGAATGCAGGCAGCCTCTAGAAGCTGGAAAAGACAAGGAAAGGGATTCATTCTCTCCTAGAGATTTCAGAAAGAACCAGCCCTATTGACACCTTGACTTTAGCTCAGTGTGAACAATTTTGGACTTCTGACATCCAGAACTGTAAGATAATTAATTTGTGTTGTTTTATGCCAAATAATTTGTGGTAATTTATTATAGCAGTGATAGGGAACAACCACACATAGATTGGCCTAAATTGTTTCTTTTTTCTTTTTCAGGCAAAGCAAATTTCTAAATTTAAAAATGGAAAGCTATATTTCAACATATAAATATGTATTGCATATACTTTTCAAAGAAAACACAGTTATTGTTGGTTTTCATCACGTGAACAATTGAGAAATTTTTCTGCCTTAACTCTGAGGTTAGACCTAGATAAACACGTTATGCCCTCTTCCTTGCTTATCTTTCAACTTGGTGTTATTTAGCTGGCAGGTACTAGTAGTTGTTAAGGATTACAAATTACAAATATATATATATGTATAAAAAAAATATACTGTGCTATATGTATATATTATACATAATATATAATATATTATACATATAATAAATATATAATATATATTATTACACATTATTAATAAATAAATAATTAATTATTAATATATTATATATTATATATTATTTAGCTGGCAGGGACTAGTAGTTGTTAAGGATTACAAATTACAAATATATATATATAATACTGTGCTATATATTATATATATTATATGATATATAATATATATCATATTATTATATTATATTATTAATGATTATTAATATATTATTTATTACATATTAATATATAATATATAATAATTACTGTGATAATATTAAGTGTAAATTTTCCTCAACACTTCTTTAAGAAAATAGCTAAAGATTGCTGAGGAAGATGGCGGCGTAGGAGGACGCTGGGCTCACCGCAAGTCCTGCTGATCACTTAGATTCCACCTACACCTGCCTAAATAACCCAGAAAACCGCCAGAGGATTAGCAGAACTGAGTCTCCGGAGCCAAGCGCAGACTAGAGGCCCACGGAAGAGGGTAGGAAGGGCGGTGAGGCAGTGCGCGCTCCACGGACTGGCGGGAGGGAGCCGGGGCGGAGGGGCGGCTCGCCGGCCAAGCAGAGCCCCCGAGTCTGGCTGGCAAAAGCGGAGGGGCCTGACGGACTGTGTTCCGACAGCAAGCGTGACTTAGCATCTGGGAGGTCATAAGTTAACAGCTCTGCTCAGAAAGCGGGAAGGCTGGAGGACAAAGGGAGGGAGAGTTGCTGAGCCCCCAATGACAGAGCTCAGTTTGGTGGGGAACAAAGGCACTCCCTAGCACCATCTCCCCCGCCCATCCCCCAGCCAAAATCCCAAAGGGAACCAGTTCCTGCCAGGGAACTTGCTCACTCCGCGCAAACACCCAACTCTGTTCTTCTGAGGAGCCAAACCTCCCGCAGCAGATCTGACTCCCTCCCGCTGCCACAGGGCCCCTCCTGAAGTGGATCACCTAAGGTGAAGCGAGCTAAGCCTGCCCCTCCTACTCCCGTGCACCTTGCCTACCCACCCCAGCTAATACGCCAGATCCCCAGCACCACAAGCCTGGCAGTGTGCAAGTAGCCCAGACGGGCCACGCCACCCCACAATGAATCCCGCCCCTAGGAGAGGGGAAGAGAAGGCACACACCAGTCTGACTTTGGCCCCAGCGGTGGGCTGGGGGCAGACATCAGGTCTGACTGCGGCCCCGCCCACCAACTCCAGTTATACACCACAGCACAGAGGAAGTGCCCTGCAGGTCCTCCCCACTCCAGGGACTATCCAAAATAACCAAACGGAGGAATTCCCCTCAGAAGAATCTCCAGGAAATAACAACAGCTAATGAACTGATCAAAAAGGATTTAAATAATATAACAGAGAGTGAATTTAGAATAATAGTCATAAAATTAATAGCTGGGCTTGAAAACAGTATAGAGGACAACAGAGAATCTCTTCCTACAGAGATCAAGGGACTAAGGAACAGCCACGAGGAGCTGAAAAATGCTTTAAACGAAATGCATAACAAAATGGAAACCACGACAGCTCGGCTTGAAGAGGCAGAGGAGAGAATACGTGAACTAGAAGATAAAGTTATGGAAAAAGAGGAAGCTGAGAAAAAGAGAGATAAAAAAATCCAGGAGTATGAGGGGAAAATTGGAGAACTAAGTGATACACTAAAAAGAAATAATATACGCATAATTGGTATCCCAGAGGAGGAAGAGAGAAGGAAAGGTGCTGAAGGGGTACTTGAAGAAATTATAGCTGAGAACTTCCTGAACTGGGGAAGGAAAAAGGCATTGAAATCCAAGAGGCACAGAGAACTCCCTTCAGACGTAACTTGAATCGATCTTCTGCACAACATATCATAGTGAAACTGGCAAAATACAAGGATAAAGAGAAAATTCTGAAAGCACCAAGGGATAAACGTGCCCTCACATATAAAGGGAGACCTATAAGACTCGTGACTGATCTCTCTTTTGAAACTTGGCAGGCCAGAAAGGACTGGCATGATATCTTCAGTGTGCTAAACAGAAAAAATATGCAGCCGAGAATCCTTTATCCAGCAAGTCTGTCATTTAGAATAGAAGGAGAGATAAAGGTCTTCCCAAACAAACAAAAACTGAAGGAATTTGTCACCACGAAACCAGCCCTACAAGAGATCCTAAGGGGGATCCTGTGAGACAAAGTACCAGAGACATCACTACAAGCATAAAACATACAAACATCACAATGACTCTAAACCCGTATCTTTCTATAATAACACTGAATGTAAATGGATTAAATGCGCCAACTAAAAGACATAGGGTATCAGAATGGATAAAAAAACAAGACCCATCTATTTGCTGTCTACAAGAGACTCATTTTAGACCTGAGGACACCTTTAGATTGAGAGTGAGGGGATGGAGAACTATATATCATGCTACTGGAAGCCAAAAGAAAGCTGGAGTAGCCATACTTATATCAGACAAACTAGACTTTAAGTTAAAGGCTGTAACAAGAGATGAACAAGGGCATTATATAATAATTACAGGGTCTGTCCATCAGGAAGAGCTAACAATTATAAATGTCTATGCGCCGAATACCGGAGCCCCCAAATATATAAAACAATTACTCATAAACATAAGCAACCTTATTGATAAGAATGTGGTAATTGCAGGGGACTTTAACACTCCACTTACAGAAATGGATAGATCATCTAGACACATGGTCAATAAATAAACAAGGGCCCTGAATGATACATTGGATCAGATGGACTTGACAGATCTATTTAGAACTCTGCATCCCAAAGCAACAGAATAGACTTTCTTCTCAAGTGCACATGGAACATTCTCCAAGATAGATCATATACTGGGTCACAAAACAGCCCTTCATAAGTTTACAAGAATTGAAATTATACCATGCATACTTTCAGACCACAATGCTATGAAGCTTGAAATCAACCACAGGAAAAAGTCTGGAAAACCTCCAAAAGCGTGGAGGTTAAAGAACACCCTACTAACGAATGAGTGGGTCAACCAGGCAATTAGAGAAGGAATTAAAAAATATATGGAAACAAACGAAAATGAAAATACAACAATCCAAACGCTTTGGGATGCAGCGAAGGCAGTCCTGAGAGGAAAATACATCGCAATCCAGGCCTATCTCAAGAAACAAGAAAAATCCCAAATACAAAATCTAACAGCACACCTAAAGGAAATAGAAGCAGAACAGCAAAGGCAGCCTAAACCCAGCAGAAGAAGAGAAATCATAAAGATCAGAGCAGAAATAAACAATATAGAATCTAAAAAAAACTGTAGAGCAGATCAACGAAACCAAGAGTTGGTTCTTTGAAAAAATAAACAAAATTGACAAACCTCTAGCCAGGCTTCTCAAAAAGAAAAGGGAGATGACCCAAATAGATAAAATCATGAATGAAAATGGAATTATTACAACCAATCCCTCAGAGATACAAACAATTATCAAGGAATACTATGAAAAATTATATGCCAACAAATTGGACAACCTGGAAGAAATGGACAAATTCCTAAACACCCACACTCTTCCAAAACTCAATCAGGAGGAAATAGAAAGCTTGAACAGACCCATAACCAGCGAAGAACTTGAATCGGTTATCAAAAATCTCCCAACAAATAAGAGTCCAGGACCAGATGGCTTCCCAGGGGAGTTCTACCAGACGTTTAAAGCAGAGATAATACCTATCCTTTTCAAGCTATTCCAAGAAATAGAAAGGGAAGGAAAACTTCCAGACTCATTCTATGAAGCCAGTATTACTTTGGTTCCTAAACCAGACAGAGACCCAGTAAAAAAAGAGAACTACAGGCCAATATCCCTGATGAATATGGATGCAAAAATTCTCAATAAGATACTAGCAAATCGAATTCAACAGCATATAAAAAGAATTATTCACCATGATCAAGTGGGATTCATTCCTGGGATGCAGGGCTGGTTCAACATTCGCAAATCAATCAACGTGATACATCACATTAATAAAAAAAAAAGAGAAGAACCATATGATCCTGTCAATCGATGCAGAAAAGGCCTTTGACAAAATCCAGCACCCTTTCTTAATAAAAACCCTTGAGAAAGTCGGGATAGAAGGAACATACTTAAAGATCATAAAAGCCATTTATGAAAAGCCCACAGCTAACATCATCTTCAATGGGGAAAAACTGAGAGCTTTTTCCCTGAGATCAGGAACACGACAGGGATGCCCACTCTCACCACTGTTGTTTAATATAGTGTTGGAAGTTCTAGCATCAGCAATCAGACAACAAAAGGAAATCAAAGGCATCCAAATTGGCAAAGATGAAGTCAAGCTTTCGCTTTTTGCAGATGACATGATATTATATATGGAAAATCCGATAGACTCCACCAAAAGTCTGCTAGAACTGATACATGAATTCAGCAAAGTTGCAGGATACAAAATCAATGTACAGAAATCCGTTGCATTCTTATACACTAACAATGAAGCAACAGAAAGACAAATAAAGAAACTGATCCCATTCACAATTGCACCAAGAAGCATAAAATACCTAGGAATAAATCTAACCAAAGATGTAAAAGATCTGTATGCTGAAAACTATAGGAAGCTTATGAAGGTAATTGAAGAAGATATAAAGAAATGGAAAGACATTCCCTGCTCATGGATTGGAAGAATAAATATTGTCAAAATGTCAATACTACCCAAAGCTATCTACACATTCAATGCAATCCCAATCAAAATTGCACCAGCATTCTTCTCGAAACTGGAACAAGCAATTCTAAAATTCATATGGAACCACAAAAGGCCCCGAATAGCGAAAGTCATTTTGAAGAAGAACAGGAGGCATCACAGTCCCAGACTTTAGCCTCTACTACAAAGCTGTCATCATCAAGACAGCATGGTATTGGCACAAAAACAGACACATAGACCAATGGAATAGAATAGAAACCCCAGAACTAGACCCACAAACGTATGGCCAACTCATCTTTGACAAAGCAGGAAAGAACATCCAATGGAAAAAAGACAGTCTCTTTAACAAATGGTGCTGGGAGAACTGGACAGCAACATGCAGAAGGTTGAAACTAGACCACTTTCTCACACCATTCACAAAAATAAACTCAAAATGGATAAAGGACCTGAATGTGAGACAGGAAACCATCAAAACCCTAGAGGAGAAAGCAGGAAAAGACCTCTCTGACCTCAGCCGTAGCAATCTCTTACTCGACACATCCCCAAAGACAAGGGAATTAAAAGCAAAAATGAATTACTGGGACCTTATGAAGATAAAAAGCTTCTGCACAGCAAAGGAAACAACCAACAAAACTAAAAGGCAACTAACGGAATGGGAAAAGATATTTGCAAATGACATATCGGACAAAGGGCTAGTATCCAAAATCTATAAAGAGCTCACCAAACTCCACACCCGAAAAACAAATAACCCAGTGAAGAAATGGGCAGAAAATATGAATAGACACTTCTCTAAAGAAGACATCAAGATGGCCAACAGGCACATGAAAAGATGCTCAACGTCGCTCCTTATCAGGGAAACACAAATCAAAACCACACTCAGATATCACCTCACGCCAGTCCGAGTGGCCAAAATGAACAAATCAGGAGACTGTAGATGCTGGCGAGGATGTGGAGAAACGGGAACCCTCTTGCACTGTTGGTGGGAATACAAATTGGTGCAGCTGCTCTGGAAAGCAGTGTGGAGGTTCCTCAGAAAATTAAAAATAGACCTACCCTAGTGACCCAGCAGTAGCACTGCTAGGAATTTACCCAAGGGATACAGGAGTACTGATGCATAGGGGCACTTGTACCCCAATGTTTATAGCAGCGCTCTCAACAATAGCCAAATTTTGGAAAGAGCCTAAATGTCCATCAACTGATGAATGGATAAAGAAATTGTGGTTTATATATACAATGGAATACTACGTGGCAATGAGAAAGAATGAAATATGGCCTTTTGTAGCAACGTGGGTGGAACTGGAGAGTGTGATGCTAAGTGAAATAAGCCATACAGAGAAAGACAGATACCATATGTTTTCACGCTTATGTGGATCCTGAGAAACTTAACAGAAACCCATGGGGGAGGGGAAGGAAAAAAAAAAAAGAGGTTAGAGTGGGCAAGAGCCAAAGCATAAGAGACTGTTAAAAACTGAGAACAAACTGAGGGTTGATGGGGGGTGGGAGGGAGGGGAGGGTGGGGGATGGGTATTGAGGAGGGCACCTTTTGGGATGAGCACTGGGTGTTGTATGGAAACCAGTTTGACAATAAATTTCATATATTGGGGAAAAAAAAAGAAAATAGCTAAAACTTCTCTCTGTTTTTAAAGTCCTGTTTTTTAAATTTGATTGTGCCTCTCTCTTCTGATTTAATGCTTATTATATTTAAGGTACAGTCTTTCAAAAGAAATAATTTCTGAGGATGAATATTTGTGTTATAAAATAAACAGTACAGGGTTTCTTGAAATAGAACTTCCCTTAGTGCATTTCTAAATGTTTCAGCTTTATAGATGTGTGATTTATACACACAGCTGTTCTTGAGCACAGGTGTTGTACAAAGGAAGAGTATCTGTGTGTATCTAGTGTCTGTAACTGGGCATGTTTCCATATATCTACCATGGTGTATGCACTTAAAAACATGCCATTTAAAAAGTAGAACACTTTTCTGGGTTTATTTTATTTCAGGAGGCTAGGGGCACCTGGGTGGCTCAGTCAGTTGAGTGTCTGACTCTTGGTTTGAGCTCAGGTTATGATCCCAGAGTCATGGGATTGAGCCCTGCGTCAGGCTCTGTGCTGAGCATGGGACCTGCTTGAGATTCTCTCTCTTTCTCTTTCTCTCTCCCTCTGCCCCTCTGTCCCACTCTCTCTAAAATAAAAAGAAAAAAGAAGGCTAAAACTTACTGTGTTGAGATATCAAATGGTTACTCATACTTCCTTCTGTCTCATGTACCTTTCTTCATACTCATGGGATAAATTGAAAGTGATGTTTCCAGACAAAGACAGACAGACAGAAAGAAAGAAAGAAAGAAAGAAAAGGAAAGAGAGAGAAAAGGAGAGAGAGAAGCTTGAGTCTATTAGTAAAATGAATTTTGCCTTTAATTGTTTGTTTAAAAGAAAATAAAACGGGCCATCCTCTCTAAAAGATGCTGCATAATGCCCCCAACATACTACAGTAGAATAACAAAAATCTAAAGATGAACTTATACATCCCCCTGATTTTTTAAAACATGTACTCTAGCTTTAGGAGTAACCTGAATGAGGTACACTGATTCTTGAGAATGTGTATATGTGTATTTCTAAATTTTTCATCTTTCTCTAGTTCTTTAGTATTTCCAATGCACAGGGCCTATGGTAATGCCCCAGACAAACTGCACAACTGCTCCATGTTTCCCACAGCAGGGACTTGTCAGGGCTGGAGAGAGACTGCCTGGCGCACGCCAGCTCAAACATGGACATTTCCTCTTTCTGTTTTCCTGCTCCCAAAGGCCAGCCAATCCAGGGTGAAAACCCTCAGCCCTGGCACGTGTGATTGAGAGTCTCCATACAAACGATGATGCTTTCATTCCAGTGCCTCTGCAGGTGATAGAAAGTAAGCTGCCTTCTCTCCAGGAGAGGGCTGCCGGCAATATGTTCACACGTGCTTTTCTTTTAGAAAGAAAACTATTCATCAATGCAGGACAGTGTTTAGAAAAACTGTTAGTCAGCTACTCTTAAAAGCAGTGCTTATTAAGTTGTAAACCACAGTCAGAGAGTAAAGAGGACTCTGGGGATGGCTCCCTTTGTGGATTCCATACATAGTACGTCTCATAAAATTAGAGGTTCTTCCACTTTCAACTTCTCTTTCACTTATGATCTTCTGTCCCCAAGTGTTTAAAGCTTTCTGATAGGAAAACTTAATAACTTAATACCAGCTTCAAGGGGGAAATCTACAAGTCATGGGTAGTTGTTTTCTTTTTATACACTTAACAATCCTTATAAATATTATGGTAAGTGTAAAATGGGCAAAGAAGATCTTATGTGTGTGTTAGCTTTTTGTTGCTACATAATAAATTATCACATACTTGATGGCTTCATATAGTATTCATTTATAATCTCACAGTTTGTAGATTGGAAGTCCAGCACCATGTGACTGAATTCTCTGCTGAAGGCATCACAAAGCTAACATCAGTGTGTCAGTTGGCCTGAGTACTCATCTGAAAGCCATAGAAAAAAATTCTCTTCCAAGCTCATTTGGGTTGCTGGCAGGATCCAGTTCCTTGTGGCACATGACTGAGGTTCCCATTTTGTTTCTGGCTATTGGCTGGAGATGACTTTCAGCAACCAGAGGACATGTTCAAATCTTTTTCACATGGCCCCATCAATTTTTTTTTCAATTTTTTAAAATGTTTATTTATTTTTGAGAAAGAGAGAGAGCACGTGCATGTGAGAGGGAGAGAGAGGGAGACCCAGAATCCAAAGTAGGCTCCAGGCTCTGAGCTATCAGCACAGAGCCAGATGCAGGGCTCAAACTCATGGACCATGAAATCATGATCTGAGCTGAAGTTTGACACTTAACTGACTGAGCCACCCAGGCGCCCAGCCCTATCCATCTTTAAGTCAGTAATGGCATGTCAGATCCTTCTTATAACTTCAAGTCTCTGGACTTCCCCTTCTGCTACCAGCTGGAGAAAAACTTCCACACTTAAAAGGCTTCATGTAATTAGGTTAGACCAATCTGGATAATCTTCCTATCTTAAAATCAACTTATTAGTAACCTTAATAACATCTGCAAAAACCCTGTTGCCAGGTAACATAACATGATCATAGGAATAACCCCAGGGGGTGGAAATCATGATAGCTATCTTAGAATGCTGCCTATTAGAATTCCTGGTTATCACCACCTATAATTGTTTTCAAACTGTGATACAATTCTCTAAGTTCTAGCACACTAATAACAATGCAAGTGATACTTACCCATGGAAATACAAGTGAAATGTGCATGCTACAATGCAAGGGATTGTTGCCCCATGGATTGACTACTTTTGCATCTGTTTATAAATTTGTTTTAGCATTCCCTGTTGCGTATATATGTATGGTTCTTTAAACTCACCTTTGAATTACTTGGAACATCTTTCTAGTCCCCTCATTAAATAATGGATTAAATAAAATATTTAACTTGTGTTCATTTTATATTTCTGTGTATGATTTGACTTTAAAAAAATTGATCCTTTAACAATATTTGTTATATGTAAGTTACTATAGTGTTCATCAGTACACAGAAATAACAATCTTAGGTAAGGTCATAAGAAGCTTGGTCTTTAAATAATTGAAAAGTTTCCTAGAAAGGAAGGAGCATAGTTGAGTGGAAAAGACATTATTGTTTTAAGTGAAATTTTAGGCTAATACCTTATAGAAAATATGGAAAGATGTCTCAGTTTCAACAACTTTATAAGTAATTTTTTTTGGTTAAAGGGTAATAGTGAGTATGTATATTTAGTAATAGTAACACAAGAAGGATTTCCTCGAGCTTTCTCAAAATGAAGGAAAGCCACGAGTAGATGGGTTTACTGACCAAGGGTCCAGAGAAGTAGAAGCATTGATTTTAACTGGCCCTGAGTTACGTGTTCCTGAGAACATGAATGAATCATTCATGAAGCTGTCAACTTGTACTCCATCTTATAATTTACAGCTTTGTGGATCAGTAGCCAATATTCAATCATTATCACAAAATTTGTAATTGCACTTGATTTGGTAATTATTACATGAACACTGCTGTTTGCCTTCAACTTTATCATTAGGTACAGATCTTTCTCTTACAATGAGGTTACTTCCCAGTAAGCCCATTATCAAAAATATCATTAAATCAGGGCACCTGGGGGGCTTAGTTGGTTAAGCATCAGACTCTTGATTTCAGTTCAGGTCATGGTCTCAGGGTTTGTGAGTTTTAACCCCACATTGGGCTCTGTGCTGACAGTGTGGAGCCTGCTTGGGATTCTTTCCCTTTCTCTCTCTCTCTTTCTCTGCCCCTCCCCCACTTGCATTCTCTCAAAATAAGTAAATGAACTTAAAAATATATGTATCATTAAATCAAAAATGCATTTAATATTCCTAACCTACTGAACATCATTGTTTAGTCTAGCCTACCTTGTACCTACTCAGAACATTTCATCATTGTGAAGGAAATCTCCCACAAGTCTATAATACAAATTTATTTTATCCACTTCAGGATGATGAAGAGTTTTATCCTACAGTTGAGTGAAATCATCCAAAATAAAGCCTATTTTATCATGAAAGTATTGAATAGCTCATGTAATTTATGGCATCCTGTATTGAATGTGAAAAACAGAATGCCTATATGGGAACACAATGGGTGTAAGTGCATCAGTTGTTAACCCTTGTGATTATACGGCTGACTGAGAGCAGTGCTTCACTGCCACTGCCCAGCATCAATAGAGAGTATTATATTACAGATCACTAGCTCAGGAAAAGATCAAATTCAAAATTCAAGGTACAGTTTTTACCGAATGCGTATTACTTTCACACAATCATAAAGTAGAAAAATTGTAAGTTGAAGCTATGTAAGTCAAGAACTGTCTGTAGTATCTAATTTAGAGTGCCCTGGCATAAATCAGGTAACTAGTATGCTTTATACTTTATAAAGCAAATATAAGTACTCATCTTAAACAGAATTTTAAAACAACCTAATTTTAAATCAACAGAATTAAAACAGAATTTTAAATCAACAATCCATGGATGAATGGATAAAGGAAATGTACACACATACGCACGCACACACACACACACACACACACACACTGGGATATTATTCGGCAATAAAGAAACAAGTAAATCTTGCCATTTGCCACAACATGGATGGACCTTGAGGGCATTATGCTAAGTGAAATAAGACAATAAAGGACAAATACCAAATGTTTCACTTATCTGCAAAACCTGAAAACAAGAACCAAAATCTAAACTCATAAATACAATAGATTGGTGGTTGCCAGAGGCAGGGTGGGGGTGGGCAAAATGGTTGAAGGTGGTCAAAAGGTACAAACTCCTAAGTCATAGGAATGTAGTATGTAATGTACAGCATGGCAACTATAGTTAATAATACTGTATTGTATGTTTGAAAGTTGCTAAAAGCGTGGACCTGAAAAGTTTTCATCACAAGAAAAATAAATTGTAATGATGTGTGGTAATGGATGTCAACTAGACTTATGTGATAATAATTTTTGGTATATATAAATATGAAATCATTATGTTGTATACCTGAAACTAACATGATGTTATATGTCAATTATATCTCAATAGAAAAAAAAATTTAAAAGAATGGGTCTATCAATTGACTTGACTGGTATATCTTTATGTATCCCTGAAAGATATCTAGATCTGTCACACAATTGATTATACTTCGCAATTATGACAGGCCAGGCATTCTGAACTTGAGTTTTGCACAAACACTTTGCTCCATTTGTTTCAAAATATCACAGATTATAATGAACTTCAATGATAAAACATAGAAAAGTTTTTGTGTTTGTATGCTAAACAGTACCCCAAATTGGCATTTTAGTTTGCTAAAAATAATCTCTAAATAGGTAATATTACTATAAATGCTCTTTACACAAAAGAGTGAAACTGTAACTATGAAAGGAAAAGAAAGATAGCTAAATTTGCTTTACTTTGTTTCTAAAACTTTATATTCTGTTGTTAGATGCAGGAAGTAATACACCAGATGTTTTCTGGAAAGTTTGTTTTAAGAAAACAAACGTCTTAAATTAGCATCAATGAACAGTAACTTATTCAGTAAGAGTAGCTTACTTAAAAGCTTCGTGAACTTCAGAAGGAAAGCATAAGGCTATACTTGGCCATCATCCTTACTGAGAAAAAATAATTCTCATAGGAAGCATCTTACCATGACTCACAGTTTTGCATCCATGAGAAAGGAGGAAGAGGCTAATGCTGAAATCAGTATTAAATGCGTAAAATAAATCTATATTATAGATGTGTGGGGGATTTCCTTCAGCATGATGAATAATTAGTCATTTCTAGATTCAGTGAGTAGCAATTTCACCTTTAACCCCTCTCACTGGTGCTGTTTTTTATTTATTTTGAGAGAGAGAGAGGTGGGGGGGGGGGCATGTGCAAGTAGGGGAAAGGCAGAGAGAAAGGGAGAAAGAGAATCCCAAGCAGACCCCACACTGTCAGTGCAGAGCCCAACACGGGGTTCCATTCCACGAAACGTTAGATCATGACCTGAGCTGAAATCAAGAGTCTGTTGCTTAACTGACTGAATACCCAGGCACCCCTCACTGTGCAGTTTTTTAATACAGGCATTTGGCCAAGTAAGATCAAGCTGTTGTGCTACAATCATGAAGTATAAAGTACTGCTTTTAGACTTTACAAGTAGAATACTTCTATTTAAGTAAACTGTATAGATTGTGTTTATTTGTACTACTCTAAAACAGACCCTTGAGACAGTGTCACTTTTAACAGTGACCTAGTATGGTGCAGAAAATATTTATAAATAAGTCCAAGGAACAAATAAAAGTGAATACGCATATTCCAAAAAATCAGTGACAACTTGCTGGAAAAGTTTTTACAAATATCTAAAGCTGTGGTAAGATAGACTTGACAAGTAAATATTACACCTTTCCAGCATCATCTTCCAGTGTCTGTGAACTCTGCCTTTGAGTGCAGCTCTCTTATGGTCACATCGAGCTGCACTTTGAATTTCTTGCCTTTGATGCATTCCTGATTTTATTGGTGCTTAAAGGCAAAGTTTGGGTTCTATTTATTTTAAATGCATTAGAGAAATATTTGCAGAATTACTGGATTTATAATAAATGCCTCTCACAAACAGATATGTTAATAAACCAAGAAAACTACACCCTTATGGATTCACTTAGAAAATTGATAAAATTGCTTAGTTGATGATTCTTAAACATGAAATATCTTTTGAAGCTTTTAAAAAGTGTTACTGATTTTTACACAAGGACAATCAAGTTTAAAATGAATGCCACTGTTCTGTTAGATTTCAACAAATGTAACCTTAGAAACGTGTTTAATTGTATATTACCAAATGAAAGCGGAAAACATATAGGCTATAGAGCTCTAGATATAGAGCTTTACAGGGCCAAAGTAAACAATTACAAGGGGAAGAATTTAGTGTATATACATGTGGACTACATTATGACAGGCAATTGTTGAGCCAGGGTTTTTAACTAAATTGATATCACTACTCAACTCCGACTCTTTCCTTTGGCCAGCCCAGACTTCTCAAGTCCACCCTGGCCTCCAAAACAACATTCAAGTTCAGCTTTCTCCATGAGGTCTTTACAACTAATTAAAATTACCTTGATGTCTTCTCACCAATACAAAAGTCAGTATCATAAATGTTTCACTCGCATATGTACTGTGCTGTATTAGTTTCAAGGTGCGTGTATGTGTGTGTATGCGCATGTGTGTGTTTCTATGCACATATGAGTCTTGTCCCCCATGCAGGAGTTTGCACTTCTCCATGTGGGAAGCATGGCCTCATGCCTTTTTATTTCCCATGGTGCCTAAAGTTATTAAGCATGAAATGGTTCCACTGTAAAACTCCAGGCTGCAGCCAAAGGGGTTTTTAATGGGGTACACAGGAAGTATACTAGAATCCACGTTTTTGCCTAGTGGGGGATTCATTTTCATCTTGGACCCAAGCTGGAATTTATTCTCCGAACCAAAAGCAGTAGAATATACACCTCATCCTTGCAACTGCTCAGCAGAACACAGAAGCAGCAGACAAAGAACACTCAGAGAAGACAGAGAGTTGCCAGGCTGCTCAAATAGAGACAGAAGCCAGTCCTTGTATAATAAATACTAGCAGTGGCCAGTTAGCTGACAGCAAGGAGCGAAACAGCTTTCATATTGAACTACGTACAGTTTACAAAGACTCTATATTGAAATCTGAAAAGCAAGCAAAATGGAAACTGAGAATTTTCTACCAGCGGTAGGAATTTGATAAAATGACATGCTAATCCCAGTACAGAAGAGTTAGGGGTATAAAGAAAACAATATGGATGACAAATTGACAACACATAAAGAAAATTCATTTGTGCTGTACCTGAGTAGAGACATTTCACTAGTCTCACTGAGTTAATAATACAGAATTAGAAAAAGAATTTCAAACTCTACTCAATATTATTTCTAGTTTGTTATGTATACGTATCCTTAAATGGAAGTAAACTCTAATGCAATTCTTATTTAATACTTTTCTTCCTAGAGCCTTGAGATAAAGAAACCCTCTAGGTATCATTAATGATAGAAATCTGAACCTAGTCACTTGCAGACATGATTCTGGTCCCTGTATTGAATATACCAGGGCAGCATTCTTTATAGAGGATCTCTGTGAGAAAACTTACTCTCATCAGGTTTCAATACACTAACAGCTGGCTGGGCAAACATGTCTGTTCACTAAATTCTTGTGGATTTGTTTAACAACCCCAAAAATTGAGAATATAGGAATTTCTTCTTTTGAGCTCAGTTCTAACACAGGATAAAACTACCTAATCTATACACATTTAAAAGAAAAAGGCAGGGGTGCCTGGGTGGCTCAGTAGGTTAAGCATCTGACTTCAGCTCTGGTCATGATCTTGTGGTCCGTGGGTTCAAAACCCACATTAGGCTCTGTGCTGACAGCTCAGCTCTCTCTGACCCTCCCCTGCTCGTGCTCTCTCTCAAAAATAAATAAACATTAAAAGAGAAAAGAAAAAGACAGGGTGATGTTGGGTGCTTAATAACCTTGGAATTAAAAGAGAAAACGAGCTGGATCTTCATGAGCCTTAGAGGTGACATTTACTTTGGTCCGTTTACCTAGGCTCAGAGTTTGAAATCCCAGCCAAAATAATCTTGTCAGTCACCCAGAGATTGTGAATGTCAGGATGGCTAACTTGCATTTTCTAAACTCATAAGAAGCCAACTTTGTTAATTTACTATAACTTAGAACTCTTGGTCACAAGTGACAAAAACCCCAATGTCAAGCTCGCTTAAACACAAAAGGAAACGTATTGATTTAAATAACACAAGTAGTTTGGAGGTTTAGTTAGCTTGATGGTGAGATTCAAACAACATCAAAATTATCTGGTTTCCCTAGCTTGAGTTGATTTCCCTCCACATGTTGGATTCATTTGCAGACATGATCTCTCCTCTTGAGTAAAAATTTATTACTGCAGCTTCAGACTTTACATCAGACGTGGAAAGGAGAGCATCTCTCTCCCAATAATCCAGGATTTTGTTGTGGTGATTCCCACAAGGTCATACACCTATCTGTGTACCAATCACCAGACCAAAGGGATGGGATGTGCAAAGTTATGTTAGCCAGTCCTGAAGCTGAAGGTGAAGTCCCACCTGATTGTGTAGCAGAGAGGGAGTGTTCGTTATTCCTCGAAGGGAAAGCTATGCATTATTAGAAAGTAAGAAGGATGCTGGGGGCTGGGGGAAATGTCATTTCATTATACAATAAAAAATACAACTGAACTAGCTGTTGACCTCAGCCTGAGAAGCACATTCTTTTTCCCTAAGCAAGCTAAAAATGTGGATACAAATTATCAGCATTTTTTTTAGTAGACAAAGAATTTGATTGAAGGAAGTTAGTTATGTGATTCAAATATTTTGTGACGACAACCTGTCCTATTCCTCTTCATGTTGATTGTATGTTCTTAAGTGTTCTAAGCATTAGTTGCTGGGGCCTTCCTGCAGTCCCATGTACCAGCTCCCACACCTGTCGTATGGAACTCTAGCTGGTTAAACAAACTCCGTTTTAAATTTGAGGCAGCCAGTTCCCAGCAGAGGTTCATTTTAGAACTCTAATACAAAACTCTAATGTCAGTCTGTTAGACTTTGGTGGATTCTACAGACTGGCACATTGCCTAGAGCATGATACTGATTTATTATTATTTTTCTTTCATTTTCTTGAAAATAATGTCTCTTCATTAAGTATGTAACCTTAGGCAAATCATTTAATCTCTCTGGATCCCAGCTTTATCAATTGCAAATGAGATGAAATTCCATCCATCCTTTCCATATTCTTTATGACACTTTGTCACTAAAAGAGGTCATTAAATTGTCTCCTTTATTTTACATGTTGTGTATATTCATGTTATCCTTTTGCTAAGTTAGCACGTTAATATTAAATTCCAAATCTTAGTGGCTTGGAAAAAGAGAGGTTTATTTCTTACACATGGTAAGTGTCAGCTGGGACTCTGCTCCTTATCATCCTCATTGAAAAACAAGGCTGGAGGAGAAGTCTGTACCCAGGAAATGTCAGTTTGATGGCAAAGGGACAGTAACTGGTGGAGCCCATGCCCTGTATAGATCACTTCTGCTCATGTTCCATTGACCAAAGCAAGTCACGTGACTAAGGAAGTATTGTGGTAGGAGGTGAACCAGGCTCAGAAGGGAAAGCCTATGACAAAGAGCTGAAATACATAATTCTCTCACAAGAAAGGATGACTCACTGCCCAAGTACATTAAAAACTTAAATTATATTGCCTTATATTACCTTATGTTGCTTTATTTTTAAATTTAAAAAAATTAATGTTTATTTATTTTTGAGAGAGAGAGAGAGAGACTGCACACAAGCAGGGAGGGGCAGAGAGACAGGGAGACACAGAATCGGAAGCAGGCTCCAGGCTCTGAGCTGTCAGCACAGAGCCTGATGCAGGGCTTGAACTCACGGACCGTGAGATCATGACCTGAGCCAAAGTCTGATGCCTAACCCACTGAGCCACCCAGGTGCCCCTATGTTGCCTTATTTTTAATATGAATTAGTAAGACACTTAAAAATATATTAGAATATTGTATAGCCCCATTTACAGTAAACTCAGTAGAGAGGCTGAGAATATGGGACTGCTCTGAGAAAAAAGAATGTCAAGTAGATGTTGCGGTGGTAATGAAACCTGTGGAGAAGAATAAAATAAGTATGAGCCCTGGGTTTGTGACTTGATCTTTACTCTGACTTCTCCTGGTTACCTTTCAAAATCTGAACTTCGGTGGCACAAATGATGATCCCTCAACAAACTGAATATCAAATATTCACCAAGTAAGTGATTGCTGCAAGATATAAGCGGATTTAGCACATATAAACATGATATGAAATTGCAGTATTGGTGTGGACATGAGGCTCTCTTTCCCCTGAAGGGATGCTGTGACATCCAAGTCAATGTAATGCAACAGCTCTCGAAGTGTGGTCCAGGAGACCACAGAGTCAGCAGTATTTAGGAATTTGTTAGAAATACAAAATTGGGGGCCCATCTTTCTACCCAGTGAATTGGAAGTCCTGGAGTTGAGATCCTGCCAAGCCCTCCAACTATTTCTGAAATTCACTAAAGTTTGGAAACCACTGGTCAGGGAGTATTCTTAAGCCTCTGGGACTTCAAACCTGAATAGGTGATAGCTTGGGTCTTGAGTGCTAATGGCACATCAGCACCTTTGCTTCCGTCTAATAGAATCTAGTGCTGTTTACAATCTTCATCTTCACCTGAAACAACGTAGCCTATATAGCCTAGTGTTCTAAAACTTCAGCTAGATCGTTGACATGGATTAGTGTGAGAAATATTTCTATATCACCGCATATTTGCTTTAAAAATATGTTTTAGCTATTTGCCTCACTATGCCACTTTGACCAGTGTTATGTGATCTTGAAATAAAAAACCTTGTCTTATTTTAGGGTCTGCTTTGCCAAAAATATTTATGGCTTTCCCAGCTTTGCCAGGATAGGAAAGCTGCAGGGGTTTGGTTTATAGCAAGCCGACTTGTGTAGGTCAAGGAGGCCTGTGGAAAAATCTGAACTGTGCCTCTTTCCCAAACCAAAATCAGGCCATGATCCAAGAAAAGGGAAATAAACACTCAGGTGAAGAATTGTTCATTTCTTCTGGAATATTTAAAAGGTCTTTCCTAAGAAGGCTTGATTTAAGATCAGAGAAATAGGATTAAAAATAAAGTTTTAGTGGAAATTGGGGAGTTTAATATTTGGGATTGGATAATTAGATAGTGCTGGGTTCCTAGCCTGTTTGAAATCTTCAGATCATTTTGGGATAATTCCTTTTTAGCAAAGTATAGTTCCTTACTTATGTTAGCACAGATATATTACTGACTGAACCTCCCATTGTTATTCTGGTTAATGTTTCTGAATATACTTTGGGTACTTTTGTAGATTTCTTTAAAAAAACTTTTGTCTATTTTAGAAAACTATGTTATTTTTTTAAAATAGAAGGATGACTTCTATAACTGAAAATTTTATGCTAAGATTTATGCTTTCTACTTGGAAGTGTTTACAGTTCATGCATTTAGATGCTTGCCTGACATTTTACTTAGTCATTGTAGTATTTTGCACAATTTCTTTCCTTTAGAAGAAGGTACTAGGGGGAGGACATAAAGATATGGTAATATATTGATAGTTAACATGAAAATGAAAAAAAAGGGTAAAGAATACCTTTTCAAGATCATATTAATAATCTGATTTTCCCAGGACATATCGGTCTGGAAGCTGACATGAATAGGGTGCTACAATGAAAGAATACAGGGAAAAATAATAACAATAAAAAATGTATTTCTAGCAACTGCCATCGCTGCTATAGCACCTCCTGGCATCCCTGTGTGTCTTTCTCTGTGCCATCCATCACATCGCTGGTGTTGACACTCCCTTTGTGACATCATTCACACTACAACACAGCCTTGCCTTCATTTCAGTTTCAATAGCACTTACGATGAAGTAAAGACAAGTACCTTCTCACAATTAAACTCTACACGGGGCGCCTGGGTGGCGCAGGCGGTTAAGCGTCCGACTTCAGCCAGGTCACGATCTCGCGGTCTGTGAGTTCGAGCTCCGTGTCAGGCTCTGGGCTGATGGCTCGGAGCCTGGAGCCTGTTTCCGATTCTGTGTCTCCCTCTCTCTCTGCCCCTCCCCCGTTCATGCTCTGTCTCTCTCTGTCCCAAAAAAAAAAAAAGGTTGAAAAAAAAAAAAAAACTCTACAGATGTGTTCCTTCTTTTCCCACAGTAGCACTCTTTCCCCCTATTTGATTTACTGATCTAGTCTCTTACAGCCTCCTTCCCCAAAGAGTCTGGCACAGGTTTCCCGAGGGCTGTTCCAGGAGACAATTTGTGTGACACATTATTTTGCTTCTTTCTTCCCCTCTTGTTCCCAGTGTGTTCCAACTCAGATTCAAAAACAGTCCTACCAGGCACGCGCTTTTTTTGTTGCTTTTTTTTTTCAAATGTGTACAGTCCCTGAGAAGTAAAGAGTGCACCATTTTTGCCTAAATGCTTTTAAAAAACAATTTAGGAATGGGGTCCTGAGTTTAGGCCCTGTGTTGGGCTCCATGCTGGGCAAGGAGCCTACTTAATAAAATAAAATAAAAAAATAAAATAAAACATTTGCTATTTTTTAAATGTTTGTTTATTTACTTATTTTGAGAGAGAGAGAGAATATAAGTGGGGTAGGGACAGAGAGAGAGGGAGAGAGAATCCCAAGCAGGCTCCGCACTATCAGCACAGACCCCAATGCAGGGCTCGATCCCATGAACTGTGAGATCATGATCTGAGCTGAAATCAAGAGTCGGACACTTAACTGATGGAGCCACCCAGTCACCTCTAAAATACATTTTAAAAAAAGAAAATATCATTTATATAATTTCAATAGTCATTATAGGGCCCAGAGTAGGGGGTGTTGAGTTAGCTTGGGAGTAAAAGAATCACAAGGCTTTGTCATGGTCATCTCTTACTTGATTATTGGTGCCTATTATGGACTAAATGTTTGTGTTTCCCCACAATTCATATGTTGAAATCCTGACTCCCAATGTCATAGCATTAGGAGGTGAGACCTCTGGAAATGAATTAGGTCATAAGGGTAGAACACTCATAAATGGGATCACAGAGGGGCTTCTGGTTGGCTCAGTCAGTTAAGCATCTGACTTTGATTTCTGCTCAGGTCATGATCTCACAGTTCATGAGAAAGCCCCGAGTTGGGCTCTGGACTGACAATGTGGAGCCTACTTAGGATTCTCTCTCTCTCTTCTCTCTCCTCCCCTCCCCCTGCTCATTTGTTCTCTCTCTTTCTCAAAATAAATAAACCTAAAAAAATAATAACAAATGGGACCACAGAGAGACTGTGGGGAGCTCTCTCCACTCCTTTGCATGTGAGGACACAGGGAGAAGTCAGCCATCTACAACCAGGAAGTGGTTCTCACTGGATACCCAATTGGCTAATGTTTTGATCTTGGACTTCTAGCCTCCAGAACTGTGAGAAATAAATGTTTGTTGTGTAAGCCATCTAGTCTATGATATATTTGTTATCAAAACCCAAGCTAAGACAGTACCCAAAAATACAGTGCCAGGGAGGAGCAAAATGACCAAAGGGCAAAAACTTAAATAAGATCATGATCCAAGATAGTAGGTAAAATATTTTATTGAATGAAGTATGGCAGCAGGGAAGGAGCTTAGAATGAAACATTCATTGAAGAATAGAATCAGGAGACATTAAAGACTCCAATGGGTCCAAGAGAGGTCCAGAAGCACAGAGATCCATAAGCACACAAGCACTGTCTATGACAGCGGTCTTCTTATGCACAAGATGAGGAATTTAAAGTAAAAGCTATTCCAGACCTATTAATATAGTCTTTTACTATCCTTTGCATTATTTAGAGATTGGGAGCTTCCTTAGACTTGACTTTGGGTGTAAGCTGCTCTATCCATTGAATTCAACTTTGATCAACACTGAATCAATCATTCCTTCCTTTATTTTAACCTTTCTTTCATATACTGGTTGCTTCTCTCTGTTTTGCATTTATGTGTAATCTTCACCCTCACTTTCCACCTTACCTACACTTCATGATTTACAGTCTGGTAAATCTTACTAACTGATTGTCTACCCTGAGCTAAAACACCAATAGTGAAGAAGCATCACTAACTCTCAAAGTTGTTGATCTTTTCATTTTCAAATGGCTTTAATTGTGAGAAATGTCTCCCTTCTGATCACAAAAGCATGTACTCTACAATATGATTGTGCAAGTAAAATGTGCTTTCTTTACTGCATCAATGGCTGCACTGATGTCTGTAATACCTGCCTACTACACACACAGACATTCCAGAAAATGTGGACACTGCAGACTTACAAATGGATATTTCTCTCTCTTTTGATTCAAAGCAGAATATTCATTATTTCTAAATTGCACCTTCCTTGCAGGCTGGTTTCAACAATACATTTTTGATGACTGAATTTCCTTAGGTAATTGCCCAGTCTTTCAGGTTTTGCTCCTGTTTCTTTGTTCCCCCAAGATGGTATCTAAGTAGATGAGGACAGCTTACTGTATTTCCCTGTCATCAGGGAAGAAGGTTCCTCATATTCATATGGTATCCTCCAGATTATCTAGTCTCTGATGTGAAAGTGCAATATAGTCTGCCTCTTGGTATTGAAAATTTTGAGGGATGAATGGTCCCATATACTATTACAGGCAAATATGAAAGTACTCAACACTGCAGCCCATGAGCTTGGCAATTTTACCCCCATTGTGAAAGAGCCCACCCATGATAACCTCTTTAATTTAATGTCTCTGTTCATCTACTGGTGCTGCCAGCACATCTTCGGCCCCTTACTGGGGCATGTGGGAACCATTGGGGTCCCTAAACACAAAATATAGGCCAAGGGAAACCAGGAACATGGCTACAATTTGGTAGATATCCAATATCCACAAATGCCTCTGAGGTATCTTTTCTTAGCAATGTTTGTTATGGTGCTAAGCTAAACCCTGTCACCTTCTTTGGGACCTGAAGCTCCCCATTGCTAAACGGGGGGAAACTATCCCTATTTCTAACATTCACAATCATTGTCACTCCTTAAAAGTTTTTTTTTACTGTTTATTCATTTTTGAGAGACAGAATCAGAGATTGAGAGGGAGAGGGATGGAGAGAGAGGGAGACACAGAATCTGAAGCAGGCTCCAGGCTCTGAGCTGTCAGCACAGAGTCCAACATGGGGTTTGAACCCACGAAATGTGAGATCATGACCTGAGCTGAAGTCGGATGCCTAACCGACTGAGCCACCCAGGCACCCTGTCACTCCTTTTAAAGCTCAGCCAGTAATTGAGAAGAGTGTCTAACCCTTTTTCTCTACTCTGTCTCCTTTCTTCCACAATCCCTGAAATGTGATGCTTTTCTCTACCTAATATCTGTCCAGGTTTGCAAGCCTAATAGCCAGCAATGTGCTGACAAATGTTTAACAACTGGCACTTTGTGGGAAGAAAACTAATTTGTAGGGTTTGCAGAATTTCATGGGGTAAGTGCTCCTACACAGCCAATTTCTAGCTACCAACGTGATGTCTCTAAATGAGTTATGGAGTGATGCATATAACTAGGTCTTGGAAGCCAGTACCAGCCCACCCCAGCATACCTGCTTAAGGTCTAGTGATCACACACTAAGCAGAGGATTTGCTGTACAATTATCTGTGATCTGAATCTTTTAGCTTTCCTAAATTGATAGACTAACAATATTCTTTTTCTCCCTTTTTATTCCAGTTGAGCTGCAACTACAGTGCATATTCAGGGAGGATTATGTTTTGTTTCATGTATTTATCAAATTTTCCATTGTTTCAGGAAACTTTCATGGTATTTGAGCAGCCAACAAATCACACCTTTGTGAGTCTGTTGGTTCATGACCTTGGGAATTCCTGGGTAGAATTTGAAAGTGGCCCTTGTAAACAGAGAGCGGGGGGAGATGAAAGAAAGGTCAGAACACTCCAGATTGGTAGGTGACAGCTTCAGTAAGCAAGGGAAGTTACACTCAAGGCTTGTCTTGAGTGACCGCAAGATCTTCTTGGATCTTTACACCCACCCCCTCAGAGTCTTGAGTTTATACAGAGGACTTAACCAGGTTCAGTCACGCATCCAGTCCAGATGGTCTCCTTAACACATTACTCTCTCAAGGTTGCATTCCCAAAGTGGCTCCTAGTGTGGGAACAGTGGGCAGAACATACATTCCAAGGACAGGGGAGGGGCTGGAGCCTCTGATTGCCCAGCTCTCAGGCCAACCTGCTGTCACATTCTCTCAATGACTTCCTCTGACTCAATCTGCATTTATCTCTCTTGAGATTTGTGTCCACTGGTATTACAGGCAAAATTCCATGATTTCTCCTTATATAGTGAAACCCAATAATTGACATATTGAAGTATACATTAATTTATCATAAAATTTTCTCCTTTATAGTTTTTCCAAACTGACAAGTGTGTTTGTAATATATTTAAAGTGCACAATGTGATGATTTGATGTATATATGCATTGTGAAAGGATTCCCCCCCATCAAGTTAATCAACACCTCCATCACCTCACATATTTACCCTTTTTTATTTTATTTTATTTTATTTTATTTTATTATTTTATTTTATTTTACATTATTTTTTTTTGTTTGTTAAATTTAATCTTTATTCCTTTTTGAGAGAGAAACAGAGTGTGAGCAGGGAAGGAGCAGAGACAGAGGGAGACACAGAATCCGAAGCAGGCTCTAGGCCCCGAGCCATCGGCACAGAGCCCGACGCAGGGCTCTAACCCACAAACCGTGAGATCATGACCTGAGCTGAAGTTGGATGCTCAACCGACTGAGCCACCCAGGTGCCCCTATTTTATTTTATTTTGATTAATTAATTTTGGTGAGAACATTTATGCTCTACTCTCTTGGAAAATTTTAATTATACAATATAGTATTATATCAGCTACAGTTATCATGTTATACATTAAATCTTCAAACCTTATTCATCTTATAACTGAAAGTTTATACCCTCTAACCAATCTACTCCTATTTCCCACATACCCTAGCCCTTTGGCAAGCACTGTTCTGTTTCTGCATTCAGCTTTTCTTTGTTTTAGATTCCACATACAAGTGATACCATGCAGTGTTTGTCTTACTCTGTCTGACTTTTTCATTAGCATAATGCCCTCCAAATCCATCCATGTTGTTGTACATGACGGGATTTTCTTCTCTTTTTTTAGGACGGAAAAATTCTCCTCGTGTGTGTGTGTGTGTGTGTCCTATTTTATTTATTTAGTCATCTTGCCAATAAACATTTAGGTTGTTTCCATCCTTGACTATTGTGAATAAAAGCCAGATATAACCTGCAATTTTTTTTCCCAAAAAATAAACGTTGCAAAAAACATGGAAATACAGATCTCTTTAAGATAATAGTTTCATTTCCTTTGGCTGTAGGGCCAGGAGTGGTATTGCTGGATAATAGGGTAGTTCCATTTTTAATTTCTTGAGGAAGCTTTATGCCATTTTCTGTAGTGTCTGTGTCATCTTATACCACCAATAACAGGGCACAATGGTTCCCTTTTCTCCACAGTCTTGCCAGAATTTGTTATCTCTTGTCTTTTTGATAGTAGGTATCATAACAGGTTTTAGGTACCTCCTTTATATGAAGACTGGGAATTACAAACTATCTAGGTGGGTAGGTTACATTAGTAATGAATTTTATTTTGGTAAAGGTGACTGTTTTAGATTAGGATCCCCAATAAGCAGGCCCTGAGAAAGGATTTGAATGCAAGGAGTGTTTTTGGGAAGTAATCCCCAGGATGCACTGGCAGGGGAGTGTGGAGTGAAACAAGAGAGGAAGGGACAGGAGAGCAGGTGCATTAAAAAGCAAGTTAGCTTCCATGAGCCCCTGAAGCACCATCTCTTTGGAAGCTTCTGAGAGAGTGTGCAGAACACCACCATCTCTCAACTATCACACCTGAGATGTTAGGAAGCTAGAGTGTAAGTTATCCATTGCCATTTGTCATTGACTGGGGGCAACTCCCAGGGACTCTGGCTCCCCAGCACTTTTGGCCTGTTTCATGTATGGATCAAGCATGGACCTGTGGCTACAGAAAGACCTCAGGCAGAGGGGCACAAGTGTTAACACAAAGAGGTTTGTAGGCAATTTTAGGGCAAGTGCTGATAAGAGGGACATGACCAATGTCTGCTCCAGTCCACCCCTTGTACCACCACATCCACTCAGGCCCTGCCTGAAGTTATCTGTTTTGTAACTGATTCCACAAAGTTCCAGCAAGTCTCTCTCTCTCTCTCTCACATGCGCACACACACACACACACACACACACACACATAATTTCCGAAACAAAACTACCTCATTTACTACCCATTTTATTTTTATCTTTTAAAATTTATTTATTTGAGAGAGAGAGAGAGAGTAGGTGAAGGGCAGAGAGAGAGGGAGAGAGACTCCCAAGCAGGCTCAGCACTGTCAGCACAGAGCCCAATGTGGCGGCTCGAACTCACCAACTGTGAGTGAGAGCATGACCTGAGCTGAAACCAAGAGTCAGACGCTTAACCAACTGAGCCACCCAGGTGCTCCTCCACCACCTGTTTTAGAGTCTTCTCACTTTCAGCCAGCACTTGTCCTGGCTTATGTCTCCCACCTGGTTGGGCAACACTGACCTAGGTCCTCGATGCATTGTCTTGAAGATGTCAGATTATCCCCTGAGATGGAACACACCAGGAGGCTCCACAGTGAATTCCATGAGTTCTAGCCATGTTCCTCTCTGCTTCCAGTATGCAGCACAACCCTACCAGCTCATGTCAATCATTATAGTAACTCTTTTCTTTGCCCGCTCTTCTATTGGCATGGGATGCCCAATATGCCTGGATAGCAGCCAAAGTTCTAGGTGCAGTGAAGGCTCTGCCCCGCCACCCTTCCCTCCCCCATTGTCTGTGCCCTTATGAGGTCATTCTCCATTCTATCCTGCTAGCATGTTCTGGCCTGCCACAGTGTGTGAGACTAGCGCTCGCTGCAACCAGAAAACGTCCCCTGGCAGAGATCAGCAATCAGAAGTCACTGATGTGTACAACCAAGGGATATGGGAGAGAAGTGACAGCATCTGTTACACTTATGCTACAAAGTATTTGTTATAAAGGGGGGGCTATGATCTTGTGGTTTATAATAAGAAAGACATATTTGTTCTTATGGCACAGAGCTCCTAAAGCTCTTGGAATTTCCTAAGTGATGAGAGTGATAAAGATATCTTTTGTTATGTTAATGAGACAGCTCTCGGAAAGCACCTAAGGATAGGTGCAGAATCAACCAGGTGCTTTGAGGGTTGGAACTCTCAGCCCCATCCCCAACCTCTAGGGAGTGGAGAGGGGCTGGAGGTTGAATTAATCACCAATGGCCAATGATTATAATCATGCCTATGGAATAAAGACACCACAAAAACGCAAAAGGAGAAAGACTGGAGAGCTTCCAGGTTAGTGAGCGTGTGAAGTTCAGGGACAGTGGCATACTCAGAGAACATGGGAGCTCTGCACCATTTCCTCACACTTTGCCCTATGCATCTCTTCTATCTGGCTGTTCCTGAGTTACATCCTTTTATTATTTATTTATTTATTTATTTAAATGTTTATTCATTTTTTGAGAGAGAGATGGAGACAGAACATGGTTGGGGGAGGTGCAAAGAGAGAGGAGGAGACAGAATCCAATGCAGCCTCCAGGCTCTGAGCTGTCTGCACAGAGCCCAACACAGGGCACGAACCTACAAACTGTGAGATCATGACCTGAGCGGAAGTCTGACGCTTCACCCACTGAGCCACCCATGCGCCCCGAATTAATGGACCTGTAATCTTGTAGGTAAAGCGTGTCCCTGAGTTCTGTGAGCTGCTCCAGCAAATTAATAGAACCCAAGGAGGAGGTCATTGGATCAATCAGCTAATCTATAGCTGATTGACCAGAGGCACATGTGACAAACAGGGCTTCAAAGTCAGAAGATTGGGGGGGGGGGGAGGGAATGGGGGAGTCTTGTAGGACTGACCCCTTAACCTGTGGGATCTGATACTATCTCTGGGTAGTGTCAGAACTGAAGTGAATTGTAGATGCCTCACTGTTGTCTGAGAACTGCTTGCTTGGTAGTATGGGAGAAAAAAGTCACACTGGAGTATGATAATAGTTATGAGGTAAAGAACCACTGGCTATACTATGAACTATACATTTATGTGCCTAATTGCATTTGATAGCTGGACTCTAAATCTTTTATCACTCAAGGTATCCTTTATTTTATTTTATCCTTCATGTTATCATTTGGACATCAAAAATCTTTACATAAGGAAGTCCTGGGGACAGAGAAAAGGAAATAAAGCAGAGCAGACATAACCAGTGTCCTCCTAATTTTCAGGACCTCTTCAATAAGGACAGAGAAATACAGCTGTAAAAGTGAGCAGGACTTGAAGAGCTCAGTTACTGAGTACAACGTGTGAGTTTTCCGCAATCAAGTGGTAACAGAGAGTAGTCTGTTCAGATCCCACTTAGCTCTACTGCTTGGGTGCAAGAGGGAACTTATTTTAGCCATCGGCCCAAATATATTGGTTAAATTATTACCATTTTAATTTGGAGGCAGCTGAGAAAATATATGGCAATTACTCCCAGTGACCACTAGATTCAAGATGTCTTTTCATTCATTAATTATTAAGGATTGGGCTTTTGTAAGAGGAGGTGATGGTGACCTCTCTCTCTCCCTCTCCCCCCCCCCCCCCTTTCATTTAACACCTCTTTCATAGAGGTGCTGTGAGGATTTCTGCCTGTGTGGTAATGAGGTTCAGTAGCCTGCTTTGAATTTGTCAGTGGAAAAGGTGTTATAAAATTTTAAAGTAAAAAATATACTACTACTAATAAGGATGTTGATCTTGAAATGCAATATGAAAACCAGAGACTGGAAATTTAAAATTTGTAATGAAATGCTCTAAAGCTGTGATCTCTTCAGACCTCTGGAGTTCAGCAGGGGTGGGCCCAGGGAAGACTTGGATGGAAGAAGATGCAGGATGTGGTAGCGGTGATTCAGTAGGTGGCCCTCTTCCATCCCAAGGTGGTCCGGAGCCAGCTCCCAGCCCTGGGTTATGGAGCACTGTGCTGCAGGAGAACCATCCATTGGATGAGATGTAAGACTGAGTTTCTGACCACCTCTGCTCATTAAAAATTCTGGGGCATTTTTATAAGGTTAAGGATGTATCCTTGTGTTCTACAATCTGGTTCCAGTTGGGTAGCAATATTGGCTTCTTGGTAAAGTCTAGAGAAAAGAAAATGCATGGAAATTTCAGGAAGATGGTTAGCACTCCTATAGGAGAAAATTCAGATAGATTAATTCAAAATTTTATCCCCAAATCTTATTTTACAGAGTAGCAAAACAAAACACCTGTTTGAGTAAGTTTCTTAATGGAGTGTAAATGTATTTGTAGATGAGAGATAGATCCCCTTTCTTGGTAAGTTTATATAATAGGGGTTAATTTAAGGAACCACTCCAGTATTTATATACGGTGATGAAATGTAATTTGAGGTATTTTCTGGGCTTTGGTTCAGTCCTTTGAATAACTCATCTTTGGGATAGTAAATTGAAAAAGATACATAGTGAATGATAATTGTGTTGATTTAGAATAATCTGAAAGCTTTTCTTCACGCTGTTTAGCTCTGTGTCATCCGTAACTTCCTGAACTCTTAGTTCTATGTCACCTATAACTTTACATGTAATACACTGTGATTACAAAAATCAGAGCAAGAATGTAAAATTTATTCTTAATAAGAAATGGACTAGGGTAAAAAAAAAAGAAAGAGAAAAATTAGTATAAAGATTAGGTCAAGGAGAGGAGAGTGATTATCAGAGAAAACTTGTGCATTCTGAGATTTATTCAGAGTCACCCCTTTTTTGGGATGTGAGAAGAACCACTTTGCTTTCTCCCATGCATCACTTACTATTCTTACTGAGCTCAAAATGCCCCATTTCTAGATTTTTGTTAAAGAAAATCATTGAGCCTAAGCTCCCTATGTAATTTGCCATTTCTGTGGAAAGTTACCATAGCGCTGTGGTTCCTGTAGAATGAAAAAAATGCCTCACAGCTTCAGGCAGACATCAGCTCAGATTAACTAATATAGCGCTTCCCTCTCTGCCTCTGAATGTGAGATATTGATTATATTGAGAAGCCCTGATGTCTTCTTTTCTGAACTCCATATTAATGGAAGAAATAGTAGACTAGCATATTGCTTTCTGTATTTAAGTCTTTATGAGTACATAATAGTTACCTATGCACACTGATTACTTCTTTTCTGCAGTCTCTACAGGTAGTTATTTTTAAATGTTGTATTTTGACACTTTTGCTATGCTTTTAACATACTTATTGTGTTCAAGCTCAACCAGACATGCCATAGTCATAAGTGAGATTGCCCTTTGGGGGCTAATGCTTTGAGGGAGGCAAGAATATAAGAGACAGTATAACAGTATAATAAATAGCCCTAGATTCTGTAGGATCCAATGCAGCTACAAATAAAAATAACATGTAAATGTAAGGATAACTGGTCAAGTGCCAGTATTCTTTAGCTACATTTACTTAAAGGTACAAAATATATAATTGCTGGATCATGGTATCAACAGATCAGGAATCCAGACTGAATTGTGGGGTACCTTAGCCGAGGGATCTGAAATATCTGTGTCTCTGTTTATATTTATTATGAATTATCCTCGTTTATAGCAGTTAGGATGCTATCATTCTCTCCTCCCATTTCATGTGAACAATGTTAATAAATCGTCTTTAAAAGCAAAGACTAAAACTATATTTAAATGAAGTTCCCCCAAAGTTCATGCTATACCACTTTTCTTTTACAAAAGACGTACACTGGTACCTGTTTTTGCTAACTGAAAGAAATCGAAGAGGATTTTGACGTTTATGAAAAGAGGCAAAAAGTGCAAATAACATTCAGCATGTGTTTGACAGCGAGCCGAGCTGTTACAGAAGCCGTGCACACTCTGAACAGCGCGAGTGGTACCAACAAGCTTCTTCCTGAGAACTACGCTGAGCATCTCAGCATTAAGCCACCATGACTTTGACCTGTGTCTATAGGCATTTGTGCTTTATCTCGATTTATTTGTGCACCCGTTAGCAAGATGTGTCTTAAAGTATCAGCAAAGCCTCAGAGAGGTTATTTTGAGGGTCTGGGAATGCTCAAAATTTTCCCAATGGATTAATGGTAATTGCTTCTTTGCTTGACTCCACTTGGGCTTACAAAACTTCACATAGATACACTCTACTTCAGATTGCAGGGGAAGCCTGTACTTGTAAGTATTTCTTTTCAGGATAAACTGCTCTATGAGAGCCAAAGACTAAATTTTTATATTTTTAATATTCTTTAGTTATTATTTTGCTTTACATGATATCCAGCAATTATTTTATAACAGAATTAACCAAATATCAAAAGAATTTCAATGTGTGACTAGTACAGAGAAAACCAGTACATTTTTAAAAAATGATCTGCCTAAGCATAGGCAGAAGTAATAGCAATTTTCTTTTTAGCAGTATCACAGATAATGCAAAATATAATTTGTTTTCTTTTTATATTATAGATTTACATGTAGTTGTGAGAAATAATTAACAAATTCACATACCCTTTACTCAGTTTCCCTCAGTGATAACATCTTGAAAAACAATAGTACAATATCACAAGCAGGACATTGGCATTGATATAGTCAAGATACAAAACAGATTCAGCAACACCAGGATCCCTCCAGGTGACCTTTTGTAGCCACACATATTTCCTAACCACTCAGTCCCTGCACCTGGCTCCCAACCTCTGCCAACCATTAATCTGTTCTCCATTTCTATACTTGTTTAAATTTCAAGAATGTTATGTAAACAGGGTCATACAATATATAACATTGGGGGTTGGCTTTTTTCATTCAGCTCAAGTGTCTGGAAATTTATCTAAGTTTTTGTGTGGATCAGTAGTTTGTTGCTTTTAATTACTGAGTGATTGGTATTCTGAAAAATACATTTGTTAAGTTCTAAACACACCTTACTAGGAATGCTGCTTTACCTAGGGGATCCTTGTTTTTGAGTAAAGTGCACAATGAAAGAATAATAACACATAATGAGAGGGCTATTTCTTGCTAAAGTCTACTTTTAAAATTCTGGTAGTTTAAATGAACTATGAGCAAAAACAACATGAATGTATCTGGAAAACACAGTTAACATATTTTTAAATTACATTAATATAAACATGCATCCATGATCATGGGAAGTAATACAACAGTTTTGTTCTCTTCTGTAGCGCAAAACCAGACCTAGAGCATTCCAGAATGCTGCTGATAAGCAGGTATAAAGGTACAAAAGACACTGAAGGGCCAAAATCCATGTTGCTCAATAAACTGTTCTACAAACTGGGAATCTCTCTCTCTCTCTCTCTCTCTCATGTTTATTTATCTATTTTTGAGAGAGAGAGTGAGAGTGCAAGTGGGGTAGGAGCAGAGAGAGAGGGAGAGAGAATCCCAAGTAGGCTCCATGTGTCAGCACAGAGCCTGACACAGGGCTCCAACTCATGAACCATGAGATCATGACCTGAGCCGAAATCAGGAGTTGGATGCTTAAACAACTGAGCCACCCAGGCACTCTATCTATTGGGGAAAATAAAGCTTCGTAAGATTTCAAATATTTTGAATGCTGGCTGCTATGTATGGAAACTAACAAAGTCTTATTTTGTATTTCCCCAAAAGCAGAATTGGGAAATATATTTGAGAAGAGGCGAATTTTATTTCAGTGTTAGAGAAGGCTTCTCCCTGCCTTTGTTTTACTGAGATATAATATGTATAGACATTTGGCTAATTATGATTTCCTCCAAAATGATAAGGAGGCTCAAAACATTTTATTAGCCTTTAGGAACACTGGTGGATTTCATTTATAAAAGAGGATTACATTTATAGACCAAAGATGTTTCTGAGCTATGCATATTTTTTTTTTCTGGCATCTTTTTATGACATGCACAAAAAGTAATAGTTTGGGTGCTATTATAACTTCTGAGGGTAAAGTAAAAACTAACTTTAAAATTCAGTGGTATTGGAGTATCAAAATAAGTACGCTATACTTACATATTTTTTCTATCAAGTAACCATCAAATTTTTCTCTATAAATATGCTCTAATTGAAAACACAAATGATCCTTAAATTTGAACATTTTAAAGTGGTCTGCATATCAGTATCAGCTGTAGAACTGAGGTATTTGCTCAGGGAGTCAGTAAGAGCTCAGTCCTGGACAATCTATCAGTAATTTATTTGGTGGACACTGTATTTTTTTTCTTCTACTTCTCCCCCCAAAGTAGATTTTTTTTTCATGTTATTACATATTCCTTTTAAATTTTAGTAAAATGTGTTCCTCTTTATAAAAGTACTTGATGTCTTCTTTGGATAGAGAGGCCCTTTACTGCACCTACGTAAATATGGAATGTCATTCATTCATGAAGATGGTGTTACAGAAAATCAGGGTAACTCTTCCCCTATTACGTGTTCTCTGTTCACCTTTGCCTCAACATCAAAATATTTAGTTTCTGTGATTTATTATTGTATGGCTCTATCCAGAGTCCAGTGGAAGAGATCTGTTGTTTGGATTTGAAAATTAAAGTGAATGGTCTCAAAAAACAAGGCATAAAAGTGAATCTTTATTACTCCCAGGCTGTTGTTAACATATTGCATATATTTTGAGATGAGGGTTATTTTTAAAGTAATTATTACTGCTCAGAGATTAGTTCACATTCAGTACAACCCCCATCCTCTTACTACCATTTACTTCTGCAGACACAATTGAAAATTACTATTCATGATGATGAGTCTGAGACTCTAGACAAGTTTGAATCATCACAGAAAGATTCAATTAAACCTGTCATGCTGATCGCACTAAAGCAGAGAAGTGGAACAGTTTATTAAAAAAAAAAACTCTTTAGGGGGCGCTTGGGTGACTCAGTCGATTAAGCATCTGACTCTTGATTTCAGCTCAGGTCTTGATCTTGGGATCGTGAGTTCAGACCCTGAACTGGGCTCCATGCTGACATGGACTCTGCTTAAAACAAAAGCAAACTCACAAAAAAACATAAAGCCTCTTTAAAACAGTAATATGAGCATTTTTAAAGCTCTCACTACTCATACTATTTATAGTATTTTGCTATTTGTATGAAAATAGATGTACAATAAATGCATTCACAGCTCTTTTATTTGACTCAGGTACTATGTGCTCTGCTATCATGGCCTGTGATTTCCTTCCTTCTTAATAGTCTTGTCCTCTGAGGTTGAGACATTAAGGGTGTCGAGGAAAGCCTTAAGTCTTCACTTCTATACAGAACATCACCTTTAGATATGTACGTATATGAGACTCTTAAGTGAAAAGCATGTGGACTACACACATTTTATCATTTATCATTATTTAGGAGACGACACACACACACACACACACACACACACACACACTTGTATCATTACATAATGATTCACTTTGAAGAGTTGCAGTTGTAGAGGAGTTACTGAAATTACTGGTGTTACTAATGAGTTACTAATATGATCAATGAGAATAACTGATGTGATAGAGAACACATGAACGTATGGTAGGGAAGATTTGGATTCTAGGCCTGGCCATGATCATGTCCATCCTACAAATCATACCGAGTATGTCTCATTTCCAAATTTGAAAACTAGATAAAAATCATGCATTTGAGTTGGAGACCAAGTGAGGGAATTTATGGGGAAGTGGCTGGAAGGAAGGGCTAAGAAATGTGAACATGGTAGTCTGCAAGCTACTGAGACCTTGGGATTCACCCCATGTTTATTTTAACAGCCTTCAGAAGGCGGCTTTATATTTTATTAGTGAATCAAATATTAACTGTTTCAAAAATTCCCAGAAAGTGCCACCAGTTAGAGGTGTGCCTGAGATTATGATCTCCTCAGGCCCTGTGCCTGAAACCTTTGTCTGCAAAGGGCTTTGTCCTTTAAATCTGATGTGACAATAAATATTATCATTTTCTGCATGTGCCACAAAGTGAACAAGGTTGGGAACCCCTGTACCTAAAGCACTCTGATTTCCTTGACAGTTTGTTTAGAAAAGGTGGAGCCAGCATTTAACAACATCCAAACGTGTTGTAGGAATGCCGGCTGTGTGTCAGACAACGTGGATACAGAGGGCACGGAGGGTAAAGCAACTGTCCTGGTGGTTTGTGCTGCAGACAGTCTGACGCTTTGTTAAAAACTTTTGCATGGGTCACCATCAGTCCTCACACCTTGCTTTTTCCTTTAGTGTTTCTATGCAAGTTCACAATTGTATTTCGAAAGCTGTTACTTAAATTCTTTGGAAATTAAACGGGGGCAGCACTCTACAGAAAGAGTGGGATGTTTGCACTTAAAAATACAAGTTTTCTATGTGTTTTCCTCTGACTAGATGTGGAGCAATGAGTATTAGTATGGTCTATCTTGGCAAAATGTTTAATATTTTAAATTAAAAAAAAATTTTTAACATTCATTTATTTTTGAGAGACAGAGCATGAGTGGGGGAGGGGCAGCGAGAGAGAGGGAAACACAGAATCCGAAACAGGCTCCAGGCTCTTAGCCGTCAGCACAGAGCCCGACATGGGGCTTGAACCCACAAACTGTGAGATCATCACCTGAGCTGAAGTCAGACCCTTAACCGACTGAGCCGCCCAGGTGCCCATCGATTTAATGGTTTAAATTTAAATTCAACTCCTCAAGTAGTGTTGTTAATTGGAATAGCTGGAAACTATGTCACAGATCACGATGTGAGAGTTATGACTCTTTAGTAATTTTTTTTTTTTAATTTTTTTTTTTTAACATTTATTTATTTTTGAGACAGAGAGAGACAGAGCATGAACAGGTGAGGGTCAGAGAGAGGGACACACAGAATCTGAAACAGGCTCCAGGCTCTGAGCCGTCAGCACAGAGCCCGATGCGGGGCTCGAACTCACAGCCCTCACGGACTGTGAGATCATGACCTGAGCTGAAGTCAGCTGCCCAACTGACTGAGCCACCCAGGCGCCCCTCTTTAGTAATTTTTATTTAGACATCTCCTAATCCTCCCTTCTCAGCTGACTTGCTACCCAGATGCATATGGTTAAACTGATTTTTTTTTCTGCTGGGCCCACAAGAAAACGGCTGTGGATTATGGACATTTCATCTGAGAATCCATACGGAGCTTTCAAAACAGTAATTTTTTAAAAGCAACTATTAAAAAAGTGATGCTCCATGATTCTGCTTATCAGTCCATTCTGGGCAGCAGAGTCTTCCAGGCAAGATTTTGAGGGATCTGTCCACTTGAGCAATTAGTTGTATAAACATATGAAGATTGTCTTTAACTTAGACTTTGACAGAGATACCTGTTTCTTTTATTTGTGTATCTATTATTCGTTGGCTTTCTTCATTCATCAAGTATTTATTCAGCAAGTATGCACAGAACTACTACCATGTTCCGAGCACTATTAGGGTCATCGGTACTACCCAGCAAACAAGCCAAAGATGTCCATGGCCTTTGTTCACAGGGCACTTACACCCTAGTGAAAGGAGATGTAGGATAAACAAGACAACAAATAAATGAGCAAGACTATAGCTAAGTGCTATAAATAGACTGCAACAGGGTAGTGTGGTAATAGATGAAAAAATGTGTGTGTGCACAAGGAGACCCAAGACTTTTTCATGTTTGGGAAAAAGCTTTTCTAAAAAGGTAACATTTCAGGGGCACCTGGGTGGCTCAGTCGGTTGAGCTTCTGACTTCGGCTCAGGTCATGATCTCTCGCGGTCTGTGAGTTCAAGCCCTGCATCGGGCTCTGTGCTGACAACTCAGAGCCTGGAGCCTGCTTCGGATTCTGTGTCCCTCTCTCTCTGCCCCTCCCCCACTCGTGCTCTGTCTCTCTCTGTCTCAGAAATAAATAAACATTAAAAAAAATTTAAAAAGGTAACATTTCAGATGAGAACTGATGGAGCAGAAGGAGGCAGCTGTGTGAAGTTCTGTAAATACTAAGGTCATGAGCAAGATTTTCAATTTGACCTGCTAAAGAATGGAAAGACGGCTTGAGGAGCAGGAGATGAACCCATCAGAAACCACTATTCAGGTGAGGCTATTACATGTTTTAAATATAATTTCTTTTAATGTTTATTTATTTTTGAGAGAGAGCGTGAGTGGGGGAGGAGCAGAGAGAGAGGCAGACACAGAATCGAAAGCAGGCTCCAGGCCCTGAGCTGTCAGCACAGAGCCTGACACGGGGCTCGAACTCACGAACTGTGAGATCATGACCTGAGGTGAAGTTAGATGCTTAACTGAGTGAGCCACCCAGGCTCCCCGAGACTATTGAATTTTAAATTAATTAAAATAAAATATAAAAACTCAGTTCCTCGGTGGCACTATGTTTCAAGTTCTCAACAGCCATATGTGACTAGTTGCCACCATACTTGACAGTGCAGAGTATATCTGCATCATTGAAGAATGTTCCGATGGACAGTGTGGCACTAGTGAAGTAGGAGAATTGGAATAGGGCAGGTCACAGAGAGTGGTTTGCAAAGATCATGAAGGTCCCTGTAGGTGGCCATGAGAACTGCAAGTTCAGTGGAAAGCCTCTGGATGGTTTTAGGCAGGGAGTGACATCATCTGACTTGCATTTTAAAACTCTCATTCTGACTACTGTGTGGAAAATGGTAGGAGAGCAAGACCAGTGAGAAAGTTATTGCAATGTCCTGGCCAGGGATGATGATGGGTCTTTGGTTGGTTATTGTAAGAGGGAGGGTGAAAAGTTGATGGACTCAGGATCTATTTTAGAGGTGGAATCAAAAGGACTTGCTAATAGATTGGAAGTAAAATAAGGTAAATAAAAGAAGGAATTGAGGGCAGTGCCCTCTTTTGGGACCTGAGCAGTTAGGCTCAAGCCTTTTCGCTCAGGTGCTTAAGCTTTTTCCTATGGTAGGAGGACTGGGGAGAAATAGTTTGGGGTGGTGGGGATTGGTGGAGGATGGCAGGGAGGGAGTTGGAAGTCAGGAATTTTGTTTTGGATGCATTGTATTTTAGATACCCATTTGATATATATGCATAGAGGTCGGGGAGGTAGTAGGGAATGAATAAACCCCTGCTATAGAGTATAAACTTTTAAAATTTAACAGAATTCCCTTAAGCATAACTATATTTGGCAAATGATATGCAACCGGGCTGATTTCTAGATCCTCTTCACAAAGCACTAATGAAAACACGGTTGCTAGATTTAGCTAAGTGGAGAGCTTTACCAAATGGATTTTCCCTTTCCATTTTCCACACTCTACTTTCCCGTGGGTGCCTTTTTCTTATCCTTTGGCTGTGTTGTCACGTTCTGAATTGGGATTCATCGCTATCTGTAGAAAATAGGCAGTTTTATATCTGGGTGATTATTCAGTGTCCACTTTATGTACTGGGTCTCACTTCACTTAATATATTCTGCCCAAAGTTTGTCACTTTTTCAGTATAGTGTTGTAGCTTTCTGCATCTCTCTAGTAAGAGTATTTGTTATTTTCATTCATCTGCTTCCAGGTTTGGGATGATAATGAAGGTAAAAGGGGTGAGGGAATCCACCTTATTTCCCCTGGGTGGGACAAATAACTTTCTGGGTGTGATTTTCGTTGAGAATGGGGAGAAGCCCAGATGCCAGGACATTGCCTCTGTAATACCATGGAATACCTCAAGGATGTCAGTTTAACATTTAGATCTAGTATTTTTGTGTTGGTGCATTAACAAATGTCATTCTTATTTTTTCTATTACAGTTTCTTAAAATGTCGACATTCCATCTCTCATAAATTCAATTTTTATGATGATGATTATTTTCTAAAGAACTGAGATAATTGTGGGGGTGGGAAAGAGAGAAAAGTGAAATATTCTAAAATTCCCCTCACTATGCCTTTCTTTCTAACCTTGATACATGCCGTATTTTTCATTTTAATATGCTGTTTTTGATCACCATTGGATATTAGCATGATTTTCCACTCAAGGTTTTTTACTCTGAAGTGTTCCAGGTAGGCTCTGGCATATGAATCATATATCTAAAAAGGAAACTCAGAAAAGTATGTGTGCATGCTAGGGGGCTCATTTGTCTTTGGCAAAGACATTGCTGCTTCTGTTTCCTTAATTATCAAACAGATGGTGCCCACTGCCATTGACTAGCTGCCCAACTTGTTCCCCACGTGATAGTATAGTTCTGGACATCTGATGGAGAGTTGTATCATCATAGCTCCTCGTATCCATTTATATCATAAATTAATATTAATACCTGCCTCTAAGGAGAGCAGGCTGTTTCCCGTAAAGCTAAGTTTAAGACTTCAGCCATCTTCTCCCCCCTACCTCTATGAATTAATTTTATCTCAAGTATCTCCTTTGGCTTTTCTTTATATTACTTCATCTCTACACACAAAATACAGTGGCATATTGAACCAATTATCCAAATACTCCAGGCTAACAACACACTTTAACCTGGAATGTCAAGATAATTAAGACAAAATTGGATTATTATTAATATTAGTGAAGGCAAATGACATCTAAGGTAGCCATATTCAACATGAACAAGAGTGGACGATCATATTCTTATGTTCTAAATGTAAAAAGGAACTAGCTCCCAAAACTGATGGATTTTAAAGGCCCACTGGGTGGATATTGAATGATTTTTCATAATCTGCCTAAAAAGTTAGTTTTAAAATTTTTCTTTAGTTTCTCAAAGACTAAATTCCTACAGTATATGAAGCATGCATCCTGTAAACATTTATAACGAGGGTCCTGATTTTTTCTCACAAGCATTCTTTATGGTAGACATACTATTTCACAACCATAGTGAGTCTTCTCAGAGCTCTCCTGCTGTTAACCTACCTGGCCTCACTTCTCCCTTGAGATTTCTTTTAATTCCTTTTAGGCTTCTTAATTTGGTAAACCTTCTTGAGGCTGGGGTCACTTAATCTCCATGTATTTACCACCCACCATCAACAGCTGTTGCCTAATACTCTCCTACCCTGGATTTTTCAAACAACAATTTGGAAAAAACAAACTAACAAAAAACCTCGCCCCCAACTCTTATTTCCCAATTTAATAATGCTGTTATGGGGTGCCTGGGTGGCTCAATGGGTTAAGCCTCCGACTTTGGCTCAGGTCATGCTCTCATGGTTCATGGGTTCAAGCCCCACATTGGGCTCTGTGCTGACAGCTCAGAGCCTGGAGCCTGCTTCAGATTCTGTCTCCCTCTCTCTATGCCTCTCCCCTGCCCACGTTCTGTCTCTCTCTCTCTCTCTCAAGAATAAATAAACATTAGAAAAAATTGAAAAATAATAATGCTGGTACTGTCTTGGCAACTTTTTGAGATTTTCCATCATTTGGAATAATAGGAAAGGCTTCGGTTCTGTTTAAAACAGACCTTCCAGCAGGAGCAGCCAGAGCATTACAATGCCACCTGAAATTGGTTTGCTGTTGTAACTGACTTGAGAACTAAGCATCTTTGAATCACTGACAGTAGATGTGGCTTGTCATCAGGAGGTAGCATGTTAGTTTCCACTGCCTGACAAGTAGGCAAGGACAATCCTTTTTTCCTAACGTCCTAGGAAGCTCGGCCTGAGGGCCAGCCGCAGAAACCCGCAACCCCTGGCTTCAGTAAGCTGGGCGGTGGTAGACCAGCCTCAGCAACCCTTTCTCCAACGTGCTCAAGTGCGTGCGGAACCCGCTCAGGAGAATGCCGCAAAGCGCTGAAAGCAGCGCCTCCTCCGGGGGAGGAGGCGGGAACTCGGCTGGGAAAGCTTTCCTAGGGAGTTGCCTTAAAGAAAGCAGCAAGCAAGCTGAGTCGCTGATCACTCCAGTTGCCCGCTTTTTTAATACAGTTTTAACCAGTCGTCTAAACTCGTTTCCCTTTTGCAAAACTGCAAATCACCACCTACATCGCACCAAAAAGAAGGGGAGAAAAAAAAAGAAGTAAATCTCGTTCTCCCTTCTCACCCTCCCTTCCTCTCACCCTCCCTTCCTCTCCAGCTCGCTCGCTCTCCCTCCCTCCCTTCTTGCCGCTGCCGCTAGCCTCTCGGACTGTGTCTCTTTCCGACGGGACTTAGCAACTTCTTGGTTATTTCTCAGCCCCCTTTCCATTTTTTTTTGCCACCCTTTGCCATGGACTGGACCGACAGACGCAGGGGAGGCTTTGCTTTCTGACCCGGGGAATGGCGGTTCGCTTCCTGGGGCCGTGCCGGGGAGGATCGGCCGAGGAGAAAGAAAGAGTGATAGAGAAAGAGCTGCAGGAAGGAAGAAAAGGGGCACCTCCAGACGCCGCGGGCCCGGCGCGCTGCAGCGCAACGCCGAGCGCCGCACGAGATGGCCCCGAGCTCGCCCCGCGCCTCCGGCTCCTCCAGCGGCTGCAGCCCCCGTGCGCGGGGCGCGTGGGGCAATTTTTAAAATCCTGAAGTAGGAAGAGACCCCGGAGGATAGAAATCGGGGGTGGGGGTGGAGCACAATTTTTAAGAGTTTTCCAAAGAGAGAAAAGGAGGAAGTCTGATCGTTTGTGTCTGTGCTAGCTTTTAACTTGAAGGCGTCTCTTTGGAGCATCCAGGATTCCCCAGGAGTTTACTGGGAAGCTGAAACTTGTAGTGGGGCTCGGGGGCCCGGGGAGAAGGAAGGATTCCGAGGGTGGGATTAGGGAGAGGGTGCGTGCGTGCATGTGTGTGTGTCGGGGTGGGGGCGTCGGGGGGACCTTGGGGATTCCGTGAGGAGGGCACACGATGGCAGTGCCCCGCGAGGCCGCCCGAGTCCGAGACAAGCCAGGCCACGGTGGGGTGCATCCAGCCCCCGCCGCGGGCCGGGACTACCCCGCTCGCCCCGGCGCCGCACCGCCGCGGGACTCCGGCAGCCGCGGCCGCTGGAGAGACCTGGTGCTGCAGCCGCTCCGGCGCTCCCGGAAACTTTCCTCAGCGCTGTGCGCTGGCTCCCTGTCCTTTCTGCTGGCCCTGCTGGTGAGGCTGGTGCGCGGGGAGATCGGCCGGGACCCGGAGCAGAGTAAGGAGGTGGCGGCTGCGGCGGCGGAGGAAGCGGCCCTGGGAGCAGAAGGGGGCGTCTTCCCCGGGCTTCGGGGAGGTGCTCCCGGGGGCGGCGCGCCGCTCAGCCCCTGGCTGCAGCCCTCGGCGCTGCTCTTCAGTCTCCTGTGTGCCTTCTTCTGGATGGGCTTGTACCTCCTGCGCGCCGGGGTGCGCCTGCCTCTGGCCGTCTCACTGCTGGCAGCCTGCTGCGGGGGGGAAGCGCTCGTCCAGATTGGGCTGGGCGTCGGGGAGGATCACTTACTCTCGCTCCCGGCCGCGGGGGTGGTGCTCAGCTGCTTGGCCGCCGCGACATGGCTGGTGCTGAGGCTGAGGCTGGGCGTACTCATGATCGCCTTGACTAGCGCGGTCAGGACCGTGTCCCTCATTTCCTTAGAGAGGTTCAAGGTCGCCTGGAGACCTTACCTGGCGTACTTGGCCGGCGTGCTGGGGCTCCTCCTGGCCAGGTACGTGGAGCAAATCTTGCCGCAGCCCGCGGGGGCGGCTCCGAGGGAGCATTTCGGGTCCCAGCTGATTGCTGGGACCAGGGAAGATATCCCAGTATTTAAGAGGAGGAGGCGGTCCAGTTCCGTGGTGTCCGCCGAGATGTCCGGCTGCAGCAGCAAGTCTCATCGGAGGACCTCCCTGCCCTGCATACCGAGGGAACAGGTAAGCGCTGGCAAGCTCTTCTCGCTCGCCTCTCGCCTCTCGGGAAGACTCGAAACGCTTGGGATTCGCCCCAAAGTGGAGGGAATCCCAGAACTGGGTACTAAAGCAAAGATAGCCTAGAAAAGAGCTCTAACTTCAGACCTAGTAGGAAACTAGACACGTATTCTCCTCGTCTCCCACAGTATTTTACAACCTGAACAACAGAAACAATAATAAGTAACAAAACTAGGTGGCGTTTGCAGGGTCTTCCACAGCTGGGTCAACTTTTTAGATGTGCTACACCTGGCGTTTGACTTCCCTCCACTTAAGTACTCTCGTAGCTTTACTAATGTAGCAGAAATCTTTCAATGCAGCTTTTTAGCACTGGGTGATTTTTCAACACGTGGATCTTACTAGATTTTTAAAATACTTTTGATAAAGTTTCATCCAAAGTGACAAATGTTTATGGAAGTTAGTAAAAGCAAAGAATGCTTGAAGGTGAGGTGTTGATACACGCTTTCTGGCTTTGCGTTAAGTTTTCCTTGAAGAGGCTGCATCTGGTGGTGCCCAGTTTGTTTTTAAATGTAACTTGGGGACATAGTTATTTATGTGCTAATGTGTTTTGTATCCTAATGATAAACTTCTATTTGGGGAACAATATGTCTGAACTGCGGAATTTGTCAAAGTCTTGAACTGAGCTCTTAGTGTCAACTAAAAGGAAACATTTCTCTTGAGTGCGCGCTTAAGTGGATGTTTAGAAATTCAAATGAATTTATTCAGATTATGCAGGAAATATTAATTCAGGAGAATAATTCTAAGTTTGCTGGTGGTATAAATCTCTCAAAAAGAAAGAAGAGAATTATGAATGAAGGTGTCCTGGGGGGGAAAAAAAAGGTTAGTGAATTTTGGAGATGAATCTCCTTATCATTAAGGGATTTGAGACCATGGAATATAGTTGCTATAAAGGGCATAAAAGAACAAATCCCAATTTTAAATACAAATTGTTTCTGAAAAGGTATACATAAGTGTTTGCTTCTCTATTCCAAACAGATAATGACACTTAAGGGGGTGGGGGTTGTAGAGAGCTTATTATGTACACAGCAAGTGGAAATTTACACTTTTCCCATTTAAATTTATGCCTACCTATGGTCTTTTTAGGACAACTTTAGTGAGTGGGAGAAAGGCCATAATATATAGTAAGCTTTTCTTTTTAGGTTATTCTGTGTAGAATCATGTAGATTCTAAGACCTAGCAGTCACCATATGGTGTGGTGGCTAGTTTGTTTTTGAAATGGAGTTGATTACACAGAATGCAGTTGTTTGACAGTATTTGGCAGAATGGATGACAGCATCATAGTCTCTGTGTTTATTTTAAAACAAATGTACTTATTTAGCTTTTTGTTTAGATAAAGGAAATATTTCTTGGGTATAAGCTTACTCTAAGAGTGAAGTTAAAAACAGGCCACTGACTGATACTTAGTTTTGGTAGAAATTTGGAAATCACCAGAATAAAATAAGCCATCTATTTAAAGGTAAACCAATTAAGGGGAAAACACAGTTCAGTTTCTTTTCAAAGTGTCAGGAGAGAATGTTTTTTAAATGAAAACACCGCTAGTTTAATTACAGCTTGAACACTTTTCTTTGACTTGAAGGGGAATGTGATATGATCATTGCAAGATTGAACCATACTTTGTAAGGCAAATCTGTGATTTAATCATAAATAGCTTGACCACAAATTAATATTACTTAACCTCTTACATTTCTGAAATTCCATACAACATTTAGAAGTTAAGGAGCTCCAAGTGGATTTAATGTAAAGGTGTTTAGGTGAGTTAACTAGCAGTGTTAATTATCCTACAGATTTTTCTTGGTTTTCTCTGATTTGAATTGATAAATGGAAAATTCAAATAATGTGCAGACTTATAAGAAAACAACTTAGCATTGCATTTTTAAATGTTTTGCTGATTAATGCTTTTGAAAATGCACATTTATAATCTACTTGGGCCATTTTCTCTGGTTCCTATTTTTTTTTAAGACTGTTTATGAAGAAAGTTCTCAAGTGAGAGAGACTAGATCTCTTATGGTTGATGGAAAAACAAGGTTACATTTAGTAGAAATTTAGATCCTTGAAGTTTTAATGAGGGTACTGGTTAGTGTGTGCGTGTTACTTAAGACTAGTTTTCATATACGGCTCATTAAAGTTGTTGCTGAGTAGAATGGGGGGGTGGGTGGGTGGGTGGGAACTAACATGGAATAGTCTCTTACAAGGTAGGGCAATATCTCATACGTTAGCCTAACTGTGTGAAAAGTTCAGGAGCTATATAATAAAAGGCTTATCTGTTTTATCATAAGGAAACAAACTTCTGGTTAAGAGTGCAAAGTGTACACTGTCATCTGCATACTTTATGAAGTCAAGAATCAAAATACTTGTAAAGCACATATATGACCCTGCCCTGAATGCTACCTTTATGAAAGAATGTCTGTTCTCAACTCAAGATGATAAGCAACAAGTGAATTTTAAATGGAGGTGTAAGGACATAAAGCCCAGAAAGGCTGGCAGAGGCCTCTTGAGAAATTACTTGGACCTTGCTCATTGCGAGGTTTAAAGGTGAGAGAATTTCAGCCTTTTCTTCTCTGTATGAATGGTAGTGGCCGCTTGCTTGCGAACTACCTCTTTTCAATGACTCGATTCTAAAAGGTCAAGGAGAATGGATGATAAAAATTCTCGGAAGACAAACCAACTGACAGATATTTTCCTCCCTTTTCCCCCTTCCTTCCTGAACCATGGCTAAGTCTACAGATTGGATACTGCACATGGGATTAGTTTTGCAGTGTGGATGATGAAGATGGCTTTAAGCAAAGGAAGGAGAAATAGGGCTAGTCCTCAGTCACAGAATTAATCTGATACTGGGTCTGTCTGTGAATGCAAGTGGAGGTATCTTGACTCTTCGTAAAGAAAAGTTTGTAATATTTGTGTGGCTTTTAGTTCAGTAGTATACTAGTCCAGTATCCTCAAGACTCAGGCTGATTTTGTAGATCAGTGTGTCAAACTGCACTTTTTTGGTTGGCACATGTGTGTCCATTATGGTATATGTATCTTTTCTAAGTGGGTGTTCGTTCACATTCTAGAGCAGATATGTCTCTCTCAAGTTATCACTGCACTGTCTAAACACTGGACTATACAGAGATACTTAGAATTTCTTGAATTACTAGATATTTTGTGTGGTTAATGCTATTTTTCAATATAAAATTTTAATTATGAAATTTTTACCATTTGGAAATTGTGTTTGAAGTGGTGTCTCTATTCTCTTTATATGTCAAAGAACACCATTGGCTGGTTATTCCTCTCTAATTACTGTGACCACCTTGCACTTTCAATTTTGAAAGATTCCTAACCAATGCTATTTTATTTTGGTTACCTGTCAAGAATTTAGTATTTTTGCCTATGGCTTCACACAAAATACACCCCAGGTATGTGTCTCTCTCTGTTCGTGTTATTTGGACCACTCATTGACAAAATTCTTTAGGATGGATACTGTATCCGTCAGAAATGTACGGCTATATACTTTATATTGTATAATTAAAATTCAAAATGTTCATTTCCCTAAAAACTCTTAAACATCTTTAGCAACAACAGATTTTTGTAGGAATGTAGTGGAGCCTGGTGGTTGGTTGTCAAAAGTGGAATCAAGTTTTTCATCATTGACGTAAGAAAGACATTTTGAAATGAAAAAGCAAGTAGCAACAATAAAACAAAAATATGAGAAATAGGTATGCTTTTTGCTGGTAGACACAGATAGGCCTTGATACATCTTTTATATGGAAAAGTATAACTTCTGTTTATAGTGTGGCTATAAAAATACAGAATTATTTCTTTTAAAAATAGACTATATTGTCCTTTGAGTTCCTAATTCATTTAAGTATAATACACTATATTCCTCAAACTGAATAAATTTCAGAAACAATCATAGGTTTTTAATTTTATAACATTTCAGTAGGATAACTCAGCTTATGGTGATACAAAGAACAATACTGATTATTTATGACCTGCTGACAGAATTAAAATTAATTAATCTCAACTTCTGAAAACATTAAAAAAGAAAAACACAAGACTTTCTTATCCCTTGGGAAAGGTAAAAGGAAAATAATTTTGTGTGTTTGTGGGGACAAAATTGTGATTTTTACTTTGTATATACAGATAAATTTAAAGCATACTGAAAAAACGGTTTTAACTGACAGAAATAGTCAGTGAATCTATATAAATTTACAGAGGTTGGAAGGAGTCAAACAGTAATTTTACTCTTTCTGTATTGAGTCTAAAGTGTAAAAAGTTAAAACTGTAGAACTGAAAGAAATGCTGTGTATGCTGGGCTGTCATGTTAATTAAATAAACAACCAGAACAGTGACTCTGTGTATGAAATACATTTTGAAAAGCCTGGGCAGGGGTGCAGGCAGGCAGGGGTGAGTGACACTGGCATGAAAAAGCATTCATTGTATTTGTAGTGACATTTGTGTGAATTTGTTGTATTCTATTAGGAAATAAAATTCTGAGACTAATCTTTGCACGACTCTAGTTGAATAAAGGCTTTACTAAATTTAATTTCACTTCTCCTTTAAATAGAATTGAAATGGAATGTTTATGAACCTCAAAATTAGAAAGATTTCTATATGTTTTAAGATTTCAGTTAATATGGTTGGTGCCAGTAACATCCCAATAGAGTCTATGTGGATTAACACAAGTTTTCAATGATGTCTATCGAATGAATGAGTTTATTTTGGATTTAGGATAGGAGTTGTATTTTTCAGGAAACATTATTGTTGTGAGATGTAATCTCATGGATGTAGGAAGGCAATCAATGCAACTGTTGTAGCATGTGGTATCCTAAAGAGATTTTGACATGCAGACACAGTGCCTTTGCATAGGGCAAGTTTCTTTGGCTTTGTGAAATTATGTGTGACCCTACATGTTTGTGGTGAATTGTTTATTTAGTTGGTCTTCTGTCTCCTATCCCATCAAGTCTTCCTCCTCCTCCTCTTCTCTTGTGATATTTATAATTGTATCTTTGAAAAAACCCTCAAGATATGAGATTGAAAACCTAATTTGTGTTTGCTTTCTACATTCATGTTTTTAATGAAGCTCTATTAAATAATTCATAATGAACCTCAGAAGGTTCAGGTATCTTCATATTCTTATGTTTAAATTTGCTCGGTTAATATTCAAATGAATATTATTTTTTTGTATGGGAATTTAAATCCTCCTACCCAAAAATTGGTAGTATTTTTTAGAAGGATCTCCTACCTCCCCAATAAGGATTTTAGGGAATTGTCTTAACTTGGATCTAAGAATATAATGCTATTGTCAACATAAAATACGCAGCTTACTGTCTGGAAGAAGAAAAATATCTTGAAGATGTTGAATAAATTGTAGTTCAGAGAAAGATCTGTTGGATAAAAATTTTCAAAAATATTAGTCGGCTATATGTGTTCACCATAAATGTATACTACGGTTTTAAAAGAAGATGCTACATTTAGCGAATGTTATCAGTAAAGGTCTTTGGTCAGTGAACCTCTCGAATGTCATATCAGCACATTTTATATATTAGGCCTTGTGCGAAAAGCCATACAAATTATACACAGATATAATATAGTACTTGTCTCTCCAGAGCTTAAAGCCAGTTAGGGTAATGAGAGATCAACATAAGAAAAGGGGAAATCAGTAAAATAGCTAAATGACCTCTTAGATAATAGTTGAAAGAATGCATATAATGGCTGAGCGTAGGTTTTACATCTAGATCCAGAACCATTCATCTCTTCTCTGAAATTTTATGCAAAACTTCATCTGTTCATTTTTCTGGGATAAAAGTCTATAGTTTCATAGATTTTCATAACTTCCTCATTACTGGTTAAACATAAATGTTTTTAGAATTTCAGTAATTTTGCATTTTGAAGACAGAATTTTTTATTTGAAATGGAAGTTACATTAGTATACCTTTATAGTACTTCTGAAATAAAGCTATTACAGGATTTAGGAAGTTACACTTCAATATAGTACAATGATTGTTTTCATATCCTGAGGTAGTTTATGGCCTTAAGTAATCTGTAGCAAGGAGATCTCAAAATGCTCAATTCTGTACAGTTTGTAGTTAAGAGACTAAAATTAGTCTGATTTTAAAAGAAACAGGGAAAGTCAGCTAAATGTATGTAGTCAGACTGAGGCAAAATGTTGGTTTTTATCCATTTTTCTCTTGGGCCTGAATATGCTGCTTGGGGAAGAGTAGGAAAGGAGTCAGGCTGGTAAATTTAAGTATCATTTGTGAGTTGCACATGGAAAGAATTCTAAATTCTCATTCAGAATTTGAATAAAACCCATTGAATGGACAAATAACAGAAAACTTGAGCCCTTACAATGAATTTTCTGGTTATCAAAGTACCAGGTAGCCTCCGTAATGTATCATTCAGGACTTTGTCCCATGATTGAATATTAATTGCATTGCAAAGTCTAACTTTGTGGAGTCTTTATCTCATCAAAGAAGAGCATGCTCTGGTGGCTTGACTATTGATTTTTGTTTTTATTTTAGTTTTTTATATCTATTTAAAAATGTTCAGGATTTCAAAATCCAAGGCAAAAAGCAATCTGCACATCAGTAAAGCATTTCTTTGTTAGCAAAAACAGCTGGTGGTTTTTGTTCACCTAAGTTATTTTGCATGGTTTCCTCAGGAATCCATTAAAATGTAAGTAAATAGGATGTAATATTAGAGGAGGTTGTGAAGAACATTGCCATTTATAAGGTGGAAAGCTAGTTGGGAAAAATCAGCAACTAAACAAGTTCAGCCTGTTTGATTTGATTAGAGCTGTCATTTGTTATCGAGGAATCTGAATGATCATTAAAGACTTTTAAATATAGCTAGTCCTGCTAAAATGGTAATAAAATTACTTAAATGTGTTCATGTTGTCATCCTGAGATAGTAATAAAATTACTATAGTGTACTTTTTTCTCTCATCCTAAGAAAGTTTCATCCTATGAATATAGATATAAAGAGCATATTATGTCTCTTGGTGTATATGTCCACATGGGTACATGTGTGCATGCCTATGTGTGTGATTTTTTTCCTCTGCCAGGAAATTGCTTTGGTTGTACCAATTTAGTGGAGAAACAGTGTCACCCAGTGGCTTTGATGAAAACAGTCTTGTAAACATTATAGATAAGCGCTGTCCAATAGAAATCTAACATGAGCCACGTATTTAATTTTATATTTTCGAGCAGCCACATAGAAAAGTAAAAAGAAACCGGTGAAATCCACGATAGTCATATTTAAAGTAATCCATTATGTCATATCAACATAAAATCAATATAAAAATATCAGGATATTTTGCATTTTTTTGTTGTTGTTGTTGTAAATCTAAATACCTGGTGTATGTTTTACACTTACAGCATATCTCAGTTTGGTGTGGCCACATTTCAAGTACTCAAATGATATATGTAACTAATGGCTGCCTTTTTGGACAGTGCAGCTGTACTTAAAACAATTTTTTTAAATATTTATTTATTTTGAGAGCGTGTGAGCAGGAGGGGAGGAGAGAGAGAGAGAGAGACGGACAGAGAGAATCTCAAGCAGGCTCTGCACTAGGCTCTACACTGTTAGTGCAGAGCCTGACACAGGGCTTAAATTCACAAAACAGTGAGATCATGACCTGAGCCCAAACTGAGTCGGATGCTTAACTGACTGAGCCATCCAGGTGCCCCTACCTTTTAAACAAATGATATATTTGAATATGCATGTGACCTGTTCAGTTATAATGAATGGCAAGTCTATGTAGATTTAATAATGGCACTTGATATACAATCAAATTTATAAGTGACCTTAGTAACTCTTTCTTGTATCACTAACTGCTACACTAATAGGTGGAAAGTCTGTTTTTCGTCTTTTCTTCATTTCACATTATTGCACATATTTAAAAATATTATTTTAATTGGAGGGGAGTTTCACAGACTTCTTGAATAAGGAGACTTTATGTTTACATGATTCGTAACAGTATTAAAATTGCCAGTTATTTATGATTCTGCCTTTCAGAGTTTGATTTTTAACAGGGATTGCTTGTGTGGACAGTGTGACCATGTGATTAGTCACGTTCATGGTGATTAGTGTATAATTGGGTTATCTAATGTCTCTTTAGAAATGAAAGTGTTTATGTTTATAGTGCAGGTCGTTATCTTGGTAACTTAGGAAACTAAAGTGACAAACCTGCTGGTAATTTTAATGGACGAAAAGTATAACAGTGTCTGTAAAGTGCTGATGACTTCTCACCATTGTTTATGCAAACACTATACAAAACGAAATGGAAATAGTTCTATTTTGTGTATAGAAAGGATTAGAGATTCAGGTAGTATGGAATTTCAAGACTAGGGATTGAGATGAGTTGGCTTTGGAGCTCTGTGTGATTTCAAACTGCAGGGTGAACTCAGAAAAAGGTACAGGTTTTGAAAAAGGTAGTGATTTTTGAATGTCCCCTTCCATCTCCTCTCCCCAAACTCCACAAAGTCGTTAACTCTAGGCAATGTTCCAATATTACATTGAGAATGCAGGGAAAATTACTTTTTGTATAAGGCATGTTGCTTTATATACACAGATACATACAATGATTTTTTTTTAAGTATGTGTTTATTTTGTGTATAATGGTTTATATCTGTGTGTGATGCTTGTGGTGACCTTTGATTTATAAATTCCTTTTCTTTGAGCCAGGCCCATTATTTATCTTTGCATTCCAGAATAAAAATAGTGAGATACATAGATTTTTCACGTATCACTTGGGAAATCTAAAATGAACAAAAGGCAGTAGAATCATGATATGCAAAGAAGCACATTTAGCTAAAATGAAATAATGTGAACTCAGGCTCACTCCTGGTGAAGTTGGCTAAATTTAGACTTCTTGAAGTAGCTAGCTGGAGAATAAAGTATCATAATAATCATAACTGTTACTTGAAAGAGTTTGTATTTGAATGTAACTAGTCATTCACCCTGGCTAATTTTTGAAATTGCTTTAAAAAATGCAGAAGTTGGTCGTGTAAAACTTTTTTTGCCAGTCATCTTTTCTGATAAAGTGTGTGTGTGTGTGTGTGTATTTCAAAGAAATGCTTTTAATTCATGTGTTTTTAACCTAGGAGATTCTTCTCCCTCAGAGTATATTTAAAATTTGAGGAATACCTTTCTATCCCCCACACCCCACAGTACCCTGTCAGATTATGGAAATAATTTTATGCAAGAAGCTTGTGGTTTTGATTTAATAGGATTTTAATAAAAATATTCCATCTTCTGAAGGAAGTTTAAATAACTGAATATTTATGCTATGTCTATGGCAAGTGTTTGCCTCTGTCCAGGTATAATCCACTTAAATAAAGTTTGAAGTCATTAAAAATGTTCTTTTGGGAATGCTTTATTTTGTGGCAACCCACGTGGAGTCGGCACTCTTACCTAAACGCTAGTTTAAAAATGAAGGAAATAGTTCTTACTTTTAAACTAAGCGTTGCATATGATTCAATTCACAGGTCCACTTAGGCAATGCTCCTCATGAGGCATGGTGATACAAAGCATCCCCTTGTTTGGTAGTTTGTATTTTGGGGTCCTGACCCCTCCACAGACTCTCAAAGTTTGAAAAGCAGAGGACCTGTTGAGTTGCCTAGGCTACCTTCAAACTTTGCTTTCTAGGCTAACGAACTAACGTCAGACTCTGATCATAACTGTTTTCATTGTAAAAGAATCAAACTTCATAGCCTGCTCCAGCCCAGCGCCTTGCTCATTGTGGGTGCCGGCTGGCAGGTGTAATGGATGGAAAAGAAATAAATGACTTTTAATCTGAAATATTTATCTCCCTAATCTACTGATTGACGTAGTGATTAAACGGATTTAAGTGAATTTCTATGGAAAGTAGAAAAGAAATAGCCTATCAGCTAGCCCACAAACTTAGATTTTTAACGTATTTGTATTTTTATTACTTAAAAAACTATTCTCTTGCATGTGTCAGATAAGGGGCTGAATTTGCTGTGCTCTTACTGGGAGGAAATCCCACTTTCAGCATGAGTCCTAGATATTTATTTTTAGCTCATTCCGAACTGAAAATAACCAAAGCTACCACCAAGATCCTCACAGTGTAAATGTTAAAACAAGTTTTGAAATTAGGTACATTTTTTTTAGAAAAATAAAAATTGAAGTCTTCTGAGCCTTCTCCATGTTCAACTGATAAATTAATTGACAAAGAATAAGCATTGACTTGATTTGTTCCCTTCACTTTCTGCAAAGAGTTGGCAGGTGATCTGAACCGCCGCCCTTGTATACTGTGTTGGTCTCTATTTTTGTTAGAGGTTCTTACTGAATAGCTGTATATCTGGAAACGTCTAATGTAAAGTAAATCTCTCTTTTTTTCTTTTAATTGTGCTCAATTACGAAATCTGATTTGGGTCCGTTGTTTCCAGAGATGACTTGTCAATTGTGCTAAATAATCTAGAAACTTGGTGGCATAATTGTAGAATCCAGATGAGCTGAAAAACCAGAAATGGGCACCATTTTCTTGAGATGGCAAGTTTTAGTTTATCCAATTATTTTGATATATCTCGTTTTTAATAGAACTTGTTAAGATAGAAAGCTTTAAGACCAACAATATTTTGTTGCTGAAGTTTTAATACTTAATAGAGATATTGTCATAGCCTTTCACTGAAATCAGAAATATCTCTTTTCAGCATGGTAGTCAGATTATCATGCCCTTAGATAAACGGGGAGTACAAGTGTAGTGGAAAAAAGGTTACGTTCAACTATATTATATAGTGACAAGTTTCTTTTACTTTGTGGATGTCAAATGGTCTCACAGGTAGATTTTTTTTTTTTTTTGAAAGGTTGCCGTTACTGAAAACTATCAAGAGTTTGAGATTTCTTTAAATATATTATTTTTTAAAAACCTGAATGTTTCTATTTGAAAAAAATAAATTACAAACTGAGAATTTAGTCCTAAATTCGTATTTTGAAATAAGCAAAATATATTTTTGAAAATAAGCCATTTCCAATTTGACATTTTAATACAAAATTTAGAAGCAAAATCTTTTAACTACATTTTGGGACAGGAAGCTAGCTATGTGTCTGTACCATCTTGAATGGTGTCTGTTTTTACTCCTAATGATCTGTTTTTGCTCTGATTGGAATTGTTTTTGCTAGATAAGCAGCACCTAAATTATAGCCCAGTTTTTAAGGCAGTAGCCTCATATTGTCGGCTTCTTTTTATTTCTTTTTGCTTGAATAATAATTGAATCGGCTCTTCTTAACCCTTTTAAAGAATGACACTAGAACTTTTAAATGTCTGGTGGAACTTCTGTAAGGATTTAAGTAGTCCTAAATGAAAAGTGTGAGAATTTGGTAGGAATGTTGGGTACAGATAGAAATGGACACTGATTAAGTTATCTAAAAAAGTGGCGTTGGGAAATGGAAACTGCCCGCAGTAAATGAGTGGAACAAATTAAGGCTGGTATTTGCTTGTGCAGAAAGAAGTCTAGATCAAAATCAAAGGAATAATTCCTCAGCTTAAAAACATATATTTACTGTATAGTCTTTTGGGGTTATAACATTGGTGCACTTAAAATCTAGAACTTTTTGTGATTTGGAAAAAGGGGAAGACCTGAGAGAGTCACTTCTGGACACTGGGCAGGAAGCCCATCCATGTATTGGGTCAGGATCTGTCTTCAGACCAAAAGCACTTAGATTATTTTTCAGAAGTCGTGATGCTACTTGTGAACTTTCCTGACATTATTACTTTCCAAGACATTGATTCATAGTCTTTACTTCTTTAGTGCATTTACCACTTTGACTTATAAATGTACTCTTATGGCAATCTTGTGTGACCTTTTTTTTTTTATTTTTTTATACCTCTTATGGGCCCAGATTGATTAAAAATGTCAGCAACTAGGGGCTCCTGGCTGGCTCAATCAAAAGAGCATGTGACTCGATCTCAGAGTCATGAGTTCGAACCCCATGTTGGGTGTAGAGATTACTTAAATATTTCAGCAAGTAGATGTATCTCATTTAACATCCAGGACTGTTTCACAATGACTATTTGTTACCTTCTGGGTATATCAGTAAGTCTAGATTCTTAGCTTCTTTTTCCTTGGTGTTAATTAATCTTATATAATTATAATGCTGTGTTAATCAGACTGTTGTTTTATGAATTCTAATAGTGCCTGTTTCTAATTAATAGATTAGTAGACTTCCTTTAGACGCTTTACAAATCTGCGAGGAGATGGCCTGACCTCACCTACTTATAACTACATATCATCTGGTACTTTCTAAATCCAGTTGCACGCAGTAGTTCTCAAGTTTTAGTGTGAATAAAAATTAGATGGGAAGCATATTAAAATGAAAATTTCTAGGTCCTATGGTGAGATATCCTGATTTACTTATGTGTAGAGTGGGGTCTAGAAATATGAGATTTTTAAAATTTAATTTTAGAGAAAGAGTACATGACCGGGAGAGGGGCAGAGGGAGGGAGAGAGAGACTGAATCTCAAGGAGGCTCCATGCTAAGCGTGGAGCCCGACACAGGGCTTGATATCATGACCCTGGGATCATGAGCTGAAATCAAGAGTTGGACACTCAACTGACAGAGCCACCCAGGTACCCCCAGAAGTCTGAAGATTTAAGGTGCACTGTAGGTAGCTCAGTGGAGAAATACAGGGACTACAAACTTCTGTCTACTAAAACTAGACAGAAAGTTCTGACTTCTGCAATCTGATTAAAACAAATAGTTAAAAAATGGTTGGTTCAGTGTTGTGGGGAAAACTTCTTTATTTATACATGTGTACAGATTATGGTTTATGAACGTATGACATTCATAAAATTTTCACTTTGATTTCCCCATTGAGGATATCTCCAAAAAATTATTTTACCACTCTGCATATCAATTTATTCTTCTGTAAGATAGGAATAACAATTTTTCTACCTATTTCATATGGCTGTTATAAAACTTAAATACAAATAAATTGCTGTACAAATGTTAAGTAGAGTATATGCACTTTGTAATGTGTACAGGTTTCTTCAACTTTCTGAACTTTAATAATCCATATCATAACATAGAAATAATACAGTCTGTTTTTTTAAGGTGTGAAGATAAAGTTAGTGGAAATAATGGGCATAGGTTTTTGTCAAACATCACTTCTAACTGAATAAGAATAGTATCTATTCCTACCCATTAGGGCCAAGTCATTGAAGGTTGTGGGCTTAATATCAGAAAGTATCAACTTACATGTGATTTAAAAAAAAAAAAACAAGCTTGTAAGTCTTATAAAAGATTTAAGTTTTCTGGAAGTTAATTAAAATGATATAAGATTACAGTTGCTTATGTACAATCAAAGCTGACCAATGAAGAGCCTGAGGAGTCAGACAGATTAACAGTGGAAAGAGAAAAATCTGACAAAGATGGTGAGAGGTGCTTCTGAGGAAAATGATGCGAGTGAAAAAGGATGAAGGGAGATATTGAGGAAAATTGATGGAGTCTTTGAACATGTTTGCAAAAATGGCTGATGATGCTGTTGAGAGTGAGCTTTGCAATCATGTGTCATAGAACCCCATCAGAAACGTGTTTTGTGCTATAGCTGCCATTATAACCCATATTTTGTTTTGAAAGTTTTCTCAGGATTTTTTATTTCATTTTTCATGGTAAAATTCCAGTCTTATCCTTCCTTTTTTTTTTTTTTTCATTATTTACCATTATTCTCAAACAAGGGACTTCCTGCTTATAATCTCTGAAAAATAGCAGTACAGCATAGGCTCAGAAATGACCCTCAGTGGAAGGGGGTAATGGTTTATTTCACCACATAAAAATATTTCTCTAGATGTTCCCTCTTTTTTCTAATTCTCACAGGACTTCAGTACTCAGACCACTTTTCTTCCAGATTTTCCCACTTATTGAATGATCTTTCAGTCTAGTCTGAGGTGGTTATTTTGGTTTGACCTCAGGGGAGCAAGAATCCTGCATCATTTCACTGTACCACCATTGGCTTCAATTTAGAAATTCTTCCTGTGGTAGTCTTCTTTCCCCCCAACTTGGTCATTGAACATTCTCTGGTTTTTGCTTCTGTCATGTAGAAGGAGATGTCAGACAGGTGACAGGAAAGGGCAGTAGATAAGTAAGCCATGGGAGTCATTGCCAGGCCATTGCTCCAAGCAGAATGGGAAGCCATTGAAGGATTTTTGGTAGAGAAAGAATGTAATCAGGCCTATGTTGAACAGGATCTCTGAGGCTTTTTGTGTTGAGTGAGAATAAGTGTTAAGATGGACGAAGAGAAAAGGCTATTGGAACAATTGGGAATTGGACCAAGAGGTAGTGTTAGTGAGAAATATATCTTGAAGGCAGTCCACCAAGATTGGTATTGACTGACTGAACTTCTCTTTGAAGGGAGAAGAGTTTCTTTAAGTTTTCTCTTTTATTCAGAGGCCAAATATTAAGGGAATATCTATATCTTCATTTCCTTTAAAAAATCTGATTGGTTCGACTTTATTGCTTTCCAAGTTTATCTTTTGTCTTTGCTTTTCAGAGGATGTACAAATTGTAAACCCCACTTTCAGGAAAACCATCAGATCTCCTTACATTGAAACAAATTACTTTAAAAAAAATTTTTTTTAATGTTTATTTTTGAAGGAGAGAGAGATAGAGCGTGAGCAGGGGAGGGGGCAGAGAGAGAGGGAGACACAGAATCCGAAGCAGGCTCCAGGCTATGAGCTGTCAGCACAGAGCCCGATGTGGGACTTGAACTCATGAACCATGAGATCATGACCTAAGCTGAAGTCAGACACTCAACCAACTAAGCCACCTAGGTGCCCACATTGAAACAAATTCTAATCAGATGTCTTATACTCTTCAAATGTCATTAGTTTGTTAGGGTATTATAACATTTGATAAAAGTTGGTTTTGGAATTTTATTCTTACATATGTGTCTTATTATTTTAAAACAAATTTTTAATACATTTAAGTGTCCTCATGCTCTCCCTCTTAAACAGATGTATTTGTAGATGCTTTAACATTTCAGCCTCTAATACAGCAAAAACATTAGACTGTTCAAGGAAAATTCAAGTCTTTCTCTTCTTATTTGTCTTCAAATAGTCTGACAAATCCCATCTTATCTAAAGGCATGCAGCCAGTCCATCCCACACCTTCCTATAGAGGAAAAACTTCTATTTTGTTTTCATATTAAGTCAGACCATTTGTCAACCTACAGAGCACTTCAATGATAGGTGCTATATAAATATTTAAATTCTGATAGCCTGATTGCCCTGCAATTTCTCAGAGTTTGCTAACTCCACACTGTGGTTAATATCTGATTCTGAAACATTTTATGTATTGCTTGAGAGCAACACAAGATAGGAATTTTAAAAAGTGTTAAATGAAGAGTGTTTAATCACATAGGAAAATGTGTTGATGAGTAGAGAGGAAAACTAGGAAACAGAATCAAGAATATGGCAAGCTATCACCTGTAACAACAAAATGCATAACAGAGAGGATAGTTGTCAAAATGTTTGTTGTTTGTATGAGTGCATCATGGGTGATTTTTACTTTTCTATTTTCGGTACTTTTAAAGTTTTTAAACCTGAACACACATTTTATAATCAGAAAAACAATTAAAACATTGTAAAGAAATGTAGTCATTTGACATTGTTCTGCTTGACATGTTCAGAAAGCATTTTTAGGACCACCTGCTCCATAGTTGTTGGACCTATGGGCAAAATTAATAAAATTTTGAAGTAAAATTTTACATTCCTGTCTCTTGACCCAGATGGTTGGACAAGCTTAAATTTCTTAGAAGATCAATGTTTAACTGGTATGTGACCCTCTGAAATGGGTTCCTGAAACTCTAGATTGACATATACACAATTTTTGTGATGTGACCTGGAAATATAGTTTCATGAAAGAAATATACATATGCACTGAAATATGTATACATATTTGGAAATGTATTTCAATTTTTACAAAGGCTCTTGGACCTGTTTAGGTTAAAAGGTGGTAGTAAAACTGTAACTGCATTCCTGTGATATGTTGAGATGAATATGAAAACAAATGATGTTCTACTAAGGAGAGACAATTCTTTTTAAAACGTGCATAAGAGAGTACTGAGCCTACTTCACTGATTCTCAGGCCAGTAAAGTTGCAAAAAAGTCAGGTTCATAATGATTTTCAAAGTAATGGACGTTAAAAAAAAATATCTTTGCCTGAAGTCCTTTTCAGTACCAAAGTATTTATTAAATACATAATATAATTTTTCTAATGGTTTATGCATAGTCTAGAAATATAAGCCTTTTTATTTTATAATATTTAAAAAATTTTTATCCATCATTTATATGCAGAAACATGTTATTTTTATGCTTTGCTTTTTCTGCATCTGAGTTATACTGTGTATAATGATTAATTTCAGTTTTACTTGTCAGGATTTTGTTGATTATTCTTTGCATTTCCCATATGAGGCTAAGGAACTTCATATGTTTTCATTTGCTATGGTTTGTTTAAATCGATGAATGGGGGGAAAAGCAGTGTGTGTGTAACATTTTAAAAATTATTTCCACACCTTGGATTATTACCATGCTTTAAGAACTGTAAAGTTATGTAAAACTAAATTTTAAAATATTAAAACAATTTCTGTAACTACCTAAAAACATAAAGACAATGTGTCTACCTATTAAAGAAAAATCTTTGCAGGGGCGCTTGGGTGGCTCATATGATTAAACATCCTACTCTTGTTTTCGGCTCAGGTCTTGATCTCAGGGTCCTGAGTTTGGGCCCGGCATTGGGCTCCACACTGGGTGTGAGCCCACTTAAAAAAAACCTTTGCAGAAATAAATATGATAGAATCAGAGATGGTGTTTAAACAAAACAAAACAAAAAATTTTTACTCAAGCATTTCATCTTTTTACTATTCTATCCAAAGAGCATAAGTAGATTAGCCTTAGCTGATTGCTGGTTATGTTTAATATGGTTGAGTTAAGGTGACAGAGACTGGTAGGCATTTCTCTGTCAAGTGTATGTGTGTGTGTTAGGGGTGGGGAAAGGGGTGTTGGTTTTGGCACTGAAGTTAGCATTTGGCTAGAATCCAGATCTCAGCCTTGCAGGTCAGAGATGCGCTTTTTCTATAGAACCAGAGGTTATTCATTGCTAAAGTACACTAATAAAATTCTAAGTCATGAATCAGAATGTCAGGTTATTAATTTATATGAGGGAATTTAATTGTGAGGAAGATCAGAATACCAGTACTTACTGGTAAAGTAAGTAAGTTTCTCGTTCCTAGTGGGAAAGTCACCTTTAGCATGATTAGCTCCTAGATTGAAAATAGGGATCCCTAGCCTGTGGGAATTTTCCTTGGAAAACTTACTGTGTTCATGTTTTTAAATTTTAGAACCTTTGAGGAGTTCTCAGAACATACCAGAGAGGTGGGATTGTTGGTGAAGGGTTCAGAGTGGACCTCTGTTGCACCCCCTCCCTGAGTAGATAGTAAAGATACAACATTAACAAATGATTGCAGTGCAAAGTGATAAATACTTTGAAATATGGAAAGTTATGAGAACTTGGCACTCCTGAAAGATCAGAGCTAAATTCAATGCTTAAATACTGTCACCTTCTTTTTTTTAAGTTTGTTTGTTTGTTTGTTTATTTATTTAGAACGAGTGGGGAGGGGCAGAGAGTGAGGGGGACAGGGTATCCAAAGTGCGTTCTGTGCTGACAGCAGAGAGCACAGAGAGCCCAATGCAGGGCTTGAACTCAAGGACTGTGAGATTCTGACCTGAGTCCCAGTCTGATTCTTAACAGACTGAGACACCCAGGTGCCCCTCAAATACTATCACCTTCTTAGCATGGATTTGTGGTAAAATTCTGTCTCCCCTTCCTTTCTGACTTCTCTTTTGTATTTGTTTCCCACCTTTTCTTGTGTATATATGGTACAATATAAAGAATGTATCTAACAAAGAAGAAAAGGGGATGCGTGCGTGGCTCAGTCAGTTAAGGGTTAAACGTCTGATGCTTCATCTTGGCTCAGGTCTTTATCTCAAGGTTGGTGGGATCAAGCCCCACCCGCTGGCTCTGCCCTGATATTACAGAGCCTGCTTGGGATCCTCTCTCCCTCCCTCTCTCTGTCCCTCCCCTGGTCATGTTCTTTCTCTCTCTCATTCTCTTTCACTCTCTCTCAAAAATAAATAAACTTAAAAAGAAGAAAAATCTCAATGTATCCTTATAGGAATGTTTGTGTTTCCCCTGTGCACATGAGGTTCAGAGGGAAGGACAGAGAAAGGACAAAACATGTTGTGGGACTGGATGTCATGTATGGAGCGACGGTGTATTCTGGAAATGACATGTAGAATGGAGAGGCTAGCCTTTGTGGATGTGGGAGGGGTGGGATGATGGGAAATTTTTAAGAGTTAAGATAGAGAAGGGTGGGGATAGAGGAATGAATAATGGAGTATTCTAAGATTAGGGTGAGGAATATGAACATTATTTTGTCTGTGCCGAAAGTTACTTAGTTTTTAAATTTTTTTTTAATGTTTATCTTAGAGAGAGACAGAAACAGAGCATGAACAGGGGAGGGGCAGAGAGAGAGGGAGACACAGAGCCTTAAGTGGGCTTCAGGCTTTGCACTGTCAGCACAGAGGCCAACGTGGGGCTGGAACTCAGGAACCCATGAGATCATGACCTGAGCTGACCCCTCAGAGGCTTAACCAACTGAGCCACCCAGGGGCCCCTGACAGTTACTAAGTTTTTTAACCAGAGAGTGATGCCAACAGATGAAACATAGTTTTGATAGCAGTGGATCAAATACTGGACAAACTGACATTTTTGGGAGATGTGTAAGGGACTATTGTAAAAGTCCTGGTTAGAAACCATGGGATTTATTAGAAAAGTTGAGGTTGGAAAGCATAGATGATTCAAGAAAAAACAAAGAGCTGCAATTGGCAAGATTAGTCAGTGATCGGTGGTGGAAGGTGTTAACAAAGTGTACGGGACAGTCCTTTAGTCTGTGAATCTGGGAAGCTGGAAGTATTGTAATGCCCTTCTTGGAGAGAGAAAGCATCAGAATATCAGCGTGCATTTGTTTTCAGGTTCAGAGTGAGGAAGGGAAGGTGATGTGTGTATGTGTTAGATTTGGACATATCCCATGAAGGTTACTTTTGCAGCCTCATGTGACCTTGTTTGCTTGAAGGTGCCCAATTTCATTTGTTCACACAAAATATTTCAGTGTCAGAGTTACATTTGCTCACCATGTTCCCTTGCTCAGTATGTACATACTTTTAAAAAAGAACCAGAAGCCTCTTGTGCCCTGTCTATAACCACAAGGACGGAAAGGTTGTAGGCTTTGGCCATTTTAATAAGTTCAAAGATGATCACCCTATTTAAGATTAGATTGTAAATTAGTCTTGAATCTTACAGGACAGACAACTTAGTATTTTTGGTGTTGATCTTACCACTGAAATAGACCATCTAGAGTCAACAGACACTGCAGTCTCTGTAATCCTCTGAGATTCTTGGGTGATTTATGTCATAGCCCCAGATTGCATTCTAAGTTTTTAAAAAAGTTTACTTATTAGAAAGAAAGGGGGGGGGGCAGAGAGAGAGAGAGAGAGGGAAAGAGAATCCCAAGCAGGCTCTGCACTGTCAGCACAGAGCTCATTGAGGGGCTCCAGCTGCACCAACCATGCGATCATGACCTGAACTGAAATCAAGAGTTGCATGCTCAACTGACTGAGCCCCCCCAAGACTGCATTTTAAAAGTACATGGTCAGGCTTCTCATCATCGAACAAATGAATGCTGGATCATAGAACTAGTTACAAATTATTTTGTCAGTTGAGTTAATCTAGGCAGTCTAGAGCCGTTAACCTTGTAAAATCATCTGGTTGAATTCTGCTTTGGTAGATTTCTTGGGTTATTCTAAATGTTTAACACGATTTGTGTTTATATAAATAAATAAATGGTTTGTTTTTATAAACATATATTACATATGTATAAAATATATTAGGCTATGCACTCTAGGTCAAGTTTCCTTAAGTGCAATGCAACTTCTATTCTTTGCCCACTTGTAAAGTTTCCCACCTGGTATTTATTTATAAAATTTATAAATTTCCTAACAAGTGGCCCTCTATAAGCTTTTGCTTCATTGCTACCATGATGGGAACTAAGTTCCCTTCCATAGTATTTCTACTCTCCCCTTCCTCTTCCCCTCTACCTCTTGTTGGAAGTCATGGTCTTTTGAAATTGAGAAGTCTGGAACCTGGTACAGTAGTTTAAATGTGGTATAATTGGGACAAAGCAGTGTGTGATTGTCTCCTTTTTCTTACCAAATAATTTAGACCTTTGTTTAACATATACTTGCCTAAGTACCAATCCTAGACCTAAACTATATTAAAATACAGGTGAACAGGTAGGTAGGATGTGTGATTCTGTAATATACTTGCTTACAAACCACTAATCTAGATAGTAAGATCCTTAATATATACTAAGACTGCATTTGCTTTTTTTTGTTAGCAAAATAATCTATAGATATATATTTAATTTTTAGTCAAAACTTTGAAGACCTTCACTAAGCTCAGTCTGTATTGTGTGTTTGGTACTTTCGACTTTCTGCTTTTGTTTGATTCACATGAAAAGAGGAAGAGATAGTCAAGGTTTCTGCTGTGTTAAGTATCTTCCAGTGATTTATGTATGGTTAGAATAGTGAAAAGTGAGAGGAAGCAACACTGTATATGTGAAATTTGTTCAAGTTTTAGGGATTTAAAATAGTTCCATTTATCTGCTTTCTCTTCATTGAGAGTAGACCTTTAACACAATAGAAATCTGTAGCAAGTTTAATAATGTCTTAAGTTCTCATTGGTACAGAACCAGTACAGAAATGTGACATTTTGTCCATGATTTTGTACATAATACTTAAATTTGAAAAAATTGTTTTAATATTTGTATTAGCACTCCATATAGATCTGAAATGTAGCTGAAAAGGGAAGTCATGAGCTTTGATGTCCCAAATTATGGGTGCCCTTGGAAATACTATCAACATAAGATGGTTCATTTCAATGGTGAAATGAGCTTTTTATCCTAGGTGAGATCTTTGAGTTGGCAGGAACATTGCCTCTTTGTTTCCTACAAAGGTGATGATCACATAGTAGGCTTTTCAGACGCTAACCTGCCTTTGATTCTGATATGTTCTGTTGAGGGAGACCTCCCCACCTCCTGAATCAATGCTTTTGTGAGCCATAGTTACTGATGTGTGTGTGTGTGTCACATCCATCAGGTATGTTGAAGTGAGAGAAAAAAAAAAAAAGAAACTTGCAAATCACATCTCTATAAATTTAATCCAAGAAGGGCATGAACCTAATTTAGGGATCAAGTGAACATTTACTTTCCTGTACAAAGTTCCTGTAAGGAGGTATTTAAATAAATATAGCTTAGAGGAAGGGCCTTTTCAGGAGTTTCATTTGACATGAATGAAATATTCTTGCAAGAGGCAATATTTACCTCCATTTTTACAGGTCATATAGATTTTACTTTTGATTACTGGTTTTCTAACCTTGGATGACAGACGATTTCATATTTTTCCCCATAAAGTTATGCTTCATTATTTATTTTCTATAGCTTATGAGTTCATGCTTGTAACTTACAGGGAAATCATAAAAAATGAGGCAGAGAGTAGCTTGAGCACCGGAAGTTCTAAAAGGGTATTTCTGCCTTAAAGATGGTATAAATTACTTTTTCAGGAGTTGGGATAAATACAAACCTCTGTAGCACTTTGGGCAATAAAGGAAGGTGTACTTTATTTAACATTGGAATGACACCAACTGCTAAAGAATTGTACCTGAAATGTTTTTTTTTTTAATCTAATTTAGTTAAATATTTGTGGAACACATTAGCTATCAGA